>NC_139353.1:3310000-3985617 GCF_055883805.1 Amblyomma maculatum
ACATACATACATACATACATACATACATACATACATACATACATACATACATACATACATACATACATACATACATACCTTATTTGTATGTATGTACTTTGTATGCCGTGAAGTTGAGAATGAAATTTGTTTTCCGGGTAAGTTCAAAAGAAAAATATGTTCCCGCCTTAGATAAATTTATTTACTGTTGAAATTTAGCGTTTCAGGCGCGCCTATAACCACTGCTACATAAAAGTTGGAATGCATCCTATCGGCTAAGTAACAACGCCGTACCAGTCTTGCAGCTGTTAAGTTCGGTCATAGTTCGGTGTCACCCGTCTCTGCTATTTTCAAGCGAATTTCGTCCTCTCGACTTTCTCAACTGTCGTGCACAACCGGCGTTACGGATTACACGCAAAAAAAAGGAAAACATCAAAAGCACCAAACCTAAACGCCAGTAAATCAGCCGCGGTACTCATATCTTGCCCAACTTTGGCAAGTGTTCAGAAATCGGGTTAGGCACCGTTGTTTCCGTGGTGTAGCGGTTATCACGTGCGCCTCACACGCGCAAGGTCCCCGGTTCGATCCCGGGCGGAAACAGCTTTTTTTTTTTTTTTTTTCAATTTCCGCTCTCTCATGACGGACATGTTTCATTCGCACTTGAACAATGTAGCTCATAGCAAATTCCTTGGAGACATGCTTGCACTGAGAGGAAATTTAAAGCTTCCGTGTTTAGCCAGAGTTCCTCTAGTCTTGGCGAATGGGTAGAGGTTACTGGAAGCAGTGATTCCTACTCGTTGCGTTGTTATCTAGATAATGATTGCGAGGAAGAAGCGAGGAATCTGTTCAGTTTTCGGGTGCACTCTCGTGTCCATTGTGCAACGTTGAGATGACGAAAGGAGAGACAGTGGCACCGGGCATAGGAGCAATGACTATTCAGCGTAGGATATATGTTTGTACCATCTCTCGGCAAAATCCTCGTGGCACCAACACTGGACCACGTGGCATCACTCTCATGTATCGCGATGCGTTTTAAGTAATATAGCTGTGCGTTAAGGCCTGGTGTAGGCAGTCGCCATACAAAAATCCTTTTCTTAAAGAAATAAGCTCATGTAGGGTGTCCAGTCTAGCGCTTCTGTCAACGGTACCGTTTGAGGCATTAAAATCGACTTGAGCGAGAAATACCCGTTCGAGTGATCCAGCTGCAGAAGCGTAGCCAATTATTTTCTCTCCACGAGCAACTGTGCGGCATACAACGTTCCCCATCTGTCATTAGAGCGTCGCTATTGTCATCGGTAGGGACAGCGCCGAAACTATTGTGTCATAAGTCGGAAGTAAATGACATCGGAAATTGGCGAAGAAATAGTCTTTTGTGGTACGTACGGAACTGCACACGACTATATCGCATATTTCGTTCACGTTAACTAAGTACAAGGTGAAGGAATATAGGGGAAAGGGGCAGAGGAAAGGTTTTAATTAGAAAGTTCGGCAGTCTGCAGCTGCAACAAAAGACCTGCAACGCAGTATGAGGGTCGAGAGCCTTAAGAAACATGCGGAATAGTTGAGTAGTTGCTCATGATTTGCCGTTCGCTGGTATCACACGACTACAAATGGCGCACTGTGTCAGCGCGCAATGTGTCACCTGTTGTCCCGCGGCCCACATGGGAATTATAAGGATGGCAAGGGAGAGGGTTGTGATGTTGTTTACCCAGAACGATGAAGGGATACCCAGCGCCACGCAACGAGACATCTCTCCTGTCACACTGCCTCGAACACGCTCACGCGCACTGGCTCGCCCCGCACGCGGTCGCACTTCATTTCTTTTGCACTGTTCACCCGCGCACTCGCGATCACCATCATCAAAAGGGTGTTGCACACCTATATTCACCTCAGGAAAAGCTGAAACTGTGAGATTTTCGTAATTACTTCATTTTCTTTTGACTCTAACGAACTATGTATGAATCACAGTGCAAAGAGAATCTCAATGACCTATTACGCTTCGCGAAGTACCAATGATCCAACTTAGAAAAATTAAGGATTTAGGCCACATTTTCGGACAAATGTACTCGGGAATAGTGAAGGTAGCAATGCTCTGATATAATAATTGGAGCATGCTTATTGTGTTTTTACGTGTCCAGGTATCGCATTTTAATATAGCAGCTAACAATGACAGCAATCTGATGTTGTTTTTTTAGTTCCAAATCATCATCACTATCATCAGCCGGACAAAACTCCTTTTTTTACAGAAATAAGTACGGCAGGCCGAAGGCCTCACCCATTTTCTTACAAGTAACCCGGTCCAGCGCTAGCTGCATACACTTGACCCTTACGAATTTGTTAACCTCATGCACCCACCTAATTTTCTGCCGCCCTCTAATATACGCTTTCCTTCCCTTGGAATCTAATTGGTTACTCTCAGCGATCTCACGCAGCCCGCTGAAGCAAGGCACGAAGAACAACGCTTTAAACGTTCTTCATTTTCCTTCCAAACCTGGCTATACAACAGATGCGACGAGCAACTTTTTACCCGTTCCAAACTTTCGTTCAAGTTTGAGTCATCAAGCACCTCAATCGTGTTACCTCGCAAACGTTGCACACATTCCAAATCGTCAGACATATGTGGAACAGGCTTCCCAACGTCTATGAACCTACATCGAAGCAGCAGCGTCCAATACTCATATGCTGGCAATTCCTTGATTTTTTTTTCTTGGCTCTGTCGCCGGTTAATGTACGGTATAGATGAAACATGAATTTCGAAAGGAAAGAGAACAGCAGGAAATGATAGAAAGTAAAGTGACTGTTTTCTTTTTGTATACACCTCTCATCTAGGACATCATGTCACGTATTTTTCAAAAAGCTTAACTGCAGCAAGGAATATAACAAAAGGGGGAAATTAAAACATCAAACCTCTCTACGATTTATTACTCAAGCTCAGCAGACTCCGTTCAGGCTATTTATTTATTTATTTATTTATTTATTTATTTATTTATTTATTTATTTATTTATTTATTTATTTATTTATTTATTTATTTATTTATTTATTTATTTATTTATTTATTTATTTATTTATTTATTTATTTATTTATTTATTTATTTATTTATTTCACATTCCCTCATGGCTCAAGCAGAGGGCAGTAGAAAGCGGGTGGTCGATACAAATATTTGCACGATAGGCTATTTAACATGATATAATAAATGAAGCGAGTAACAAAATATTCTGCAACGTTATTATACAACATTAGCAGGTGTAATAAAAATGCAAATTTCATAATGTTTTAATAATATCAAGGCTGCAGTAAGCTTAAGAGATGAAAAAAGGCAAGGCTATATTCAGGGTACAGTAGAGAAGATTACGGGGTAAAAACCCCAACAGCAGCTGTATAACCAATCAGTGAGAAATTATTGATATGATAAGAGCACTGTATAAGTAGTTTCAACAATAGGAGAGTGCGCAGAAAAAAAAATCGGCGTCATTCACGTGCAGCATCCTAAAGTGAAGAAAAATAAACATAGTGTCCTATCTACTGCGAAGTGTTCTTGAATTCTTCGGCATTATTAGGCAAAGCGGCTGGTTCCAGTCCGATGACGTCCTTGGCATAAAAGATGTCAAGCAAGCAGTAGTGCGGTAAAGTGGGATGCCGACTTTATGCGGATGATCAATGCGGGATTAGATGCAGGATGAACAGGGCTCTTTTCAGGTAATCGTTCGTACGATACATTTTGAAGAAAAAGCTCAGTCGTGACACCTTTGTGCGCAAGTCAAGGGGGGTCAGGGAAAATGCGTTCTTTACGAGCATTACACTTTCTGTGCGGTTGTAGTTACCACAAATAAAACAGGTTGTGCCATTCGGTACCGCTTCAATAGCTGCTATAAGTGATTTAGCTTGAGGGTCCCATATTGATAAGGCATATTCAAGTTTCCTACGAACCAAATATTTATATAGCATGAGTTTGGCGAAGGGAGAAGCTATAAAAATTTTAAATTTACGCTCAGTATGCGATTAGCTTTGACAGTATTGTGGCTGGCATGATTATCTCGAAATGAGATTCGGGGTTAGAAAAACGCCAAGATATTTGTAAGACAGAACTGGCTCTAAGGTCGCTTTGCTAATAAAATAGATTGGAAGATTTGGGGCTTTACGACGCGAAAAATGCACCCCTTTGCATTCAGTTGAATCTAGGGTCATTTGCCACTTATCACACCAGCTTGAGATTGCGTCCAGGTCAGCTTGTAATAATTCTACGTCATTAGTATCCTTAATTACACGATAAATAGCACAGTTATTGGTAAAAAGTTTTATGGAAGACACAAGATTGTTGGTAGATTGTTAGTAACGACCAAGAACTGAGCCCTGCGGCACACCATATGTTACTAAAGGAGAGTTACAGTTATTGGCACGCAGGAATTTTGAACGATTTGTGAGGAAAGACTGTCAATACGTTAGGGTCAGTGTTCAAGTTTCGGAATTTATACAGGAGCTAGTTGTGGGGTACTTTGTTAAAAGCGTTGCAAAAATCTAAGAAGATGCAGCTGACCTCGGAACCACGGTCTAGAAATGAATATTTTGTAAACCTATGCCACAAGGAGTGGAAAATGAGTTGCCTTCAAGGAACCTTACCAGATGAGAATATACAACATGCTTCATGATTTTGCAGCAAATACTAGTTAATGATATTGGACGAAAATTGACTGGCAAGTGCTTGTCGCCAGACCTACGCAGTGGAACCACCCGAGTGATCTTCCGGTAATCTGGTAGTATGCCAAGCTCAAGATACTGTTGGAATAGTTTAGGTAATATGAGAGCTATGCAGACATTAAGGTTTTTCAGTATTTTAGAGCTAATATTGTCCAGACCGCAAGATGAACTCGGTTTTAATTTGTCAATAATATTAATGATATCGCAGTAATGAAATCTTATCAGGTCCATTGTAAATTCAATATGACAGACATAGTTAAGAGTAGTTGAATTACAAGGGCCTTTCGAAAAGTGACATTGAGAACACAGCACAGCGTTGTTGGAACTAGATTTGTTTGCGAACCACGAAGTGATATGACTGATTGCCCTTGCTTGTTTGTGATGCTCCAGAATTTTTTAGGTTTGCTTGTTAACACTGAAGGGAACGTAACACTTAAAAACTTCTTTTTTTTTATTTTAGTATTTTTGTAGCTACTACTAATTTCTTTAAGCTCAGATTAAAGGTCTGATTTGCCGGAGGTCTTAGCGTTCCTATTCATTTGTCTCTTTTCGTTACTAATACGATTTATTTGTCAGTTGTGCCACGGGAATGAAGATTAGTTGTGATTTTTGTTTGGGGGATCTGCAATTCTATAACTTCATGCAGTTTATCCCTAAATACCCACCAATTAGTGTCGACTGAATGCTGATAAAAGCCATAAGAAAGTTTCGAGGTGACGCTCAAGGGCGTCAGTGACAGCTCCAAAAGTTAGCATTGCCATATATGTAGATAATTTTCTTCTTTTTTGGGAATTTGGAAGATTGTATGTGCAATGTTATCGCAAGTAGAGATTGATCACATATCCCTGGCAAGTAATTAATGTTCGAAACAAGGTTGGGTACATTTGCTAGAATGAGGTTTGGTGTGTTTGATGTGGAATCTACTTCTCTCGTTGGTTGGCTAACGACCTGTGTGCAGCAAACAGATACAAAATTCGATGATTCTGTTGTCCCGCTATGTGGCCTAAAAGAGGTGAATGACCAGTTCATATAAAGAAAGTTTAAATCACCAAATAAATAAGAGGAAGATTATAAAATTTAATGTAATAGCGTTTAAAGCGTCATGAACATATTGGCAAACCCAAAGGGAAGCAAACGGTGGTCAATAGCAAACGCATAATAAAAGCATTTTATGGTCAACAGTAATTTGAACACAAATGAATTCGACCGAAGTAGTAACTCGAAATGGAAACATTCCAAGTGTTCGAAAACTGCAATCAATACCCCAGCCCCACACCGAGAACGACCACAAAGAAATATCGAAAAGCGTTTTTAGTGTGAAACATTTCTTTGTTTCGAACAGGATCACTTAGCCAAGTTTCTGCTAGAATAACGATATCGGCGCAAGTAATCTCAGTGACGGAGGACAATTTATCACGATGACGGAAACCCTGCGTATATTAGTAAAACAGAACTGTGATATTTCTAAGGTAGAATGAGCGGAAGAAGACGGCTACACAGAATGAAAGAGCACTCAACAAGGTTAGAGAGGAGGCCTCAGTTTGCAAGCCGAGCCAACGTTTCGACAAGTGGACTTGTCTTCGCCTGGCTGTCATGTTGCTGGTTCCTGGTGGCTGTTGGTGCGATTGATGTGTCAACTATGAACAATCAGTAGGATAGATAGCGAGAGGCACACTCGAAAGATGTGAATCCTTGTCGCGTTCATCACCAAGACAGCTCTTTTGGGTCGTCTTTGGAAAACGTTTAGTCGACAAACTTCATGACGACGATGGCTCTGGAAAAGTAGAACAAGTCTTCACCTTCAGGTGTTGCTCCCTTTGCGTTCCCTTCAACACGCATTGTCCTTTAAAAGCGTCCTGAAATAATTATGCAGCTTATATAGGGAGTGCTGTCAAGAGAGTTCGTGGTTAGCTCTTGTGTTTTGATCATGCACATGAGGTCCTTTTTAGTGTGTTTACAAGCGTTTAGAGATGACGTTTCCGGTCGTGATCAGGTCATAACTTCTGAAGTTATGGCTCCTCCTCATTCCATTAGGACGTGCGAAGGCACAGCTTGGCATGGCTCGGCATGGTCCTGCTTGTTTTTTCTTGGCGGTTCAGCATAGAGAAATTGGCATATAGCTTGTCGAAGTGGTTGTACGGATGGAAGCAACTTTATCCGGCAAAGAAAGTAATCTTCCAGTGTAGTCCCCTACCGGTACAGGAGCCCACGGCTTGCGCTTCACACAAATATCGATCCGCCACCCATTTCTGGCCGGAGGGCGGTGCAGTAGGTAAAGTAGCCTCCCAGGAAAAATGGATTGAATTGGGGAGGGGGAGGGGGGGGGGGGGGCACAACTTGTGGGGAAGGACATTCCCACGTGTAAGGCGACAGTGTTCGTTTGGACACATCACAGGTATCACAATGAAGGAGGAAAACGGGGAGAAAGCATGAAGACGCTAGGGTGAAATGAAACAGCCCACTGGAATTGTCGCCACGAGGCACTGGATAAGGGCGACAAGGTACTATGCAATGGTGGCAGTGTCCTGCGGTTGTATTTGTGTTAGACATCCTGAGCTAAGCTGGTTTTGTTTTGGCGGAAAGAAAAGGTGGAGTATCTGTCTCACTTCTCGGAGGACACACACGCTTGCAATTAACTGCATACGATAGGAGGCACATATGCCGTTGTTTCGAATCCCTATCCCAAACTAGGCTCGAATTTGATTAGGAGTTAGATCGTAAATGGAAAGCGATACCGTATGACGTCAACCTAAATTTTAAGAATAAATCGCGTTTTTACCTTTTCACCGTCACTTAATTTCTGCGCAAACCACGCATGAGCTAAGTGAGGCATTCACGTTGAAAATTCTTTGACGATCAGTCGGATACGTGTGACAGAGCATGGGCTAGATTTCGGGTTTTCCTCGGCCAGACAATCCACTGGCGTTGACTTGTTCAGCTGTGTGAATGGGTGGCACGACTCAGTCCCCCAGACACCCTGTGACAGCCGCACTACGTCTTTTCCTTCTCCCCTCCTCTCATTTCTGATTGAGGACCATGTTAATTTTTTTCTCTTCCCCTGATTGTCCTATGCTCTGTTGCTGAAGTTAAAGAGAAATTCCCCTCTCCATTTTGCCTCCTTTCCACAAATGCTTCTCAGGCCACCGCCATTTCCGGACACATTTAATACGATAGAACTATGAGTGCTTCCGAGGCTGTATGGCGTCCGTGTGGCCCTTCCAGTCGTCAACTGTGTTCGCCTCGGACTTTAACAGACAGTCATAAAGTTTCTGCTTGGAATTTCTTCCCGGTTTCTGACATATCGCATCGCTTCCGTTATTTTCAACTGATGCAGGACAGTTGCGCATAATTGTTTATTTTTTGGTGCTGACCACTGACCAGTGTGTCTGCCACACCAAGTTGTATGCTTATGAAGGCTCATAATTTCTCTAAAGCTTTCAGTCTATAAAGCTATATTTCGGTCTATAAAGCTTGTATTTGTTTATTGTGAGCGAGAGTCATATAAACAAAAAGAGCTTCGCACATTCAGAAAGATCCCGCATGATCCTGGCACCGCGGGCCCTCTCTTTCCTCCTTCGTGAGTTTGTGCCGATTGCAGTGCAGTGCGGTGGATTGCAAATTATTTTTAGCGCACTTGAAGATGACGGTACTCTCGTTCAAAAAATTGATCATAATCTGAAATGCCATAACTGCTGTTTTCGCTTATTATTCTCCTTGTCTCTTGTGTGCAACATTTGCCTTCCGCCTTAATTCCCATAAATTAACTTCCTCTACGTAGCTTATCAACGAGATAAATATGTGGACTAAAATTTCAGCCTGAAATTCTAATAAGTTATCTATACCTCTCATTGATCTACCAAGCCATGCTATTGCATTCCAGAGTTACGAAGGTAACCTACTAGTGGAGTCAGCAGAGGAGATATATATGGAGAACTGTTCGTACCTCCGAGATCCGCGATCGATGGGATGAAGTGTGACGATGCGGCTGACGTTGGAGTGGCCCTCAAGTGTATGCAGCCGCACTCAACGTGGCCGGGAACTTCCGGCCGCTTCCGCATTCTTTGACGCTTCTATTGCGCGCTGTCAGGGCCGGCCATTATGCCACTTACTCCCGACAAATCCGCCTCTCGGCAAACGCATTGTACGGGCACGTAACGATTTCAGGGCACTCGATATTTGCGTCGGCACGAAGGTTATCACCCGGCTGCGCTTGGCAGTTCGTTGTGAATTGGGCTTAACGGTGCTTTGGAATTTTATGTCCCTGAAGCGATTGTTGATGGGCGCTATGGTTCACCATGTTTCGGCAGAGAGATATGTGCTACAGCGTTGCAAAGGTGCCTCCATCGTAGGTGTAGATTTACTTGTGCTCACCTAGAAAATCTTTGCTATGTGTAGGCGCTATGTTTTCGTTTAAAAATTAAATTTTCCTCCCAATCTAAATCTGCTTAAATTGTCAAATAAAGCCAGATGGTTGTCGATTCCTGCTTGTCTATATACTGGTGCTTCCTTCACTGAGCTGTCTTCTTCAGCATTCCTTTTAATTTTAGTTGCGCTTCTGCGACGTGCTCGACATCTTCAGTTCGTTCTAGCTATAACTCTCCTGTTATGAAAACAGACTATTGCTATTACTAGAAATAGAAAACATACGGAACGTGTCCCTTCATTAGTGATCTACTCCGTTAACACGTTTCAATGGAGGTTAAACACGAGGAGTAGTCTGCGATGTCAGTGCACGTTACAAAACCGTAATTGGTGGAAATTTCTGGAGCACTCGACCACAGCATCCTGCGTAGCCTGAGTCAGTTTGGTACGCTAACCCTTATAAACGAAATGAAACCACTCTCTTATCTTAATGTACTGTCGCAACTCGTTCTGTTCATTTAAAATCCCTTCCTGGCGCCTTTTGTCGCCTTGATTTTGACCAACACGCCACGAAGTCTGTAAATATATCTATTGCTTTTTTTTTTTTCTATGGCAAGTCATTCTAACATTATTCAAATTTCCAGCCTTCTCGATACATATATATGCTCTACTCATCCCCTGACATGCTTCCAGATTTACCGATATTTTCCGTCACTACGAAGAAAACATTTTTTGTTTAGTTTAATGTGCATACATTCAAAGCAGCGGGACATACCTTGGTTTCATTTTCCAGCATCGGCATTGCAATGAGATGTACGCGCGTTCTCATACGAACAAATCGTAAGCTATATGAAGGCCTGGATAGATAACTAGAATTCCCGATCCGGCGATATTTTATTTATTTATTTATTTATTTATTTATTTATTTATTTATTTATTTATTTATTTATTTATTTATTTATTTATTTATTTATTTATTTATTTATTTATTTATTTCTTTATTTATTTATTTATTTATTTATTTATTTATTTATTTATTTGCAGACAAATGCTAATGGATAGCGCTTTCAAATGACTGTCTGACGTCCCCTGTCACTCAGCGCTTTTTTGTGTCCTTACACCGTTACGACTGATTACTCACGCAGATTCTCATTTTGTCTTCAACGTTGAACTTTGCCTCCGAGTTTTTGTCCTTAACTTCCTCACTGACGCATGACCAGTGATGGGCCGGTAATGACCGAGGCAATCAAGGTTCCCGTGGTTCTTTCCTTCTCTTTCTCTCTGACAGTATAAAAAGTTACTTCTGTCGGCCATCCCCAAGTGCTTTAAGAAAACACGATTAGCGGACGCTACATTTAGACATCGGCACAGGCCACACAGACTTCCAGATTGAAAAACTATTGCCCTTTCTCAGCGTGCATACTACGCCCACTTCACTGTCGGTTCCGCTATTGCTTTCATTACATCCGTTCATTACCGAGTTTGCTTTTATTCGCGCTCTGTGAATCACTAACAATCCTTAGCAGAGCATGCGCTTTTTTGATTCATCTTCAGTACGGTAACGTTTTTTTCTGCCTGAACAAGCAGCCAGTTTGTCAGCGTTGCTAATGTTCTAGGATATAGAGTAGTGATGCTGGATTCTCCTAATACTGCACTTTCCCTTTCGCAGTAAATACACGGAAATATTATTTTTTTTTTAATTTCTACATTTATTTCTGCATTGTTCCTTTACTTCTTTAATCTTCGCTTTGTTTGTGTGTGTGCGCTAGCCCTAGAGCCCCCACACAGGTTTCGTCGACTTCTGTCTGAAGCCATGAAGGATTCGGCAGGAGCTGCGAACTTGGGCAGCACTTTTGAGACGGGACTCGAACCAACCGTGGCCCCTGAAGATAGACACGCTGCGCCTGGGCCTCCCGGGCACGCTCCCAGTAAGGCTTGGTAATGGTGAGGCTTTGTGTCTAATTGGGAGACCTTTCGCGTAATATGGTAGATTACTGCTGTATAATGTGTATGTTAAGTAAATGCATGCCCATAATGCTTCGCTAATAGCGCCTGCGCCGGATGTCCTGGTTTTTGCAGTGCACGTAAGGACACTGACAATTATTTAACATGAGCGATCCGCCGTAATTACAAAATATAAATAAGCATCCCGAACAAGTGTCATTCTGGTTTCCGCGATGGTTCATTGGTAGCGGAGACATGACGAGCGGGTGGGCAAAATGTGTCCCGCTTTTGCGGCGGCTCTGATTGGCCGACGCGGGATGACGTCATAGAGGTCTCGACCAATCACAGACCACCACCACAGTAGGCGCGAATGCGTGCCTTATATATGGCCATATACCAATCAATGATCAATAACTGATTAATGACTGATTAAGTAAATAATTACCTACTTAATTAATAAATAATTAATTACTAATTAGTGCCAGTGGCGTCGCAGAATGCGGCACTCAGGCTTTCGCCTTTCACTACTTTAGTAGCTAAAATCCCTCGTAATTTTTTTGCTCTTTCAGGACTTCTGTGGACGTAGCCTTGTGTTTCCATTTCAAAATCTTGGCTGCGTATACCGTTTGCCGGTTTCCCAATTCCTTCGATGAGTAAAGTATTCAGTATCGAGTCGCAAGCCATAAATATGCGTCAATTTGTCACATCCAGATAAAATAACTCCTTCATGAGGTCGAAGATACAAAGAAATTTCTTTCCACTTGCCTGAGAGTGGCAAGTGTCTCCTTTTACTTTTCCCACATTTGGGTCTTGCCCAATGCGTATTGTTGTATAGCATTTTTAAGGCGAAAGCCTTTAATGGCTCATGCTGTCGTGGACAAAGAGTGTCCCGCTTTTGCGGCGTTCTGATTGGCTGAGGCGGGATGCGTCCCTGCCATTGGCAATGCCACACTTGAGCGCGTGCCAAGAAACGCCACGCGACAGGAGCGATGGTCCAAACACACTTGCCGGAGAAGGTGTGATAGATACTGCGCCTTTCCTTTCCTGTGAACCAATTATAATTTTATGTAGCACTGCAACGAATGCCGACAAGAAGCTAACGAGGGGAGGCAAATTATAGGATAGAAAGGGTAGGCTTTAGCCATTCTCCTCTTAAGAGACATCTAAGAGACCCTCTCAACTTTTTTTTTCTTTTTTTTTTTTTTTTGGGGGGGGGGCGAGGGGGCGGAGAGGCTGGTTCGCGACCAAATCGCCTAACGCCCAATCTTTTGCATTTCTGTGTAATAGTTATGTAAGCGCAATTGTGAAAACAAGAAAACTAAGTTTCTGGTAGTTACTGGTAAGTCAACTGCTGGCGCTCTAGATAACGAGCGATTCGGGGTGCGTAATTTCAACAGTACAGAGATGCCACGTATGTCCCCGAAAACGCTGACATTTCTTCTGACGGAAACAATATCCGCCTAAAAAGATACGCAAATTGCATTTTCAAACACTGAGAAATTCTACACAACTTCCTCAAATATGTATGTTATATTGTTCAGGCTTTCGTTTTTTTTTTCTTAGCGAAGGAAAGAAATGGTCTTGGTCAAACAGTGTCTTCGCTAACGCGTTTTTCTTTTTTCGGTGAACGAGGAGAAAGCATTGTCTCGTTTCTCAGAGAATTTTTCTTCCAGAGAAACTCAGCCAGAGAAAAACGTGCACTCATTGTAACCAGATGGGCACCCAGGAGGACTGGGCATTGAATCCCGCCGCACCCACACACAATGCGAATGCTCGAGCTGTTTGGACACTTTAGCGGTGATACTGCTGCAGCACGTAGAACTGAAACAAATAATTGTATGATTGGCAAATCAATCAACCGATAGAGCACACAATACGTATCACACACATGCGGTGAGCCTTCCTTTGGCTTGAAGGGCACCGCTTCTCGACAGCTATGGGGAAAAAAAAAAAATTAATTACTTCACAAACGCATGTCTTGTAGCCCAATGCACATTTTGCACACAAATAATATTTTAGACGTCCACAGAACAAACACTGCTTCTCCGTAACGTGACTTACATATATATTTACTCATTTATTTCGTTACTTCAGGAGCTATGCGTGTCTGTTTTGTTTTAAACGCTTGTCTAGAAATTTCGAAAACGGTTCCGGGCGCGCACGAGGCCAGCCTCCAACGGAAAACTGCATTTAACGCACGATGATGATGACAAGACGTAGCAGGTCGTTACTAGTGCGAGAACCTTAATCCGGAAGAACTTCTCCGAGCCAAATGTTGTGTCTTGCTTGTGGAGGAGCTGCATAGCAACATATGTATAGCAACAGTTTCATAGAAACAGCTGCATAGCAAGAGCTGCATAGCAACAGTTCCATAGCAACAACTGCATAGCAACGCTGAGGCGCTTGCACAATATAGCGCATTGAGGAACACGAGGGCGTAGATGTGAGGTGGATGATTCCGCTGTGGAGCGTGACATGCAATTCGCCGAGAACAAGATTTAATTAGTGACATCGGCACAGGCCACACAGACTTCCAGATTGAAAAACTATTGCCCTTTCTCAGCGTGCATACTACGCCCACTTCACTGTCGGTTCCGCTATTGCTTTCATTACATCCGTTCATTACCGAGTTTGCTTTTATTCGCGCTCTGTGTATCACTAACAATCCTTAGCAGAGCATGCGCTTTTTTTATTCATCTTCAGTACGGTTACGTTTTTTCTGCCTGAACAAGCAGCCAGTTTGTCAGCGTTGCTAATGTTCTAGGATATAGAGTAGTGATGCTGGATTCTCCTAATACTGCACTTTCCCTTTCGCAGTAAATACACGGAAATATTAATTTTTTTAATTTCTACATTTATTTCTGCATTGTTCCTTTACTTCTTTAATCTTCGCTTTGTTTGTGTGTGTGCGCTAGCCCTAGAGCCCCCACACAGGTTTCGTCGACTTCTGTCTGAAGCCATGAAGGATTCGGCAGGAGCTGCGAACTTGGGCAGCACTTTTGAGACGGGACTCGAACCAACCGTGGCCCCTGAAGATAGACACGCTGCGCCTGGGCCTCCCGGGCACGCTCCCAGTAAGGCTTGGTAATGGTGAGGCTTTGTGTCTAATTGGGAGACCTTTCGCGTAATATGGTAGATTACTGCTGTATAATGTGTATGTTAAGTAAATGCATGCCCATAATGCTTCGATAATAGCGCCTGCGCCGGATGTCCTGGTTTTTGCACTGCACGTAAGGACACTGACAATTATTTAACATGAGCGATCCGCCGTAATTACAAAATATAAATAAGCATCCCGAACAAGTGTCATTCTGGTTTCCGCGATGGTTCATTGGTAGCGGAGACATGACGAGCGGGTGGGCAAAATGTGTCCCGCTTTTGCGGCGGCTCTGATTGGCCGACGCGGGATGACGTCATAGAGGTCTCGACCAATCACAGAGCACCACCACAGTAGGCGCGAATGCGTGCCTTATATATGGCCATATACCAATCAATGATCAATAACTGATTAATGACTGATTAAGTAAATAATTACCTACCTAATTACTAAATAATTAATTACTAATTAGTGCCAGTGGCGTCGCAGAATGCGGCACTCAGGCTTTCGCCTTTTTCTACTTTAGTAGCTAAAATCCCTCGTAATTTTTTTGCTCTTTCAGGACTTCTGCGGACGTAGCCTTGTGTTTCCATTTCAAAATCTTGGCTGCGTATACCGTTTGCCGGTTTCCCAATTCCTTCGATGAGTAAAGTATTCAGTATCGAGTCGCAAGCCATAAATATGCGTCAATTTGTCACATCCAGATAAAATAACTCCTTCATGAGGTCGAAGATACAAAGAAATTTCTTTCCACTTGCCTGAGAGTGGCAAGTGTCTCCTTTTACTTTTCCCACATTTGGGTCTTGCCCAATGCGTATTGTTGTATAGCATTTTTAAGGCGAAAGCCTTTAATGGCTCATGCTGTCGTGGACAAAGAGTGTCCCGCTTTTGCGGCGTTCTGATTGGCTGAGGCGGGATGCGTCCCTGCCATTGGCAATGCCACACTTGAGCGCGTGCCAAGAAACGCCACGCGACAGGAGCGATGGTCCAAACACACTTGCCGGAGAAGGTGTGATAGATACTGCGCCTTTCCTTTCCTGTGAACCAATTATAATTTTATGTAGCACTGCAACGAATGCCGACAAGAAGCTAACGAGGGGAGGCAAATTATAGGATAGAAAGGGTAGGCTTTAGCCATTCTCCTCTTAAGAGACATCTAAGAGACCCTCTCAACTTTTTTTTTCTTTTTTTTTTTGGGGGGGGGGGGGGGGCGAGGGGGCGGAGAGGCTGGTTCGCGACCAAATCGCCTAACGCCCAATCTTTTGCATTTCTGTGTAATAGTTATGTAAGCGCAATTGTGAAAACAAGAAAACTAAGTTTCTGGTAGTTACTGGTAAGTCAACTGCTGGCGCTCTAGATAACGAGCGATTCGGGGTGCGTAATTTCAACAGTACAGAGATGCCACGTATGTCCCCGAAAACGCTGACATTTCTTCTGACGGAAACAATATCCGCCTAAAAAGATACGCAAATTGCATTTTCAAACACTGAGAAATTCTACACAACTTCCTCAAATATGTATGTTATATTGTTCAGGCTTTCGTTTTTTTTTTCTTAGCGAAGGAAAGAAATGGTCTTGGTCAAACAGTGTCTTCGCTAACGCGTTTTTCTTTTTTCGGTGAACGAGGAGAAAGCATTGTCTCGTTTCTCAGAGAATTTTTCTTCCAGAGAAACTCAGCCAGAGAAAAACGTGCACTCATTGTAACCAGATGGGCACCCAGGAGGACTGGGCATTGAATCCCGCCGCACCCACACACAATGCGAATGCTCGAGCTGTTTGGACACTTTAGCGGTGATACTGCTGCAGCACGTAGAACTGAAACAAATAATTGTATGATTGGCAAATCAATCAACCGATAGAGCACACAATACGTATCACACACATGCGGTGAGCCTTCCTTTGGCTTGAAGGGCACCGCTTCTCGACAGCTATGGGGAAAAAAAAAAATTAATTACTTCACAAACGCATGTCTTGTAGCCCAATGCACATTTTGCACACAAATAATATTTTAGACGTCCACAGAACAAACACTGCTTCTCCGTAACGTGACTTACATATATATTTACTCATTTATTTCGTTACTTCAGGAGCTATGCGTGTCTGTTTTGTTTTAAACGCTTGTCTAGAAATTTCGAAAACGGTTCCGGGCGCGCACGAGGCCAGCCTCCAACGGAAAACTGCATTTAACGCACGATGATGATGACAAGACGTAGCAGGTCGTTACTAGTGCGAGAACCTTAATCCGGAAGAACTTCTCCGAGCCAAATGTTGTGTCTTGCTTGTGGAGGAGCTGCATAGCAACATATGTATAGCAACAGTTTCATAGAAACAGCTGCATAGCAAGAGCTGCATAGCAACAGTTCCATAGCAACAACTGCATAGCAACGCTGAGGCGCTTGCACAATATAGCGCATTGAGGAACACGAGGGCGTAGATGTGAGGTGGATGATTCCGCTGTGGAGCGTGACATGCAATTCGCCGAAAACAAGATTTAATTAGTGACAAATGTGTGCGTCTCATTTAAGCCCCACAAAAAATGCGGGACGATGCAACGACTCAGCGTCTAAGCATCTTTTAGTTGTTTTCGTTTTTATTACATTTTTGTAAAAATTTATTTCTATATTTTGTTCTCTAATGTTTAATTTTTGCTTGCATGCGTATTTGAAGTTCTGTTATTTATGTTTTTAAATATTTAACTACTGATAATCCATTACTTATGACATTAGTAACCACTACCTATCGAACTGCCGATTTCCATTTTTCCTGCCATGTTCCGAACAGTTTCGACAACTCCCGACAAAACCTGAGCCGGAACTTGTTGTTTCGGTTAGTGACAACCGACTCTGCGCTCTCGCTTGGCCCGGCTCTCCGAAATGGGAAGCCATTCAACGGGGAAGGAATGAAGAGGTTGTTGCCGATGCAGGACGACGTGACTCTCGAGGCCTGTCATTGAAACTGCGTGTTAGAGATGACATGTTTTCCTGTCGTACAGTATGGACTAAATGGGAGCTCGAGTAGGGTGCAGAAAGAAAACGTATAAAACGTATAAAAAATAAAACAGAGGGCGATACTTTATATAAAGGGAGTCAGGCAGGTCCCTTGCTCCGCCCCTCTGGCATTCCCTTACGAAGTCCGACCACACTTGGCAATTCTAGGTTAGAATGAATTTATTTCTACGAATGCGCACTCCTCATCTCACAAAGTGTGCGGCCTCTCTGTTCGACACCCGGGTTTTGTGTCTATCGTCCTGTGTCTTCATCTACAGTGCCACCTGTGACTCCCTGTCTCCTTCGAGAATCCTCCTCGCCGGGTCCTTGGCTTGTTAGCGTAGTTCTTTCCAATTCTTCTGCGATTCGAATGGTTCTTGGAAAACGGCCACCCATGAAGGTATACGCTCCCAGACGCAGAACGCGGCCTGTTCGGATGTCAAGGGGAATGCGCCCCGCGGGAGCCAATATTTCTTCCATTCCTTGCCGCCAACCTGGCGCCGGTCTTCTGGTCCCCACTGCCGTTTCGTAGCCCTCGTTTTGTGAGTGTCTTTCGTTCGTCAACACTTGGCGGGACGCACGGCGCGCGCACACGAAAAGCCGACCGTTGGTTCTGCCGGTACTAGGAGCAGAGCACAACAGGCACGACAAAGGAAAATAAGGAACAGGTAACTATTATGTTTGTGTAATGGAAAGGAAAAGCGAAGAGGGAGGAATCTCATGGTTGAATTAGATTCCGCCTTGATTAAATTGATTGTTGTTTTTACTAAAGCAGAAAGCAATGAAAAATTTAGGCAAAGGGGTGAAAGGGATCTAGCTTTGGGGATAGTTGCCATGTAAGGAGGAGGAGGAAGAGGAGAAGAGCGGAAGATGGATGGTGAGGGCAACTAGGTATGGGCCGAAAAAAGTTCGCAGCAACGCAATTCGGAAGGTCGCATTGGAGAGCGCTTGTTACTTACTACCGTACACTGGGACAGCCGTGTACGGTCTTACCAGCAATCCGTCTTACCAGCAGCCGTATTACCAGCAATGTTATAGAGCTGCTTCGATCACTGAGGTTCCTCTTGCTGCTTATCTTTAGGTGGTCTAAGCGCCCCTTGCATAAAATACGGAAGATGTGTCGGCAAGTTACGCTATCACTAGAAAGTGGCTTCGATTTATTGCCAAAAGTGTCGCTTTCAGCCCGAAGCAATTTTAGAGCTTTCCGTTTGACCGAGCTTCCTCCCATATATTGCGGTGTGCAGTACTACTTTTCGGGACGTGTAGAAAAATAGCCCTTGCTTAGGAAATCTATCTATTTTAGTCGAAGAGTCGTGGCTGCCCGAATGTACGGTGTTCGAGGTAATGCTAACATATTAAAACCTGGGAGTTCCATACTTCGGGAGACGAGTGGGTGTGCGCAGATGGGGTGAATGTGTCGCTGATGAATCACGAGTGCGAGAAATGGGGACCTGTCGTGAGCAGCACATACAGGTGCAAGGGGTTACCTTCAGGAATGCATGGGCCCTCTCCCTATGGCAGCTCCATGGAGGGAGGCGAACTGAGAAGGTATCTACCATGTGAAATAATGCCGTACTTCTTTTAATGCGGCACAATATTCCGGACGTGGAACGCAGTTACCTGCAAGATTTTCATATCAATTTCAGTGAATGTACAGATATCCTAAACCGTGTCGGAAAATGTAAGAGTCCCGATTGAAGCGCGTTGTGATCATGATGATAACGGCCTAAGCGCAATTGCACATACCAACCGCGGGGATTGTTCAGGGTGCATTACAGATTCAAACACAATTCTTTTCAAGGATGGCAGCGTTTGGGTATCTTTTTGTTTAAGGAAGGCAACTGAAAAGAAAAAAAAATGGAACGAAGCAATCTACTTGATTTATTTATATAGCCACGAACATAATCACACACAATAGCATCAGGACACATCCCCAGGCGCTAGCACTAAAGGAGAACAGAATCGGAATAGCTAGAAGAAGCCCTGGTGGAGAGAGAGAGAGAGATCCACTTAAGTTCTGCGCATACAAGGAAATCGCCGGCATGGAAGAAAATACCGTTCAATAGACTCAAGTTTGCCAGAATAATTGCGCAAGCTCGTCAAAGATTTGCGCGTTGTGCCTCACGTGTGTTCTATCTTAGAGTGATACCTTTATCTACGAATGCCAATATATTAAGGGGTTCACTTCAGCTTTTCTTTGAAGAGTATGAAGCAATAGCGTATAGGACCAGCCGGCATGTAAAACGCCCCTTTAAGCAAGCTGTATCGTGGCCTAGGGGTAACTTGAGTGCAAGGGTTCCGACAGGCTGATATTGATATCTACCTTCCGCATGAAAGGAGAGGCCCGAGTTGACCTGCCTAACGTAATTGTCAGTCAACCTGTCGTGATTTTTTCGCGAACAACGACAAAGCGGGACGCCGGATTTTCGGTTAGCGGGGCCATTGATGCTGTCAGGTTAAAATTCGCTCCCAAGGATGCCAGACAGGCGCCACAGGCATGGCTCTGGCAGGTGGTAGTTGGCAGACGACATTGCCGAGAACCCATTCGTCGATGTAGATAGATATTTTAATGATAGTAGGAGCTCCCTTATCGTACGCCTGGCATGCACTATACTCCTGAGGAGGGTGAACAAGTGGAAAATAAGTTAGCGGTGGTTTAGCTTGTGGTTAAACCTGGAGTTCTGCCTGGCTACGCTTAGGTTCGGATTGCAAGTAAAGACATGGAGTAGCTTACATTTATGTCATAGGGGAATCACTTCACGTATGAGCACCCCTTGCCTCTCTTGGTTGGCCATTCTCATTCGGGTGTAGAAGACGTCTAGTGGTATGACATCGTCTCTACGTCAATGTTCGACCCAACCTTCTGTCCTAGCATCTCGCCGTTGTCATTCGCCTCTACAAACTGCCGAGTTATCGGTTTTCTTCTTCTTCTTCTTCTTCTTCTTCTTCTTCTTCTTCTTCTTCTTCTTCTTCTTCTTCTTCTTCTTCTTCTTCTTCTTCTTCTTCTTCTTCTTCTTCTTCTTCTTCTTTTCCTTCTTCTTCTTCTTCTTCTTCTTCTTTTCCTTCTTCTTTTTCTTCCTTTTCTTCGTCTCTTCTTTTCCTTCTTGTTTTACTTCTTCTTCTTTTTCTTTTCCTTCTTTTTCTTCGTATTCTTCTTTTTCTTATTTTTTCTCTTCTTCTTTCTTCGCCTCTTAGAACAGGCATGGTGAAATGGCGCCACTGAGGCCAATGTAGCTCTCGCTACAAAATAAATTGAATTATTTGTCAATGGGTCGTGTGACTTGTCGATATCACACACGATCGCAAAGTTGGTAGAAGCCGCCACCTCGGTGTGCTCATATGAAATGATAGGATGGCATAGGAATTCCAGGCCTCTTGGGTGCCGAGTCAGGCGAGCTACTCCCCGAAGACACGTTCGCACGGCTTGGTTAAAGTGGGGCTTCACATCCGTGTCGGTCGGTCAATTACGAAAGGCAGTGGCGAGGAGCTTATGGACAGATAGATAGATGGATTTATTGAAAGGAAAAGGCAGAGAGGTTGGCCGGAATAATTCAAATCTGGCCTGCTACTCAGCACTGCGGAAGAGGAAGGAGAGAAGAAAGAAGATCATGGTGGGTGACGATGTGAGGCAAGCCATATCTACAGGCACACTGGCTTGATTTACAAGCACGAATCAAGTCCGCTGGCACACAAAAAACCGCAAAGAGCACGCACTTCCTGGACGCCCTTCCCCTTGTCCTGCCAAGCGCCCAGCAGCAGCAGAGGCCTCTTGTC
This sequence comes from Amblyomma maculatum, assembly GCF_055883805.1. Taxonomy (NCBI): domain Eukaryota; kingdom Metazoa; phylum Arthropoda; class Arachnida; order Ixodida; family Ixodidae; genus Amblyomma; species Amblyomma maculatum. The sequence goes on from NC_139353.1 coordinate 3,330,841, forward strand.
CATACGCTTCAAGGAAGCGGGTAACACACGTCTTTCGCACGCATACGCTCTTAAGGACAGTATATGCCAATACGAATGTGCGAGCTAATAGAGGCACAAGTTAAGGCTTCGGTGATTATAAGCGTAAGAAGGCGACTTCTCCCCATCTCTACTTCTCGCACACACACATTTAGAGAAGTAATGTTGCCGATGCCACTGTGAATAATTCCGTTGAGATGGACCAACCTTTCCATAACTAAACTGAGCTGACGCTCGTCAAACTAGATTCAACCATACCCATGCTTTTTTTTTTTTAAGCGAGAGCCTGGCTATGCCATGTATTCCCTGTAATCTGCATCCGATGTAATAATCAACAAGATTCCCGTTCTTTTTCCTCCCTAAATTGTTCTGGTGCTCACGATAGGATCCGTGAGCACAAGAACAATTTTTTTCTTTTTTTGCTGTTTGGTATCGGTTTCGGCCTGTTACTTCCGTCTTTTGGTATCGGTTTCTGCCTATTACTTCCGTCTTTTGGAAGCACGGTTCACATTTACAGTCCTGGCAATGGTCAACGAGATTCCCATCTTTTTTTCGCTCTAAGTTGTTCTTGTGCTCACGAATCCTACCATTTAAATGATAAGATCCGCGAGCACAAGAACAATTTAGAGCGAAAAAGGGACAGGAACCTTGCTGATTATTGCCAGGACTACAAGTGAACCATGCTTCCAAAAAACGGAAGTAATGGGTCGTAACCGATACCTAACAGTAAGAGAAATTATTGAGGCAGTAAACATAGCAGACGGTGAAGAAACATGAGTAAGCAGCACTTCCCTCATACTTCATGCGAAGGAAAAGGCTTTTTTGGAAGGCGGAGGGTGACATTTCATATCAGGCGACGGAACTGGTTGTCAACTTTCTCTGTGACACTCTTTGTGTATATAAAAACATCATGAATAAAACATCGGTTGTCAGTTGAGCGCAATGTGTGTTTGTCTGTCTATCTGTCTGTGTTTCTAGCGCCGTCATAAGATAAGGAAGTTATTGTAGCGAGAGCTACATTAGCCAGTCTTGTCATTTCCAAGTGCCTGTCCAAAGATAGCAGAAAGAAGAAAAAGAGGAAGTAGCAGAGGTAGAAGAACAAAACAAGGAAAAAATAGCTTTGGTTTAGCTTGTGGGGGCCACATTTGAAGGGAGCGCTTTTCCTGCGGCTACCGATGCGCCGCCGCTTTACCCCTTCTTCCCTCTCCCCGCTTATTCCGGGATAACCGATCCCGCGCGGGGGCTATAAAGAAAGGCGCACACCGTCGCCTCTCTCTCTCAGCAAATGCAAGTCTGGCTGCTCTCCCAACAACGACAACCCGCATCTGCATGGACGTACCTCCTGAGGGAGATAAAGATGTTTCTTCCACGGCCCGCTGTGTGTGTGTTTTGCTTCTCTCTCGGGCAGAAGAATCGCCCACAAAAAAGAACGGAATTGCGCGAAAGCTATTTGCATGGCTATGCTTAGCCTCGGCTTGAAAGTAAAGACACTGCTTTTGCACACAGTAGTAGTTTAATCTATGGTTTCAGCTTTATGCCCCAGCGGCACTTTTAGCCACTAGAGTACGATCCACTACGGCACCTCTTTCTGTTTTCCCTCCCTCTTAGCGATTATGCGATAGCGTAAGCTACCAGCCAGCATATAAAGTCCCGCTTTAACCGAGCCGTATTCTGCGTGGCCTAGGGATAACGTGAATGCAAGGGTCTTGGTAGGCTGATTGCCATATCACCCACCCATTTCAAATGAGAGACCCGAGTTGGCAGCTCCTGCCAAACAATGTCATGAAGCTATACGTCCAGTTACTGTTCGGCCATGTCAGCTGCCAGCTACAGTCTCCCACGACTTCTTTCTTCGCTCTTCAGACAGTCACGGCGAAATGACGAGACTGTGGCCAACGTAGCGCTCGCTCCGAATGGAAAAGAAAAGAAGAAGAATGCAGGTAACTCGGTAGTTTGTAGATGCGAACGACAACAGCGAGGTGCTAGGATAGAAGGTTCGTTCGAACATTGTGACGGCGGTTTGCCTTGAGTTCGGCGTAGATACGATGTCATACCACTAGATGTCTTCTACACCCAAATGAAAACGGTCAACGACGAGAGGCAAGGTGTGCTCATATGTGAAGTGATTCACCTATAGCATAAATAAAGATGAAACCATAGAGTAAACTACTATGTGCAAAAGCCATGTCTTTACTTTCAAGTCGAACCTAAGTGTAGCCATGCAGATTGCTCTCGCGTAACTCCAAGTTTAACCGCAAGCTAAACCACAGCTATTTTTTTTTTTTCACTGCCTACCATCTTGGCTCATCGATGAGCATTGAGTTCGATAGAACTCCCAGTAGTTGTTGGAGGCAGCTGGAAGTGATCCTCAGGTATATTATTTGTTTTGTTTTCATTTAACACAAGACTAAAAGGACTGTCTTGGTGATTCAGTCGCGAAAATTGCCCATTTATTCTTACAAGCGGGTGTAGCGAAAAAAAAACTGAGTCAGTTTGCGACGCCTTTTGAAGTGGCTGAATTCTACAGAGTCTAAACCGTCGTATGAATGAGACGCTCGATTGTGTTCATTAAGAGCCTTGTAGTCGGTTACAGCTGCATAACGGTCTGTCGAATGCCTCTAAAATGAGACCCTCCATCCAATGGCGTCGAGCAGTTTTCGTGACGTCATTGTTAATCTCCTAGCGTGAAGTCGCAGATGAGTGGCAGGATGCTTCTCTGAGATGGCGCTAACTATGACGTCATGGCAGTCGGTCCCCGGTCGAAAAAAACTACAGAACTGTGTCAAAAATACGACAAAATATCCTGTAGTTCTGTCGTAACCATCAGATTTTTCTGTAGTTCTGTAGTTTTTCTGTAGTATATTTCTATTGTCTGTAGTTCGGTTGCACTTTTCTGTTGTAACTACAGAAATTTCTGATGTTACTACAGAATATTTTGTTGTCACAACAGGTTTTCTGTCAAAAACCGCACCGAAATTCTGTCGTACCATCAGAAAATTGTCTGTAGTTTTTTCCGACTGGGTCGACGCCATTGGCTGAAGGGTCTCATTTAATGGGCATTTGCTGTTGGGTTCTTGAGTTGGATCCTAGTATAGAAATGAAACCCGTTTTCGATACCGGGACTATATGAGCTTTTGTGGCCTTTCATACAGCCCAAACATATTTTATTCGAGAAATAGGAATAATCTAATCTTTTCACACACCCTCACTATTCCGATCAATGCGAATAATTTTACCCATCGAGGAATTTAAAAAAATCAATTTGTATGCTTTGCTAGCAATAAATTCAGCGGTTAATTTTCGAGAGATGCTTGCTACTTTCACGCAAATTGTCACATTGGCCAGAAATTGTAGCATTGAAATACCAGGACTTCATCAGTAAGCTTCCGAGGTAGCCTAGGATCCATTTCTGTATCAAAGATGGCCATGAAGCTAGCCCTTTGAAAAGAAAACTGAAAAGAATGCGAAATTCGCCTGCATGAATATGGCGAAGCCCTCATGCTGCCATGTTCCCTGTTGTCGACTGTACATTTACGTCTTGCACTGGTTTCAAACAAAACTGTTTTGCTTTAGATATAAAGCGTGCTAAATTTTACATAACTAAACAAAATAACCGCTATGTGCCTCACTCTCTCTCGAAAAAGAAAACAGCTTTTTGACGATGCACACGAGCTCCTCTAAGACAGTATAGTTATAAGAGGTGCTTTCCTTCCAATAAACTTAATTTGGTCGAAACTGATGATCACTGTAGGCTCAACCCATTTGACCCTTAACACGACAGGGCAGCTAATATCGCAAGGAGGCAGAAAAGTTTTAAGCGCATTGAGTTTTTTTGTTTGTTTGTTGTTTTTTTTTTTTCATTTTTTACTGTCCTAGATTCTAGCCGGTTTTTCCTTTTCGCACAGATGAGGCAAGTGTGAATCTTCCGGGTTTAAAACGCCGCGAACTTCCGGTCTCCACAGCAAGAACGCATGAACGAACGGGTCGCTTGCGCCGCAATGAATAATGATGCGTCCGAGGTCAGAAGGGCCCTCTTTTAATGAAATCTATAATGGCGCTTGCAGGCGGCCTGGGGCCATCATAAATCATCGTTGTTGTCGCCACAGACTAGCTTCCAAGTTATCTGCGTTCACGCAGCCCAGAAGTTCTAAGACCTCAGCGTCGGGGATGCGCGGAAACCATTTAACAATGAATCGGAGCAGACAGCGAAGAAGAAAAAAAAAATGTAGAGATGAAAGGTTCTTATGGAATACTTTCAAAAGCTAAGGAAAAGCGTTAGCGGTCACCGTTCGAGTCGTATTCACACCATAGGCAAAATGACGGATTTCGAAAGCATGACAGATATCACGGGGCGCTGGGCCAAGGATTAGTTGCAATCGATTAAGGCTAGGGATAAGTGTGGACAAGGAATCGAGACAGCATTCTTTTTATTTCCTGTAATTCTAGCGAAGGGTCAAGGTGAATTTAATACCTAAAAAAGAAAGAAGAGGCCACTACGAGCTGCAACAAAAGACGGAGTCGAATGGGAATAGGCACAATAAAGTTCAAGGCCCGAAACACTCATTTCAGAAGAGCCGACAACTAAGCGATTTGGTGCATCCTAGCTTGAATAACTAAAAACAGCGCCGCGACGACGACCTGAGAGAAGGACAAGCGCTTCTCCTTCTTTCGAGCGCAGCACTGTTTTAGTTATTCAATGAAACATTCATTAAATTTACGGGCTAACAAAACAATTTATGCGACTTTATAGTATTATGCGAATACCAGAAAATTAACCTGAAGCCATCACTATGGCTTGCCGAGAATTCGGTGTCAGTCCGCCTATCTTAAGCTCCGCCACTAAGGGTCCACCACTAAATTCAGCCCTAACCAATCGGTGTGAATGTGCCTGCGTGGCCACTACTGCGTGGAGCAGCGCCCCCGGCATCCAAGAGCACTGGCGTCTTATTCCACCTTCCCAACTTAAATCAATCAATCAATGACCAACCCAAGCTGGCAGCTTTTCCCAACTTTCTCAATTATGTGGTCTCCTTAAGTCGCACAAACCAACGAAGAATAAGTGCTTGGCCATGTCAGCTGCCAGCGCATGCTCGTGAGGTTTCGCTCACAGCGGCGACAACGCCGAAGCCGTGTTTTCCGGTGAACAGGGCCTCTAACACTGGCGCGTTAAAATTGAAGGAGATTAGTCATACATACATGGCCAGCAGGAGCGCATAAACACGAACACGGAGAGAAGATGGGGGGACGCAACATGCGCCCTATTCATCTCCTTAAAGGGCAACTTAAGCGGCTACAGAATTCAACTAAGGAGTCGAATGTGTGATGGCTAAAATTAAATCATGACAAGCCAATTTGAGCTAGCATTTAAACTGACAACGCAATCGCTGAATAAAACTATTTCGGCATTCAGGTTTCTCCGCAGTCAGGCAGACAAATAGGAATACCAATGATGACGTCATCTGTAGAAGTGATGCATTTCCAACGCCGAAACAAGACCAACGCCGATGAAGGTCAGCGGCATTGGGTGATTCACAGAAAGAATTGGGCGAAAGCTGTTGAAATTCGAAACATCACCCATAATTACGCCATTGCCTAGTTTCACCGCACAGCTGCAATGCTTTGAGCAGAAGCGTGATAATTGTCTCATATTCTATAGTAGATTACGTCATAACTTTAAGTGGTAGTGCGAAACCACTTCGTGGGCTTAATCTACGTTTCATATATTCTAATGCGCGCATCTCGAGAAATTGTTAAAAAAGAATTTTAGGTTCCCTTCAACCCCAAGAAGCAAATACACCAAGCAAAACAAACTACGTCGAAAATGAAAAGCGCTAATGCCTCAGAGGATTACAAAAACAAATAAAATTTCAAAAGATGCAAATGAAACTAATGAAATCAATATATATATATATATATATATATATATATATATATATATATATATATATATATATATATATATATATATATAAAGTTAGCTGTGGTTTAGCTCCGGTTAAACATGGTAGAGTAACACAAGCTAGATATCACTGGCTAAGCTTAGGTTTCACATGAAAGTAAGAAACATGGTTTACGTAATGGCTTGAACTTAATTGTTTATACCAATGAAGACGCTCCGCCCCCACTAAAGTGCGATAAGGCGAAAGCTTCCGTCGAACGGTGGTCCGAATCCCTCCATTACGGCTCCTTTTTCTCGATGTTTTCGCTCCCACCTTCGTGATGATGCGATGGCGTAAGCAGCTACCAGCCAGCATATAAAGTCCCGCTTTAACCAAGCCGTATTCTGCGTGGCCTAGGGATAACGTGAATGCAAGGGTCTTGGCAGGCTGATTGCCATATCAGCCACCCATTTCAAATGAGAGACCCAAGTTGGCAGCTCCTGCCTACTCTTATTCTTCTAGCTGTTGCTAAGCAACGGCTCAAGGTCAGTGCGACCACGGCCAAGGTGCGACCACAACGAAAGGGCGATCCCGGCAAAGAGGCGAAGTGGCTGGCGTTCTGCGAGCGATAGCTGTGCTAAGCATGGTTACGTATAGTTTGATGGTTTGAATTAGAGGGACGCTGACAAGCTTCACCCTGAGAGAAGGCGCGATAGCCCCTTTTCTATCCGTGATTTTTTTTCCATAATTTTTCTTCAAGTTATGTTGAAAGGAACGCACAATACACTTTTGCGTGGACAGCTATTCCATGGTGGATGGAAGGTGGTTGTGTGACGTATCTGCGCCTTGTGAGGCGCGACCCGCCATGAAAGCGCCGCAAGGGCGCTGAAGCGCTCTGGTGTGTAAAGAGAAGCCGGTGGTGCCGCACGTGCAGCAGCGCGGGCGAGGTCTACTGAGGACGTGTAGACTAGTAGGCGGTCGTAGGTTGCTTGAAGTGCGCTTGTTTGTATGTGAATCGCGAACACTTCGAAGCTGGGAAGCATCGCACATGTGCCACTGTGATTATTTTGAGGTGTGAAGTGAGTGGTATTATCGTGTTTCTGTGTTATGTAGTGGATAAAACTGCGTGCACTCGTGGCGTCGAAAGCGCGAATATGTTCTGTACCTAAGTGCAGAGGCGGGTACAGAAAGTGCAAAGCTAAAGCCCGTCTTTTCAGACCGCCTAAAGATGCAGCTTAAGGCGGACTGTGGTCGCGAAATATCAAATGTGCTGCTAACGACCGAGTGTGTCGTTTGCGAACGTCGGCCAAGTCAAGACAAGTTTGAAAACTTGTTCGGTAGACAATACTCGGGACAAATCATCACCCAAGTTCTGCAGAGTTTCTCGACTGTCAATCACCCTAGTTTTAAGCTTACCCATCCGCCTAAGTCGGGGGAAAGTCCAACCCAGGTTAATTATTAGGCTAGACTAGCTCATAAACAGCTGAAAATAATACTTTAGTACGCAGGACACACACACACACACACACACACACACACACATATATATATATATATATATATATAGAGAGAGAGAGTCTTGAGAAAAGTAGGGCTCCTGTCGAAACGTCGACTCCAAATAAACTTGGAAACAGTATGAAGCAGTTTTTCACTTGTGTATAACCTCTAGCAACAAAGTACGTCTATCTACTTATGCTATATATATATATATATATATATATATATATATATATATATATATATATATATATATATATATATATATATATATATCTGCTGTGTGCCTCAGTTAGACCAGAATAACATGGTTGAGACAAGTTATGGCCAACTTTATGGCAGCAGAGAGTTATGGCACTGGCAGGATATGTTTCCAGGAAGCTTAGCAGCAAAATTTCTTGCCAGAATTGTGCTTCTGGCCTTGCAGTCACCCAAGCAGCAGCTGAATGCAGTGCAGATACCGTGTACACGCAACACATTGACAGGGAAGGCCTATTGAACCCTGGACTTGTTTCCTCATTAAGGTAATAGAGGGCGCGTTTACATTTGTTGGTTCAAAGCAGAAGCTTTATGCTTTCACTTTTCGTGAAGTTTCACAGCAGTCTAACACTCCACAAAGTGAGCTGCATCGAAAAGAGCTTACTGCAAAAATGTTTCAGTTTGTGGCTCTAACTTCCCTTATTTACGAAGTCTTTGAATATGGACAAGGCTCTGTGAAGGAAGCCCCACAAACATTTGAAGTTAAGGAGAGTGAATTCGAAGTAGAGCCCATTGTTACGCTCGGTCTGATGTGTGCATGTGGATTACTGTTCTATTAATGAAAAAACATTTATACTCTTGTGGAAATTTTGTGCATACGGATTGCTTTTCTACGTAATACAGTGTTTTCTTTGGTTTTGTGGACTTGCACAACAGAAGCTGTGATGGAAAGTATTTAGTGCATGATGAAGTAAATCTACAAATGCTTCTATTTTTTTAATCTACAACTTCCAAGTAACCTTGCCATGAACGGCGTGTTTCTGGCGCATGCAGACGGTAAACAATACGATGGACATATGATGTCGTTTCCCCGGACTATCGCGCGCGGCTTTGCTAGTACATCGTTTTTTGTTTTGTTTTTTCTATGGCCACTCAAAATATTTCCGACAGCTGGCCGAACGCGTTGAGAACTGTTGGTGTTCGTTGTGCACGTTCACTTGCGCTAACAACAAGCCTTAGAAAAAAACAACGCGTGCAGAGTGAATAGTCTGGTGTGTCTTCAAATGTAAAATGAGATATTTTTTTTTTTCTTAAATCGCATCGCCAAGCTCGTGTTGTGCGTTTCGATGGAGCAAGCAATGCATCTTTTCATCTATAAGCTGCAGCCATTTCGTGATGTTTGCACTGCGAATCACGATAAAAATTCAAACACGACACAAAGTTCATGAGACATAGGTGCTTGGGGCCCCGCCCCCTTCTACAGCTGCGACGGCTTCACACAAGTATTTACGCACAATATGCAAGTAGCGCCATGTACAGCTTTCATCGCTCCCCTGTGCGCACGCCCGTCACACTGCCCGCTTCTAACCAAAATATCTACACAATTATCAGGTCAAGGTAACACCACTCTCTGAAGGCCGGACAGGTTGACCTTGAGAGATACGTGGCGTAGTGAAGCTTTCGGTTCAAAACCCTCGAAGCATGCATGCTTCATCATCTGGAACAAATATAAGCTCCCTGGGAGGCGGGAAAAGATAGCAGGTAGCATGATAATTTATTCCCCATGGGTAATGAGAATAGTCCGACGGAACAATTATTACGTCTCGTATACGATTCAAGGATAGCGTGCGTGCATGCAATTAAAATGGCAGCTTGTATGTCGAGTGGTCACCGGCCGCTCGTTTGGAAATTTCTCATAACCCAACGCGCTAGTCGATTTGTCCATAGCGTTTCGCTAGACTTGACCAGTGTTTTGCAAGAAAAGGGTTTCGTATCCGTAGCATGTTGCCTGAACGCCCAGTCATTACTTTCACCGTTAGTTTAGTTCACGCCCGAAGAGGTGTACAGGGAATAAAAAAGCACTGGTGAAAAGCTAATATACATTGCTATCCATATAGTTGCACTTTCAAAAGCTCTAGTCAATTATCCGCATATTTGTCGTACTTTCTGGTACTTTTCAAAAAGCTTTTTTTGGTGGTGGTAAAAACAGTAATGACGGCGATCTTCCAGTAGAAAAAAAAATTATTTGATTATAACCTGAAATGCCACAACCCCAGCTTTTGCTTATTACTCTTTGTGTTTCTTGTTATTCTCTACATTATTCCCCTCCAACCTTATTACGCGTTAATTATCTTCCTTTGAGTAAGGTAGCTCGTGAACGAGGTAAACATATAGACCGAAATTTTAGCCTGAGATATTAAATAGTTATCTACCCCTCTGACTGACAACCACAAGACGCAATGGCATTTCTGAGTTACGAAGGTCGCGCATTATCGGAGGAAGCCCGGACTGCGTATATGGAGAGTTATTCGCACTACGAGATTCGCTGCTCATCGATCGATCAGATGAATAGCGACAGTGCAGCTTCCGTTGCAGTGACCCTCGAGTAGCGATAAAATTTGACGAAATTTTGAAGAAAAGAAGGGAAGAAATAATTTCTTTGAAATACTGGAAAAATTGGAACGATAGAAAAAAGAAACTAGCAAAATAAATAAGTATTTTTTTTTTCGCAAACATTCGAAAAATTTGAAAAGTATTAAGGATATTAACGAAGATCGAAAGCTGTATCGAAACAGGAGTCTTTTTCGTGATTTAATCGCCAGACGTTGCGCGTTTTGTTTTTGTATGAAGGGCATGAGGGGAGTTTACTCTAGTGCCGGCGATTGTCACAATGATCAGTCTACTTCCAAATTGTGGACCAATCAGACAGCCGTTTTTCAATGCACAGCTACTGTGGGAAATTTCTCAACTGTAAAATTGAAGAGCTGAAGCTTTTAACGCGGTCTAGTCTGTGAGTTTTGAGAGACTGTTGGCGTGCGGCCTCGACCGTCTTGTACCGGGACATGGCAAGACTCGTTCGAACATTTGGGCGACCTTTGATGTGCTGAACCGCGGCAAGGGATCTGCGGCGTCAAATAGGAGTTTACGAATGTGATGTACTTACGATGTCAGATTGCGTACTGTGAAAAATGGGACATTAGAGCCATTCCACAATCGACGCACTATGACAGGTTAAGCGCCGATTCGGAGTGCAGCCGCTCCAGAAGTTCTTCCATCGAAGTCATGAGGTCTGAGAGTTCGCCATCAGAAAGTCACCGCATGGCAGACAAAGCGGAGGCTGGCAGACGCACGCTAGTTTCCATAGAAACATTTCGTGACCGAATCACGCCGCGGTTTCAAAACACGCTAGACGAGGTCTTGGCACTGACGATAAACTCGATTGAGCAACTTAATCACCGAAGGAGAAGACTCAACGGCGGGAAGCTTTCAAGGTTCAAAGGATTCGTGCCGCTGAGTAGGAGGCTGAATACCTCCATGTAGCCGAGCTCAGTTGATCTTGCCGCTCAGAAAAAAAAAAAGTAAGTTCAGCGTTGCACCCAATATTGTCACTGGTAGTTCCAAGCCGCCTTTTGTGTTTCACATTTCTGCACAGGCGTTATTTCGAAACGATCCTGTCTTCCTCATGAATATCTTGGAGTAGCTTACGAATTACACTAAAGTGCACTTATAGGAACAAAGGGCTTCCTTACTCCTTTTACTACTTCAAGGTTATTTCTTATGCCATTTTGAAGGTTCTCCGGACCAGTCAAAGCTTATAACTTCCACGCATGCACGCACCATGTACACGACGGCCAGTCACACCGCTGGGCCGGGAATTGGTTCCTGGCACGTAGGGACGAAAGACAAAAGACATCCCAGCACGTGATAAAACTGCAGAAAGAGGGACGAGCTCTGTATCTCAAACAGCCCATTTGAAAGGCTAAGCATGTTTCCAAAAAGGATAACTCTCTCTTGCACTTCCTAGATACTACCATGGATCACTCGCAACTTAGCCAGACTTATCAAACAAAAACACAAGCTGTATCAATCCTTCGTAGATTCTTGTGACGTCAAAAACTAAACAATTCGAGGCATTTCAAAATAAATTGAACAAAGCTATGAAAAAATAAAAACATGAGTATTATGCGCGCTTATTTGATAGCCACTGCCTTAAAAAACCTGACTTGGTTTGGAAAAATCTAAATAAGTTATTAAATAGGAATACACAGGAAAGCGTAATTCAGAGTGTGGTTATCGACGATGTAGAAATAAGTGGAACAAAGCTTGTCGGCCATTTTAACCATTTTTTTTTTGTAGACATAGGAAAAACCACTCATCATCCAGAAGAAGCATCTTCTGTGCAAAGATTACCATGTGTCAGAGGTAATGCTCATTTTTCGAGCGCTAAAAAACGGTCGTTGTCATGATCCAGATGGCATAAAAATAAAGCCCATAAAATATGTTCTTGGTATTATTCCACCTGCATTAACGCATAGATTTAACTTGGCATTGCGAACTGGCGCTTTCCCTGCTGAAATGCAAGTTGTCCGAGTCTCAGTTATACTCAAGGGAGGGGAAATAAACAACTTAAGCAATTATCGGCCAGTGTCCATCCTTCCCATTCTCTCGAAAGGACTCGAAAAGGATATCAACACCCACATCGAAAGCATCTCAAGAATGCATAACCTGATAACCGATCATCAGTTTGGTTTCCGCAAGTACCGTTCAGCACAAAATACGCTTTTAGTACAAAAAGCGACGATATTAGACAATTTTGAGAGAAAAAAAACTATAACTTTAGGAATATACATAGATTTCAGCGAGGCATTTGACCGCGTTAATCATTTAATATTGTTAGAAACACTGGCGCACTGCGGTTTCCGCGATATACAGACCAACTTATTCAGTCATATCTAGAAGGGCGGTGTCGGTATGTTGAAATGCACCAGAACAAATCATTGTGAAAGAAAATTAAATCCGTGTTCCATAAGGGAGAATGTTAGACTCCATTCTTTTCCTTTTGTACATCAATCACATTGTAGAAATTTACCAAGGTTGTCACTTTTCACTTTATGCCGAAGACTGTACATTCATCGGCATAATTTGGCAGGGATAATTTGGAAGAAATACAAGCAGATGCAGATTTATTTTGTCATATAGTGCATGAAGGGTGTCGGAAAAACACTCTGACACTACATTTATCCAAAACTAAATGTATTCTCTTCCGTGCTCCAGGAATCTTGCCTTTAATAGCACCTACCATAACTCTCAGCCCGTACACATGTGAACTAAAAAAAAAAATGCGTGAATATTATGGTGTTTTCTTTTTCTCCAAGCACATGTCCTGGAATGAGCATGTCAATTTTTTGTCGCGAAAATTAAGCAAGATCGTAGACCTGCTGAATAGGAATCGTCACAACCTCCCATAAATGATGAGGAAGCTTTTATATAATGCCCTTTTCAACTCCAGCGACGGTACTGCCTATTGGTGTGGGGGTCGAACATAAACAGACTAACTGCGATCCAAAAGAGGGCTATCCGCATTGCGGAAAATACTTCATTACTTGAACATACAGGGCCACTTTTCAATAAACATAAGATACTCAAAATAGAGAACAAGTATAGTTATAGCCTTTTAAGGATTTGCAAGAGTGCCGTAGAAGGAAACTCAGATACATTTATAAATTTTTCAGATCTGAAGAAAAATACGAATACATACCCATTTAAATGTCAGACAACATTGCTTATTCCCTTCTCCCGTACAATGAATGTAAAGCAAATAATAAAGTATATGCTATATTCTTTGAATGTAAAGCAAAGAATAAAGTATATGCTAGCCCCGCCGGGGTGGTGCAGTGGTAAGACGCCCGACTACTGTGCCGGAGTACCAGGGTTCGAACCCACCTCGGCGGCTGCGTTTCGATGGTGGCGAAATGAAGAGGCGTCGTGTGCTGTGCGATGTCAGCGCACGTTAAAGATCCCCAGGTGGTCGAAATTACTCCGTAGCCCTCCACTGCGGCTCCTCTTTCTCTCTTTCCCCTTTCACTCCCATCTTCCTCCCTTCCCTTACATAGACACCGTAACCGGAAGGCGCGTTTACGGTGTCCACAGAACACAAGTGAGACAGTTACCGCGCCTTCCCTTCCTATAAATAAATCACTTTTTTTTTTAATCAAGTATATGCTACCATACATACTCAATTCTCTATATCTAAATCTAATAGCCATCCTGTCGATGCCATACAAGAGTGTTTTAGAGATATTCTTGTAAGTGAGACTGTGTATGCCTTGCAATATTGTGATACAAAACTTATTTTATTTTTAACACTGAAATAGCATTGTGCAGTGAAAAAAAAAAAAGATTTCCTAACACTGTTCATCTCTTCTCATGCAACTGTCTACGCTGTTCAAGTGTCGACCTGCTGTATGGGTGGCTGGAGTCTCGTCAAGCTGCAAACAATGCAGCTTTTTCTCCCGCCACCTTTATTGCTCTTGCAAAATAACGCGATTGATTGATTGATTGATTGATTGATTGATTGATTGATTGATTGATTGATTGATTGATTGATTGATTGATTGATTGATTGATTGATTGATTGATTGATTGATTGATTGATTGATTGATTGATTGCCGACATCCACATGAAGCGCTAGCTGCGTACGCTTCGCATGTTTGTGTGCATGCAACGACGCCGGAGGAAATCTGAGTCCTATTTTTAATTGACCAAAAGCGCCCCCCGGAGGCATCTCGACAGCGATTTTCGTACACGCGGCAAAGACGCAGTGTTCCGGACAGCTACGGAAGCGATGAGCGGCCAAATCCGCCGACCACTATGCACTGCGCGCGCATGCGCAAAGACACCTATGAAGAAAGCCCATTTCTTTCCTCCCTCTATTTCCATACATGCACTTTGCGTTTTCGAGGACTATTTCGCTAACTAGGTGCTTAAGTAAGAAGCCCCTGTGCATGTCAGATATAATGAACTTGCTGAAATGGTGTGCTAAGCAGTTCTAGACACTTATTTCGTCGCCTGGTTACTCGGGAAATTAGTCTCCGGCAGCCACAGGCAGGGATATTAAGGCTGAGCCAGCCGGTTCTTATCTGCAAAAATGAAACACTTCGCAGAAAGGAAACCGAGGCAGCAGGGAAAGACGCTCGCTAGTAGTCGCGAATTTCTTTACTAAGCGAGCAGAGTGGAGGGCGGAAGCAAGAGTTGTGTCACGTGTCACCTTTAGTGAAACCATCAGCAAAGTGTCGGAAGTATCCAAAAGAAGTGATATATACGAATCACGCATGCTCCAGCAGACACCTATAAAAGCAACACGGCAAGGTAGCATGCAACACAGGGTCTAGATAAAATAGAAAGAAACAGAAGCTAGGCCCGGGTGCTCAATGGGTAGAGGAGTCTAAATAGATGTGAATTAAACTGAGAAATACCTCTCTAATGAAATGGGCCATCGTCACCAAATCCTTCTCCGGCTATTTTAGCGGCATAAAAACTCTCGCTATCTTCTTTAGACACAGCCACCTGCTTCTTCTTTTTACACTTTCACATCAATCGCAAGTATCTAAAGCTTCTATTGCAACCATGCACTACTGCAATGGTAAGATCAGTTGCGGCCTAAACTTTGCAGTAAGATAGACGGGACAGCTGTCATAAATGACGCAACTCACACTTTCATCTTTCATGCTCCATTTAGTCGGCGCTGACCAGAGTGGACGCGTGTTTTCAGTTGCCACTTGGAAAGGGAGGACCTGTGCTGAGCCAAGGTAGGACGTTTTTTAATTGGTCGGTATGGGTTGTATGGAACGCCGCGGCGCGACTTGGCCTTTATATGTAATCAGATAATCTCGAAAGTTTTTATTTGTCAGTTGGTACCTACTCCTGTAGCTGCCATTTTCCATATTTATATCTTGGCTGTTTCTTTATTTATGTGTGCAAATTCTATTATGTATCCGTTGCGGTAAGCCAGCAAGCAGCTCGAACGGTTGTAAGAAGAGCAAGTATGAGCTAAGTGAAGTATTCTATTACAGCTGAGAATTTTACAATTCTTTCACCCCAGGCAGCACCAGCCATCGGCCCAATATTGGGGATTGTTTGGGGATTACTGGCCCCCAAGTGGCCAAATGATGCCAATGAGCTACCAATAATGCGCAGCCATGCTATAACATAAACATTATTGGCCCAGTGAACTTCACCCATATCCGTTATTGGCATTCAACCGGCTAACAGCGGTGAATAATGCCCACGCATACTGAACCGCTTGCCATTATTGTATACACAATGAGACAACCTGGTCATTATTGGCCAACTATCTACAATGGTTTGCCAATATCTTCCACACCATGGTATGACCTGGTACATATTGTCCGGTCAATAACAACGGCTTCTCAATATTGAATATATCTAGGCATACAGTGGTCAATAATGTCCAACCAACTTTGGCGGCTTCCTAACATTGTAATATCTTGGTTTCTATTGGTCGATATTGTGTAATGAGCCTTGATGGCTGGCCAGCATTGCTTATATCATGGCATGGTTGGGCAATAATGTTTTGCCAATATGGCTGTCTTGTCAACATTGAATATATATTGGCATGCATTGGTCAATATTGTTCTGACAGTCCTGGTGGCCTGCCAACAATGTATACAGATCGGCTTATAGTGGTCAATATTGTTTGATGGATTGTGATGGCTAACCAGTATTGGACATATCATGGCATAGCTTGGTTAATATTGTCCGGCCATTATGGTTGTCTTGGTAACATTGAATATATCTTGGCATGCATTGGTCAATATTGCCCCACGAGCTTTGGTGGCATACCAACATTGCATATATCTTGGTTTATAGTGGTCAATATTGTCTAATGGGCTTTGATGGCTGGCCAGCATTGCACATATAGGATAGATTGGTTAATGTTGTCCGGCCATTATGGTTGTCTTGTCAGCTATAAATAAATCTTGGCATATAT
Source organism: Amblyomma maculatum (assembly GCF_055883805.1). Lineage (NCBI taxonomy): Eukaryota > Metazoa > Arthropoda > Arachnida > Ixodida > Ixodidae > Amblyomma > Amblyomma maculatum. The sequence goes on from NC_139353.1 coordinate 3,347,225, forward strand.
TGGTCACTAGTGACCCGCCTGTAATGGCAGCCTGCCAACAATGTATACATATTGCATTTTATTGTACAATATTGTTCGATGGACTGGGATGGCTAGCTAGCATTGCACCCTAATGGCATAGGTTGGGCAATAATGTTCTGCCATATAGATGGCTTGTCAACATAGAATATATCTTGACATAGATTGGTCAATATTGTCCCATTGGTGGCATCCCAATATTGTATATATCGTGGTTTCTAGCAGTCAATATTGTCTAACGAGCTTTGATGGCTGGTCACCATTGCACATTTCAGGCTGCGGCGGCGCTAAAAAAAACAGTACAAGCAGCTCTGACCGACACAGACATTTTTCAATGTGCATGTATCCCAATATGACTGTGTTTTTGGGCTAATTTCGTCCCAACTAAATTTTTCGCTGGCCTGGACTTCAGTTTACGTTCAACTGTAGAAGATATTTATACGCCATACGTAATTTGGGCTACCATATACTATATAATGTGTTTTGGGATTAATGTACAGATTGTCTAAAAATTGTTTGACTGAGCTGACAACACAAAATGCACAGATATTGCCTCATCATCATCATCATCATCAGCCTGATTATACCCACTGCAGGGCGAAGGCCTCTCCCATATCTCTCCACTTAACCCGGTTCTGTGCTAGCTGCATCCACTTGACCCCTGCGAACTTCTTAATCTCATCCGCCCACCTAACTTTCTGCCGCCCCCTGCTACGCTTTCCTTCCCTTGGAATCCAGTTTGTTACCCTCAGCGACCATCGGTTATCCTCTCTTCGCACTACATGTCCTGCCCATGTCCATTTCTTCTTCTTAATTTCCACTAGAATGTCGTTAACTTGAGTTATTTCTCTGACCCACTCTACACGCTTTCTATCTCGTAATGTTACCCCTACCATTTTTCGTTCCATATTGCCTACTTTAGGCATTATTTTGGAGAAGATTGTTTATAACAATATGGAAGCATTTTGTAGAAAATATGCCGTAATCCATCCTATTCAGTATGGCTTTCAGCGCGGATTAGTGCTATAGACCTGCTCGAAGACTGTTCGGACCACATAAATGAAACTATAGATCATAATGAAATTTCTCTCGGGCTTTTCTTAGACCTGGCTAAAGCTTTCGATACTGTTGACCACTCTATTCTGATATATAAGTTAGGTAAGGTTGGATTCAGAGGGCCATACCAAGTTTTCTTTAAGAACTATTTTTCGAATCGCTTTCAAACCGTCATGGTAAAAAATCAATACAGTGATTTTGTCCAAGTCCAGTTTGGGGTCCCACAGGGATCCATACTTGGCCCTTTATTATTTAATATTTATATTAATGATTTAGGCAATCTTGCACTCAATTCCAAACTTTTTCAGTATGCAGACGACACAGCACTACTTATGTCCTATCGATCCTTTGAACAGGCCAGAGACTCGCTACAAGCAGATGTTTATAGTATAGTGCAGTGGTTTGCTTCGAACCAAATATATTTGAATAAAAGCAAAAGTATCCTGTTGTGCTTTAGAAACCCACACAAGAATGTACCCGTGAGTGAAACGATTGTTCTGCATGATGCTGGGTGTAGTGGATGTCAATGTGAGCCTTTGCCATTCTCAACTACAGTAAAATACCTTGGCCTTTACTTCGATCAACATTTTCCATGGGCTACGGATATCCAACATGTTGTCAATCGTCTCCGAACTGTTTCAGCCCTACTGTACAAGCTAAGGTTCACATGCCCAATCAGGCACCGTAAAATGTTTTTTAGAGCTTTGGGTGAATCTCTATTACGGTATGGTGTCACAGTGTATGGCTCTTGTTCGGATTTCAGAATTTTTCAGGTGAATAAACTGCTGTACCGAATTGCAAAGAATATTATGTATGGGACTGTCGCAGAAAACTTAGATAAGAATGCTAAACTAATCAATGCAGAAATCTGTCCTCTATCAGATCTTTTTGCTTTAGTACTTATCACAAGAAATTTTTTTCGAATAAATTCAAACTCCCTCAGGATAGACCTAGAGTGTTTCGCAGGAATGAACGTTTTAAACTACCAATGGTGTACACTAATTACGGAAAAAGGTGTCGTGCCTATTCCGTTCCCTATCACTTTAATAGATTGCCAAATGAAATTGTACAGTTGACGTCTCTTGCTCAAGTTAAGCGAGAAGCACAAAAATGGTTGTTCAGCAATTCTACACAGCATGCTACGTGAAAGTGTTTTTGCTATGTACTATATTGTATGATGTACCTTTAGTTTATTATTGTTTATTTTGGCGTGGAGCATGCGCCCGTCGATTGCCGTGGCCCGCCCACAAGCGCTCCTGCGCTTCTGCGGGCACGAGAATGTACACTGTATTGATGAATGGTAATAAAATTATGTATGTATGTATGTATGTATGTATGTATGTATGTATGTATGTATGTATGTATGTATGTATGTATGTATGTATGTATGTATGTATGTATGTATGTATGTATGTATGTATGTATGTATGTATGTATGTATGTATGTATGTATGTATGTATGTATGTATGTATGTATGTACCCGGGCTTGCAGACCACCATCCTGTGTATTGTACAAGAAATCCGGAGAAACCGAAAGTTGATGCATGTCACACAAATTATGAGACAAATGCTGAGATTTCATTTGCCAAGCGAAATGTCCGGAAAATAAACAGAGATGGTACCGATAAATGATTCAGTGATTTATGCACCATAGTTATATAACATAAACAATAATGGTGCATGCATCGGTATGGGCGGTCGACTATTGTGACCAAGGATGCGGGATCGAGTCCAGGCTGCGGCGGCCACTTTTTGATCGAAGCGAAAGGCAAGGCGTTCGTGAGCTGTGCGATGCCAGTGCACGTCAAAGGATTTTAGGTGGTCGAAAGTTTCTGATAAACAATAATGGTGCATGCATCGGTATGGGCGGTCGACTATTTGAGCTGTGCGATGCCAGTGCACGTCAAAGGACTTTAGGTGGTCGAAAGTTTCTGATAAACAATAATGGTGCATGCATCGGTATGGGCGGTCGACTATTGTGACCAAGGATGCGGGATCGAGTCCAGGCTGCGGCGGCCACTTTTTGATCGAAGCGAAAGGCAAGGCGTTCGTGAGCTGTGCGATGCCAGTGCACGTCAAAGGACTTTAGATGGTCGAAAGTTTCTGAGCCCTCCACTGCCGCGTCTCTCATAATCTGAGTCGCTTTAGGGGGTTAAACCCCATAAACCAGACCAAACCAATAAATAATAATGTGCATACCAGTACAGTTTGCTCTGTTTGCATCGTGCAGTAATTACAATTTTCGTGCTGTTTTTATGGCTCGCGCACATTTTCTTTCCACTGTCTTTCTAACGATCTTTTTTATCTTTGTTATTCGCACTGTGTTTCGGCCCCACTGTACGTCTTCCGATCTGCGAGCAGTTCTACATTCCACAAATGTAGTTTCTTTTGCGCTATTCTGCCCTTTTCATTTTATGACTCCATCAAGATTTTTTATAGGTTCTTGTCCGCGTCCCTAAACATTTTTAGATGTTTCAATAAACCATAATTGATTTTATTTGCTCTAAAAAGTGACATCTTGAGCGCTAAACAGAAATTATTTTAATGGTGGGCTATAATTAGCCAATAGGCAAGAAGCCTCCTCTCATTTTGGGCAAATGTTGCGCTCGTTTGATTTTAATAAGTTTTTCTGCTTATTTTCATTTCATAACCCGCACGTTTAATGTTAGGACATTTGTAATTCTAAACCAATGTTTCTCTTTGGAATATTTTGAGGCAAACGTTTTACTTCCCCCTTTAAAATACCCACCCAGATGAGGGTGCATGCTTTCGTTCTAGGTAATAGTTAAAACCAATATGACGTCGGCCTGTTTTTCCAAGTGGATCCGAGAGGATGGGTTACATCGCTATTCACATCATAACACTGATCACGGAGTTATTTTTGGGGTAGACGGGACCACACGGGGAAATCTTACAGCAGTTCTTAAGCAACTCTACCACTATACAACTATTTATGTACACAGAGAGATGCGTAGAAACGATTTTTAGTCTGAACAAATGCCTGATGCAGTCCATGTCCCCGTAAACTCCCGGTGCCACCGCTAAACGCGCAGGACAAGCTGCGTGACCAGCTCTGCACGCCCGCTCTAACAAGCCGCACGACCAGAGCAGCAAACTTCGGGCAGACGCAGAGTCCTTATTCGTGTCGAAGGGCGCCTTCTTTCATTCCTCCCCCTTGCACTCCTCTTCCGGTGCGCTAATGGGCATTGACGAGGATGGAGCCAGAGTCTCGTCCTTTCTTTTCCCTCGGCGGCCGTCGGCCAAGAACCCATTAGCCTTGCCCCGTCTGCATTATCGTGAAGGGCGCTCGCCGAAGTAGACTGGAGGGGGCAGGCACACTTCTAAACAAATAATCACCCATCCAACAGCAGGCATGGAGACGCAAGCACGACACGCTGCCTTTTCACAGGCAGACTTTCCGATAGGGGACCAACTGGTAGCGAGGGACCGAATCACATGCTGCAACTGCAGCGAAAAGTTTCGCCGCAGTCGGTGAGGCCTCAGCGCGATTTTCCTAAAGTGATTTCACATGCAGCGAACCAGCGCGCAAATTCGGTAACAGATACCTTCAGGGTTGTTTGATGTTTTGTAGAAGACGCGTACAAAGAGCGTGCTGTATTTATATTTTCACAGGTAATTTTAGGTGCTAAGCGATAATTCATAAGTATTTATGAAAACGGGCATTCTTTCAGCATACAAAAAGTGTGTTGCGGCGCTGAATGAAACCACTCGGATTTGAAAATAGCGCCGGCTGCCTAGGCTTTGATTATAGTGAACTAGAATACTATTCACTATAGCGTCGATATAGCTCTGCTCTCTCAGGGAGGATATTTTTGCAGATCATTGGTGCGCAGTCACGTGACATATAGGTGACGTAGGGTCTACGTCACTTTTGCACGCTCTGTACGAGGTTTGATTATTATTTTTCCCCTTTAACTAGAGGGAGTGAGAAGGCGGCTGCAAGCTATCTTTCAACTCCTATGCACGGGAAGGATGCAAGGATCGCGAGGCGCTTGGTCGTCGGAGCGCGGCTTCGAGCTGGAAGACGAGGAGCGTCTAGCCGTACGTCCTGCGAGCAAAGCACCACGCACGCATGCTTCTTTTTTTTTTTCTCCCTAGGAGTGCGGAAAGGATGAGAGAAGCGCGATTTCAAACCAGTTACGGCTTGGAGCTCCCCTCGACAAAGCACAGAGCATCCACGCTTGCTTCTTTTTGTTTATTTCTTTTTTAGTAGCAGTTAGGTACTGGCTGCTTTGGCCTGAGCGGTAGCTTAGGTAATGCTAAAGGTTTGACTGCTTCTGTGCGCGCGTATTTGGCTCAATAGGCCGCTTTTGCATCTTAGATTACGCCTGTTATGTGAAACAACTAGAGTGAGAAAAAAAATTGCCTGTCCATAAGCTAATAAGCCCGTTATACTAAGTGGCACGGGCCGAGGCTCTTTATTTTCCTTTCCTTTTCTGCCTCAACATAACATATGTCCATAAGCTAAGCAACATCTTGTATAATTTCACAGCTTAATTACAAACGACATCATTTGCGCGCCCTTGGAAGATGTTCTATCTTGACAGATTTCTTTTCCGCCACTGCAAAGCTACGTGTGTGTGGGCGCACGTGTGTGCAAATAACTCATGCTGAGGTGTCTCAATATATGTGCGACACCGCATACGGTCAGTACTCTTCAATGAGGAAAGCAAACACACGATCCTTGCAGCGCGCTGCGAAGAAGTGGGCTCACGACTCCGAATCCCTGCGTCGCCAGCACCGCCTCAAATACCAGCCACGCCATCAAACCACCGGAAGAAAAAGAACGAAAGCAAATGATTGCTAATGCACAGAACCGGCGCTCACTGTGCTCACTCTACATTCCCCCGCATCGCGCTTTTTCACCCAGCAACGTGCCTCTTCCAAGGAAAAAAAAAAACCAACTCAAAATACTTGTGCGTGACGTATAGGCTGCGTCACCCAAATGTCACGTGATCGCGCACTGAGTATCTGCAAAAATATTCCCCCGTTCTCTCACAGCCGGTCTCAAGTGAGAGCGCGGCGTGTGTGCACACACGTGTGCACACACGTCGCATACGCCGCGCTCTCCTTCCAGACGGGGCGTGGCTCTGCCGCTTCATCTAATTTCACGTCACCAGACATTACATGACATCGCGACGCTCCTCGGCTCCGCATTGGTCAGTCGCATAACGATCGCACCGAAGCTGCGATCCGATTCCGACCGGTTGGAACATCCTCTGCGGCTAGAGTGACGCCTCAGACGTCCAGTTGCAGGCACTCGAACATCGGGCGGTAATCTTCGAAGCAAAGACGGGCCGAGAGTCAGAGAGAAGTTACAGTGGTTTATTTACAAGATGGTAAATATTTCCAAAAGAATGGCCCCCTGCAGTGCTGAAAAGTTTTAAGCCATGCAATGTGCCTCTTAAATCACCTCCAGGCATCGTCGTCTGCCATCGAGATAGCTGGCTTTGTAACTTGGTCCTGTACATTTAAACCCAAACTTTTGGCCAACTCCATCAAAAGAAGTTTTTTTCAGTGCTTTCAAATGCATGGTCCACCGAGTGCTGCAATTTCTTCCTTTCACAAAATTATTGTCGTCGCATACTTTCATGTCACGCGCAAATGATAACAACAATTTACACCGCCTTTGTAAACTCGCTTAGTACGAAGCCTGGTAAAATCTCAACTAAGAAAAGCCAAGCACTCACCGAACCTTGCAACCCTGATTCTAGCGGAGTCCATCCCGACGCTCCTAACCAGTTGTTACCCGTGGGTACGCTAACGGAGCAGACTCAACGTAACACCGATTTACTTTGTAGCATCATTTCCACACAGTTTTCTCCTCGGTCTGATTTAAAATGAAATTGAGGCAAGCATGATATCGGCCACGAAAGGAGAACTTTCAATCTAGTTCAGCTCGAAAATGTAAAATGATGAGCGGAATGTTACGAACCTGAAGTGGACATTTTGAATCTACTTATGTCTAGCACAACAATCACTGTGGCGCCAAGGAACGAATAGAGAACTCCAGAAGTGCTACTGGCGTTGAACACACAACTATACATCCTAATGGTAACCCTTTCAATCGTAATCGAACGCATTTATGATACAATGCCTGCTGGCATCAGATTTACTTGGGAATAACCACACAATATTTGCATTCAGTTCCTTGATCCAAGCACTGATTTTCTGTAGTCCATATTATGTTGGACGTACAAAAAGTACTCATTAATAGCCCTCCCATGTACTGCAGCGCACACTCGAAGCTTGCAAAGCGAGTCATAATTTCAAATGGAATTCAAGCTGACTTTACAAAACGTTGCTAGTATTGCATCAAAAACAGCGTTGATGCCAAGGTGAGGTGACTGAAGGGAGCAGGCTATCCGGCAAATGTTATAGCCAGTGTTTAATAGAGCCTTCTTAAACCTCAGAAAAAGAAAATGGCGCGAATGCTACGAAAGAGGGCAACTAACGCATTTGGTCTCATACCCCTATAAGTTAACATTCTAGTACAAGGAGAAAATTGAGCATGCTGTGGTGGTGGTGAAAACTTTTATTGTCCGTAAGAGGTGACACCGGAGTTCCGGTACCGCTCGCAGGCGTCCAGCGAGTCCGATGTCACCCTAAGGGGCAGGGGTTAGTAGACGAAGCGGTTCCCCGCTTCGGTTGCCAGACGGACAATGTTGGCCTGCGTCGCCGGGTCTTCGCTATGAAGCGTGGTCCCCCATGCTTCTGCGTTCTTGAATAAATTGTAGCCTGGAGAGTGGCTGCACTCCCAGAGGATATGTTTTAGAGTTCCTATATCGTTGCAGAATTCGCAGTATTTGTCCTCCGGATTTCCAGTTTGCGTGAGGATCTCCATCTGGGAGACATGGGGTTCTTGGCTTGCAGGCGGCGCCTCTGTGGACGTGAGCGACCTATCTGAGGGTGGATATTTCCGCCGTCCTAACTTGTAGTGCTCGATGACTTCTTCGTTGTAGGTCGCGAGCATCTCGACCTTAAAGTTAGGTTGAGGCCGGCGCCCCCCCCCCCCCCCCCCCTGGATAATGAGCTCTCGGGTAAGGGCGTTGGCCGCTTCGTTTCCTGGTATGTTGGTGTGAGCGGGGGCCCCTCTGTCCCTCTTCCCTCTGTCTGAGGATGATACCTCTGTCTGCGGATGATGCGGATGAACGCATAGTATGATATTTTGCCTTTGCAGAAATTCCTTATTGCCGATTTGCTGTCACTGATGACCACCTTCGCGTCCGTACTAACGCATGCTAGGGCGATCGCAGCTTCCCCCGCTGCAGTGGCGTCTACTCCGCTTGTATATATCTTGCCTTGCTCTATTTCGGACCCGTCGACTACCCCCGAGACGGAGTTCCCGTCTTCGTCAAAAGCGGCGTCTGTGTAGGCAACCATGTAGGCAAATGGTTATGCACCCCCATTCCCTCTAGTGCCTCGGTTGAGGTCGAGATTGGAAGTCCCAGTGGTCGTTTTATGCATTTCCTTATTATGGCGGCTGACTTGGTTTTGTCTGCTCTTTTGATGTTAAGGAATGGGGTTGAGTAGCAGATCCGACTCAAGATGAAGGCCTGGACCATGCTTCAACTTGTTCTCCTTTCGCCCTCTACCTCTGGCCGAGATTCTTCTAATGATGCCTACCACTTGGTTTGCATGCGCGTCTAGCTTAGATCGTGGCGTTGTTTTCTGTTTTGCTTATGGGCATGCCCAGAATTCGGATCTCATCTACTTGCGCAATTTCTTTCCCGTTCAATTCTATCGAGATTCTGGGAGGAGATGCATTGGCTGTCCTCGTCCGATGCCTGATGATTAGTAGTTCCGACTTCGTCGAGGAGCAGCTCAGCCCCTTACTCTTGGCATGGAGGTCTATGATGTCGGCTGCCCGCTGGAGCCTTTCCTCGATAGACGCGTCGCTGCCCTCATTGAGCCAAACGTTCACGTAGTCTGCGTAGACGCTCGTTTTTAGCCCTTCGATGCTTCCTAATTAGCGCGGGAGGTCTTTCATTACTAGATTAAATAGGAAGGGGGATACGATGGCCCCTTTTGGGGTGCCCCTGTTTCCTAATTTAATCTCTTCCGAGCTGAGGCTCTGCATGTGTAGAGTTGCTGTTCTGTCTTTGAGAAATGATTTGACGTAATCAAAGGCCCTCTTCCCTACGCTAATATCTGGCAGGCCGTCAAGGATGGCTGAGTGGCTTACATTATCAAACGCTTTGGTTAAATCTATGCCCCATATTGCTCTTGTATCTTTGGTGTTTTATTTGTCGATTATATCGTGTTTGAGCCTTAGCATGGTATCTTGAGCGCTAAGGTGCGGTCTGAAACCTAACATTTCGTGGGGCGAGATGCTGTTTTCTTCCGCAAATCGAGTTACTCGCGTCTGAATTACCTTCTCCATTAATTTGCCTAGACACGAGGTGAGTGAAATTGGCCTGAGATTTTCTATACCCGGGATTTTGCCCTTATGGATTAAAATTATGTTGGCGTGTTTCCAGTGTTTAGGGATGTCCCCAGGTTCGCAAACTTCGCTAAAATATGCTGTAAGGTTATCTATAGAGTCGTCGTCTAGGTTCCTTAGCATGCCGTAGGTTATCTTGTCTGGCCCAGGCGCTGTGTTTCTTTTGAGGCCCAAGAGCGCGGTTCTGACCTCTGCCACTAGAAAGGGTTCGTCCAGTAGTGGATTCTCCGCCTCCTGATATTCTTTATTCACTGCCGGCAATGCGGGGCCTATATATATCTCTCTTTAAGTCGAATGATAAGCTGTTCATCGGTTCCGTCAAATTTGTATCGGGCCTTGATTTGCTCAATGTTGGCGTGGGTATTGGTGTTGGTGGTGTCTATGAGGTGGCGCAGCATCCGCCACCTGTTGGGATGGCTCATGTTCTTCTCATCGCATTTTTGATCCCACCTTTTCTCTTCTAGTTTGAATGCGTAGCTCTCGATTTCTCTATTGTGCTCGGCTATTTTCTTCCTGAGGTTCCTGTTCCATTTCTGGCGCTTTAGCTTATTCTCGAGAATTGTTTTTCGGTTCCACACATTTCCAAGTTTGTTGTCTATTCGGAATGGGAGGTCATCTCCCTCTATTGTTTCGGCGGAAACAACGGGGAAGCCTTTAAGCGGTGAAGAAGAAATTAGGCATAGGCAAAAATCAGATGCATGCGCTAAGAGACAAGGCATGCAATGTCATCACGAACATGGACATTATGGTCACAGTGGCCGTGGAGTTCTATCCTGATGTGTACAGTAGCCAAAGTATAGTCAGCACGATAATGAGATTGGCAGTAGGGAAAGCCGGCAGGCATTCGTTCAGTTATGAAGGGCGAGGTTAAGAAAGCTTTACAAACTATGAAAAGGGGAAAAGCAGCCGGAGAGGATCAGATAACTACAGGTTTGTTGAAGGATGGGAGGAATATCGTGCTAGAAGCACTGACCACCCTATATACGCAGTGCCTGGTGTCATCGACGGCACCGGAGCCATGGAAGAATGCAAACATTATCCTCATTCATAGGAAAGATGACGCTAAGGACCTTAAAATTTACAGACTAATCAGCTTACTGTCTGTTACGTATAAAATATTTACTAGGGTAATCGCTAATACAATCAGGACAACTTTAGACTGCAATCAAGCAAAGGATCAAGCAGGTTTTCGGAAACGGTACTCTACTATCGATCATATCTATACCATTAACCAGGTGATAAAAATGTGCGGAATATAACCAGCCCTTATACATAGCATTCATTGATTACGAAAAAGCATTTGACTCAGTTGAAACCTCGGCGGTGATGCAGGCATTGCGAAATCAGGGGGTAGACGAGCCGTACGTGAAAGTGCTGGAAGATATATATAGTGGCTGCACAGCAACCATAGTTCTGTATAAAGAAAGTAACAAAATTCCCATAAAGAAAGGTGTTAGGCAAGGAGACACAATCTCCCCAGTACTATTCACGGCGTGTTTAGAGGAAGTATTCAGAGACTTGGAATAGGAGCAGTTAGGGATAAGGGTAGATGGAGAATACCTCAGTAATCTGCGATTTGCTGATGACATTGCCTTGCTAAGCAACTCGGGGGATGAACTGCAAATAATGATTGATGACCTTAGCAGGAAAAGTAGAAAGGTAGGCTTGAAAATCAATATGCAGAAGACTAAGGTAATGTTCAACAGCCTCGGGAAGGAACAGCAGTTTACATTAGGTAGCGAAATACTGGAAGTAGTAGGCGAATATGTCTACTTAGGACAGGTGGTAACCGCAGATCCGGACCATGAAAAGGAAGTAACAAGAAGATTAAGATTATGATGGAGCGATTTGGCAAGCACTCGCAGATTATGACTAGCAGTTTACCGGTATCGCTCACGAGGAAAGTATACAACAGTTGCATCTTACCTGTAATCATCTATGATGCTGAAACGAGGAGGCTAATAAAAAGGATTCCACTTAAGTTGAGGACAACGCACAGTGCTGTGAAACGAAAAGTGGTAGGGGTAAGGTTAAGAGATCGGAAGCGTGCAGAGTGGATCAGTGAAATAACTCAAGTTACTGACATTCTAGTGAACATCAAGAAGAAGAAATGGGCATGGGCAAAACGAAGTGCGAAGAGAGGATAACCGATGATCGGTTAGGGTAACAAACTCGTTTTCATGAGGAGAGCGTACAAGGGGGCGGCAGATAGTTAGGTGGGCGGATGAGGTTAAGAAGTTGGCAGGGATCAAGTGGAAGCAGCTAACACAGGACCGGGTGAATTGGGGAATATAAGAGGGGCCTTCGCCCTGCAGTGGATATAGTCCGACTGATGATGGTGATCATGATGATAATAATGACTATAAGTTTTCGCACAGTTCAAAGACAGCTGGAAATCGCCATAATATGAACGTGCTATTTTCTGCGCTTTCAAGCTGACCAACATATGCAGCGTATTGTCAAAGAAAAAGCGTCAAGAATGCACAAAGAAACATGATGTGCAAGCGACCAACTGTGAAATAGGCGTGGTGTACGAGATTCCTTTGATTTGCGCCGGTTCATATATCGGGTTGCCGTGGCATAGCCAGAAATATTTTTCGGGGTATGTAATACTCCACCGACTGAAGAACAAAAAGGGGGGGGGGGCGATAAAAAGGCCGAAAGGAGGAGAGAGGAGAGGGATTCTGAATCCGAACACCCTCTCATCTTCTTCCCTCCCCCTAATAATAAAATAAATAACAGTAATCTACTCGGAGCAAATATCACTGGGCGAGCTGTCTTTTCTTTCGCACTTAATTTGCTTTCGCGCACTGTTTTCTTCACTAAATGATGCTCCGCCGGTAATGCTTACAACTGCGATACTTTTCCAGCTTCTCTTCTAAATGAACGGCAAGAATCCTATAGCAGTGTCCGTAACCTGAACATATCGAGGAACGTGACAGAAAACGTGAGGTCACTGCAGAAACTGCGAGAGCATTAGCGCTGCCCCAGTGTTTTTTCAAATTACCTATTCCTAATTACCTATCTATAGGTACCTATCCCGAACAACATACCACTAATTATCTGGATCATTTATTCTTATCGCTAGTAATTATTATTTTTATTATTTTATCATAATATTTTACTATCATTACGTACTAATATTAATGACCAATGGCTCGACATGACGTCACAAGTTGATGCCGTCAAATCCGACGACACACTTTGATGACGCATTTTGTTGACAGATTTTGCGCACAAGTTTCGCGGACAAAACAGAGCCTGGCAAGGCTTCCGCCTTAGAAAAAGTGCATTTTAGCTTGGAGCGTTTATTTAGGGCAAACATTGCCTCAGTGACGGCAAACGCTGTACTTGCGCACGCTTACATTCTTAAAGACAACACGCATAGAATAGGGTAAAAATAATTACGACGTAAGGGCAATGAGCCCGCGAAACATAATTGCAAGAACCGCTTGAGTTAAAAGCTTCTGAAGAGAGCGTGGCTTCAGAAGGACAGCGTCTCGGCGCTCCTGCATCGGCCCGTGCGAGGCGCCTCCACACTTCATTACGTTAATCCTCAGAACGCGTCCAGCCGCGTCTAATGGCGACACGCTGGCGCCTGGGACTCCACATCGCGGAACCTAATCACATTGTCATTAGGCTTCCTGGCAAGTGCTGGGTACTGTAGAGGCAAGCGTACAAGGGGCGCGAGCGTGATTTCCGCAGAGTATACGGTGGCACCCCGTGCTCACTGCATTTCCTGTAAATGCCGATAGTGAAGCCCATGAGAGGTGCAGGCCTCTAAACCGAAAGAACATTTTGTCCGTCATTTGAATAAAAAAGCTATACCTGAGTCGCCAGTAAAGAACAGCTGCCACTCATCACGCGTGCACAGATTTGTCACCACGCGATAATATCCGTAATTTACTATTAATGTTGATGTGATCACCTGGTGTGATGCATAGAATTCGGAGGAGAAAAATGAAACCATAACCTCCATAATCAGTCACTCTAGGTGCGTCTTGTGCGCTATTGAGAAAGGCAGTACGATGACAACGGTGTGACAGGAAGGAAGTAATGCAAACGCAAATGTGCCTAGGCAATGAAGCGTATTGTCGATGCCAAGCCCTTGATATAGAAGCCCTAATTACTCAATTAGCGACGAGGTGACATGTCGCAAAGTTCCACTTTATGCTAGACAGCCGGCGTGCTTCAGACTCAATCAGGCTTCACCAGGAAACGCAGAAGCGATTAGCACCAAGAGATGTGCTGAGTAAAAGAAGGCGAACAGCATAACTAGGCAGTCCACTAAATGTAGCTGCAACTCAAAGCAATTTCGTCCCACGGCGCCCGTGCCGCTCGCTCCTGCACGCCAGCCGAAGCGTCACTTAAGGCAATCAAGGCTGGTCTCGTGAGATTAGAACCGAACGGGTTGACGTCGGTTGTGCCGTTGGATGCGGCGGAATACTTTTACACTTTGTTACCATCGGCAGTATGCAGAAAGTTTAGCGGCTCCCTTGCTATTTTAGGGCTCGCAGAATGGAAACTAGGTTTTCTTTTTACTTCGCTAAATACTTGTTTTAGTCCGGTACCACGCAATGAATCTTTCGGCTTTTTTTGCTGTCCTCCACGGCTAGAAATAAGGAAGAGTGCACATCGGTAAGTATGCTTTTCGGATAAGTTGACATTTATTTCCCGTTGAAATAGTATAGAGCACTACAAAGAGGCAGGAAATGAAATGAGGAATATACAAGGGCTGCTTGCAAAGTTGTGATTAATGTTCATGTGCGTCTCCTTGCTATAGGTTACATTTTTGCAGCGCGGTATTATTTCACTGTTTAGAAACTTACAGAAGGCTGCGTCCTATATATGGCTCACCACCGCGAAGACCTCACGCGGAACAGCGAAAAGGGAGGAAAATACTTATCTGCTCATAGTAAAACCCAAACACCCTGCTTTATTCACAGCCTTTGTGGTGCAATTGAATTCGATAGATTAAAGAGAAAGGTCATTGAACAGTCCTTTTTTTACAATTTCCTCCCGTACCGTGAAGTGCACTGGCAATTGAGCGCTGCGTCAGGGTGTGAGAGACAATCTATTCAAGAATACCGAACTAATGGGCTACCGGTCCACTGTGATGGCGGACGCACCCGTCACCATCATTGCAACCTCCCTCAGCGTCATTCGTTTTATGTAGCAACGCGTGAAGCAGCACTAGCCGGGTGGCGTAAAGGTCTTCGAGGGAAAGTGAAAGGAACTTTTTTAGTGCTTAAGCATTAACAGGGTGCGTATGTTTTCTAGGTTGCGTCACCAGTAGCTTGTCAGCAAACTTGCGTTTGAATAAGACGAATGATAAGAAAACGGATGGTTGCACTAGATGGAGGATCAAAATATCTCGCTGGGAAAACATTTGGCGTATGCAGAATAATTAGCTAATAATTAAAGCCAATTACGTCAATCAGACGTCTAAATAGCCAAGGGGGTAATGTCGACGTCCAAGGGAACCACGTGATACCCAACTTCCATGGAATGTTACATCATGTGGGTGTCACAAACAGGAAGCTTCTTCTCCTGCCGTGTCTCTTCTTCTTTCTTCCACAAAGAATTCTTACGCAATCCCCCAGTGCGAGCGCCACAGTGATTGAAACGTTTTTTTCAAGCATGAATGCATATATGAAAGCAAGGGGACGAGGGAGAGGGGAGGGGGAGCCTGCTGAGGCTCGTCTCCCCTTAGTGCACTTGGCGCAAGAGCATGGCTCATAGCATGTAAATATGGGAACACAAGTATCACAGCGGCTAACTCCCACATGCGTGTTGAAATGCTGAATCAAATAAAACAAGATGGACTGTTGAGTGAGAAGGAGAAGTCTTTACACGGTAAATTTATCGGATTTTAACGAGTATTTCGACGAGGCGATTAATTACGGTCCACCTTCATCCTTGTGCATTGACAATAAAAAACTGAACTACGCAGAACTCAGCGGAAGAAAAAAAAAAAGGACATTGACAGGAGTGTAATGCTGCAGCAGTATACGGCAAGTCGACGCCGTCAAGATTACTAATCGTCTTCAGTGAGCACGGATCATTAGCGGTGTTTGACGCTGCCGAAACAAGAAAGGCTATGAATAGTAGTACAAAAAGTAAGGCAAAATTAGGCGAAAGTACGACGACCGAATGAAACCCATTCCGTATTGTGCGTTTGAATGAGAGTACGAAGACGGCAGCTTGGCAAAACTGGGCAACGTCGCTCCCATCTGATACAAAGGGAAAGTTATCTCAGAGCTATTGGAGCCAGTTTAAAAACTTTCCAGATAAAGTCCGGGAACACTGCATACAATATAGCTGCTTTCTCCAAGCCCGAGCTGGACTTAAACCAAAGTATAAAGTCAGTTTTCAAGAAATATCGCTTATTTTTTCTTCATGACGAGTTGTAGTGAGAAATTTCGCCTGGCCCAAGACAAAACTGCACGTACCAAGAAAAGCGAAGAGCCTCTCGAGGAAGCACAAGGCATCAGCACAAGGGCATGCGCCAGCACCAAGCATCTTTTCTAGTCGCGTGTGTGTGTGTGTGTGTGTGTGTGTGTGTGTGTGTGTGTGTGTGTGTGTGTGTGTGTGTGTGTGTGTGTGTGTGTGTGTGTGTGTGTGTGTGTGTGTGTGTGTGTGTGTGTGTGTGTGTGTGTGTGTGTGTGTGTGTGTGTGTGTGTGTGTGTGTGTGTGTGTGTGTGTGTGTGTGTGTGTGTGTGTGTGTGTGTGTGCGCGTGCGTGTGTGTGTGTGTGTGTGTGTGTGTGTGTGTGTGTGTGTGTGTGTGTGTGTGTGTGTGTGTGTGTGTGTGTGTGTGTGTGTGTGTGTGTGTGTGTGTGTGTGTGTGTGTGTGTGTGTGTGTGTGTGTGTGTGTGTGTGTGTGTGTGTGTGTGTGTGTGTGTGTGTGTGTGTGTGTGTGTGTGTGTGTGTGTTTACGATGCCGTTGCGAACATGTTTATATTTTTCAAACCCCTTGGGATCTTTGACATGCACAGAAATCCCACAGTACACGGGCGCCTTTTGACATCCAATATGGCGCCTGTCTTTCTCTGCGCAAAAAAGAAGGCCATGTAAAAAGTTGATGGGTTAGAGCAGTTCATATTTCTTTCCGCAGCCCGCAATTGCGTCGGCGTTCACTACGACGTCTCCGTATACATTTACCCCTATTTGGCCACACCTGCGAGGAACGCTACTAAAGGACATCTACGAAGGCCATATCGTCAGACCGCCGAAATGAGACTGCGCCAGCCTCATTTCGCTGCGGAACGGCTCCGCGTCTATTTCGCCAAATAAGCCACGGTGAGGCTGCAGAGTGGCGCGCATACCCAGCTTATTCGTGAAGAGACGCCGCTGGGTCAGGCACAGCCACGTGCGAATGTAACGGTCAAGCCTGACAGCGAGTCCATTAGAGTCACGTCCAGAAAGCACGCAGACCAGTTGGAGATTTCCGCTAATCCGCCTCTAGGCTATGCTTTCACCAGATCTGACAGCACATTTTTCAAGTGCGCGTCCCTATTGCAGAATGCAATTTCCCCGTTGGATATACGTGTGGGGGCATTACTGTTGTTTCACCTCACACTCTCGAGCAAACCCAGCCATGCCTGACACAGAACACGCGATAGTAAACTGTTGGGCATCAACTCTAGAGATGTTACCAGACGGCACGACGCCCGTGCACTGTGGCAGTACGCTTAAATGCATTAATTAGTTCGCAGCTCTGGCTGTAGCTTTACAACTCAGGATTTCTCTTATGGTATTCGTATTAACGCAGCCATATCTTCTGATCTGCGCAGCAAGGATGTACGAACGGGCGGACGGGCGGATGGATGGATGGATGGATGGATGGATGGATGGATGGATGGATGGATGGATGGATGGATGGATGGATGGATGGATGGATGGATGGATGGATGGATGGATGGATGGATGGATGGATGGATGGATGGGTGTGTGGGTGGGTGGATGGATGGATGGATGGATGGATGGATGGATGGATGGATGGATGGATGGATGGATGGATGGATGGATGGATGGATGGATGGGTGGACGGACGGACGGACGGACGGACGGACGGACGGACGGACGGACGGATGATTGACAGTTCGATACCTGAACCCGTTGCCCAGGCAACAGTTAATAATATCATGCTTTTGCTCGTGGAGTACTGCGAGGAGTGTCCGTGCAGTGCAGCCGCATACGGCAGCAGGGCCCCACATCTTCATGAAGTACTTGTGAAAGTGCGGTTAAGGCGCTTCCACTGTGAACGTAGGTTCACCGACACTTGGCGTCGGCCGCCTGT
Source organism: Amblyomma maculatum (assembly GCF_055883805.1). Taxonomy (NCBI): domain Eukaryota; kingdom Metazoa; phylum Arthropoda; class Arachnida; order Ixodida; family Ixodidae; genus Amblyomma; species Amblyomma maculatum. Next base: position 3,365,064 of record NC_139353.1, read on the forward strand.
GGTTTGCTCGGTTTCTTGGGGAAAAACTGTACGAGTTCCCATAATGGCTACTAGTAAAGGAATGGCTTGCCTTTCGAGGCACTCCATGTGCGATCAAGGCTGCTTGCCGCAGCAGCGGTGTTCTAGGCTGTTTGTGTGTTAGGTGCCACTGCCTCGATCGTGCCACCGCACGACACCCCCGTGCCTAGGTAGGTCCTAGGGCATTCACCTCGGAAACAAAAACCTCTCCCAGCTTGAGGAGCTATTCGTGAATTGGGACAAGCCACTTTCGGGCGTGAAGTTCCCTTACCATCTCGACACAGTAAATGTCAGTAACCCACTCCATAGATAATCATTACATAAGTACCACATTTTGTATCCAATCTAGTTAGAATATGGTCAACTCGATGGTGACCGCCAAACTTTGATAGGCAACTCCCAAAATTTGATTACATCCGAATCTGACCAATAGAAACCGCAGCTAAGCAATGGTGCTAAGCAAAAAAAATACACTATTCATAACGAAACTAGGCAGGGATGTCGCATTGATTTTGTATCGCTCTATGTAAGCGGACTTTAATGCAGCTCTGTAATTTTTACTATTCGCATCACTAACCCATTTCTTTTGTAACCTTATTTTATTCATTTCTTTTTCTTTGGAGTCCATTTTTAATGTACGACTTTTATTTCTGTGCAATTGTATGCGATTTGTGCATTCTGCTTCTGTGCTACTGGCGCTGCAGCCTAACCTTGCCGATGCGTTAATTTGGATTTCCTAAAGCCCGAAGGCAAATTGGTGTATGATTTTACAGTCCATCAGAACATTTAGTGTTTTCTGCAGGAAGCTACCCTGTTCATACATACCTCTATTATTGCCTTAAGGCAACCTTATCTAGCATCAAATTGAAGAGAACTACCCCTTAAATTATCACACACCTTTTATTTCCTGATTTCCCTCTTGGCGGCTGTGTGCACGGCAATGATTAATTTGTTCCCATATTCTGCCTCCACTAGCAGCCTCCGTCACACGGATTCTCTTTGGTGTTCTCAATATATTCCCTTTCACTGTTGTCTGCGTAGCCTGTAGTAAGCTTTCTAGTCATTTTCATCTATCGCGTGGGTCACTGCACAAATACCTGAATAAAGACTGCGGTTAGCCGCCTCTTCCCACCCATTTTTCTTAGGCTTTCCTCAAACCGAAATTTTGCTGCCTGTTTCACCTGCCGGAAAGAACGTCCGGCCCCAATCTTCATGCGCAGCTTCACTTGTATTTCCATGCACTCCTAAAGCCAATCTATTTGTAATCCTCTGGTTAAGCCGAATCCTTGTAGCGCATCTTCCTTATGCCCGCTACCCTTCCTGAACCTTCCACGACTTTACGCAATCACTTCATATCTGGTATATCCCTACAGCTTCACTGTGGCACCGTTCTCTTTTTCCTTTGGTGCTTAAGGTGTTCTTCGTGGGTCCCTATTTGTTATCTCTCCTCTTCGTTACAGCGCCCCGGATATCTGTATTTCTCTACGCGCGGCGTTTCACGGCCTGTTCTAGTCCCGCTGTCATTATCAATTGCATAGCGCCCGATTAGCATTGCTGATGCACGTCCACTGCGCTAAGGCATTGTTGAAACGCTTCTGGGAAACGACCACAAAGATCATACGTAACTTTATCCTTGGCTCTCATATTTTAGCGAATAAAACACCGGGGCTTTCCGCTGGGCTCTGAACAAAGAAAGGGTAATTACAGAAAGGAAAACACTATTTTAAATGCATTCTAAAGAAATGTTATCGATGCCGCGTCGCTAAGTCTAACGTACACCCTTTGTCAAAAGTTTAGAATCCAGGGGGTCTACTTCTGAGTCATACTATGTGGCTCCTAATGCGTTCCCAGGTTCCCAAACTTGCTGAAGGCAAGAAGATCCTTCGTCCGACACTCTTCAATGGTTAGGATGTCCACGATTGTTAAATTCATAAAACACGCCTTAAAAGCAAGCCCTCTGGGCTCTAAACTTTTGACAAAGGCTGTACCTACGCCGATTGAAATCGAATTAAGTACTTTAATGTTAAAGGAAGCTTTAGGAGAACAAACAAACAAAAACATAGAAGTGTGATAGCGCCATGTACTACATAGCGTACCACTTGCGTTCACACGAACTGAGAGCAAGAGCGGATAAGTAACCGCTGGCTATTAACCGCTGGTCAAATTGTTCAACCAACTAGCCCCTGTCCCTGCTTTGCCTACTGTTGTACTCCACAGCACTAGACCTCATGCATTAAATAAGCCTTTCATATCACATTTCCTTCAATCGATGGCTACAGAAAAGCTGTCAAATTGATTTTTCAAGTCGCCTACCGCTAAGAGAAGAAAAAAACACCCCTATACTTAGGTAACTTTCAAAATCAGCACGAACGGTAAATTGATGTATTCCCTGGTAAACAAAGGACGTCATAAAAACTGCAGGCAATGAGGAAAACGTGTGCAAAATCATGTAATGCCATTAAGGCTATGCGCAAAAAGACAACACAAAAAACAGAGGCAACGACAGGACTCGTCCTGTCGTTGCCTCTGTTTTTTGTGTTGTCTTTTTTGCGCATAGCCTTAATGGCATTACATGATTCAAGCCAACTAGCCCGACAACAACTCTTGTTGAGGTGTGCAAAATCATCTTCAACTACGCTGAGGGAGCAGGAAGATTATAATCTTGACAACACAAAGAAAAAGTACTGGAAAAGTACTTTAGCTAACGTGTCGACGAAAAGACGTGTCTTTGTGATTACGGCATAAACAATAACTAAGAAAGACAAAGCCAGCTTTGTTCTTCCTCGGATTAGACGTATGAAAAATACAGCAAAAAAATAAAGAAAGCCGAAGCTTATGTGGCACAGAACAGCACAAGAAAAGCAAGCTTAAACTGAAAGCTTGCTTTTTGCTTTCCACTGTTATCGGTATCAGTTTACCGGTCGTCCTTTCCGGCTGTTTTTCGCTGCAACTTTAGGTACTGTTCGTCTTCAGCTAGTGGGGTTTTAATACTTTTCACAGCTATTTTCCGGATGCACATATCTTCATGTGTCTCCTTATTAAAATGTGTGCGCTTCTTGAAAATGTGAAGTTGGAGAGGTGAATGGCAGGTGGTATCCTAATTACTAACTTTTCTATCTTGTCATTTGCTTAATTTCTCACTGCTATGTGAATCGTAAAATGCGGTTTTCGCTTTTTGAACTCCTAACTTTCTTGAAGGTTTTTTGAAAAGGGCTTTGTTCATGTGGGGTGTTTCTTGTGCGAATGCAGCATTTCCTAAGAGCCCATTTATGCATTTTTATTTGATCGGTTACTCTTCGTAACTAAGGGGACCGCAATGAACCTGCTAAGTGCATGAGAGCCCTTTCCTTAAAGCATAAGATAAAGAATCGGCTTCAGGGTCTGCTAGCAACGGATATTTTTTTGTCCTTCCTTTGTGTTCCATCGTCTTTTTCTTTTTATGTATATGGTGTACATGCTTCGCATAGGCTGCGACATTCTAGGCTCACGATAAGCTTCTTCACTCCACCCTCGAGAAGCTTACGTACCTATTATGAACACTCGTGCGCCGTTCCTTTTCTCTGCCGTCGGCACTGCGTAGTAAAGGAGTTGTCAGTGGCGGAGCGTTTTCTTTCAGTTTTACATGCCTTTCCGCTTTGATGCACCGCAGTGTGTTCGTCGAACCTTCTGGGAGGCCTACTTTCTTTTTATGTTTGGTTGTTACGAGAGTTTCGGTCCAGCAACTTCGCCTACGCTCTTATCTTGCCGCTCACAGACCCCTGGTACAACGCGAGACCGGAAACGTCCGCTTCACCGTGTTTGGATGCTTCGTACTTGTCTTTTTTACATCTTTCTTTCTCTCTCTCTCAGTATTTAAAAAGATGTGACATAAAATGATATTGAGGGAGCACAGGACCTTGACCGTAGTCTGTATGTTGCCTTTAGTTGGTTATATATAAGACCACGATGAAAGCCAATGCGCAGAAACATGTCGAAGAACAGACAACAAGGCCTCTCTTTAACCGGGCCGTCACTTGGCTTATCACAGTCAACGAGCCCTCAAGGGACGCCTCCTGTAGCACCCCACTGAACTAAACTGTATTAAGAATTGTAGCTCTGAAAACACAACGTTATATTTCTCTCGTGGTTAAACCATCCCATTCACTCTATCCCATTGCAGAATAGCGTTGTTAAACCTCATTAATGCCGCAAACGATTCAAATCTTTATTTCTTCTTTTTTCGACAGCCGCCGGCATGCGGCCTTATCATTCTGATTCTGGCACGGGTATCAATTCTGTGTTCTTTGCTTGATCATGATCGTTGTCGCGAGACGCCGCTTTATCAGTTTCTTTGTCGTGCAAAATGAGCCGAGATATGTCTCGAAGATTCCGGCCACTCGCGCATGTTTCTACAATTTTCTAGGTTGTGCTAGTCACCGTTTTCGGCTTTATCTAGATGTTCCCTCGCCGCTTATAAATTGAGCGTTTGTCGGTATAACGGAGTTAGTAGGTCTATGACCTCTGAGCACGATTGTTGCTATCTCCGCCACCGAGTTGTTCAGTTCTTTTGCTGGCGCAAGTTAGCCCCATAAAGAGTGTATTCCTGTGAAAAAGTCTCATCATTTGTTGCAGCCATCTAGTAGAGGTGTTGGGTATACATCCCAGTACCTCTCACAGCCCCTACCGTGTATCCTCACGAAAATGCCAGGCCAACTGCGATCAAGTAGATATGCTTCGGGACGAAGTTATTCAGCCATCTAAGAGCTCCTGGGGGCGCCAGTATTTTTGGTAAAGAAGAAAGGCGGCACTCTTCGCTTCTGCGTCGATTACTGGCGCTTGAGTAGCACAACGAAAAAAAAGACGCCTACCTCCTCCCCCGCATGGACGACAAACTGGACCGGTATGCAAAGCTATACTTCACATCGATGGACCTGAAGTGCGGCTATTAGAAAATTGAGGTCGATGAAAGAGATCGCGAGAAGACCGCATTCATCACACCGGACGGCCTAGTTGAGTTCAAGTTGCTGCCATTCGGCCTCTTCTCCGCACCAGCGACGTTTCAACGGGTAATGGGCATTGTGATGGCGGGCTTGAAGTGGCACAATGTCGTTGTCTTCTCCTCAAACTTTGAGGACCACCTGAAAACGCTTCGGACAGTGCTCAAAGCAATCAAGACATCAGATCTAACGCTGAAACCCGAGAAATGCCACTTCGCCTACGAGGAACTACGATTCCTATAGTCAAATCCATAGCAAGGATGTTCGCCCAGACCCAGAGGAAACAGCTGTTATCGCACGGTTTCTACCGCCTGTCGACAAGAAAGCTGTATAAGGAGGTTCCTTGAGCTGCGCGCTTACTATCCACGATTTGTTACTATCCACGAGACCTTTCGCACTTCGCCGAACCGTTGACGCAGCCTACAAAGGCTTATGTACCTTTTAAATGGGAGGAGCCGCAATATGATGCTTTCAAGGAACTTAGGTGCCGCTTACAGTCCCTTCCTGTAATCGGGAACTTCGACAAAAATGCGGAGACAGAAATTCATACAGACGCAAGCAGCGTTGACAGCACCGTTTTAGTTCAGAAAATTGTCGGACAGGAAAAAGTTATCGCGTACGCTAGCCGTTCTCTGTCGAAAACTGAAGCCAACTATTCGACGACGGAGAAAGAATGCCATCATTTGGGCCACATCAAAATTTCTCCCCTATTTGTAGGGACGACCGTTCAGGGTTTTGAGCGACCACCATGCTCTGTGCTGGCTCGCCAACTTGAAAGGTCCCTCCTGCCGCCTTGCGCGATGGAGCCTGCGTCTACAAGAATTCGACATCACAGTCGTCTACAAGTCTGGCCGCAAGCTTTCCTATTCAGACTGCTTGTCGCGAGCTGCCGAAAGAAGACGACGAAGATGCCTTCTTGGGGCAGGTAAGCGCCAACAATTTTGCACAGCAGCAGCGCTCGGACCCTGAGTTGTAAGCCCGAGCCGATTACCTCGAAGGAAAGTCCTCTTTTCCTCCTGCTGTGTTCAGGCGTCATTCGTATTAAATAATGACGTCGTCGTGAAGAACTTCGCAGCCAACAGAACCACGCAAAGTGGATTGTTGGCGTGACATTATGTTTAAACAGCGCTATAAACACGGACAGACAGGAAGACAAACACACATTGCACTGAACTGACAGCTCAGGCTTTATTCATGAAGCATGTCTTTATATACACAGAAAGGGATAGAAAGTGAGCAACCAGTTCCGTCGGGTGACATAAAATGTCACCTTCGCCCTTCCAAAAAAGCCCTTTCCTTCGCATGAAGTAATAGGGAAGTGCTGCTTCACATGTTTCTTTACCATCTGCTGTGTTTACTGCCTCAATAATTTCTCTTGCTGTTTGGCCTCGGTTTCGGCCTATTACTTCCATCTTTTGGAAGCACGGTTCTCACTTGCAGTCCTGGCAATGATCAACGAGATTCTCGTCCCTTCTCTGCTCTAACTTGTTCTTGTGCTCACGGATCCTATCATTTAAACAGCGCCTCGTTTGACCAATGTTTACCCTTCCACATGTCAACAGAATCCTATACACAATTGCTTTTTCGCATGCGACTGCAGGGGTTTTCTGTTTCTTTTCACACCTACTGACGTTCCTTCCTGGGAAGGTTATTATTTTGCACAACTTTTCAAAATTTTCTGGTACGGAAAAGACCACCTTTGTTTGCACCCGAGCGCCAATTCTCTTCAAGTTATGCGATGTATGGAATCACCACTGTCTTTTGCTTTCGTCCACCCGTTGCCTGGCTGGTTGCTGTTTTTTTTGGCGCGAAGGATTTTAAGCATGCCTTCTGTCACTGAGATCAATATATGATATGGATGTTCTGCGATTTTGAGCCTATCCACTTGCAGCGTAAAGCTATCATGGACCATTTTTGGGGAAGATTTTTCCAGAGCATTTTGAAAACATAGCTTGACAGTTGCTCTGTTCAATAGTTTAGAATGTGCGGAGCTAAATGGCAACAAGCCTCTGTTTCCTCTGGGCTGGTAAATCCAGCAGGTTTCATGTCGAAAGAAGAAAATCCTGATGCCGAGGAACCTAATGGAGCCACGAATCATTTTTTCAATTTAACTGTTAGCGGGCTGAGGGATTCAATAAAAACAGCAAGTAGCTCTGCTACATCACAGTCGTAGTTGCCTTCATGATGGATAAAAAACACATAGAATCATTTACAAATCTGAATGCTCTAACGCCCTGCGCGTTAAGTTTTTTTCATCCGAAGAGCCAGTAGATTATCACGATAAGCAAGGAAAATGTCACTTAAAACTGGCGCGATTGCTTCATTCAGTATGGAAATATTTCGTTTCAAAATGAGACTGGCATTTCCGTGCACAATTTCCTTGAAATGTTAACTTTTTACCTCAGTTCTATATGTGTCATTTGGGATGGCGGGATGTATCGTCAGAAACCGGGAGTCTGCATTGGGTCATGCGTCGCGCCAGTCTTAAGTCACATTTTCCTCGGATCGGTGGCATGATTTCTGCTCAAGTTTTAATGGTCGATGGCAGCTATTCCGCACGTGGCAAGGAAATCAAAATGCCGTACTGCAGCAGAAACAACAGCTCTCCGCAAGCGCATAACAAAAGAACAGCTAGCTATTCAGGCTGGCGACGTGTTTTTCCCGCAACTTGCTCAAACTCCGGATCCTTCAATTTACGCCAATGACTCCGAAACTGAAAATACTCCAATTTGCAATATACCACTTCACCAGTATTTGGATCAACCTTTTAACATTTCTGGGCTGCATACAGCAAGGGCGAACGCCACCAGTTCACCGGCTTAGCGCCCAGGACGTGCTCCTCATGCTGCGGCATCAGGTTCTTGACGTGCATTCGTCGGTGCAACCGAGAACCGTGGTTGCCGTAGATGTCCGCAAGGCATACGACTCTGTACCCTATACAGCCATCATTGAGATAGCTGGAGTGCATGGCCGTCTACTGACGTTCATTAAGAACTTTCTTGCCCACCGAAAATACCAAATTAAAGTGGACGATCATGTTAGCAATCCAAGGCCCAAAAATATCGGCGTACCGCAAGGAGCGGCTCTTTCGCCACATTATGCAATCTTGTAATGGCAAGACTCATTATTCCGGCCTTGCATGCAGACGACCTCTCCACCTGGGTAATGACAGGCTCTGTGGGCGAGCAAGAACCCTGCATTTCTGTGAAATCATTAATTAGGAATAGCAAATATGATATGTTCTCGCGGCCCCGCCGCGGTGGTTCAGTGGTAAGACACCCGACTACTGTGCCGGAGTACCCGGGTTCGATCCCGACCGCGGTGGTGGCGTTTCGATGGAGGTGAAACGAAGAGGCGTCCGTGTGCTGTGCGATGTCAGCGTTGTTGTTGTTGTTGTTGTTGTTGTGGCTGTAGGAAAAAGGAAACGAAAACGCACGGGCCTGCTACTGGCTCTGCAGCTGAGCCACCTCCGCTGCCTCGTGCGGACAGAAGAGAAAATAGAGAAGAAAGGAAAAGAAGAGGAAGAAAAAGACGCACTCCGCAAAAACAGCCGTCCACCACCGAAGCAGTGGCGGGTGCAATGACGGCCTACAAAACAGGTAAAACCCGGTGGCAGGCTTAGCCCCCGCCGCAAGCGGTGGGGACCTACCTGTCCCAGCCCCATCAGAGTCAGGATCAGCCACCCTTTCCTCCGCCCATGTCAGCGCACGTTAAAGATCCCCAGGTTGTTGAAATTACTCTGTAGCCCTCCACTACGGCTCCTCTTTCTCTCTATGCACTTTCACTCCCACCTACCTCCCTTACGATGCGGTCAGGTGTCCACAGATCACGTGTGACAGATACTGCGACTTATCTTCTTGTGAAGCAATTTTTAAAAAATGTTCTCGCGCAATGTTTCATTAGACACACAAGACTTCTTCAGATTCAGAGGAGGCTAACCAAATACCCCGAAGAGAATGATGTGTGGCCGGCTGAATTGGTCGGATTCAGGCCCGGTCTTTGTACGCAAGATACCATGCTCAGACTACATAACGATGTTGTCAGAGACTTCAGGAAAAAAAAATACGAAAGCTATTCTAGGCTTAGACCTTAAAAAAGCTTTTGACAACGTCAGCCACGACGCCATTCTCGACGGGCTCGCTGAGCTTAGAGTAGGCGAAAGAACCTACAACTACATTAGATCATTCCTGCGAGACAGAACGGCGATCATCATCTTTCAAGGCTTATGTTCGGAGGAGTTCCGGCTGGGTAACAGAGGCACTCCGCAGGGGGCTGTGCTCTCACCTTTCCTTTTTAACATCGTAATGAGGAAGCTCCCCAGTAAGCTTGGCCATCTCGATGACTTAAAACTAATCATCTACGCGGACGATGTGACCGTCTGGATGTGCGAAGGGAACGACTCGTACATTACATCCAGGCTCTAAGAGGCAGCAGATATAATCAGCAATCACGCAGAGGACGTAGGTCTATGCTGTTCGCCAAAAAATCGGAGCTCCTGGTAATGACTAGCAGTAGTGGGAAGATAACTCCAGATATCGAAATTAAAGTCAACGGAACCGAAGTCCCGAAAGTAGATGAAATTAGAATATTAGGTATGATTATCAACCGCAGGGGTAGTAACAAAAGCCTGATTAAGAAATTAAAAGATCAGGCGGAGCTCGTAGTCAGAGTATTTAAGAAGACGTCCAACAGAAGGAGGGGTCTCACGGAGGCTAGTAGACTCAGACTCGTACAAGCTTTTGTCACGAGCAGAATGTGCTACGCGACTCCATTCCTAAATATCAACAAGACCGAAGAACACAAATTAAACACCATAATTAAGAGATACACGAAGTGCGCTCTAGGACTCCCCATAACTACTTCTAACGACATTCTAGAGAAAATGGGGTTGCATAATGAGTGGAAAGAGCTGGCTGCGGCGGTCAGGCTGTCCCAGAGAGAGCGACTCGCAGGAACGGCGGCGGGTAGGCAAATCCTCGATTGGGTAAACCTACTAGCGCCCGGGGAAGGCGAAAGTGTCAGAGAAAGCATAGATCGAGAAATCAGAAAGCATCTATACGTCTCGCCCATACCGAAGAACATGCACCCCGTACACGACGAGGGGAGGAGGAAAAGCAGAGCTAAGCACTTCGCTAATAAACTGGACAAACTCCCGCCGGGATCGGTCGCCTACACCGATGCAGCGATCGGGAAAGAAGGCGGCGTAACCTCGGTCGCCCTATTAGACACTGGGATGGCCATAGGAATAGAAAGAAACCGAGATCTACCGCCGGTAGAGGCGGAGGAGATTGCAATAGCCATTGCCATTGCACGACCAGGCGTGAAACACGTCATCAGCGATAGCAAAGCGGCGGTTAGAAATTTTAGCAAGGGTAGAGTCAGCAATCGTGCTGCAAAACTTCTGAACGAGTCGCCTCTCGCCGAAAGCGTGACCGTAATCTGGACCCCAGCACACGCCGGTCTCGCCGGTAACGAGGCTGCCCACATGCTCGCCCGCTCCTCGCTACCTCGGGGTGCTGCGGACGCCTCCACAACATCTAAAACCAAAGAATGTATTGGTACCTTTAGGGATGTAACCGACAACCTGAAGAAAGACCGGAGGATATATCCGCCACCGGTTAGATTCCTGAGTAAGAAGGAATCGTACGACTGGAGAAGACTTCAAGCTCGAAATTTCTTTTCGCCCCTGTGGAGGAGTTGGATGGGTGCCAGAGGGCGGAAGAGGAACGGTGCAGAAATCGAAATTTGTAAATTTTGCGGCCATGTGGCAACATTAGATCATATAATATGGAGACGCGTGCACCAGGGCGCAACGCGATTAAAACTAGCGATGAATGGGAGACCACGCTAAGAAGCTCTGACGAAAAAACGCAGCGATTCGCCGTCCGCCTGGCGGCCGAGGCTGAAGACCTCTTCTCCTAGACGAGGCCGGGTGTCCTCTGGCCGCGGTGCGACAGACTGCCTCCCCGGACGCCTGCGTGTGGACCCGTAGGTGGCTGCTGCACCATATTCGGCGGAAATAAATGTTCTTCCTCCTCCTCTTCAGATTCTGCCGATCAGACTTGCCTTTTACGCTACCCTGCTCGTTGAAATTACTCTATATTCGCCATATCTAGATGACAGCCTTGTATAGGTACATGTTCTGAGGTTACCAGTTCGTCTGTACGTTCATTTATTGCAGTCAAAAGGTCAGCGTAAATTACACCATGTTACATTGCTGACTATGCGCAGTTAAAGTTATCTCTTCGTCATGCTCGCCGTATACATGCAAATTCAGGCTGACGTATGCGTGGCTGTCACCTTTAGGCAAGAACAAGAGCCATCTGGGCTATTTCACTTGGCGGAAGTCAGGTGCGCGGATGAGATTAGAAAATTTGCAGTGGGAAGGTGAACGCAGCTGGCATAGGGCAGGGGTTTTCGGAGGTCCAATTATGGCCTGCCCGAACTGATAATGGCAATATCACACCAGCCATAATAAAGTCCCCAGTAAATCCTTGGTCTAGTTATACAAGCGCCTAAATTAAATCAATTCTGTACCTTTTCGTGGGATTAACGTTAGTGGGGATTTTTTTCTTGCTGCTGGCCACTTCTCTGTTCTCCTTGCCTTGAAACTGAACAAAGCGCCGCGTACACTGAATGCAGCAATCACCGCTAACCGTTCTTTGTTATTCGTTCTTCATCCGTTTATCAAGCATATAGACCCTCCAACTTCACGCCCCATTCCAGTCCCAATGAAAAAAAAAAAACGCTTTTTCTCACGTATTCGTGACTATAAAATAAGCACTTACGTCACGTAAAGCTATTTACGACGGCTTTGAAGTTCGATTATTGAACGAACAACAGCAACAATACACGCACAACTTGTAATTTACGAAGGCATCATTTCGTATGGGCTTCCAGTGTTCCCGACGCATATGAACGGGTCTCTCTCCATCTCTCTCCTCCCTCCTTCTCTCTCTCTATAATCAAGGCTCTTCAAGACAAAAATTTTTTGTTTCTTTCTCTTTTCTTGTCTCCCTTTTGAATTCCTTGCTGCTTCTTTACCGCAATTGTAGTCTTCTTTAGTCGTCGGTTTTATGTGCACCTTTATTTATGGCGCTTCGATGTCACGGATATAATTTTTTTCTGCCTTACCTGTCACTTCACCCCAGATCTAAACTAGTTCTTCCATAGCAAAAGTGCCAGTTTACTGCATCCCCTGTGCCTGTCTGGCCAACATAGCAGTTCCCCCGAATCCCTCCCTTCGCTGTCCCAGTGTGAAAACCAGCTACGAGTCGGGAAATCTGAGGGCCTGCTCCACCTGGTTCAAAGGGCTCGGTCCGCAGCTGAGCCTAATAGCGGGTCCAACCTGAAGACCTTATCCAGCGAAACCAGTCGTAATGGTTGAAGACAGGGGACTAGCGTAGCATTTCTATCAATAAGCATTTATTCACTCACTCATCATTGCAGACATCATTCCTGTAATAACAGGACACTTTGTACCAGAAGAGGGCTTTGAGCCACATTTTGTGACAATATCCAAGCCTTGTCCAAGTATCAGGTCTTTAGAAAAGTTCCTAGCTGGTTTCAGCTGGAAGCAGTTAACTGACCAATTAAGCTGATTTATAACCAGAAGGGAGTTTTTCCATAAGCCAACTTAAGTGTCAATATTTCCACCCAGGCTAACACTACAGCTTAAGTTCTAGCAAAACCCAATTTTGCGCGCGCGCGCGCGCGCGCGTGCGTGTGTGTGTGTGTGTGTGTGTGTGTGTGTGTGTGTGTGTGTGTGTGTGTGTGTGTGTGTGTGTGTGTGTGTGTGTGTGTGTGTGTGTGTGTGTGTGTGTGTGTGTGTGTGTGTGTGTGTGTGTGTGTGTGTGTGTGTGTGTGTGTGTGTGTGTGTGTGTGTGTGTGTGTGTGTGTGTGTGTGTGTGTGTGTGTGTGTGTGTGTGTGTGTGTGTGTGTGTGTGTGTGTGTGTGTGTGTGTGTGTGTGTGTGTGTGTGTGTGTGTGTGTGTGTGTGTGTGTGTGTGTGTGTGTGTGTGTGTGTGTGTGTGTGTGTGTGTGTGTGTGTGTGTGTGTGTGTGTGTGTGTGTGTGTGTGTGTGTGTGTGTGTGTGTGTGTGTGTGTGTGTGTGTGTGTGTGTGTGTGTGTGTGTGTGTGTGTTTGTGTGCGCATCTGGACTGCCCTTTTTACATTTTACGCCCCGATAGGGCGACCATACTTCAGATGCAAGACTATTCTCTCCCATACCAATTTAAAATCTTACACCTTATCTCTTGTGGTCTGACTTGAACGTTAGTTGTTGTTGTTGTTGTTGTTGTTTTTTGGTACCCGTGCTTAACATTGTGTTTTGTCCTCAAGCGACCCGAGCTGTCCTGCATAGGTAGGTTATATAGACACAAATAGATTTTGGGGCATAAGGTAGCCGCAGTAAGAAATTCGCTTTTGAACTAATTAATTTCCAGCCTTTCGTCCGCACTACGAAATAGCACTAGTAGCAGCTCCTCTGCTATATTTCGTACTTTCAAAAACTAAGCATTGTTTCACAAGTGTTTACTCCCTTTATATATTTTACTTGAGTTGGGAGTGCTGAGCAATCCCACGAATTAGCATAAATGATTTTACTTCTGAGAGTGAAAACAGCATTAAATCAGCATCCCTGAAATTGTCACGTAATGCCACCATGTCTTGAACGCGTTTATTCAATTTTCTATCACAGGCTTCCAGCAGAAACCACGGGAGTAATATAGAGCTAAATAGAGAAGAGATCAAGCTTTACTCAAGGCCAAATAAAGCGCCTTCGAAACGCATGAAATGATTGGGCACGCCTGCGAAGACGAAAATTATCTCGCGAGCGTGTCTTAGCGGCATAAAAACTTTGCTGAAGAACAGCGAAGCAGGGATGATTCGCTCACAAGCGCCATTTATTTGCCCCAAGAAAGTAAGCCATGCTTTCGGAAGTCAGTGTTGAGTGCGACAGTAGTGGGTTCTGGGACAGATTAGGAAATTGCAATTAAAGTAGACCAAAAAGAAAAAAATGCCTCCTTCGAGAAATGAGGGGGTACTGAGTAACTGTGATTCTCTTTCTTGCTCCCGAGTTCGCGTTTCAGCTGACAAAAGAAACTGGCGGCTATCCGAGTAGACAATGGCATGTGCTGTTCCTCTTCTCCTGTGCACGAGGGACGTGTTACGGTGGTAAAATACTGAGCGTTAATAGTTAAATTAGTCGCAGTGACGAATCCCAACTCTTTTTAGTGATCTGGAGAATACGATGGGCCATTTGTGAAAACAGTCGCTCAGCAGCCTCTTCTGGGGAGTCATACGAGCTTAAGCAATGACACGGAGCATTCTTGGAAAAATGCCCTAATTGTACGCGTTTCATAAAGGTGAAGAATGAGACATCGTTACGCACTTAATTCTTCCAAAATAATTCACTATAATCGAATTCACCGTATACGCGAGTTATAAAAGGCAGACCCGGGGAAAATATAGAAAAAAAAAAACATTTCGTGCGCCAAGGGAAAAGAAATTTTTTAACCGATCGTTTTGAAGCGCAGCACGTTTGATAATCAACGAGTTTTATAAATCTATAAGCGGAAGGCAATGGCTCACCGACACCAATTATCTAACCTCGTTCCCTGTGATTACCACCAGCTCTTCAGAATACAAGTTTCATTGAGAAATACATGATAAGTGGGAGGCTTAGCGCGGAACAGACAAGGACAAGAGAGGCACACAGGACGAGCGCTAACTCTCAACCAGTCGTTCAAGAGTCTCACCTGCCTCCAACATTCTGCCTTAAGTAAAGGAAGTAATTGGAAAAGGGTTACTAAGATACTTAAGGCAGAATGTTGTAGGCAGGTGAGATTCTTGAACGTTGGTTGAGAGTTAGCGCTCGTCCTGTGTGCCTCTCGTCATTGTCTGTTCATTGAGAAAGTATCTTCGACAAGTTGTCAAAAAATATTGCCCTTTCGGCTCTTCAGTTTTTATTTTGATGTAAATTTTTTTTCTGTATCTGCATAGTGGAATAACAACACAGTAAAAATTTATTGCTTGCAGTGCAAGTACATATGAAGTTATAGCCATGGCGTCAGAATAAGACGTCATGGCTCACTGCGTGTAAAATGTGAAAAGAGCCGCTTTAGTTACCGCGAGTCACAATGAAGAAGAGAATGAAATTACGCTGAATTTGAAATTTGGAGCAGTCAAAAAGCAATTTATCTGCTTTTTACCCTGTAGTTTGCTATTCTGAAAAAAAAATTCGGAGTTTACACAGGCTACAAAAAATTTCCTTTCATCCATAGCACGAGGCAATGCCACTGTCTGTTGGCCAACAAGAAGCAACGCATTTGCGAACACATTGCATTGGCCTTGCGAAGAAAAATTGCAAAACACGCTGAATTTGTTCCCAGCATAGAGAGCACGCACACGTTCTGCACGTGCGGTGATGCACTAGCTGTTGTCCATGTGCCACACAGCTTTCCGACGCTCCCTACCGGTGTACAGATGAATAGCAGCAAAAATGTCCAGTAAAAGCTTAAGTTCAAGGGTCAAGTTCCTCTCACTCTTATTTGCTCCTCTTGCTGTTCAGAAATATTACCATTGTTAGTGCATGGCTATATTCCAAAATTCATGCTCTGTGATAGCAAAAATTTCAGTTTTTCATTTTCTGAAAAGCAACTACAACATTTTGCCTGATTGCTACTATTTGTATTGATGTCACCAGTCAAACAGCTGATTATTATTGCTATATCTGCATAAAAATCAGAGGAAGCTCTTCTAGAAATAATCCATAGCGTCACTCAGTGGCTCCTAAACTAACAACCGTTGAGCCCTGACGGTGTCAAAATCGCACATGTCCAAAACATGGTCTAGCGAGGCTTGTACGTATTCAATCATATTCAAAATCTGAATACAAGCTTAGGAAGGTAATTAGCAAATTATTTAAAAATATCAGTGAAAAATAAATAATGGCTAATGAGATATAAATTCCCCAATTTGCTATACTGTTGCATTATTAGCAAGAGCTCACCATGTCCCCTCTTCTTCCTCGTCACACTGGACAGGTTCGCACAATTGCAACAATAGTAACAGCGATAGAAACAGGGATCGTTAAAGAATTATCACAGTAATTCTCAGCAAATTTTCGACTATTCCTAATGCGCTAGCGGAATATTTGTATTGCATTGTGAATTGACACCACCAGGGCCTTAAAACACGCACACCCTAAGTTGATAAAAATACGAAGCACGCGCATTCAGATTTGGTTTGGTTTGGTAAAACTTTAGTAGGGGTCCTGAAAGACACTCGGCTAGGCGCCAGGTGTAGAGGGCAGCTCCCACGTCGGCCCGAAGCTCTCCGCCGCCGCGCGGGCCTCCTGGACAGCCCGAAGCTGATCATGTAGTGAAGCACTTTTTAACACTTTGCCCCAATGTTCTTGGCGTACCCGACTGTTTTCCGAAAGATCGTTGGCTACCCGGCATGGTTAGCGCAATTACGTTCTGGAATATGTAGCAATTTCCCGGCCAGCAAGACTTTCATCTGTCCGCTTCTTTGCTTCAACGCAATATAATTCGCGGGTTTATTCCGGGCTTGGATATTTATTTATTCGAAATTGCACTTTTATTCGGGGTACACATGGAAACAATGTGCAAGGTCACAAAACACTCACATGCTTCGGAACACTGCACCACTTAAACGGTAGAACAATTGTCAAGAATTAAAATTCTCTACTTTATCACGTTCATCTGAACATATGCAGAGAAACATACCTCCAGGACCCTTCCATCACTCTTCAAGAACTAGCTATGAAAACGCACTTCACCAACCCATTAGCCACATTAACGCTCATAAATACTTTGTTCCCCTCGGCCACTCCCTGCTGGAATAAAGTACCCTTAGCTGGTGTAAACTGTAACTCAGTAGAATCATTCATAAATCATGTTAATTGCCTTGTCACCATCAATAACCCCGTGAAGAATCCGAATCCATGATGCTAACTTTTGACTTTGTAACTACATTTGCTTCCCTGTGCGTTTCATCCAGTTGATGTTATTACTACCAGGACGCCACTGTGGTGATGAATTGTTATTGTGTCTACACTTGTTTTCCTATTTAATGTTTTTTTTTTCTTTGGTATCCACTCCTGCGTGGGCTCGTGAAGGGTATGCCATATTTCTAAATAAATAAAATAAAAAGATGAAGAAAGAGGACGAACTACATAAGGCTGCTCAGCTACATTGGCGCCATCTTCCCCTTTCTAGTTGTTCTTTTCACTTTTGCAGTATTCCGAACAACACAACAACTATAGCTAAGTTCTTCACCCTCTTAAGATGCTACTCAAGCTCAAGAAATACAAAGACAAAAACATTTTTCGAATTAAGTATTGTGGATTTAATATTGGTTAAAAGCTGCACATCGTCTCAGCTGTTATCGCTTTCACTCTGCTAGCTTACGCAGCGAAGAGTGAAAAACTTCGTTACTTTTAGGACAACCACCAGAAAAAAAAAGAGATATACCTGCTTCTAGTTTCGCTGGTCATTGTCTTGAAAGCGATGCTTTTTTTCCGCTTTTCGCCCACATTAACAACTCGCTCAGTGGGCCAAGCCTTATAGTTTAAACAGATGGTAGTCTCGTTAGCTATCAAAACCGCCCATACATCCTGCGCCGACAAGTGCCGAGCCGAGGAGTAGGTGTGAAAGGCTCTGTGAATCAGCTCACATAAGATTAAAGGGAACATTTCCTGTTTGCGTCACGCCTATTTATCGTTTGCCAGAAAGTTTGCCAACAAGCTTTATCTTTGTACACAATTTAAAATCGGCGATATTCGTGTCATCGTGTGCCGTGATTGAGCTCTCTATTCTTACACTCTGCTGGTTGGTGAGAACAACTACACACGCTGACAATCACGGGGTGAAATTGCACAAGAGAATTTAATAAATCGATCCCCTTTTTCATTAATGACCTGTGGTTCACGAAAGTGGGCGAACCTCCATTCAACTCACAACTTTGGGACATAATTTGACAATCGTGAGTAGACGCAAGTAGTTCTGGTAGGTTATCCCTCGACCTGCAGGACGTATAAACGAAAGGTTTAAGCAGGAGTGACAGTGGAGCTGTTCTCAGGTATACAACTCGTAATTAACCACCGAGGAAGGGATAACAAAAAGAGTCTTTTGAAAGTGACATAGCGTGCTCATAAGTTAATTCCTGGTTGGACTGTTCACAGCCAGCAGTCAACAGCCATGGTGCGCGAACAGCTGAGTCCAGGATGGTATGACGCAAAAAGACAAAAAAAAATGCGGCTGACGCAAAAGAAATAGTATTCCGAAACGTAGACATGGAAGAATATGTTCTTGTTTTAACGAGAACTTTTCCCAAGCCCTGTCAATGCAGCGACAAAACTTAGATCTTGTCGCAACAGTAGTATACTGCGCGACGTTTTCTGAATACGAAAAAAAAATCTGCAGTATTGAGTATAGTAAAGGCAATTGTAGTTGGGACTGCAAGCCCTTTTTTTTATGATGTTGTTTACAGAACACTTCTCGTGAAATGAAGGACAAAATACTGTTGATGCGATAGAAAGGTCTGCCGTTACAAGTATAATGGTGGAACTTTCTTTTTTGGAGTGCGAGGTGTTGAGCACTTAGTCATGACCTCTAACGCAAGCTAGAATCGGAAATCAAGACATTCTACTGCTATCGACGATTATTCCCAAAACACAGACGATCCCTTTCGATTTTCGCTGACGAAATTTGCGAGCAGCTAAGGACTCGAAACAGTTTTCCACTCAGCATGCCTGCCCACACATACATTTTCTTTCTGCGTATTCTGGGAAGCTGTTTTGACTAGCTTCCGCCAACAGATGCGCGTTCACAGCCTCAAGACAAGTATGGTGCACCTGGAACGATTCTGTCCTCTCTAAAGTTGTCTAAGGCAACAGGAAGCGCAGCCAGTAGGAAAACGTAAAGACCGAAGCACGTTCCATCCTACCACTGTCCTATCATGTTTTCCTTTAGCAGTAATTTTAAGCATGTCACAACGCAAAGACATATCTGGGGAAGGCCGTCAGATTGGATGAACATGGAATCTCGAACCACAAATATACCTTGCAGCCCTCTAAACTGTCTTCTGTTAACTACACTTTTTTTTTTCTTTTTAGGCTCACCCTACAAACGGTATGCCTAAATACGGTTCTCACCAAATGAAAAATACTGAGCGGGTAGCAGCGAAATGGAACTTCAACATAAAATAAAAAAAAAAATTGCCCGGCGTCCGTGGGCGCATATACACTTAGAGTTAATTTAAGTTTGTTATTGTCCTCGACGGGACTTTAGTTTTTCTTTTTTCAACTGCTTCAACGCGTCCATCGGGATTGTATAGTACACGCGCAAGTCAGTCAACTTCACTGGGTGCACGCCAAAGGGACAAGGTGAACCAACAAAACCGCAGCTACAAATCCACAGCCAAAACTCAGCGCACCGCCGCTACTTCTCGGTCCTATGGCGTCCATGCGAAAACATGTCATGCGTATCCTGTTCAGTTCGTTGCCGCACGTGACTCGCGTAACTCGCCAATCACACGCGCAGTCCAGGAGCCTGTGAGCCTTCTCCATCTGCAGCAGGATGCGGACGCTGTTGCGGCAACGCGTCGAACAGTTGTCCGCCACACCCTCGAGTACCTCGTGGCAGAAGCGCCGGTAGTAATCCCACGCCACCGAGCACACCGGATCAGAGACGCAGTCCTGAGCCAGCTGTGAACACTGCGGTCTTGAGGAGGGCGTCGAAGACGGAGAAGAAGAGGCGATCAACGTCAGTCCACCGGGCATCTGGAAGCCAGTGGTGGCGTTACTAGAAGCGGAGGCACAAGGTTTCTGCCACCAGCAGGGGGCAAGCCGCAATCGCAGTGCCCGGCAGAAATCGTCGAGGCCGCACTCGCAACCAATGTACGCGTAGCCTTCCTCGGTGCTCGCCAGGGAGATGAGAGACTGGCGGCAGTGGACCGAACAGCGACCCGGTGTTCGGCCGGCCAGCTCTCGCCTGCAGTCCAGGCGTTGGCCGTGGAAAGCCATGCCGCAGGTGAGCCGGCCGATGCAGTCCTGCTCGGCGTCCTCGCAGGTTAGGCGACGTCGCGCGAAAGAGGGCACACTTCCACTGCTGCAGTCCACACCACCACCCACGGTGGCGATGAAGAGGCTGGCGAGCAGCAGAAGCATCCTGTTGTACTGGGTAGGGTCTGGCTTGGAGCAGACCTTCATCATTCGAGACCCAAAGGCTACATCAGACACTCGGCAAGCCGAAAGGTCACGTCGAGACGATCTTCACCGTGTAACCCTGCGATCCAAGACTTCCCACCGCACGATATCGAGCGATATGCGCATAGATGTCGCCAGAAACGTCGTTCTAGCTTTTTAGCTTCGATGATGGATCCCTGGCGAAAAGTAGCGTCTACAGTTAACATTAGCACAAAGCCTTCTTTCTCGTCATGCACTAAATCGCCACACTTAAAAGAAAACACTTCTCACAGAGACCACGTAACTCCACTGATCCATGGAGTTAGATCTTTCGGACTGGGCAAGCACTTTCACACAGCGGTTGCGGATAAGGTGCTCTTCGTTGTCCAACCAGGGACATCATCGTATTGCACGACGAGAAAATTCTAACATCTTGAGAAATATTATTCGAAGGTTATTTTTTCTTCATTGCGAGGCCCTGAGTCACCGTTTGCACTCGTCACTTTTTTTCTTTTTTTTTTTTTAAGCTCGACTTTGGCGCCAAAACAGCCAGCTCTAGCGCAGTTTCAGTATTATCGGAGCACTTTCCCTTAAAAGCTCCAGATTGTGTTTTACTTCTTACTCCTTTTTTTTTTTACATTATTACAAAGTCTTGTAAGCATTGCACTGCCACTTCCGCGTTTTCTTCTTCCGGTTTCTTCGGAGGAAAAGTTACTTTGTTCGCTGTGACAGGCTTGAAAAGCCCACTGCGTGTACTGGCCAATAAAGGCAGTCGAGAATGCCGCAGTTTTATCGAACGACTCAATCTCTGTCTGAAGCGCCACCCCTAAAAGAGTAAAAATGGCGCGTTAAAGACGAAGCGATGAGACCGGCTCAGACTACACCTGCGCAAGACGTCTATGATGAAGTAGGTTTTGCTCTTAGCGGGAACCTGGCCCCTTTCTTTGAACTGTGAAACGCAGTTTGATATCAACTCAAAAATCTTCGCCTCGTTGATGGAATTGATATCTTCTCGACGGGAGCGCGGAAAAGCTTTTACCTCCACATTTTCCCACAAAGGAGTTCCGTAGCACTTTTCCTTGATATTGTTTTCCTTACATATTTTTCTCACTTAGGGCACAGTGCACAGCCCCTGTATGGCGCTAAACTAAGGTTAAGCAAGGTTCTATTCTTTCTCGGTAATGCTGCGATGAAAATGCCTCCCTGTTAGCAGCCATATTTTAACATTCACTGGCGTTCAGTTCAAGGGCTTATTCGTACCTTTATATATCTATATAAATGTATATTGCCGCCGTGACACTTGAGAACATATATATGCGAACTGACCCTCTGAGTACTTGGTGCATGGAGTCCAGCCGTCTTCTCAATGTCCCCGTGACGGATAATATGTGTTCTAGTGCGAGCCACTTAATTCAACGTGGACCACATGCGTGATAGCGCACATACGACGCAAGTATTCGCTCCGTGTCTCAAAGGCTGTTTACGCTCCTTTCTGTCCTTCAATGGACGAAAATAATCGTAGCTGCCTTGCGGGGTGCTCAACACTTCAGATTTCAAGCCGGTTTCCACTTTCTTCTTCAGGCCTCTGTTGCAATCTAATTGCTTTTCCAGGAATAATTTGCAATTCACCTGTCCTTAACTGTCCGAGAAAAGCAGCAACGAGAGTTTGTTGGGAATGTATTAGAGTGTCGGTCATGCACGTTTGATTTCTTTCCTTTGTTCTAGCGAATAAACTATCTTTTGTAGGCTTCAGGCTCTCACGAACTCTCCTGCTTCACTCATTTTCACAATTCCCTATTCGTTTATTTTTTCATTATTCGGCTGCGAAATCTTCAGTGCGAGGTGCACACAGACAACCGGGCTTGAGTCACATAATCAGGATCAGAAGCGTCATGATATTGCTACATGAATTGCTCCGAACATTTGCGCCACTGATCTTAAGCTGAGAGTGATGCTGTAAACTCCTGCTGCAAGCGGCTACCGACTAGCGAGAGGCCGACATATTCGGTCGGTAACCAAACTCGTTTGCTTTGTCATGGGTCGTGTGCACATTTCAACGTCCTCTAATCAGCTCACGGAGCGACTGCGGCTTCAGTACAACGTTACTTGCTTAGCAATCAAGCACTGTCCCTATATGGTGTACTCGAGGTCCTGTGCGAATTTCTTCTTTGGCGTTCTTCTGACCTCAGTTACGTCGCATATTTTCCCAAACTTTTGAGGGCGTATATAGTTCTCTTCCCAACCTGGAATCGTCAGATGTCGCTCATATGGTTAACGGGAAACCGACCCTTACTTCATTCTCACATTATTCACCGCATCCATGTAAATGCACGTTGGCTTTTCTACAATCCGTGATTAAACTCCTTGATGCGACGTCTCGTATTTTCCCCCTTTGTCGTTTTGGCTTCCCGTCTCGAGGGAAGTTTTCCCTCAGCGACGCCCTTCTATTGCACCTTTTAGGCCCAGTGGATCAATTCTTCCCCCGCATCGCTACTGTGAAACTCTCGCTACAAGCTGTTGGCGCACACTGCTGGGTCAATATTTTCGACCATGTGTTCCCTCAGCGTTTTCCGTTTACTCTCCCCTGACACTACTGAAAGGAACGAAAGATAATGCACTCTTGTGTCGACCCAAATGTACACTCCTGGTCTGCGACTGATATATATCGTCTCTTCCGCGTACGTTTTGACAAGACGTCCAAAGATTAAATGCGATTCCTGTCTCTCTCTTAATATGCCAAGCTTCGAGGGTGTCTTGCTGCACTCTTCTTAGCTTTCTTGAAGCCTTGTTCGCTTTGAACAACGCTACCTCACCGCCAACAGCGGGATGGTTTTGCCTTGTGTTTGAGCCGTTATATGACCGAATGCTGCTTTTCTATCTCCCAAACGGTAGCAAGTATGAAACCAGCTCCAGTAACACCCAGGCAATTACTTATCCGAATTTAGACGCGTTTTCGGATAATTTGAGGTTCGCAGCAATTCGTTGGTGGTTCAGTCTACGGCGTTTGAGATAACACAAACTGGCGGACAAAGCTTGGATGTTGCCAAAGATGTCCTTGACCCTGAATGCAATGAGGTATTCTTTGTTGTAGCACCAGTGTTTGCAGATCACTTCGAGTGGGCTTCGCTGTTACTGTAGATTGAAGTACGACTTTCCTTTCGTCCTCTTGAAAAAGTGAACGCCTATAATTTTTTTACCAGGGAAGCCTTTTGTCACTTAAATTGAGGTGTTTGCCCTCTTCCTTTTCTTTTTACTTGCTGGCATTCTTGCGATGGAAAGTAACCCTTTGATATCATCGCCCTTCTTGAAATTGCGTCAGCGCCAGCGAGCCTTTCAATTGGGACACAGCTGAATCACAACAAACAATGGTATTGCCTTCATCAAGGCCATTCAACTTTTCTGGCTTGCAATCGCGTTAAGCATCTTACGTATCAACGCAAGAATTTGCTTAAAGCGACCTTCCCTTCCAGGCTCTTGGTCCACCCCCGCCAGCAACCGTACTGTTGAATTCATCCGGGTCGAAGAAACCCGCATTCGCAATTGGTAAGACTTGAGCTCCTTCAGAAAATCACTCAATGGCCTCAGTCAAGTGGCAGATCTGATGGAGATCTTTTCTTCTAATTCATTCGTAGCTTTACACTTTTAAAAGGCGCACAATTCACGCAGTGATCCGTAAAAGTAAAGCTTCCGTGTACGCAGATCTTCTTACCAAATGGAAATGTCAGTCCTTTCTTCTTTTTCTTCTCAGCATCCACACTCCAAGAGCCACTGTGGCTGCACACGGGCCGGAGACAAACTTGCCGACACGATCCGCACAGACACGTTTTGAAAACACTTTCGCCACTCTAATGTCAGCAAAGCAGCACTTGAAACACGGGGACTTTCCGCATATGCGACAGGCGTGGCACAAAACAAATCCAAAAAACAGCTCCGAGCACGCCTTTCCCGTCAATATCGGGATATATTCACTGGCATAGCGCGAAGGCCTCCGGACCGCCGCTCGCTTCGTGAGAGCACAGTGGAGTGACTGGCCATGCTCCCGAACTCCCGAGGCTTTCCCGCATCATCTCGGGTGAGGGTGCTGATCGCGATGTAGAAAGGGGAAGAAAGGAGGGCGGCGAGAGAACCAAGAGAGGAGAGAAGGGCGCAGAGAGAGACGGAAAGAAATCCGGGACGCTTTGAGGGGGCAAAGGAGAGCAGCAGTGCTTGGTCTTTAGTAGGGAAGAGTTGGTGGTTTGCGGGGGCATACGAAAAAGATTAGGGAAAGAGAGCCGCCGCTGCCCGCTCAATGCTCCATCGCGATCCGCGTAGGAAAAATGAACCACGCTGGTTTCTGGGACACGCATTGTGCATCCGCCTGCTCGGTGCAGAGAGGAAAGACGACTATAAAAGTTACTCCCGCTCATGATTTTATGCGTGCCTATGTGACACACTTGGCATGTCCTACTCTCTCTATCTCTTTCTCTCTCTCTCTCTCTCCCTCTTTTTCAACCTGCTCTTTCTTATTTTAAATATAGTTTAAGGTGTCCAGAAGCGTGGTGATCAGAAGGCATGAAGGGGAGATAAGAAATATGAATTTTAGGAAGCGATGGAAGCAGAGTATTGGCTCTGGCGTCATCAACTTCAGGAAGGAGAAACCGAGATGTGGCTACTTCGGTTTCGAATAGTTGGCTCATAACAAAAATTGATTCTAGTGACAACGCAAAAAAAAAAAACGCACGTACAAAGAGAAAGGTAATGTTGTGATGCAGGGAATCCTAGGTTGGGTCACAGGGCTTGGTGATACCATATGAAAGGGCGAATGTGGGTGTATAAGCCTCAGTTGCAAGTTTCACTGGTCCTGTTTTCATCTATATTTAGCTGTGTCAGTATTTTAATTGTATCAATGGCCAAAGGTATGATGCTGTTCTTGGTGGTGATCTGAACATAGATCTCCCATATGACTCAGATGCTATCAGAGAGCTTTCTCAGATTCTAGACACAAGTGCCTTTTTACGTCTTATTAAAAGCCCTACGCTAATGCAGCGCGATACAACAACCTTGCTTGATGCGCTCATAATAAATATTAGTGATGATTTATTGACGTCATGTGTGCTGGCCGATGAAATCAGCGATCACCTCTCCATGTGTCTTTTTGTTGAAAATTTTTTGATCACGTCCGGAAGAAACAAAACTTATTTCTCAGCTACTTACCAAAACATAAATGAAACTACATTAAACGTTGTTTATGAAAGTTGAGGAAATTGCATGAGATGAAATCTGCATCTACAAGTACTCGTATGCAAATGACGCCTATAAGTTTGTTAATTTTTAATTATTGGAGACTAGATATAAAGGATGTTTTCCATTGGTTACAAAAAAGCAATCCTCAAAAACGCGAAAGCCATGGCTAACCCAAGAATGCCTAAAAGCAAAACTCGTCAAGAATAATCTTCAAAAGTGTTTCATACAAACTAAGAATGTGGAGGATCTAGGAACATTTAATACATAGGAACATAGGAATATTGCAAATAGCCTTAAATGATCGAAAAGCAAAGAGAAACTACACAAATAATTTGTTTAACGCACATATAATTAAATAACTTATATTGTCTGTAAACACTTGGGCACTTTATTAAACACAGACCAAAAGCCCACAACTGACGAGCTAAACATTGATGGCAAAATATTATTTGTTCTCAAGTTGGCAAACAAATTCAGCAGCTTTTTCAGCACTGCCACTGTAGATGCCAATTCACATGATTTTTTTTACTTTAATTCATGAAGCTTAATGTCGCCAAAAACGCATTTTTAGCCCCAGTAGTAGCGTAGGAGGTGGAGGAGACACTCCTGTCTTCTAAAAACAGCAAAAGCCGCGATGTAGATGGTGTGCAAATTATACCAATTAAGCGTGTATCTAACTTAATTTCACAGCCACTGGTACACATTAGAAAGTGTTTATTTCTGGTGTCTTTCCTTCGAAGCTCCAAATTGTAAAAATTACTTTAGTTTTGAAAGGTGGGAACAAGGATGTGTTATCTAATTACCGACCAATATCTATTTTGCCCATATTTCTTAAGCGAATATAAAAGTTTGTTCATGAACACATAATAAGTTTTGCTAATCATTGTAATATATTAACAGATTCCCAATTTATTTTCCTTAAGGACAGGTCGACCGAAGCTGCTTTACTAACCCAAAAGGAAATTATTTTAGAATAGTTGGAAAAGCAGTTATTCACATTTGGCATTTAAATAGACTTTTCCAGACATTTTGTTAGCATTAATAACAACATATTACTCCAAAAACTTGATCATTATGGCTTCAGAGGTAACTTTCAGATGAGGGCAAATATGCGGACGAGTCTTCAGCTGGAGTAAAGATTGCTGGAAACCATATCAAAAACATTAGATATGCGGATGATACCACTTTAATGGCAGAAAGTGAAGTGGAACTCAAGAGACTTCTGATGCGCGTACAAGAAGAGAGTGAGAAGTTTGGGCTTAAACTGAACATTAAAAAGACAAAGATCATGGCGCCTTGCCCTATCAAGTCCTGGAGCATCAAGGGACAAGAAGTGGAAGCTGTGACAGATTTTCTCTTCTTGGGCTCCAAGATTACCCCGGAAGGAGACTGCAGCCATGAAATTAGGAGACGCCTGCTTCTGGGAAAGAGAGCCATGGCTAGCCTTGACCGCCTAGTAAAGAGCAGAGACATTAGTCTGCCAACCAAGATCTGTATAACTCGTGCTTATGGTCTCTCCAGTTGTGATGTATGGATGTGAGAGTTGGACTATGAAGAAGGATGACCGCCGAAGAATTGACGCGTTTGAATTGTGGTGCTGGCGGAGACTCTTGAGAGCTCCTTGGACTGCCAGAAGATCAAATCAGTCGATATTGTCGACCATAAACCCTGACTGCTCATTGGAGGGTCAAATTCAAAAGTTAAAGCTCAGCTACTTTGGTCATCTGATGAGAGAAGAGGAGTCGCTGGAGAAAGATTTGAATTTGGGAAAGGTTGAGGGTCACCGGAGAAGGGGTAGGCAGCGAACGCGATGGTTAGATGGCATCCTCGAGGCGCTGTAGATGAAGTGAGAGACCGGAAAGCGTGGCGTGATATGGTCCATAGGGTCACGAAGAGTCGGATACGACTGAACGACTGAACTGAATTGAATAATACTGACAACTAGAATGAATGAATTCTGATACATACCCCGTACTCCTGTGATTATGTCAAACACATGCTTCAGTATCAAAATCCCAACATACTAAACCAGAACATTAAATATTCATGACACTGACCTCATGTGACATACACTTTAATACAGAGCTTCACTTTATTCGCATTAATGTTTGTATATCGCTCATTTGCTTTGTGAAATATATTGTGATGATTTCGTATTCAGGTTCAGAATTTTTTCGAGGGCCTGCCTACACGCACGCTGGGAACTTTGTTAAACAGTACTGCTCTTCCAATTTCTTGCTTGCAGGATAACACGCTTATAATCCTTTCCATTTCATTTTCATTGCCAAATAGCAATGCATCATAGTGTGCATGCTACCGTTGCCTAGTACAGGGGGCACAGTTCCTGTCATGGCACTGTCTGGCATTCTAGCAATGCCTCCCAGCATCATGCAGTGATGTTGTATAAAAATTGATTTGATTCGGTCTTGTTTGTCTCGGTCTGTCTTGCGCCATCCTTAAATGTGTTTCGTGATGTAGGATTAGGATGAAAACGGCCTGCGTTGCTTCAAAAGGACCCGCATGAAAATGTAAACGGGAAAGAGAATCGGGTGTTGGTACTTCGTACTGAAACCACAGAGAACTGCACGCTAGAGCACGGTGTACAACGAGGAAGGAAAAGTATGGAGAGAATAGTTCACAAAACCAAAAGCACCATTATGTCGCTGGTGCAGTCAGCCCTTGCGTATTCACTTAGGAGACCCAGAGCTTTCTTTGTGTCCGCAATGTACAGAAAGTGAGCAGCCAGCTTTACCGACTCGGTGGGAAAATGCTATCTTTTGCGCTGGGTCATCCCTTTAGTTGCTATTCGGTACGCTTTTTTCTCTAATTGTTTATCCCAACCGCATCAGGAGAAAAGTGATGCGAAGTGGGTTTTGTGGTACTCCCATGCAGACGGAGCCATTTCCCTTTCTTCCGTCCCCCTCATCATTTTTCCCCTCGTGCCGCCCGCACTGCTTTCTCTGTTGCAGCAAGTCTCTGCACTAGTGACCTCGTTTCTCGCTTGACGGCGTTTGCTGTCGCTGCTGTGTATACGCTCATTCGCCTTCTTTTGCCGAACTAGGGCTTAGCATTTGCTTTTAGCGAAAGCCGAGTCGAGGGGCGTAGCGCCTGAAATGCTCAGTGAACCGAACGAGCTTTTAACATTTCAAAGGCCGGCATTATTTGTTTCTTGTTTTTAATTTAACGAAAAGCCATGTAAATTTTCGTCTCCTTTTACAGTATTAGTTTTCTATATACTTGGTAAGCATCACTCCTATTCATTTTCTCTTTCATTATTGCGACCTCGTTTTCTGTATTGTATTCTCTCTCGGTGCTCATCATCTGTCTGTGCTCTAAGTCGCTGTTTTATCTAGGAACTCTTTTTTTTCGCCTCTTCTATGTTGAAGTTAATATTCATGCATAAGCGCAACATGTATGCATCACGCACCTGCATTCATCCTTTTCCGCCATGCTTACTTGTTAGCACTTTTATGTTGCTGTTGGAAGCCTGTAAAATGTAAAACGCTCGTAGGGTGAGCCCCACGAGCTCATTGAGATGGGCTCAATTATAGTATGGCAAAGCGGGCGAGTTGATGATACATGGTTTAAAAATAAAACAGCGCAAAACACACAGACGAAAGCATAGAAACAGACACCACAAGCGCTGACACCACAAGCTCTAGACTCTAGAGCACTATAGCTCAATGCTATTCGCTGCTGAGATCCTGTTAGCCCGCAAAGCCTACCTCAGCTTCTTCATCTTATCTAAGCCCTTTCCTACATCCGTAATTTTGTAGCTTTCCGCCGTTTCTTTATACACTGTACGTCGCGGTTCAGATCCTTTGGAATATGTTGTTTTTGTTTTTTAAGCATATTTTCACTTAGACACACAGGAACAACATCGTCAATGCAGTTATTTGTTTACTTTTACTTTACTTCTCTGCCTTCTCGAGTTATTCCATTTGTCCCTACACCCTCATCCATGTCATAGGGTTTTTTATTTATTTATTTATTTATTTATTTATTTATTTATTTATTTATTTATTTATTTATTTATTTATTTATTTATTTATTTATTTATTTATTTATTTATTTATTTATTTATTTATTTATTTATTTATTTATTTATTTATTTATTTATTTATTTATTTATTTATTTATTTATTTATTTATTTATTTATTTATTTATTGGGTTTACTTATCCGCGAAAAATAGTGCGTTTTCCAGGACACAAGAGTAGATCATCCAGGACGTTGCCTCTTCCACCTAAAATCTGCTATAAAATAAAATGCGAAATTATCACCACAGAGCCCATTCGAGGGCCACCTCTGCAATGTTTGAGCTTCGTGAAGGCGATTCGTGTATATGGCCTGCACCTTTCATTTCTGTTGCTTTATGACCGGGCTTCTCTCTCATCGCTATCTGGACCGGCTATCTTGACCGCCGCCTTTCCGGTGCGGGCTCCTCAAGCAGTGCGCATGCGTACCTGAAATTCTACAGACGCAGCTCAACACGGTTTCGACGTGCTTAAGCATTTTCCGACTCGATAGGCCTGACAAGCCACAAAGACAAGGACGACATACACCGCTACCCTTATATTCTTGTCCCTGCGGTTTCGTCGCTATGCCATATAGTATAATATTTTGGCTATTTTTTTTTTTTTTCAGTTTCAAATACGTTGAAGAGGGAGACATAAGCGACATTATCCTGACTTGTCTCCCCCTTGTTTTGTTATAAATAAAGCCGCTGTTCTCATATGAAAGGAATTTATTTTAAGCGATAGGAGCTCTTCCTGGGAACAGTATCAGGGGGTGTATTGATGAAAAACCCACGTGGGGCCCAGAATCACAGGTCTGAGAAGACAAAGGTGTTAGAAGCACTGTAGAAGGACTTCAGACGAAACTTTGTTCACAGTCACGAAATGCATTGAAATCACTACAGGTGAAGAACGGTCACTGGGGATGGCGTTTTTAGATATAAACCTGTTTACGATAATGAAACCACGCCCTGCTATCGCAAATGCTGAAAAAAATGAAACAATAAATTTGTTGAAATAAATCTGCACGGAGAATAACGTAGCAGTGAAGGGGCAGAACTTGAATGGGGCAGACAAGAGTCGCGGTTAAAAAGGATAGGCAGGGACGTCCTTTACCTTGACTGCTATATATGGTCAATGTTAATGGGAATTAAATGGAAGTTAGATTTAGGCCTATTAGCAATTACAGTGCCATTGCAGCAGAGGCGGGAATTGAAAACTTGCTGCATACCCGAATTTGCATATGCCAGTGATATTGCCGCAAACCATTGAAATCTTTATTTGTTCTTTTTTCGACAGCCGCCGGCATGCAACCTTATCACTCTTGATTCTGCACGCGAATCAATTCTGTATTTTTGTTTGCTCATACTCGTTGTCACGAGACGCAGCTTTATCAGTTTCTTTGTCGCGCAAGATGCATCGAGATGTATATCTAAGGTTTCGGCCACTCGCGCATGTTTCTGCAATGTTCCAGTTGTGCTAGTCACCATTTGCGGAGTTATCTCGATGTTTCTTCACAGCCTCTAAATTGAACGTTGACGGGTGCGATGGGCATTCGTAGGTCGACAACCGACGAGGATATTTGTTGATACCGCCTCCGCCGATTGTTTAGTTCTTTTCCGGGCGCAAGTCGCCCCTAATAAAGAGTTTATTACAGTGAAATTAAAGCCTCCTCATTTGTCGTCAACGGCATTGCTACCACAACGTGACAATATTGTTACCGGGGAACGCGTGGACGACCAAGTGGTGTGGTCGCAGACGACGACGACGAGCACCACCGAGGAGCGCGTGAAAGATGAAAGGCTGTTCCAGAAGACTACGACGCAGACAGCGTGAATGCTCAACGGCTCTTGAAGTTTATGCGCCGAGTTCAGCCCCTCGCAGCGCAAGTCCTACCTAATACATCCTCGTAACAATATCATTCTTCTAGCAGGGCCTTGAAGGTCTGCAAGACTTTGCAGACAAGATGTTGAAGTTCTAATAATGAGATTTAGCTAAGAAACACTGGTATTCATGGGTTTTAATGATGATTACCGGCGCAATCACGCTATATATACAGATATATACAAAAGTGCACAATTACCTCGGTTCTTGGATAGATTATGCAAAGACTACTTGTGCGATCACAAAGAGGAAATTGTAAAGAAAGCAAAAGGAAACGCAGCTCTCAAGAGAAATCGCGGGCTCGGGGGATACAACAAAAATCAACTTATTAGAGGAATCTGAAAAGGTGCCAAGTACCAGGCTTGACGTTTACAAACAATATGCTGCGCTTGGGATCTTCCACATCTCCATCGCTGGAAATAAAGCAGAGGACAGTCGGCAGACTTTCCTTGGAGTCACATGGAGGCAGTTCAAGGTGATATGGGATGGTCGACGTTCGAAGCTCGTTAGGCAAAAGTGAAGGTGTAATAGTAAGCATGATTGAGGCAAATAAATGAGAAGTGTTATAAACAAATATCTTCGGCTAATTATATACCGATGCAGTATTGTACAACATGGAGATGACTTGCCAACATACACAAAGAAGAAAATATTCGAGAAATCGCCTTCAAGTAAAAAGCATGTACGTCAGAAAACCTTATTGCCAAAAGAGAAATTTAGATAAACCGATGATATAAAAGTAGCAAGCCGCAAAGAAAAAATTCAAAAGGAAACATGCTTTTGTTGGCAATTCCAAATGTAAGGATTTGCTATTCGAGGCTAGAGCTGGGCGCTTGAGGACGAAAGCTGCCAGCAAAAATTTGGCTGCACTGATTGCATTTGCTGCTGCAAAGCAAGGAAACGATTCAAAATATTATTATCCAATAAAAGGCACTTCAACCCTTAGTTCTCGATTCCGACACAGAGATGCGAGAAGAGCGGGGGTTTTAGTTCAGGGCAGCCATATAGCATGCTCAATCATGAAACAGTGGAAACGATTAAGAGACAACTAGGGGACTGATGGAAAAGGCCAAGAGAGTAGCCTTGAAATTTGAATAGGAAATACTCAGTTAATCTTAAAATATCGAACATTATAGACATTAACAGCTAGGTGACGCATCAGCTAAAAAGAGGGTGCTAATAATTATCGGTCTATCTATAGATTCTGGCTGCCACTCTCTCCGCGATTACGGCCAGCCATAGCTGGTCTCTGAGAGCATAGCTGGACAACCGTTCCACCCAGTAGGCATGGGTGGGATGATGAAGAAAGAAGGGATAACCTGGAAATACAGGACTCTGGAAAAGAGGGATAGTCCCCACATCACTGACATGCAGAGGGGAGATGGAGCGAGCGGGCAATTTATGCGGGCAACAGCTCGGTAAGCAAACTGTCGGTCTACATCTACCTAGATAAGATTGCTTACTTAATAATTTCCAGTTCGTCCAGCCATTCCGGGATATGCACCCCAATTACCACCACTCCTTCATTGCCCCGGTTCTTCGCAATGTGTTTTTAGCTTTTGTAGACCGCGCGCTTGAACAGAGTTTTAATGGAATAGGTGTGCTAAAGGTGTTTCAGTACGTGTATGATTTTCTAACTACCACACTTGACGTACACTGACGCGGTGGGTGGTATTTTGGACAACTTTCGGCAGAAAGGGAGAGGTCTGGTATTTATGCACGACAAGCTTTCTTTACAGGGTTCATTGCAGGTTTTTATATGTTAACATTACTTTAAGGAATGGTCATGTTTGTTGGATGTACGCTCCGCATGCACAGAAAAGAATTTTGTCCTACCTTTCGGCACATTCAAAAACTGTGAAGAGAGCCAACCAATGGTCGGCCCTCACAATGTCCGAATGCTGTGCAGTCGAGTTTTAGTAAGCAAATATACCGGTTAGTGTCTGCCGGTTACCCTTGCGCGGTCATTATTTCTGTGACGGAAGCCCTTCTTCAGAACATTATGTCAGCCATGTTTGAAAAAACGATTGTTCCGGAGAAAAACACGGTTAAATCTGTTGTGGCACCGAATTTGCATAAGGTTGCCCACCACCTGAAGAAGGTGGCGAATCGACATGGCGCACCGGTGGTGTTCTCCGCTCCGAAGAAGCTGGCCCAGCTGTGCTCACGCACTTCGCGTGTTGGAAAACCGAGTGGATGTAAGAAGAAGCGTGCTAACCGGTTTGTCAGCTGCTGCATGGGATCGTTTATGAGATCCCGTTGACCTGTAAGAAGGCCTACATAGGCCAGACTGAGTGCTGTATCAATGACCAGGCAGGGATCATTTGCGGGCTTTAATGGGTGGAGGGACAAATTTGGCAGCACATTGCGCGAACAGCACTGCGTGCGAGCCGCGACTGAGTGACATAAAGATCCTGGGCAGAGGCCAATAAGACAGCGTGTGAAAGCTTTTCACGTCGGAAAAAATGGGAGTGAGCGATACTTGGGTGTGCTCTGGAAGGCAGAGATCAGTTTTCTTGAACGTGTAATATTTTGTTTCCTTCTTTTGACTCTGTCTTTCCGTTATTGATATATATGCGCATGTATCCCTTTGAGCATATATTTGCTGCTGTTGCCGCAAATAAAACAGATGAGAGTTAGCGCGGGTCCTGTGTCGTCTTCTCTCGAGTCTGTGTCTTCTTGTGCGATATTACCTTTCGTCAAGTACCAGAGATTAGACACAGTAATATCGAGATAGTTTACATCAATTTTAATTACACTGTTATGTGGAACTGGCAGTTGATAAGTGCTTTCGTCAAGGCGAGTTAGTTTATATTAGCAAAAATGGTGGTGCACTTGCGCAAAAAGTAGAGAAAGGAAGAGACGTGATGACGGGACAGATCGCAAACTTCGAACGGAATTATTTTTGAAACAGCATCAGCATATATGCCAATGTGAAATCTCTTATTGTAAGTATCAGATATTAACACGTGCGCACCCAGCCAGCGAAACTGCTACCAAGCAGGTCAAATAACCTTCCATGCCTCAACCTTTTCAAAAAAATCAAACCAAATGTTCTTTGCGTCAATAGGATGGCCGAGAAAAGGCTGTGCTATAGCCACGAACACGAGCACAAACACATCAGAGTGTTACGGTATATCTGCTACGAAAGGCGAAAAAGTACTAAGAAAGCCTCAACTACGCCTCGGCCAAAGCAGGACGTTCAAGTAATCAATCATCTGCATAAACTCTTGCATAACCTGAAGAAGACTGGCAACAGGATGATGTAAAAGTGCTCTCCTCCGCGCTCATTAAGCTCTCAAGCGTTTGAACTGTTCTAACGAAGAAAAGTGTACAATGTGAAAAGAAACGAGGCATAAGGTTTATCGAATGTCCCACCTGTGTTGCGTACAGCCTGCCGCTCACTTGTGGGGGCAATTAATTCAACAGACAGAAAAATGTGTCAATGACCGAATCCCTGAGCATAACAGGAATGTAGAAAACTACAAAAGAGGGCAATCTGCACGACCATATAGTGTCTTACAAATGCGAACTTGTGTATGGGGACACCACTATCCTTGCACGTGCCAATATCAAAGTGCAGAGGGAAATCATTGAGGCCTATCTAATAACGAAATTCGGTGAAAAATATGCTAGTTCGTCTTCTTTGACACTCCTTAGTATGAAACTCTCTTTCTTAAGGGCATACGTGACCTGCCCCATCACCTGATTTTGTCGTTTAGATCGGGTTGTTGTTTTTATGACTGACACGCGCGTTTGCCTAAGAAAATCATTCATTCACGGTGATTCTTCTTACCCTTAAGCTGTTCCCTGGGATTTTAGTTTGGGACTGATTATTCTTTTTTTTTTGCTTTTTCTTGTTTTCTCTTGGTTGTTGCGGTTTTAGAAATGACTTGGCCTTGCCATGGAGATACCTTGCTACGTGTGCTCTCTACAAGTGTGCGTGTTTATGTGTGCGCGTGTAGTGTGGAGTGCGCGTGTGCCCGTCCGCCCGCCCGCCCTCCCTCCCGTCCGTCCGCGGGCACGGACGGACGGATAGGCGCGGCCGTTCGCGGGTTTAGCATTGCTTTTTCTTTGTCGTTATCTTTGGCCATTCTAGTGAGACAATGGACATTTGGTTCAGATTTCTTAAAGGGCTGAGGCATGGACGGATAGTTGACCTGCTTGGAAGCAGTTTTGCTGGTTGAGTGCGGACGTGTTGACCTCAGATACGGTAACAGATTTCCCGTAGGCATATATGCTGATGCCGTTTCGAAAACCAAGTGGAAGTTTGCGCTGTCGTCCCGTCTCTTTCTTCCTCTACTTTTTTGCGCAAGTTCGTTACCTTTCTGCTAGCAGTTTCTGAATTTGTTCTTGTAATCCGCTTTGGTTTATTACTTACGAAGGAGTCAGATATATGCAAAATAGCTAGAGTATAGATAGTGTCGTTATGTGTTTTCTTTTTGCTGCATTTTATATGAGCGCGATAGCCTATATATATAAATATTTGTCATAGTTACAATATTGAGGTCAGTTATGAAATCATAAGTGGTGTGTCTACTGGCTAAGTTGTGGACAATAGGATTTTTTTTTTTCAGAAGAATGGCTATTTTGTGTTAGTTGTGTCGTTCTTGCCCACACTGGTGTGCAGTAGTTTAGGTGGTTCCAAAATAAGGCATTATATAGGGAAAGTTATACTAACAACCCATGTTAATATTTCGGGCTTTATAACTATTTCGGGCTTCGTCACAACATTTCCTCACAGCCCTCTTTTTCTCGCGTGACTTCTTCCCGCAGTGATGATTTTTCTTCTTTTCAGTCTTCCTTCCTCTCCACATTTTTTTTTTTTTTTGTTTAGCTTCCTTCAAATGCTAGCACCCCCATTGTTGAGAGGGCTTAACTGGGTGCAGTAGAACATGAGATGTTCACTGTCAATGATGAGATAACGTTGACACACACACACACAAAAAAAAAAAAAAGAAAGGCGCATTGCTTTAACTCGCGGAAAAAGTAATGACTTGAAGCCCTCTGAGCTCTTGTCCGAACAGCGCTTCCCCTCTGATCCCTCTTTCCTCAGCCTCACATTCCCAGCGCATAGTTCCTTTACTCATCTGTTCGGTCACCATCGCCGGAAGGGCCCTTCATTAAATGCTAAGCGCGTACACCCAGTCTTACCGAAACCCACGCGACATATAATCAAGCTCCGAACGCATGCAGATTTCGCACGTGGGAGGAGTTTCCGATTTTATTTCCCGCGTCGCATGTTGGGTCCAATAAGACAGTCTAAAAAGTTCATGAGGCATACTACATTCTCAACCCGAAATGCGAAGACTGCATGCTTTGTGTTATCTATGTTTGGTAGCGCGACAAAGTCCGAACCTCTGCAGGAGTGAGGATGAGGTCCCATTATTCCTTTAAAAAATTTCCAGATCTACAGCTTCCGCGAATTACAACGAGTTGCGATAAATGACATGGCCCTGAAAACGCCCAGATTAACTGTAAACATTTTTTTTTGTTGTTATGGTTGTTGTCACTCCTCAAGGAAAAGATCTTGTGCCCTTGGAAAACAACTTTTTCTGAATGATAACAACATAGCTACACTTGATGAATCGTGGGCATTTTCTTCTTTGTACGTGCCCTTTCCTAACCATTCACTATTTCCTACAGCACTGTTCTGGCATTATAACCGCAGGAAGAACAGCGATTGCGTCTTCGTTTACTCTATAACCTACACTGTTAATTTGGTTCCAGATTCTAGAAAAGTTCTACATATAAATGAAGCTTATTCGAAAGTTCCACTTAGGTACTGTTTATAACTGAAACTTATGGGGAACAAGATAAAGTTTGTTGCATAACGTAACCTGATCTAACCCTCAAGAGCTCACTTCCAGTGTAAGCAGCCACATTATGCGACTGCGTCCAGCTGAGACCGAGGCCAGCTTCTAAGGCCTTGCAGTTTTGTTGAGATTCAGCGCAGCCATTGTAAAACCGCTATATTATAAACCTAACATGCAAGGTTATTCCCTCACCATACTTTTTCACACCGAACAATGCTCGTCCCACACGGCAGAAAACAGACAAGGTGGCAGGCCAACAGATCCATTAGCGTGGAAGGAACGGAAGTGTCCTAAAGGAAGCAGGGGCTTTTACGAGCTCTTCGCGAATGTTTTACTCGCAGCGTTTTACGACTTTGCGAACGTATCCCGCTAGGAACGCGAACCCGGTTTCTCGGCTCTCGCCTTTATATTCGGGTCACTGGTAGTGTGCAATACAAGTTTTTTCAGAGCCTCCCCTAGCACAAGTGTAGAACGAGGGAGCTGAGAGCTGGCGAAAAGACGACCTCATATGCTAACGTAGTCAATCGCTGTCTTTTATTACTTGCGGTTTCCATTAGTTTCGTTTTATTGCATTTAAGGGTATTACATAAGGTTTGGGATTATATGCCATCCGTGATTACGAGTTTTTGAGTACTAGCAGTCGTAGTCATAGCAAACGTGGATTGCCAGGTGATGGCGGCGTATGAAAGGTCATTCTCGTCGATAGCTTTCATTCGGTTAGTAGAGTTTAACGTCCCAAAGCAACTCAGGCTATGAGAGACGCCGTATGTGGAGGACTCCGGAAATTCCGACCACCTGGGGTTCTTTAACGTGCACTGACATTGCACAGTTCACGGACGCTTTGCTTTTCGGCTCCATCGAAAAGCGGCCGCCGCTGCCGGGATTCGATGCCGCATCCTTGGGAACCAGTCGAGGAGTGCCCTAACCACAGCATCTCTACGGTGGGGCTTGTCGATAGCTGCTCGCACAAAAACAAATGCAGACGTTCAACTATCCTTGAACCAAGTCAAAAGCGTTAGCCATCAACCGGTGCCGCATTCGCTGCTCCCGCTTTGATATTGGCTCGATTCAGTGCTGGGTAAAGTTCCTCGGCAACAGGATGGTCTAGGGCCGAATTACGGACGGCTCACACTCACAATCACACTCACAATCTTCCTATTGGCCAGCGGCAACACAGCGAGAGGGGCCTTTCTTTGCGTCATCGACGTCTGCTGTTTACGTCATGAACATACTTGAAGTGATGACGTTGGCTACGGGCTCACAACTAGTTTGTGAGCGCTCACAAGGGGAAAATGGCGGTGATCTATGCGGCGGCCGGCATTCTCGTGAGGCGGTAGCGGCGGCACCCCGACGCGATCATCGGTTAAGGAAGGTGTACGAAGACTGTTTGACGTACCGGGCGAGATGTTTCGACGCATGCATGTTGCTACTCGAGAAGGATATAGTACAGTGACTGTGCGACGCGATGAACTGAGACAGGTGTGTGCGGCCGAATGCGATGTCTGCGCGGCGGCAAATAATGTGTGCTTTTTCCGAACTGCTAGTGGCTTCCAAGCCGCTATTGGCAATGAGGCGAACATCGGCCTCGCGCAGCCGACAGTTCGAAAGCGTGTCCGGCGTGTAGCTAGGGCGAAGAAAGGCTTCCTTCGTCACGGCAGCATATCCGGCGTCGTCGGGTTTGTCGACGGCACATCAGGCGTCTGCGAGTAGCCTTTTGATGTCCCTGTTTTCAGATATGAGATGCCAACATGATTTGGGTCATGAACCTCCCTGCCTGGGATCTTGGCTTTCTTTGGCAGCATTCTCGGCTGCACACAGGCATGACACAGGTCGAGGCAGGCGAGACATCGAGTTCACGACAATGAGCCACGCTGCTCTTTGCAAGATAAGTTACGGTAGGCTCCACATGCCTCGCGTGTATTGTCGTACTTGGGCTTTTAAAAAGCTGAAACATAAAACACGTAGTAGATAGTTGAAATGCCTACGTAATAAACGAAGATGGGAATGCGTGTGTTTGATGCCTGTATTGAGTAGGAATGGAGCATCATTTATACCTATAAGAAGTGCAAGGCTGTCCTTACTGCAGGGTTGCTGAAACGTTCAATCATGCATTGTCT
Source organism: Amblyomma maculatum (assembly GCF_055883805.1). Taxonomy (NCBI): domain Eukaryota; kingdom Metazoa; phylum Arthropoda; class Arachnida; order Ixodida; family Ixodidae; genus Amblyomma; species Amblyomma maculatum. The sequence goes on from NC_139353.1 coordinate 3,404,323, forward strand.
GCACGCCTATGGATGTCCTTGTCAGCAAAACCTGGCAATGAGCTACTTGATGTGATCCTCCATTGTGTCAGTAAGGCTGTTAATGTTTCAGACTGTTCAGGTCGACAACGACAAAGAATGTGCTTAACAGCGTGCCATTTTCGGTTATGCTGGTGAGAGGGGTACTTGTTGAAGACATGGCTGCCAGTGCCATAAAATCCCAGTCCGGAATCTACAGAAGGGTTATAGAACAAGGCATACATCTCCACAATGTTAATGGTGGTTAACTGCATCGACGTGCTGAAGAGTCACTCCAGGTGCTTGCAAAAATACTAGACGTTCCTGTATCAGCCAGAGCGTGTAGCATTTGGCGTGTTGCATACCTTCTTTGGATGTCTTCCTGCCTGCAGACGAGGAGGGTGCTGCTGGCTTGGACAAGAAAGGGCCACATCTGTGCACCGGCTACTTGGAAGAGGGATCACTGGTGTCATGCATACCTCTAGGAAAAAGCCATACATACAGAATCATGTTGTGAGCCTGTTTCACAGAACCTGCCACCAGAGGCTGGCACAGCTGCACATGGTGCGGCAACAGCTGCGGCGTTAATCCCAGCACAGCAATCGGCCGTGATATGCCACACGTAGCTGACCAACTCATCATAGGCAGCCAAGTGCAGCTTCTTCTCGTTTCATGTCTGTGCCAAGAAACTTGTTGTGGTAAACATGCATCTTCTCGAATCATGCGTTAAAACGCCTCATCTGTCAAGTCAAATTTGTCTTCGTACACCCCCCTTCACTGTTGCTTGCAACCGTGCATGTTGTTGTTTGTGTGTGCACATGTGTTTGAGTACATAATTAAAGTGTTTCACAACGAGGCAGCATTGCGACGCCTGTCGGAATGGAAAAGTCGCACAGAAGTTTTTTTAGAAGCGTGTGTATCCACTGTGCACCTTTATTTTCCTGTAGCATTTCACACGCTTAAATATGCAGCAGCAAAACCAACTGCCCGCCATAGCATCGGTAGTTATTTACACGTGCTGCGCAATTGTGTTACACAGAGGGGACACACAAATTATTTTTTAAACTGACACAGTACTCGTCGCAGGTCTGGCACACTTCAGAAGCAAGAAATGAAAGTATTGTGCATAAAACTGTGCGACATAGAGGCAAGACACAAAAGAATAGTTGCTTAATGATTACAGGCTTGCACACAGTATTTGTCATAGGTTTGGTACATTTCAGAAGCAGGAAACGAAGTATTGCACTTAGCAGTGCAGATACATGACACAAGTAGTGCTATGTACAATGTTTGTTTAGGGCAGTCTCCATAAGGGAGCCTTTGATGACTACAGGAGCCGAGGCCTGCATATACTGTTAGGATGCACAGAACGCATTTGCCTAATGCTAAACAGTGTAGGCTATCAAGAATAAAGCTGACAAATTAAATGCATAATTGCGGGTTTTAGTGCTCACAGTGATTGTAGCTTAAGTAGAAATTCCGATTGGTATACAAACGGGTGCAAAAACATCACATATGCATCAAGCAAATGGTGTGTGGGCAGAAGCTCTCGCTCAAAAGCATTCCTATGGTCATGCTCTTTTTTATCTATCCAGCTACATACAAACAGATGATCATGCAACCAGAGAGATTCATATTGGCCTACACTACATGCTTCACAGTCGTCTTGTATTTCCTAAAGAGAAACAAATAGAACCACAAAGCCTGCACCTTGCACTTTAAGCACTTTTCTCATCAATACTAGTAGGCGCCGACCGAAAGCACCTCCGCAAGTTGACTTTGTCCATTTCCGTGTCATGCGCTCCATGAAATTTTATCGCTGCAAGCCCTGAATTTCGACTGCATTCTATTAGATTTTTAGCAAGGCACCCGCACAGTACTTTGATTTCAGACGACGCTAAAAAAAGCGGCACCTTCTAGGGGAATCAGCTGTTTGCTTGCAGGCCGCCATGTGCACGCCATGACGCCGCCGGCACACCCTCGCGGCAACCAAAGTTACTTAATAGCAAGTATTATTACAAAACTAAGAATGCTTTTACTTGAGCTTAATGTTATTCAATATTAAAAATGGTGCCTTGCCAAAATAACCCTTTGTTTCTTTTATTTATTGCTTATTATTTGCGTCGTGTTACAAAAAGTTAGGAGACGGTCCCTTGTCGGTTTTGTATCACACTGTGGCAACAGCGTTGGCCGAGGATTCGAAACTACCGGGGCGGAGCCACGCTAAAAGTCACTGGTAATTGGACGATTTCGTACTTCGTCATGATTGACGTCTCAAGGCTGCGTCACGGCTCCGTAATTTTGACGTCGCGCTCACAAACTTCTGAGCGGAGTTCGTAATTCGGCCCCTGATTTCTCGTTGTTCGGTGGTCTCGGCAGACACAGCTGAAGTCTTTATCGGGAGTTACTTCCTCTACGCCACGCTGCCTCTTTTTGTCGCTCCGCCTGGTGGATTCGCCCGACACTACGCGCGCGGTCTCCACCACACTCGCCCATACGGCGTTATATGATGGCGTATTTACCAGAGTTTCAAGGAGCGGTGCAGATGAAATTTCATGAAGACGACGACGTTCCGTGCACAGCGCGAGAGTTTGTTGAAGTTGGGATTAGATGAAGTCGATGATTGCAGCACAGCGCGAGAGTGTGTGACAGTTTTACACGAGGCGTGATCAGCTGAAAATGAGAATGGCTCTGAGAAACGCTGACGTGGATGCTCGCTCAACGAAGGAGTATTTCATTGAAAGTGTTACATCAAAGCAAGCTAATAATGTCTAAAGAGAGAAATCTGAATGCATGCCAGTTCCGATCGGGCTTGCAAACATAACGGTTCTGAAAAAGAGTGCAACCTTAATGTTACCACACTGTAATCTTCATAGAGAATAGGAAATAAGGGGGAAAAAAGCGGCGATAACAGTGCTCTCGTGACTGGGCCAGGAGAGCAGATGTGTTCGATCTGGCGCTAGTTCGAGACCCAGCCGCGACAGTGTTTTTCCACAAAAGTTTTCTTTTTTCCATCATTGTTACAGCCGAGATCGCGTGGCAAGCGCTGCTTCTATGCGATGGATTCGCGCCGTTGCCATGGCGACTGCCATCGTTTACACATTGTGGAATAGCTGGACCCTTACGAACCTGAACAGTGGAGCTAATGCCCTAAAAGACACCGCAAAGTGTATAGCGGTTGTAGTAAGTGGCGGAGCGACGTGAAAATGATGCGCAAAACTTTGAAATTGCCATTACGGTGGGATTGTGATAATATTAGCAGAAGTAAAAAAAAAAAGCTCGACTTAAATTATTTACACATGCGCTGGTTCGAACAATGGGGTGATATGCGAAAATTGTTTGTCACGTAAAATATATTCTTGAGCGACCTTATCTGGTTATCGACCGGTACCTCAGTGATGAGGTGCAAACTCCGTGCATTAGTTTTGAATACTTCTAACACATTAGACATGCGCCTAGATTTTCAATGAGAATCAGAAAATCATCGACGTATCTGAAAATTCGTTCCGTCATTCCACCCAAATTCATAAAGGTACCGGTCAATAACCAGATAAAATTCTTAAATTTGTGCTTGCAGCCCGCAGGCAAGTTCGCAGTCCTTCCCTATGTACACCGCCTTTCTCATGGTCTTAAACATGTGGCCCATAGGTATGAAGTTGATGTTTCTTCGGCACCTAATAATCTCAATAAAATTTGTTCACCTGTAGAAAATAAGGCCCGCAATCCTAATAAATGTGTAGTGTCTTATCGCATTAAGCATGATAAGAAATTTTGCCATGTTCTCAGGGGGTAGTTTACCATATAAAGGCGTACCAAATGGGGAAAAAATAAGATTGTGCGTCAGCAAACCATCCTTTCTCCTGCGTGACTGCGAGGTTGCCTATCTTCACCTAACATAGTACGTGCCTTTGGGTTTTGTTGTTTGGTTGTTGCCTGTTCCCTTATAAATGCGTATTTCCTGGGATTAAACTTCAGTTGAGAGTCAGCGTTTGTCCTGTGTTTTTCTGCCATTCGCCCCGCTATTCGCACTGTTATTCTTTAGTCTCATTTGTGCAATGTTTCATTTTTTTTTAGTTAGTTCAGTGAATGGGTCAGTTAGTCTAAATTTTCTTAATTAGCATCATCAAGCACTGATTTCTCATTCTATGCATTTTCACACCGTTGAACACCCTTTCTCCAACTTGTCATCTTTTTTTCAATTATTTAAATTACTTAACTGATCAGTTTGTTAGCACGAGGAAGCACTTTTCAGTCTGAGCTTTTTGACACCTTTGAATCCCCTTTTTCTAAATATTTCTTCTTTTTTCATTATTTTAATAAATGATTTAATTACAATTATTTCATTACCTATGTCATCGCATATATCACACACCAATGAATCGTCTATGACTATAACGACAAATTACTGGGATACAGTTTACTTTAAGCCGCCGCCGATTATTTCTGGCCCGCGGTGCCAACTCATTCGAGCGAATGAGTTGTGTAAGCTATCGCTTAGTGTGGTTTAATGTCCCAACATGACGCCGGCTTTGAGGGACGCTGTAGTGAAGGGCAGGACATGAGAACTGTATGAAATGCGCGGTGGGTGGATTTCGATCTCAGCTCCGGTAACTTCTTTGAGGTGGGCGGGTGAAAGGGGAATCGATCCCTTGAATCCCGATTCGAGCGTGCAAGCAGTTTCATGCGCCCGCGCTTACGGGTCCTCGTTTGCAAACATTCACTCTGAAACGCGCCTAAATTGCGCCTCTGTTATCCCTCACATACTCTCTAGCACCTGGTCGCAAACATTAAGCGAAAAAGAGAACCGCCCGACATATACCCTTATTTTAGCCAAGCCGCGTACGAGCGTGCATGTCTGATTCTCGGAATGCAAGAGGGCTGGCACCCTGGAATGAAAACCCGAGTTGCCGCACCTGCCACAGAGTTTACGCTTACAAAGCCGACGCAGTATTTTCTGGAGAATTAACGCTCCAAAGCAATGCGAGAAGCGGCATTCGGGAGCGCTGCTAAGAAAAAAAAAAAAGTAAGCACTTGTTTTTCCAAGGGTCATAATGGCGCTCAAAGAAAAGGGGCTCCATCTGGGCACTATCCGGTGACATCAACTTTGGACGAGTCGCAGCAGAATAAAGACAGGCGAAACGAAAGCAACACACGAATGCGGCAAAACAGACTCAAGTCCCTTGCCTTCTTCTCCCCTCAAGATTAGATAGTCGTAATCACACCAAGGTCGTGCGCGTAAAAGGATCGCTTCTGTGAACGTCAATCTTTATCTATCTGCTCTAGTTTTCTATCTTTTTCTTCTTCTCTTTGGTATCAAATGCCTGCTTGCTTCCTTGACACTGCGACTTCCTGCAGCCTCCACATCCCAGCGTACCGTTATTCGTCATTTCGCAGTTCAGGAAAGAAGAAACAGACGTGGACTAGTAGACTGCGTCGGTGATGCAACGAGTGGTCGCGGCCCTTAATTAGCACTCAGCCACTACCATCCGCAAATGGCGTAAATGACATCGGCTCTAATGAGTGCCAACAGTCTGGTACAGCTTGTCACCCCGTATCTATACGGGATTTTAGAAACAAACCCGTTGATGAGGACGTAACGGCGCTCTTCAACGCAAGCTCGTGGTGGAAGAAGCGCCCCCAGTGCAACAGGTGTGGACCGACGTGGCTCGCCTCATTTTTTCTTTTTGATCGAATGGGGGGAGTCTTCTTTAGGGTCCTTATCAAACGTCCTCGCTTTCCTATACTTTCCTTCCGTTATTTTTTTTCTTACTTTTGTCATATCAGGGAGATAAGCCCAGCACTCCAGTGGTTGGGCAGGATCAGTCTTTACATTTTTACTTGTTTCCCGCTGGGCTTATTCGAGAGACACTAACGCATCGTCTGAGCACTAAAAGCCTTGGCGCGCTGCAGAAGGTCTCTTTCGGAGACCGTGCTATTCGGCAAGTCGGCAGAAGCGCCCAACCATGGAGTCTATATTGCAACAATATTCTTGACCCACAACGCCCAAGCGCCGTCAATCAACCGGTCAGTGCTCCTTTTTTACGCTACGACATATTTAGGAATATTGTTAGTCGAAACATGCTGATCTTCAATCTATCTGCAAAGTGTTCTAGACTGAGCTTCATGAGTGGTCAAGCGTAGCTTGTTCAGTACAGTACTTCTACTCTTACAAGAATGACTGTCATTAATTCACGGGATTTTTTTTTTTTTTCACTTCTAAGTAACTCAGCGTGGTGCAATACAAGCCGTAAAGGACACTATGAATTTACTGCGTGTGACACTCCTTACAGCTAGGTTACGGTCCATAGCTATTGCAAACTTTAAAGTTGCTATGGCACTACATTCATCAGGGAGTTACTCGCTGCGTTTCTGCTTTCTATATCTGGCGAAAAAAAAGGACAACTGTCCACACTGCTGACGTCTCCCCGTTCGCCCACCATGTAAATTTCCATTTCGCAGTTCGTCGCCCTCCCTATCACGTCGATGACATGCGCGACGCGCGCCTTCCGAGAGTCCCCACGGTCCTCGGCGCAGCGTCGCGCTGAACGGCCCAGCTTCAGTGGCCAGCCGGTAACCGCCCCCAGGCGCCGCGCGTCCGCACGGAACAACGCGTCGACGCCGCAGAGCGCCGCGCGCCGCTGGGGGCAGATGGTGCGCCGAAAGGCACTGCTCAAAGGAGCCGCCATTGCCCGGAAAGTGCACAACGGTAGGTGGCGCAATTTTGCAATAGAGAGCATAGAGAGTTTTAATAGAGTTTTAATTTACCATGATCGGCTACCGTGATCCGCCACCGCGTGTTCCACTGCGCATGCCCAGATCCCCTTGATGACGATAGATGGCGCCATATACTGGATGTCTGATAAATTAAGTATGGATGAACGAACGACAGGTATACATGGAAAAACATGAACAGACCACTAGGGCGAAATGATGCCGCGATAATGAAGCACTGAGCATTATGGGGGTACAGCAGATATTAAGTGCTTAAAGGTACTTGGAAAGGAATATGGTACCTGGGCTTACCTTCGGGATAGCGGTTTTGTTCTTAAGGGAAGAAGTCCAGTCGGGGTTAGAAATAAATCAAAGATTTGTGGGAAGGCTAGCACTTGGAGCCCAAGACAAAATTACAAACGAAGCGGTACAGGGAGACATGAGCTGGGCGTGTTTCGAGGCACGAGAGGCTCAAAGCAAAATATTTTACGAAGAACCCCTCAGGCAAATGGACGACGATACATGGGCAGCTAAAGTAATTAAATACTTACACTGGAAGGAAATTGACTCACAGTGGCAGAAAAGGAGCAGAAAACTAACCAGTAGGTATGTAGGAAGGCAGGACGGAGAAATAAATAACATTAAACGACAGGTAAAGAACACAGAGGCTAAAAGCTGGAATAATTCAATTGATAAGAAGCCGACCCTAGACATGTATAGAAAATGGAAAACTCGGGTTAAGAAGCAGACCTATGACAATTCAAGACGCAGCGGCCTTCTCTTTGAAGCTAGACCAGGATGTCTTAGAACCCGAAGCTACAAAAGAAATTTTAATCAAGAAGATTAATCTTGTGTCATGTGTGGCAGATGTCCAGAAACAATTGAACATCTTAAACTGGAGTGTGGCAGTGTCCATCCAGATGTCGATGTGGACATAGTCAATCTAACCGAGGTTGAGAGGTAACAAAGGAATTCGTCGGTAGAGGTAAGCAAGATACGTGTGGAAGATTGGTGGATAAATAGCAGGGGAGGGGACGCATGGAAGCTAAATCGAAATTTAACACGGGTATTTAAAGGTAGCCCGTGACTAAAAGTAAAGTCATTAAAGTTGACGGATTATCTAAGTTAAAAACAAAAAAGAAAGGTTGCGCACGGTGATGACTATCACCACCCCGTTTCAAAGCGGACGCTCCATCCATTCATCCGGTACATAGACCTGCCACGTCGAGACCAATCAGCTTGCGCGCCCTGTCCCGCCCACGCACGGCACAGGGCCACGGTGGTGGATCGATAAATTAAAGCTATCTAATGTACCGCGATTCGTTACCGCCATCCGCCACCGCGCGTTCCACTGCGCATGCCCAGAACCCCTTGACGCCGACAGATGGCGCCACACGCTTGAAATCGGTAGTTATTAAAGCCTACATAGTATCAAAAAGATCACTGAAAAAGCGTAGAGGGGGAAAGCCTCAGTTCGCAGGTCAAGCAACGTTTCGACAAGTGGACTTTTCTTTGTCTGGGCCTAGACGAAGACAAGTCCACTTTGCGAAACGTTGGCTCGACCTGCGAACTGAGGTTTTCCCCCCTCTACCTTTGTTCAATGCTCTTTTTAATAACGTGTGCCCATCTTCTTCGTCTCGTTCTACCTAAAGCCTACATGTAACTCTAGGAATCGGCACACAGACCTGCTGTGTCGGGACCAGTCAGCGCGTGCGCATCGCCCACGCGCTGTAGATTAAAGCGTCACGATGGCCTTTAAAACGTACTGAACTCAACGAACGGCGCAGAGGTGGTACTCTGGAGGATAAAACAAGAACAACATTGCCAGACAGCCGTGGGCTTTTCTTTACTGAGCAAGTGTAGAAGCACGCTAAACTTTTCTTAATGCTCCCACTCAAATCGCGAGTAGCAGATTCAAGCTGTTTAATTCGTTTCGTTAGAAACGTGCATCTCTTCCCATGTGTCCTAGCTGCGAACCAGCGTGCGTTAACGTTGCACGCTATGCCAGAACACGTTATCGCACAGTTGCGATCATATAATCCAGTGATAATGGTCACAAATAATCTGAAACGCGATCCTGTTTCCAGCAGGGCAGGCTGACTCCAAGCGCTTTTGTCGTGTAACTCACGTGGCTAATATGTGTTAACAACTTTCAAACAGCTGCATATGCCCGGTGTTTCAGGGAAGCCCGCCAGCCATCTTTAATATTTTTGGTGCAACAACATGACTTTTGCGGCAAAGGGGCAGCAGTATTGTCTGACATCAGAAAGTAGGGGAATAATATTAACTGGACAGCTAGTCGAGTAACTTCCAATAGTTAACATTTCAACTATTACAGGTCCGCGCGTCGAGTAACTGTGTTTTCGAAGTTCTAAACAGTGAAGCAGATATTGCTGACTAGCTAATGATCTCTGGTTGCCGCTGGGAGCGTAACTGTCATAATCAGCTGTTACAATTTATTTAAATGGTTGCATGCATGTTATCCTAATTCAATTAATTTTGGTGTCTGCCAACTATGGTGTTACTTTTGCGCTGTCATATCAGCCGCGATGCGTCCTCTTTTCGATGGAGGGGAAACGTAGGGCACCCATGTGCTATGCGATGTCAATGCATGTTAAAAAATCCCAGATGGTAGAAATTTCCGGAGTCTCTCATAGTCTGGGTCACTTTTGGGACCCTATAGACATTAGGTAAAAGTGCTGCCATCTAGTGGCCGGCATACTCGTTTCCGCCATGTTTGAAGGTAGCTGAACCAAGCAGCGGCAAGCGGAATAGTATAAGAGTTGCGTGGCCACTAGGTTAGTGCTCGTTATGACCGATAATGCGAACATACTGTGTCACTTGAGGCACACGCACCTAAAATAAAGTTGTCGAACAAAAGAAGCAGCAAGTTATATCCATTGAGTTTGTTTTTTTTTATTATCGTGGCCATGTCCCATGGTTCTCGTGCTGTAAGCGCACTTTCGTTCAACGACGCAAATCAATTGCAAAATGGTATCTTATTCAGCCTGCTTTGAAAGATTTCAATTCGTACTCAGTGCCAAGGCAGAGAGATATATCGCCCGCAGTGTGTTACATGTTTCTGTAGAAGGATTTCGCATAGCCTTTTCGCGTAAATATCTGAAAGGGTGCTGCTCTTGATTTGTTTATTACGCCAACGTATCCCAAAATTTACTGCTTCATGCATGCAAGCTATCTAGACATTCTATACACCCAGGTATCGCGATAGAAAGCACTGCCGCACTTCAAATGCTCCAGGCTGCCCTCTTTAATTCGAACGCGAAATTTTAATTCTACAACCAACACTACTCGAATACGCATCAAAGCTTGACATTGCGTCTGGGTATAAGGCAGAGCTTTGTGGTGTGATTACGTAGGCTAAGGTGTAAATTTTGTATCTATAATGTATCTGCTAAAGTATCCATTTTCACGAAATGGAACCACGATGTGACGGCGACAGGAGCTATCTGAGGGGTATCAGCGCGCGCGGAATCACGTCGTCAACCTATGCGTTTTGCCAGCAAATTCATGTTGTTGGGAGTAGTTGTTTGGGTTTTACATAAATACATATGCCGCTAAAGGCCTAGAGAGGGTACGAAAACAGTATTGCGCACGCTGTATTTTGAATGCTTTCGAGTCGATCGCAGCACAGTGTTTATTAAGCACCGATCCTATATTTAAAAGAAAGCAATATCAAGCTCATTCGTTTACGCACAACGTACTATATGGAACGCCAAAGATCGAGGCCGAGCGCCGGGTGCAGTAACATATATGTTGAACCTGGCCCGCACAGGACTCGGAAGCCTCCTGTGGCGGCTGATGCAGCGTACATCGTAGAAGTGTTTTACACCCGGAAGAAATTTTACACCTTCGATGGAGCGCACTGTACATAACACAGCGCCAGTGCCCCAAGCGCCACTTTCGGCTTCCTCTAGCATGCCTTTCTCCATGGCACATAGAACTATCCCGTGTGACATTCTATCTCGTCGCTGTCGTTGCGCCGTGCAGTGTTCCCGTTGACTCGTATGTGTATTTTTTTATGCTCTCTAATGAGGCCCTGTTTCTGCGCCCGATATATAATATACAAGCCACCATACTATTACATAGCATCGTCGCTCAACTGCCGGTGATGGATGTCTCTGTGTTCACGGGAACTCTGCAAGCGCTGGCGCTTTCAGTTGGCTATAGCTCATTGACAGAATGAGCTGTTATCGACGGAAGCGGCGCCCAGCTTGGCGCAATAACCGCACCTGTGGCGGCCTAGCAGGCACATATTTGTGCGCCGGTGCATTGAAGGCAGCTTTATATTCGTGGGCGCATGGAAGAATGGCTTCATACGGTTCTCTTAAGCGGTACATCGAAATCGAAAGAAATTTGCACTGCAACAGGAACTGAAAATGTAGTAAAACGGGAAGAAATTTGTCTGTCAAAACAACAACAATGGACGGTCAACTGAAATCTATCCAAAGCGTTAGCCGATGTTACCGCACGTATTTCTGGAAACGACGGTAGTTTTGTTTTTATATAGTGCTTGCGGTAATAGGCCTGATTGAAACCAGTAGCTTGAATCCGATGTCGCCGTCGTATTACTAAAAATAAATCTAGCCTTTGCATTGCCAAAACAGAGCGGCGGTATGCTTACATGTGTTTCGGTTGTAGGGACACTTGTGACAATTCACTGTTACCCCGAGAGCGTTAGTACATCCATTCTCGAAAACAAAATTCTCCGTTTGAGAACTCGCAGCCTTGAAAAATCCCGATAGGCTGTAGTTGGCAGGCACTCATTGGTCAGCAGGTTGTATGACGTCATGAGAGTGATCGAGTTGGAATGAGGTGGCCGCTCTTTTCATACAGAAGGGTGGGATGAGAATCGACCTTTGCACCCAGGCTTCGCCGCCTCAACAAGTAGGCATTTGGCAACTAGGAGTAGGCAGGTGACTAGGCTGCAGCAAATTTGCTCCGTTTGGTCGGTCGTTTCGTAGAAGCAAATTTCCACGACACTATAAATGGTTCAGAAACGAGCATTAATTTCTGTGTCACTTCAAAGGTGATATAACCCTACCACCTTGCAAGCTGTAGAAAACTAACAGTCATGCGTGCATGCCGCGTGAATTTCATTGTCTGTGCACACCATGTCTGTACATTATTTTATTAGCTTACTTCACTGATAGTGTTGGGAAGGGATGCTTTTTCTTTTCGCCCCCTTGAGGTCAATGTTGGTTTTGGTTTTGTAGAGTTTAATGCCCCAAAGCAGCTCAGGCTATGAGACGCCGTAGTGGAGGAATCCGGAAAGTTCGACCACCTGGGGTTCTCTAACGTGCACTGACATCGCACAGCACGCGGGCACCTTGCTTTTCGCCTCCACCGAAAAGCTGCCGCCGAGGCCGGGATTCGATCCCGTATCCTTGGGAGCAGTAGTCGAGCGCCGTAACCACTGCGCCACCCCGGCGGGTGAGGTCAAAGTGGTATGCACTTACTCGCTCTGCCTAGCGTACCACAATGAAAGCGAGTCAGAAACTTTTCGTTCTGTGGGACACCGTTATCCTGTCAGTGATCAGAAATGTTTCGCCACCTTTACACGCTCTCCCCATGTGACATCCTTCGTTAGTGTTTGAGATCTCATTAGTTGTTTGGAAGTTGGCGGCTCAAGTTGTCCGCACATTGAACGCTGCTGGAACTCACTCCCTTTCCTCTGCGCAGCTTTCCTGCCTCCAGCGACGTGACTGTGTTCGACGCATTGGTGTAGATAACTTTGATAACAGGCCTTCCTAATTTCGACAAATCACCAGCGTTTCTCATCGAACTGGCTGGCGCCTTCATCAAATATTCTCTGCCCATGACCCCTTCAGCAAGCGACGCGAGTTACTTGAACGCATGGTACGTGTCAGAATTTTTTACTTGACTACATTTCAGCACGAAATATTGTGCGATCATCTGATCGCAATAAGCAGATATTCAACAAAGACAACCACTAATAAGAAAAATAGTGGAAGGTGGCCTACTCTGGTTACAGTAGTGCGGGAGACGCAATCTTCTTCAAGGTCAGAAAAGCAAGCGTGTGGGATATTTACCTAAACGACTTTTACTCCATTTCGCTACTGTTGGAGTATTTGGCCCTAATTCACTTTATAACAGGAGTAAAAGTACCCAACTCCTCCATATTTACTATATTATTCAGTGAATGAAGTAAACTGGCAGACCGCCCTTATTCTTACTCCACATCGGTGGGGTTTCCGCCCATGGAATTCAAGGGGTGGCGTCACCCATCTCGTTTAGGTTGACTATTGTTTACAGTGTAGAACTAGGTGTTAAAAACTGCTTAGCACCGGATTTGTTGATGGCGTAGTTCTTTAAGATGTTCTATTTTCCCCTTCGCCAGCAGGATCATTGCACATTTGAAAGAACCGCAGTTCGAGTGTAGCCCCCCCCCCCCCCCCCTGCACGCACACACACGCACACACACCAATTTTTTCCTGACCAGTGTATGCTTTGAGGTGGATAACAAAATTTCACATAATGGCTCCGGTGTTTCCTCTGCGCTGATACGTTCGAGCTTGAAACAGGAAGATATAGAAATGATGTGCCATGGATCTGCAATCACTGCATGTAAAATTCTGCGCTCGGAATTTGTAAACAAAAGAAGGGGGGGGGGGGGGGGGGGGGGGATTAATTTTATGACCGGCGTCGATACTCGATGCTGGTCGTCGTGAGGAAGGTGCAAGCAGCGTGCGCAAACAAAGGCTACCTAAGCGAGCAACGTCACTTAATAACGCAATAACAAAATAAATTACAATTTGGGGGGGGAAGCGGGACAAAACCACATGTATGTACGCTTGGGGATTCCTGGAGGCCACTTACGTGGGTACATCATGTCAAACTGTTTGTATAACGCTGCGGTAAAAAAAAAAAAAAAAAAAAAAAAAAAAAAAAAAAACGGCAGAAGGTTTTACGAGCGCTGGCATGGCTATTTTTCGTCATCGAAATACTCTGGGATAGTAAAAGTGCTATTCGTCAGTGTCCACTGTTGCATTGCCTTTTTTTGCGAGCAGTACTATAGTTTCGTAACCCCGCGTTTTATAAAGCGTCTGCAAGTGACGCAGCGATTCAACTTGGCGCAGATGCGTCGTAGTCGCCAGCGTATCAATATAGGAAAAGCAAAAAATAAAAATGCTGGTATCGAGACCAGCAAGGTTACCTCTCGTAGCCAGATTCGCTCCGTTGCGTATCGCTGGTGGGCGTTACTGTCTAACCATGACACGCCGTCACAAACACGACTGCGGATTTCGGCACTTTTGGAAGTTCTCTTCGCCCTATTGCGCTATAAAGTTCTGCGGAAATCTGTAGATGACGTCGAAATCAGCATATTTCACTCTGCTGTGCACAAAAGTGCATCAAATTGTCCCAGTATTGCGGACACAATACCCACACACCACACACATATTTTCCAACTTGACTCTCAAAAGTTTTAACGAAGCTTTATCAAAGCACACTCACAAAGGTAGTCGCAAGAGAAAGAGAAAGTAAAGAGAAAGTTTGCTTTTTCATCACTGGCAGCAAAAGCGAGCTTATCGTAGAACAATAAAATTGATATTTCAAAACGAGTGCATCGGCAAATGATGGAATTACTCTGTATTTTTGCTGCTGCTTTGACATGTGTGTTCGAGAAGGTCTGAGTTCTGTTGCTTTTATTACGGCAACAATGCTACATTACGAACGCTTATTCGCTTTATTTTGCATGTAGCTATCTACAATATAGGAACACAAAATTTCGTAATGCAGGTAACACGGGATTTTTATTGTCCGCTGTACTTAAAGACATTCCTGCATATCACTGAAGAAGTACCTTCTCGCTGGGGAGGCGTTAGATGAGAGAGCATTAACAAGGCAGTAAAATTATTGAATGAAGGAGTATGGGATCTTCTTCTTGCAATGTATCCGCCACGTTTGCTTAGTGATGATCGGTAGAGGCGGAACGCAAAAGCCCGAGTGCGAAGTTGGTTGACAAGTAAAAAACTATCGGTCGGTATGAATAGTAATCAGGAGCCCCCTGATGCGCCGCTCTCACAACTCTTGAGCAGATTCAGGACGATCACACGCACTTTTTCGGGGAGTGCAGCACACTTAGCAAGGATTTTATATTTGTTTAGACAACTTTTATGACGCTTATCACAACAAATGTACTCTTTTTAATATTCGCTAGATGGGATATTTCATTCCTCAAGAACTTCCTTGGAGAGCCCTTTTTACGACAAATTTCTACCATTATGACTTATACAAAGTTTTGGACATGCCCGCGAAAAAATGTTATCGAGAAAAATGGCTAGAGGCGTCTGAAAGGGTCACTCAAAATAAACTGGCTCCTCTAGTGAGGTAAAAATTGTATGGGCAACTTGTGAATGAAAAAAGAGCTTCTGTCCTGTTTAAACGTTTGTATACGCGATCCCATTCATTGCTCGCAAATAATATACAGTGAGACTCCCACATCGCGGTTTTTTACAGTAGCTTTTTTACGTTCTTTCAAGCTTTTTCAGCTTCGATGCAGAAAAGTAGTGCCACCTAAATACCTTACTCTCCTGCATACCTTTTCTCTTTTTTTTTTTTTTTTGCTAGAAAGATTACATGAAACACTAGCCCCCTTTTCAATTCTTTCTTCAGTATTTTTAATAACTCCAATTGCGGTATAACCTTCTTGTTTATGACGTCACTTCGCCAGTTCCCATTCGTAGCTCGCTAAGCATTTTGCGTACCGACCAGTATGTATTTTGATGCAGCGGTTCGAGGCTGAATGTGCAAACGTACCTCGCAACGTCCTGTATTAAGCCTGCCCACTATTGCCAGCAGACCAGTGTTAGGCTACCAGTATTTATATTTATCTAACGTTTATGTGTGTGTATATATATATATATATATATATATATATATATATATATATATATATATATATATATATATGAAGGAAAGAAGCCAACAGTCGGCGAGGCCAAGGAAAGCGGTGGGGATGGTACTTTGTCTTTTTTTTTTAAATGTTTACTTGGATAATCACAGAGATTAGTAATGTAATCTATTAGGGGAAAGACCGGACGCGTTATTCGGAGGTCGTGGGTTCGGTTCCCACCATCGGCACGTTGTTTTTTCTTCTACTTTGTGTTTAATTATCTTTCCCCTAATAGATTACATTACTAATCTCTGTGATTATCCAAGTAAACATTAAAAAAAAAAAGACAAAGTACCATCCCCACCGCTTTCCTTGGCCTCGCCGACTGTTGGCTTCTTTCCTTCATGTATTATAACGAGCACCCTCATTTCCCCTTAATTGATCTGCTTGTAGCTTACGGGGGTCTCGGTTCTGGCAGTCTTGAAGCCATAGGTAGCGTAAGAGGGTTCTAGCACAGCGTTCGCCCTCCCTCTTGATCACGTTCTACGTGACGCTGGCGGTAACAAAGGACGTTCCACGTCCGCCGCCTTGGCTGAGGGTGGCGCTGGTGAACACTCTCAAGGTTCGTATACAGACAACATAAATACCCAAGAAAGTAGCAGCGGGGACAGCGGCCGATGTAGCTCAGTTGGAAGAGCACCGGACGCGTTATTCGGAGGTCGTGGGTTCGGTTCCCACCATCGGCACGTTGTTTTTTCTTCTACTTTGTGTTTAATTATCTTTCCCCTAATAGATTACATTACTAACCTCTGTGATTATCCAAGTAAACATTAAAAAAAAGACAAAGTACCATCCCCACCGCTTTCCTTGGCCTCGCCGACTGTTGGCTTCTTTCCTTCATGTATTATAACGAGCACCCTCATTTCCCCTTAATTGATCTGCTTGTAGCTTACGGGGGTCTCGGTTCTGGCAGTCTTGAAGCCATAGGTAGCGTAAGAGGGTTCTAGCACAGCGTTCGCCCTCCCTCTTGATCACGTTCTACGTGACGCTGGCGGTAACAAAGGACGTTCCACGTCCGCCGCCTTGGCTGAGGGTGGCGCTGGTGAACACTCTCAAGGTTCGTATACAGACAACATAAATACCCAAGAAAGTAGCAGCGGGGACAGCGGCCGATGTAGCTCAGTTGGAAGAGCACCGGACGCGTTATTCGGAGGTCGTGGGTTCGGTTCCCACCATCGGCACGTTGTTTTTTCTTCTACTTTGTGTTTAATTATCTTTCCCCTAATAGATTATACATTACTAATCTCTGTGATTATCCAAGTAAACATTAAAAAAAAAAGACAAAGTACCATCCCCACCGCTTTCCTTGGCCTCGCCGACTGTTGGCTTCTTTCCTTCATGTATTATAACGAGCACCCTCATTTCCCCTTAATTGATCTGCTTGTAGCTTACGGGGGTCTCGGTTCTGGCAGTCTTGAAGCCATAGGTAGCGTAAGAGGGTTCTAGAACAGCGTTCGCCCTCCCTCTTGATCACGTTCCACGTGACGCTGGCGGTAACAAAGGACGTTCCACGTCCGCCGCCTTGGCTGAGGGTGGCGCTGGTGAACACTCTCAAGGTTCGTATACAGACAACATAAATACCCAAGAAAGTAGCAGCGGGGACAGCGGCCGATGTAGCTCAGTTGGAAGAGCACCGGACGCGTTATTCGGAGGTCGTGGGTTCGGTTCCCACCATCGGCACGTTGTTTTTTCTTCTACTTTGTGTTTAATTATCTTTCCCCTAATAGATTACATTACTAACCTCTGTGATTATCCAAGTAAACATTAAAAAAAAGACAAAGTACCATCCCCACCGCTTTCCTTGGCCTCGCCGACTGTTGGCTTCTTTCCTTCATGTATTATAACGAGCACCCTCATTTCCCCTTAATTGATCTGCTTGTAGCTTACGGGGGTCTCGGTTCTGGCAGTCTTGAAGCCATAGGTAGCGTAAGAGGGTTCTAGCACAGCGTTCGCCCTCCCTCTTGATCACGTTCTACGTGACGCTGGCGGTAACAAAGGACGTTCCACGTCCGCCGCCTTGGCTGAGGGTGGCGCTGGTGAACACTCTCAAGGTTCGTATACAGACAACATAAATACCCAAGAAAGTAGCAGCGGGGACAGCGGCCGATGTAGCTCAGTTGGAAGAGCACCGGACGCGTTATTCGGAGGTCGTGGGTTCGGTTCCCACCATCGGCACGTTGTTTTTTCTTCTACTTTGTGTTTAATTATCTTTCCCCTAATAGATTATACATTACTAATCTCTGTGATTATCCAAGTAAACATTAAAAAAAAAAGACAAAGTACCATCCCCACCGCTTTCCTTGGCCTCGCCGACTGTTGGCTTCTTTCCTTCATGTATTATAACGAGTACCCTCATTTCCCCTTAATTGATCTGCTTATATATATATATATATATATATATATATATATATATATATATATATATATATATATATATATATAGGTAACGTGGTTTATATTTGTGTAACGTAAATATTTAGGGTATAAAAATGAAGAACCGAACAAGGGTAAATAGGGTACGCCTCAGGTCGCAGATGAGCCAACGTTTCGACAAGTGGACTTGTCTTCGTCTGCCCCAGACGAAGACAAGTCCACTTGTCGAAACGTTGGCTCATCTGCGACCTGAGGCGTACCCTATTTACCCTTGTTCGGTTCTTCTTTTTTATACCGTGCAAACCATCTTCTTCATTTCGTTCTACGTAAATATTTATGCTTATACATCCATACATGTTCAGGATGAGAATAAAATTTAAGAACGTAGCTTGAGCATGCGCTTACTGCAATAATAGATGCAGCGGAGTGAGGTTGCACACGATCGAACATATCAGTGCCGCACACTGGTAGTCAATAACAAAAAAAAATCAAAAACGAATTAGCACACACGCGCAATTCTATCCACAGAGTTACGAAACACTGTCCACTAAGTAAGCGGAAGGAGCGCCCTAACCACTAAGCTATATCGTGGCGGGGGAATCAATTTTGAATCATGTCGTTGAAGTCTGGATACGTAGCAACCAAGAATAAGGAAACAAAGTGTCAGCCATAAGTTGTTTGGTGCATGTGATACCTTATCCGTCGGTCGACATACTTTCCATTGTGGGTTAACATTTCGATAAAAGGCATAATGGTGAACATAGTATACAGATGATACTCAAGGAAAACTCTTATACGAATTGCTCCATACTGAATAAACTCTTACGGGCAACAAATCTAGCGGCTGTCGTAAATCTGATATCTTTCTTTCCTGCGAGAAAAAGAAACTCGGAGAATATGTTTGCATTTCGGATTTCCATTGCTAACCCATGGACGTCATCGCCAGAATTTCATGCGCAATGTGTACTGTTCCGATCGTAGTTGCCTGGCCTCAAAGGCCTGTTTGTTTAAAGAGTCATGACTGCTGCGCGCGTGCTATTTTTCTATTGTTACCTCCTAACGCATATCGGGTGTCTCAAGTGCTATCAGAAGGGTCATGGGCCGCGTCTCCGCATAAGTCAATTGTCTCCTCCCGGGCAATTGTCTTTACTACCTTGTCTTGCCGCCCAACTGCCTGACTCCGTACCAGAGAGTGCCAACGTCATTCAGTGTCCTCTTGGTCGTTGACGTGCGACAGCCACAAGTCACGCGATCATATCGTCTCTCCTGATCGCGGAAACGATGTAGCTCATTTGACATCTTCACGTTCAACACAAAGCACTCTCCTTAACATTTTTCTTTTTTTTTATCGAAAGTGATCGATGGGCAGCGGACCCTTGGGAGTGTGTCAAGCGACATTCCATAAAGGCGACACGGCTTCAATTCAGACGTCTTTATCTCACGAGACCGATAGCACGTGTGACATTGAAACTTCCCGACAAGAGGTCAGCCGCTTGTCTTGGTGCGCTTTTTATCTAAAAGTGCTGTTATGTGCCCCTTCCATATCCTCACTCGAACGATGCAGGTCCGCCTTCAGCACGTTAGTGTTAGACCGCCCATTATAGCAAAAAGGGCCCCGCAATGTCGTGTGCATCCCCCCCATACGAGCAGCATTTACCACCCACATTCTAACCTCGGCCGAATGTTCAGAAGGCTCCACCGTACACATCTAGACTCCAGTACAAAATATATATATATATATATATATATATATATATATATATATATATATATATATATATATATATATATATATATATATATATATATATATATATATATCGAGGTTTAACTCCGCCTAAGCCAATGCCAACGCGTGAAAGCACCCTTTGGCATGGTGTTGTTTGGCGGTTTAGCATTTAGAGGATAGAACAGAGTTTGGCAAAATGTGCCTCCTCCGAAATGAATATTGGTTGCTTTGAGGAAGGAAAGTGTGCAGTATCTGTCTGTCTCCGTGGACACCTACGCTTACAATTAACAGCAAACAATTAGAGGTTCGTGTGTCGCCGTTTTTAATTCGTGGTAATCTGAAAGCACCCGTGAACGCTGCACAAAAAGCACTTATGTCCCAGTTTTGATACGAAATGACTTTTCCTTTCGCTTTCTGCTTGCTGGTCACGACACTCGCGAGGCAAGTAAGGCCTTACAATTTTCGGTGGAGGCGCAAATGGATCGTCTAGCAATTAAAGCGGCCAGTGCCACAACTTTTGCACTTTCCTCGAGCCTACAAAAACAGATTGATTTCCTGCCTTATAATATTTTTCAAGCTGCCGAATAAATACGTCGCACCTTTCATCTGTTGAAGATCGGCACGCGCAGTTTTTGGCGGCATATTGGTCACCATGGCGCAAGTGCAGAATTGGCTTTCAACCGAAGTTAAAGGCATGGCGTCATTTGTGGCACTTAGCTGCTGCCTATGCATTAAATGTTGACGTCTATTTTTGTAACAAGGCAACCGGAAGCATCGTAAAATGTTATTCCATTTTCATTTTTGCAGATTCTCATGGTTACATCGTACAACTGCACAAGTAAGAAAAGATGAACATCCCGCGCTCACTTGTCCCCCTACTTGTTCGAGTCACTCTACAGTCTACCGGCAGTGTGATCTGCTTTGCGGTGGGCCCTACAGCACCCTGTTCAGCCAAGCCACCGTTCAATCCCAATTCGCCACTTCAAATATCACTACATAGATCTATATTACGTTTAAACAGTTCAATAAACAAATGTCACTGTATTCTGAAAAACTCCGAGGCGCTCCTGTCAATTTTGGGGCGGTGATAGTTAACGCTCGGCACTATATTGTCATTGCTGCATGTTACGATTTCGCAGGGAAAAATGGGCTTTATCCGTCTATCTGCAAAAGGATACCAATGTATTTAATACCATGTGGATAGGCCGCATCACCTCCCGTGAGTAGAGTGCGAATACTTGAAGGTTTCGAACTTCGAATCAGATATTTTCAAATTCTACTTGGCAAAAAATTAGTGCATTTTAAGATATATTCGCAGCAAATCTAATTATCTTCGAAAAAAAAAAGCCCGATAGTTAAGTTGCCCTTGCGAGTATAGTGCGATAGCTTTTCTTTTCAGATAAAGTAATTGGCGGCGCAAAGTGTTGCTGTAATGTCCTAATCTACCAACGCAACTTTGATCATGACGGTTCTACCCTTCTGCTGGTGATTCCCAAGCAGCTCCGCTGCTCTGTTATTGAAGAACTACACGACCTGCCCACAGCTGGCCACCTCGGTGTGTCTCGCACTTACGATCGTGTACGGCGTCGTTTTGTGGCCTGGACTATACCGCAGCATCCGGCGCTACATTGCAGCCTGCGAAACATGTCAGCGTAGGAAACAATCATCGAGGCCACCAACTGGCCTTCTTCAACCTATTGACGTGCCCATCGTGTTGGGCTCGATGTTCTTGGCACGTTTCCGACGTCAGGGTCACAAATGGATCGTAGTGGCAACCGATTATGCGACACTCTATGCCATCACACAGGCTTTATCCACGAGCTGTGCTACGGATGTCGCTGACTTCATTTTAGACAGCGCCATTCTGCATCACGGCGCTCCTCGCCAATTAGTCACCGACCGCGGTCGCTACTTTTTGTCCCGAATTATTGAAGGCGTCCTGCGTTCATATTCTACGAAGCATAAGCTTGCGACCACGTACCATCCTCAGACCGACGGCCTTACCGAACGCTTCAACCGCACACTAATGGACATTTTATCCATGTGTGTATCACGACTGGAACCTCGCGCGGCCATATGGGACATTTGCCTACAATTCTTCCAAGCACGACACGACGAGTTATTCTTCCTATTCTTTGGCAGTAACCCCGCTTTACCTTTGGACACGCTAGTCTCGCCTGCTGGCCACCCCATAACCACCTACGCACGTGACGCCATTGCTCAAGCCACGCCAAGTAGCCCGTAGTCGTCTTCTCGCCTCTCAGACTTCCCAGAAGTCTGCTTACGATAGGTCACATCACCGCGTATCCTATGACCCTGGGTCCTTACTTCTAATATGGTCTCCTGCACGCCTCGTTGGCCTCTCAGAAAAACTTTTGTTCCCCGGCCCTTATCGCGTGGAGCGTCAAGTCATCGATGTGACAATGAACTTGCCCCTCTTGTGCCCGCGTCCTCTCGCCCCGCTACCTGAAGCCGCACGAACTCATGTCTACTTTGCCAGTTTAATGCCGGCGCTTACACCGCCGGGGCTCATGTTACGAGGACGAAGTTTTTCCTGCCCTTGCGTCGCGGAAGGCAGACGACGAAGTGGGACTGGTTCCATGGTGGTGATATGCCAATTAGAGCTGTTCTGTAAATATACTGTAAATACAACTAGTCTTCACGTAACAATATTTTGGTTTTACAAGATACCTACATCCATCGTCTTGGCCAGGTACGAGGTCCTATATTGGAGCTATCGGGCTCTCGTGGGGTTGGCATTATTTTAATGCAATGATTCAACGGCTCTGTTATGCGCCTGGGCCGCGTCCTCTCTGTGGATTTTGATTCTGGCATTCGTATAGTTAATGCCTATGCTCCGAACAAAGGTCGTGACATGACCAGAGTGCATTCCTCAAGCGCCTTGATTCTCAGTAAGTCCATCCATGGCAGTTCTAGTTGGGAACTCCAACTGTGTCCTCGACAAGGTGGATAGCCTCTCTCCTCGTAGCACTCTGCCAAAACAGCGAGATAGGCAAGGGGTGCGGGCACTCAGGGAGCTGGTGGAGGAGCTGGATCTAGTTGTAGTTGACGCCTGGAGGATGCTCCTCTCGGGACAGTCAGGGCTGACTTGGACCGGGAGGCGCCTTCAGAGCAGGCTAGAAAGTTTTTATGTCTTCTGGCATGCACTCCATGTGGTCTGTCCCTTCTTCACTGATGGAACCCTAGTCTCTCGCGGGAAGGAGACTTGGCGCCTCAACTCACGGCTTCTAGATGACCAGGAAATTGTTAAGGAGGTCTCCGGTATTCTCAGAAGCTCTCAAAATTCCAATTCGGTTTTAGACGGTACTGGATAGGACAGCATTAAAGCTGAAGTGCGTGACTGTTTCAAGGCGGCGGGAATGACGCGGGCACGCGAGGAGTGAAAGGAGATTACCATCGTCTCTGACGTCATCCTCCTTCTCTCTAAGCCTCCTTATGCTGGTCGAGGGGTCACCGAAGCATTTGCCTCGCAGCACATCCGGCGCCGGAAATTACTCCAACGTCGCTGGGATAGCTTTAGGGTTATGGCGCGCTGAGCATTGGGAGAGGGAACACAGCAGTTCTATTCCGCTCCCTATCAGGCTCTAGCTCCAAGTACTGCTACTTTCCCCTTCGAACCACCCTCCAATCCAGTTCACTTCTCAGCGACTCCTTTGGATGAAATTGAGCTCGAGGTGTTGAACGGATGATGATAATGTTGAAGGGATGATGATAGGTTGAGTTACGTGAGACTATGGGGCATGGCACTTTCGGTTGTCAAGTCCCCTTTCCCATCTGACAAAGGTAGCCTGACCACAAACCAACCCTCTCAGCACGGTGCGCTCTTATGTATCCACGTTAGAAAGTTCCAGAAATAAGAAGGGCGCAAACCATGAGGCATGTACGGCCCGGCCCGTCTCCCCCGGTCCGCCAGAATGCACTCGAACCTTAGGGGACAAGGGTCCCCGCGCACTGCTTCTTCAAGGATTCGATGATAACCGGAGGCTGTCCGCTGGTACGCGGACGCAGACGACCGTGCCCTCTCGACCATTCCTGAACGTTGTCTCTGCCATGGTCTATCCAGGCGAGGAGGCGCTACGCCAAAGGCACGGATTCGGCCAACCCGCCTAGGTGGCGTTCTTGAAATTTCCTTCTCAGACCGGCGGAAAAAGAAGACTGGCCTCGACCAGCATTTGAACCAGGGACCTCTCGCACCCGACCCGGGATGGATTCATGGCCGTTGCAGAGCCGGGCTTCCAAGCGCATTAGAAGGGCACTAGTGAATGCGTTGTGGTACGCATGACTTGCTAACGTGCATTTAGTTTTAAAAACGTAAGAAATATAAACCAGATTTTGTTGTTCTTGTTTTTTAATTCGCAGAACGAAGAGGGCGGTATTAATAAACGTTCTATGGCGCCTGTACTTTTAAGGGGAAGCTTAAGCTCCCTCCGAATTTATTTTCGCAATCATTCCGTTACTGAACTTAAAACGTGTTCCACTAATAATATATATATATATATATATATATATATATATATATATATATATATATATATATATATATATATATATATATATATATAAATCGTTTCGACTTTAGAGGTATGACGCGATGGCGCTATACTGGCTCCCCTTGCGGATTCACGTTCGCGTACAAATACTTTTATTCTGGTTTAATTCACAAATTACTTAATTTGTGCCTCGATTAACTCACCCATTAGCATGCTGCTCCAGTATAAGAAATACCATCTGACTTGTATATACAGTTTAAAATTAAATTATTCAGCGCTAAAAAAAAAGACACGGACACAGGAAGAAATACACATGATGGGCGAAATACAGCGCCCGTTCTGTGTATTTCTTCCCGTGTCCGTGTCTTTTATTTAGCGCTGAATAACTTGTTTCTAAACCATGCTTCAACAACTAGTCCAGCAACGTGTTTTGTGAAGCGAATTTGTATATACAGCTCCGCTTTAACCAAGCCGTGCCTGAATAGGAGCCATGTCCGCACCGGTACATGGCTGGAGCATACTCGTGCCTTTCCGCTCGCGATTCCGACGATGGATTTTCTTGTGCTATACAAGTTAGGCGGGAAATTAGTTCGCTCACCCACTCGTTCGATTTTAGTTTGTTTTATCCTGTAGCAGCCTTGCTGATGGGTAGAACTAAGGAATCCGGTCGCCGAAAAAGCAATGCATGTGATTTTCCTGGCAGCCTCTAATTTTTCTAACCGTTGCTGTATTTCAGATGGAGAAATATTGTTCATGAAATATTTTCTCTCAGCAGCGTTCGTGATGTGCTGTATTCGAAACAAATAATTCCTCGGTTACTGTTACCCACACGTAAGCCATACCGTCATCTTGATACTCCTCCTAAATTAAACATTACAATCTCTCCTCTTTTTCTGGCCAAGCTCGTGAGTGCATGCAGGTTTTTACCTTGCCTAAGTCCGTTTGCCACTTCTCCCCCGTCACAAAAAGTTATATGCTTGGGGGGTTTTCTAGGACCAATTAACGCATCATGGTGACCAGAAATTATTACGCAGGAAGTGCCCATCCTTTAGAACTTGGAAGCACTCGACCTTGCATCCATGTACGCGTTATAAGCACCTATGGTGTCCACTGTGCTCTGTCGCTGACAGTCGGTGGCTGTACTGAAGCGCGAACCAAGAACAGTATACCCCTCCTGTTTTCTTTTTTTTTTACGCTGCCAATGAAGATTCTCGAAAGAAGTCAGTTCTTGAACCAAATAAAAGTAAAAGGGAAACAAACTGGTAGGAACCAAAATGTTCCGGCAGTACTATCCTGACTGATCATATTTTAATGTAAGTGTACGCCCTTCGCGCCGCGCTTTTATCGCAAGCTACTGCACGGCGCTGGACAAAGAAGAGGGTGGCACTAGGCGAGTAACCGACTTTAATCACATGCATGATTACTGTCGTCAAGCTTAAATTGGCCAACGGGTGAAAATCGCAATGCTATATCTCACTGCTTGGTCAGAAAGCGATCACAGCTTTGCCAAACTTGTAACGCCGTTGATTTCCCTTTTGCAACATGCGTATATATACTCCAACCAATACAACACTCCGCATTGCCGGTCCGATTCAGGCACCTTTGTTAATAGGTCACTCGCACCTAATTCATAGAAATCTCCATGCTCGAGACCAAGAAAGCGATGAAAATGCGCCCTTGTGCTATACGCGCTTATCTTCATATCGCGCTCCGACAGCCAATGTGCAAGCAATTCCCCGTACGCTGTAATGGTCTTTGTGACGTACAAGCTATCTTAAAAATAAACGGAACCTTTCGATGTTGTATATGTCGTTCAAGCAGCGGACGTGGTCTGCATGACTTCAAGTAGTTATGAATAGCATCTCCTAACACACATGGCCACACATGGCCCACACATGGGCCAACGTGTCGACGTGTGCATTAGTGTCGGCACTGTTAAAACCATAAAGAATGAAGTGTCTGCCAAATGTCATCGTATGAGCGACTGCTCTTGTGTTTACGCAGCGCCACAGATATTATCTGTTTTTCAAGGCACAAAAAGCGTGATCTTAATAAGCAATCTCAATCCGATTATCTCGCCGCAATGCATGCTTGCCGTTGAACACGTCTCACCAAAACACTTGTAATTTCGCTTCAAATTTCCATTTCGGCTCATTGTATGCAGGACACCCAAGGAAAGCGAAGAACAATTCGAAAGTAGGAGCGCCATTTATCATCAGAGGCGCGCACGTTATATTCACGGCATATAGCATTTGCCGCGCTGGAAATACAGCAGCGGAAGTGTGCTCGCCCAAATAAAGAAAAAAACATTTACTCGCGGGGCGCACAATATGCATCGCGGCCTAGGATTCACAGCTGCTGCGTAGTGCTTTCGCGAAACTGTCTCTGCACAATACTGCCTTTTCCACCGTCGGTTATGCTGTATGGGCTGCAGCGACCGTGAAAGAGCAGAAAAACAGCGGGAGTGCGGTGCCGTTTCAGGCAGCGCGCAGGATCTGCAGGTGCGGCGCCATACTCGCTGGTGAGGCTCGAAAGGCTGAAAAAAAACCACATGTGGCAAGCACGTGGGACAAAACCTGCAGATGCAGCGCTAACGATTAGTCATTAAACTTCTGCGCTCGCATCCAACAGCATCAAAAGCCAGCCGGTGGACCACTCTTGCGGAACGTATGTAATATCACAGCAGAGAAGGCCAATCTGACGCGCAGAACCCATGGACGTTTGGTGTATGTTATTGTCACCACAAAGATGCTTTTTCTCACTAGCAGCAATGGATGACTCATGATCAAGAACTACGGTATGGTGAGCAGCTTAGGCTTTCTGCAACGTCTTCCGTGTGTGTTTCTTGGCCTCGTCTTTTGGTGACTGCTACCAGGCAGCCACTGTGGAGTGTGTGATACAAATGAGCTCTTGAGTGTTTATAGTGCTCCTGTGCATGTTCCGCCGACGAGCTGACGGCCCCACAAAGCAAAAGCGACCACGTGAGTGGAAGTCTGGCGAAACACACGGACACGTGGTGCCAATGTGAGGTCCTTGCCTCATTCAGGCTTAGATTGCAGGCTTTTGTAAGAACATGTTTCTGCAGCGATATCCAAAAATATCAGTAGATTTTTCTCGAACGTGAAATATACATTACGTTTTTGGCTGTAAAGAATTTCTCAACAGAACTGCGCAGCGCCGACATACGTAGTCGGATCTGTGCCTGCGTAGCAGTACTCTGAAGCGAAAGTTCTACGATACAGGTCGTAAGCAACCATGCTGCATGTTCTTGGTAGTCTCAAGAAGCTTCTGAGCATACGCAAGGTCAGCATTGATTGCTTCGTGTTCCGCCTCCATCACCAGCTCACTGTGCTCATACTGGTAGCCTTCGCTGTTCTTGTCACCACGAAGCAGTATGTAGGTGATCCCATTGACTGCGACCGGTCCTCTGGAGTTCCCGCTGGAGTCATAAACGTTTACTGTTGGATCCACGCCACGTACAGTATCAAGAGCCTGTTCGCGAACGCCGACGGAAAGCGGATTGTCTACCCGGGCGTGGGCAATGGGGCTGACTTCACCAATGAATCGGACGTCAAGTACCACAAGTACTACCAGTGGGTCTGCCTGGTGCTCTTTCTGCAGGCCCTTTTTTTTTACATTCCTCGCTGGCTCTGGAAGGCGTGGGAAGGCGGAAGGCTCAAGATGATGGTTCAGAGCCTCGAGTTTCACGCTGTCCTTGAACCGGGCGCTAAGGGTCAAAGAACGGAGCTACTGGTCAAGTACCTTTTGTCGAACCTCGGATCTTCCGACCGGTACGCCTGGAAGTACTTCGCATGCGAAGCCCTGGCCTTCTTTAACGTAGTGTGTCAGCTCTTCTTCATCGACGCCTTCCTGGACGGCGAGTTCCTCACTTATGGCCTCGAGGTCGTCAGCTTCGTGACTCGCGACGATGACTACGAAAACAGGCTCGACCCGATGGTGCGCGTTTTTCCGCGTGTTGCCAAGTGCCACTTCCACAAGTTTGGTTCATCGGGCAACGTAGAGACTCATGACGCTGTCTGCGTG
Organism: Amblyomma maculatum; assembly: GCF_055883805.1. Taxonomy (NCBI): domain Eukaryota; kingdom Metazoa; phylum Arthropoda; class Arachnida; order Ixodida; family Ixodidae; genus Amblyomma; species Amblyomma maculatum. The sequence continues at coordinate 3,432,623 of NC_139353.1, forward strand.
CTGCCACTGAACATCGTCAACGAGAAGATCTACGTGTTCCTCTGGTTCTGGTTTGTCGTTCTTGCGGCGCTCACTGCGGCCGTGGTTGCCCAGAGGATGCTGCTAGCCTACAGCCGTACCTTGAGGTCACGAGCGCTGCACTACCGGTCAGTACACTGGAGGAAGTCAACGCCCATAACCTCACTCGCTCTAATTGCACCAGCAAATTGCGAATTTGCTGCTGCAGTGTGAAATTGTGGCCATTTTTCGGATATTTATTAAGTTAGCAGTACTGTCCTCTCAGCGAAGCTTTCGTGCCTGTCTGCGTGTAGAATCTTCCGCAGTCTAGAAGCCTAGATCCTCCGCTAAGAATGCATCAACTAACTACCATTACCTGTAAAATGAAAAAATAACTTCGTTGTAACAGCAAACTAAAAAATTACACGTTGATTCATGAATTCCATACCATTCAACCAGGTAGTGCAGTCGTACTAAATAAGCTAGTTATCTGCTGTCTTGCTTTCCTGGCCTCATTGTATTTGGAACACTGTATTAAATTTTTCTTACACTGGTGTAAAATCAAATGTGTAGTATCCACTGGTCACTTCCCTCTGAGTATGTCGATGACGCACCCAAAACTTCCGTACCGGTTGAGTGTTGCAATTTGAAATCACCACCCATATCCTGCTTGATCCAGCAGAAACTCTAAAACATGGGCCGCCTCAAGCGAGCCCTGCCTAAAGTGTTTCTCTGAACTATTTGTCCACAAGGCTTGAGGCTAGCGCCTTCCTCTCCCGCCAAAAGTTAGGTATGATGACTAGTGTGGTGCACACGGACCGCTGCGACAGCTACGCCTCCGACACACGGCCATTGGAGTTCCTGTGCGTGAATCACTATCTATTGAGCAGAACATACTCGAAAATTCTAGACAAGTGCCTTTTCAACAGGTCATTTGTTCATTTATTCGTGAACCTTCCTCAAATCTTCGCAAATCTCCTCAATCCATGTTCACTTCAAACAAACATGTGAAATCAACACTTTTTTTTATGCTGTACATCTTAAATTCTCTATAATGAAAAGTGTTCGCGTCTGCTATATATCACGCCCAAATAAAAGCTCCTGCGGTCCTGTTCGATGCTCCCTATACTTAGCACTTGCTTAACTTCAAGTTGACGGAAAGGGCGCACAAGGTCGTTTTCTCTGTTTACTGATCATCTGCGTCATGCCAAAAGCATGTTTGTTCGAGGTATAGATGCACAGCAAACTGGCTCTAGTAGGTTCCAAAACACCAGGGCTGCAAGGTGACGCTTGCCTTTTAGTTAAAAAATAGCTGTGGTTTAGCTTGTGGTTAAACATGGAGTTAAGCGAGAGCTATCTGCATGGCTGCACTTAGGTTCGGCTTGAAGGTAAAGACATGGCTTTTGCGCATAGTAGTTTACTCTGTTTATGGCGTTATATATGCCTTTTTGACCACTAAAGCACGATGAAGAGAAAGCCTCTATCGCACGGTGGCCCGAAGCCCTCCATTACAGCTCCTCTTTCTCTCCGTTTTCACTCCCACCTTCGCGATGACGCAATAGCGTAAGCTACCAGCCAACATATAAAGCCCCGCTTTAAGCGAGCCGTATGAACGTGGCTGTGTGGCCTAAGGATAACATGAATGCAGGGGTTTTGGCAGGCTGATTGTGATATCCCATATGAAAGGAGAGGCCCGAGTTGGCAGCTGCTGCCAAACGTAATGTCAGGAAGCCCTACGTCCAGTTAGTTCTCGGCCATGCTGACAGCTACCGCCTCCCACTACTACTACCACCACCACCACTCTTCTTCTTCTTCTTCTTGGCTAAACTGTGGCCAGTGTACCCCTCGGTACAAAACTCTTCATCCACTATGTCCCTCTGCTCGCGAGCCAAACATGAGGAACTCGTAACTTTAATTATGTACGGCATGTCCATACAGGGATAAAACGGTAACGAGAACGTACGTTTACTGTAAACGCTATCAAGGCTAGCAGTGCCTGCACTAGCGCTGTGACTCGGGAAATACCCTGACAGTTATTTTGCTGCTATTTTCTCAGAAGAGCACTATAAGTCTTGAGCGTGACGTAAACATGTTTCGTTTTTTTTTTTTCTTTTTTTTTTTTTTTTTCGTGTAGCGAAGTTCAATTGAGCCTCACATACAGCCTCTGCCCTCGTTCTTTCTCTAGGTTCCACTTAGTTCCGGAGAGGGATCTGCGCGAATTCCTGGACCATGGCTCTCTGGGTGACTGGTTTCTTCTGTATATGATGGGCCAGAACGTTGAAGCTCAGACCTTCAGCCAGGTCATCGCCGAAGCAGCCGACCATCTCCGTGAGGAACCCAGTCACCGAAAGCAAAGCCCTGAAGTGCCGGAAAACAACCCGCAGAAGACTAGATACGGATTGGTTTCCACGCAGGACGTCTGATAACTCGTTTATTTGTTGTGCTTGTTGGCTCGTGCACAAAAGCATGCGTCCCGAATCATGTAGACGTTTTCCTATTTTTAAGGCTGGTGCTGTGCTTGTTTTCAGGCATGACGATGACGCCACCACCCATTGCCAGCAACAGGCACGTATCGTCAGCGGGCCAGTAGAGCGCCATCGCTTCATATGCTTCCACGTCATTCATTGTTGGAAAGCGTTTTCTTTAGGAACCGAAAAAATTGGTCGAGCTCGCTCTAGCTTGCGCGCTACGGGCTTGGTCTTGATTTTCTTTGGTGAGAATAAATTAACAGTGTTCGCTTTATTTTCTACCTAAATTTCCACCTATATAAGCCTGGTCTAAAGATATCCTCATTGTGTCCTAACGGACTCAGCCTGAAACAAGAGATGATTTTCATCTCATCTGTCCCCGCTTCTCTTTGCAAAGATGGCTGGTAGAAATTATAATACGCAGCTCAGTCCACACCTATATCACGTTTTTTTTTGTTTTTTTTTTTAATCTCTTAGTGTATCTATGCTAGGGCACAACAACGGGAATGTATACTCAGCTGCTATCCAAAAATTTCTTCTTGAAACATAACTCCTGATGACGTAATCTTCACACTTTTCTCTTTTCTTTATCTCTACTCCCAAAGTTAAGCTCACGGCTTCCATTTTCAAACTTCAGCTGTCTCTGTTTCTGAATAAAAGTGTTTCCTTTTTTACTTTTTTTACCTCTTAATTTTTATTAATTGAGTATTTCAGTATTCAATCATTACGTATTTTTCCCTTCAAAAGAAACTGGTGCTCACTGTCTGGTCATGGTCAATCCTCCTTGTGAGCACGCACCATTGTTTTGAAGAAAATAACCGGCAGTCTTCGAGACGCATATGGCTTAATATAACGCATTATTGTTTTGAGGAAAATAACCAGCAGTCTTTGAGACGCATATGACTTAATATAAGAAGGCCGCCATGTTCTGGCATCCCGAACGGCGCGTTCAGAGTATGCTTGCAGATTCTGGAGCGTTGAGTAGTGCTTGAATAGTCCTCCACCATCCTCGCAAGGGTTCTATACCACGTCCAGTTGGGCACAATAACCAACGGGAATTCGTAATGTCGCCTTTTTGAACGCATAGAACTGGCACCTATTCCTGATTAAAACTCCACGCTTGTGTAGAAGACAATGATAATTATCGCAGGTGTGACACGTACACCCACTTCTTGAAATAAAGAATTTCAAAAAAAAAACTGTTAGGAAAAGTACGAAGCTTCTAAAACCGACAAACATGACAAACCGCGCACAGAAAAGCATTCAGAGTGACAATCTAAAAAACCTTCATATTGTTTTTCGCGAGCAAAGTTACGCGAAACAGCAGATCCCGTAAGCGCAGCACCGGTGGAGAAACATTTTCGTTCCGAAGCTAAGCTCGCGGATGTAGTCGGATGATGACCAATTCTGCACGCCTACTTCCCTTCTGGGGCGTATCGAATTAGCGAAAAACAAATCTCTAATGCGATAACTGAGGCATACTATATGAGAAGAGGTAGGGGCGCACGTACGGAAACAATGATTTATTCCTGACGTTTCGGCCGGAGCCCGGCCTTCGTCAAGGAAGGCGAAAATGTTGGAGTAGTTTGGGCCTATCTTGGTTCCTATCGAGGTACTGCTCACTGGTACAAAATGATCCCCATTGAATTGGAAATTATTAAATTGTAGAATTAGCTTCAGCAGGACCACCAGAGTGGAGGAGTCGACCGGTTTTATGAATGATAGATAGGCGTGTGCGTTGGGCACCGCACGGATGTCATCTTCATGGGGAATGTTAGTGTATAGAGAAGCCAGATCCATCGTCACCAGTAGAGAGCCATGAGGAACGTCAAGGTGATAATATATGTTAAGAAGTGGTTGGTGTCTTTTAGGTATAACGAAAATATGGGCGGAATGATGTTGATTAAGCTGTCGACATAGCGGGACAAAGGCTCAGTAACCGTTCCAATGCCTGACACTATTGGACTGCCGGAGTTTCCGGGCTTGGGAATTTTGGGTAAAAGATAAAATTTCCCTGCGATTGGGGGCTGAGGGGTACTAACGAGTGGCTTGCTTTTTCGAATAGTTTCCGTCTTTGACAAGTTCTGCTATGCTGTCTATTACGATTTCTTTATATTTACAAGCAGGATCAGCGTCCAAACGTTTATAAAACGTGATGTCATTAAGTTGCCTTTCTGCTTCAACGATATAATCACTCTTGTTCATGACTACCACTGCGCCACCTTTATCTGCGGGCTTGATAACCATAACATGCCGATTCTGCAGGGAATCAATTGCCTCCTTTTCATCTGCAGACAAGTTGTGCTTGAAAGGCCGGGCCCCGGCCGAAACGTCGGAAATAAATCATTGTTTTCGTTCGTGCGCCGCCTTTTCTTATACATATTTCTGGATCCTGGAAGACTTATATGAAACACGCACGCACGCACGCACGCACGTACGCACACACACACACACACACACACACACACACACACACACACACACACACACACACACACACACACACACACACACACACACACACACACACACACACACACACACACACACACACACATATATATATATATATATATATATATATATATATATATATATATATATATATATATATATATATATATATATATATATATATATATATATATATACGCGCATGCCTCATCTCGTGACGAAGCTGTATACCTGAGTGTTACGGCTTTTAAAGATTGATGATGAAAGCTTGAATTGTACCTATATACGAACTTCCCTGCGATAATGCCATACAGTTTTTAGACCTGGAAATTTATTTCACTAACAACCACATCTGTTAGATGTATAGACCTTTGCAACGAGGGCCTCCTAGGCGTCGCCATATTGCTCGCTGGGCTGTTGTGTGCGCCTGACGTCAACATGGTGGAGGCGGCAGCAGAACCGGTTTGCAACCGTCCAGAGAGGAGGCGTTTCGACAACCTCCTCGCCCGATGCAAAGGTCTATAATCCCAGTTGAAAAAATGCTCTTCTCCCTTACAGTAACGCACATTCAAAATCTGAAGCCGAGGGATTACTATGAATTGCATCAACGTCGTATTAGAAAGAACTTGTCCACATCAATGCCAGAAAGCGTTAATATAGGTAGGTAGAGCGGCTGCGCATGGCTGGTTTCCTGCAGGTATAACATTTCAGCTGTTTGCGAGGGCCTCCTGCAAAAAATAATCAAGGAAGAAGGGGTTGAAAAGAGGAAAAAGATAAGCAGCCAAGTAATTCCGCATCTCCACGAGGTTTCCCACAACCTCAAGAAAATAGGCAGCCGTTACAAGGTTAACGTAGTATTTTCAGCACCATGCAAGCTATCAAAAATTTGCCCGATTATGACAAGGAAGAAGGCCGTGTGCAAATTCAAGCATGTAACTAAGTTCACAAGCCAAACTGGCCACTGTTTCAATGAAAGGTCGCTTGAACACTTCTAATCTTGCTAAGGATCGAGTAAGTGGGCATGTTGCTGTCCGCTGCCGGAAAATGCAAATGCAAACCTATGCTTGGGAAGACACGGGTCCTTGGCCAATGAAAAGATAAACTTGAATACCAAATAATACAGCCTTTCACAGTTTTTCAGCCTAAAGGCTGGTGACAACTGCGTCAGCACGCCGTCATTATTTTTGCTTCAGAATAAAATTACTTGATTGAAGAACTGCGATTAGACTTCGCGCCACGAGCATGGTTTGTAAGTGTCAAACCTTTTCAAATAAAATTCAATTGGAGGAGCAGCACCCGTCCTGTCTTGTTTGTTCCTTACGCTTGTGTCTACGTCTCCTCTGTGCTGCATAAACGTTTTTCACCGTGTTTTCTTACGTTATCACAGCCACGGCCGCTCGATGTTGTGCTCCTGCTACAGTAACCCCGTTACTGTATCGAACCGTTAATTGGTTCGCAGGCGCAGTATCTGTAATACTTGTTTTTGTGGACACCTAACCCACGCCTTAAGGGAAGGGAGGAAGGTGGGAGTGAAAGTGGAAAAAGAGAAACAGGAGCCGCAGTGGAGGGCTTCGGAGTAATTCGACCACCTGGGGATCTTTAACGTGCGCTCACAAACGTTGGCGCTGATATCGCACTGCACACGGACGCCACTTCATTTTGCCTCCATAGAAACGCAGCCGCCGGCGGTCTATCTCAACCCCCTAGATCAGGATCTCGAATTCGAACCCACTTATTCTTTTAAAGACATTGTTCTTTATTATAAATCTTGCCATAGCCGTTACCCTCTCGCGAGTAAAGGTCTATCTAAGACGGAGGAGCGGCTTCTACTCCGTCTCTATACCAACACTGCTGTGCCCGGCAGCACTGAAACATTTTAATCCTTCCTTCACGGGCAGTTGTCCGCACTGTGCGGAGAAGTCTTCGGACATCTACCACATGGTGTGGGGTTGCCCAACCAACCCAGTTATTCCTCCTCACCCCAGCCCCACTCGGGAAGACTGGGAGGCGACCCTGCCCGGCTGCTATGACCTGCAGGCCCAAAAGGCCTTGGTCGAGCGCGCCCGGGTAGCGGCCGACGCCACTGGGGTCCCGTGCTAGTGACCCCACCTAGTATTTGTAAGGACCGGATCTTCACAGATCCGGCTCATGCATACCTCCGCCCCTTTAGAATTATTAAATGTTTTTCACCACCACCACCACCACGGTCAGGATCGAACCCGGCTGCTTCTTAAAGGGACAGAACACTGGTCAAAATATGTCATGAGAATATGGTGGAGATTAAAAGATCTTGCCTCATATAGTACAGATCGAGCACTACAATATCAAAAAAAAGCGGCCTTACAATTTTAATATGCCATTGAAAATCGCATAAAAAAAAACCGAGGCGCTATCTAGTGGAGAAACCCTAGTACTTTAAGTGTAGCCCCCACGTGACTACATGTGAGCAAAATATCGCTGATTTTCGTAACTGCACATTGTTCTTTTCTCTTCTAAGAGTACTTGTCAGAATTTATTATATTTTGCGCTCTCTCCAGTGCGTCCTTAAATAAAAACCACTCTTCCTTTCAAACCGCGAGGTATGCTTTCAGGATTTGGCACTAGATGGTGCCACAGTGTTTGCACTTCCGTGAATGAAGCGATGATAGTGCCCACTAAAATTTTCGTCGACGAGTCCTGCGTTATTGTGCCGTAACAGCATTGAGTGCAAAACTGAAAAAGGCGTTACTCTACACAAAAAAATGTGTGATTACTGTCTGGCAGTGAAAGTTTTAATTTTCAGTACGTCTTTTTTGTTGACCACCAGTCATCATCGCGGTCACTGCTCATATTCCAGCATCGGACTACATAAAAACGGGTGCACGCATTGATCGAAAAATTCCTGGTAAAACTTTTCTGCAGCGTTTCTAACAAAATCGTTATGTAATCGAACATTTTAACATCAATCTTTCCACTGCGGCGAAAAAACATCGAGACCTAACTTTCAGTGTTCTGTCCCTTTGATAAATTGTTTACATGAAAAAAAGGCGCAGTATCTATCACAATTGTTTCTGTGGACACCTGAACCACGCCAGGGAAGGGAGGAAGGTGGGAATGAAAGCGGAAAGAGAGAAAGGGATGCCGTATTGGAGGGCTCCGGAGTAATTTCGACCACTTAAGGATCTTTAATGTGCACTGACTAGGGGCGGGTGAAGGGTGGTTGTTTCTGGCCCTACGAGGGTGGGACTGCTAGGTCAACGCCGCTTGGGGCGGGGGCTAGCCTGCCACCGAAATTTTATCTGTTGTAGGCCGTCATTGCACCCGCCACCGCTTAGGTGGTGGACGGCGGCTGTTGCGGCGCGCGTCTTTCTCCCTCTTCTTTTCCTTCTTTCTCTACTTTCTCTCTTCTGTCCGCACGGTCCGCACGAAGCAGCAGAGCTGCCCCGCCGGGTGCAGTGGTAAGACGCCCGACTACTGTGCCGGAGTACCCGGGTTCGAACCCGACCTCGGCGGCTGCGTTTCGATGGAGGCGAAACGAAGAGGCGTCGTGTGCTGTGCGATGTCAGCGCACGTTAAAGATCCCCAGGTGGTCGAAATTACTCCGTAGCCCTCCACTACGGCTCCTCTTTCTCTCTTTCCCCTTTCACTCCCATCTTCCTCCCTTCCCTTACGGCGCGGTTGCGGTGTCCACAGAAATAAAGTGAGACAGTTACCGCGCCTTTCCCTTCCTATAAATAAATCAGTTTTTTTGCCCCGCCGGGGTGGTGCAGTGGTAAGACGCCCGACTACTGTGCCGGAGTACCCGGGTTCGAACCCGACCTCGGCGGCTGCGTTTCGATAGAGGCGAAACGAAGAGGCGTCCGTGTGCTGTGCGATGTCAGCGCACGTTAAAGATCCCCAGGTGGTCGAAATTACTCCGTCGCCCTCCACTACGGCTCCTCTTCCTCTGTTTCCACTTTCACTCCCACCTTCCTTCCTTCCATTACAGCGCGGTAGCGGTGTCCACAGAAAACAAGTGAGACAGTTACCGCGCCTTTCCCTTCCTATAAATAAATCAGTCACTCATCTACAGAGCCAGTAGCAGGCCCGTGCATTTTCTTTTTAGAGCGCAGCTCTTTGGCGTCCGTTCCTGGGTTTCGCGTCGGCGTCGGCGTCGTCGTCGGCCTCGTAACCAGCTCCGCCCCCCTTTCATCCCCCCAGCGCTAGCAGCGACCGACTGATACCGCTGGATGCCGCTGACGCCGCTAGAGAGTCAAGATAGCGTGACTGCATAGAACACCGTCGCCGCCATGCAGAAAGAGGAGGGAGGGTCCCCCCCCCCCCCCCCCCTGTTCCTGTGTGGCGGATAGAGTGCTCTTCAGTTGCCGACGCGCCGGTTATTTCACGTAGGCCCCGGCACGTCGACGAATACGTGACCACTTTCCCACGGCTAGACCTGGTTTTTGGCGCTGCGGAAGCGAGGGTATCATATTGTTTGCGTCGGCATCAGCGGCGTTGTCCCTGAAACCAACTCCGCAGCTGGGGTTGACTCACTATCGGCGTCAGCAGCATCAGTCAGTCGCTGCTATCTCTTCCCTCCTCCCTTTATCGCGTTGTCCGCTTGCTGCGCGCGCTTCTGCCCCCATCGTTTGCCGCTGGGTGTACACGCCGCCCCCCCCTCCCCCCTCTTCCTGCGAGTCTCCGGTTGTCAAAGCGCCGGCTCGAACTTAATTCCTTTCTTCGCTCCTCCGCCAATGCAACCCCTGTGCGGTGGCAATCAGAGAGCCAGATCGGTGGCGGCGGATTTGCCTCAATCTATCGAAAAGGTGAAACAGCTTATTTGCTGCGCTCAAATTTCGCATTAGGAAGTAACGTAATCGTCAGTAATTTTTTTTTTTTTCCTACAGCCACAACAACCTTGCGCAGCACACGGACGCCACTTCTTTTCGCCTCCATCGAAACGCAGCCACCGGGGGTCGGGATCGAAACCGGGTACTCCGACACACGGATACTCCTTAATAATAATAATAATAACAATAATAATAACTGGTTCACAGGAAGAGAAAGGCGCAGTATCCGATTTTTGCACCTCGAGCGTGTTCCTAAAATATCGGGTAAAACCCGATTTTTCCCGATTTCTGAAACAACTGTGCCCATAGAATTGCTGTGCCTCCAGTTGGTGCGCAACCGAAAAGCGGCCAAAGCGACCGACAGACACGACAGACAGACAATCGTTGATAGCAGGCCCCGTGGCGCCATCTAAAGTCGGAGTCCAGAACACAGCGCTGGTAGCTCGGGCACGCGCAGCGGCGATATTTACACATCGTGCATTCGCAGCACTGCTGACTAACGTTCAAGATGGGAAGAAAACGAAAGCCATTGGATGATTGGTGCAAAGAACACGAGGATTTGCAGACTACAACAAAAGACTCTGAAGGCAGCCGCGCGCTGGTGTGCAAGTACTGCAACACCGAGATGGTCACCGATCCAGCGAAGATGCCCTACGACCGAACTCGCGAGCATCTCGCGTCATCGCGTCATAAGAAGTTGAAGATGGCGGTCCAAGAAGCTGAAAAGGCGGGAACATCTCAGCCAACGCTCTTCGATGTTTCCTGTAGGCAGCGTGCGAAAGAAAATGAAGCGGATGGCGTGATTCAGGACTTCGTTCGTGCCCTGGCGTACAGTGGAATCAGCATGCATCAGGCGGACGGACCTCTGGGGGATTTCGTATGCAAATACTGCAAGGCCGCTAAAACTATGCCGACTGGACAGCGACTTCGGATTAAATACCTGAAAGAAGCTTTTGACAAGCACATGACGAAAATCCGTGATGATATGCAAGCCGTTAAAGTGAATGTTATCGTCGACGAATCCCCTGACATAACCGGAGTGCCTACCATTAACACTCTGATAAAGCAAAAAAGAAGCAGGTTTGTTTAGTCGACGTCGACAGAGTTAATGCTTCGAACAGCTACACAGTGGCCCGGGTAGTCGGGAAGGCTCTCCTTACTGTGGGCAAGACGTGGAAGGATGTTGTAGCCGTAGCCACAGATTCCACGGAGTACATGCGAAAAATGGTACGTGAGATCTGCGAAGCTGAAGCGATCCACATCTTGCATGTAAAGGGCTTAGCCCATTTGATCCATGTGAGCGTTGACCATGCGGTTTCGTCACCTTGCGTGTCTGATGTTCGATCCGCAGTGATCAAGTTTGGAGCATTATTTAAGCACGCTAAGAAGCTGCACCAAAAGTACATCGAAATATGTGCCTCTAATTGTCTGTTTGGCGCGGATGCAAAGAAGCCTCCTTCTGTAGTTCCGAACAGATGGCAAAGCTTCTACAAAGCGCATGTTGTCGTCATAGAAATGTGGAGCTCATTAACAGAACTTGTTGAATGCTGGCATGATAGCACCAAAGCGGAAGCTATTCGATCGATACTTTCTGAAAAAGAGGTTCTTTATGCAAAGGCAGTCTTAATGAGAGATGCACTCGAGCCTCTTTTAGATGTCCAGAAAATGCTTGAAAGCGGAGAACTCCTCATGCCAAGCTTCGATCACCTCGTAAACGTCAAGCTACGGCAGACTGTCAACGAGCTTTCCACGACGATCGGTAAAAGTGATCGGGCGAAAGGTGTTTTGTCTATGTTGCCTAAGAGCAGTGCCATATTAGTAAAAACTTGTTGTGAAGAGTTTTGCGCCAAAATCTCCACAAAATGGGACTGCACTTTGAAACGGAACGTCTCGGACAAAGAAGAAAACCAGTTGACATGTGGAAACTGGGTTCATGTGCAGCAGGTGTTGCGCCGGAGGATGAACCCGGCCCATGGCGTAATTTAGAATGGCAGTTTTAGAATCGCTAAATACATAACTGGCATCTGTGTATGCCAGCGCAATAGCTATAGCGGTCTCCTCAGCTTCCTCGGGGATGGTTCCTGATGGAAGCTCGAAAGTTAGGGGGGAAATGTGGGTTCAGAAGTGCAAGATGCCGGGCTAGTTGGTACTGCATAATGAAATAAAACAGCGCAAGGAACGGGACGAAACACGAAGGAAAGGAGACAAAGACACAGGCGCTGAATAACAACTGAAATTTTATTCCGAAGCAGGGCACATAGATAAGGTACAAAGAGAGGGGTGTGGCCAAATGTGATCCTGTGGACACCTGAACCGCGCCGTAAGGGAAGGGATGCAGATGGGAGTGAAAGTGGAAAGAGAGAAAGGGGAGCCGTAGTAGAGGGCTACGGAGTAATTTCGACCACCTGGGGATCTTTAACGTGCGCTGACATCGCACAGCACACAGACGCCACTTCGTTTAGCCTCCATCGAAACGCAGCCGCCGTGGTTGGGTTCGAACCCGGGAACTCCGGACAGTAGTCAGGCGTCTTACCACTGCACCACCCCAGCGGAGCGAGAGGAGGAGGAGGGAAAACTTTATTTTACGAAGAATTTGAGGCACACAGGCCTCCTAGGTCTCCGCACAACCCCCCGCGATCTTAACGTTCATGTGATGTTGGTCGATGACATATGCGGGCCGGTTGATGACGATCTTCTGCCTGGCCGGGTCCGCTGACCGTAGTGAGGTTTCCCAGTCCTCCTAGATTCGGAGAGGCACCGCCCGGCAGGGGGAGGAGACGCCGGGCAGGATGAAAGAATGTGGGTAAGGATGGCCTTGGGGCGGAAGCACAAAGTGAATATGAGGGATACCGGCTTTAATTTTTGACACTAGAGCTGGTGTCGGCAGCGTTCGTGTCTGCAGGCGACGCCAGATTGACTGTTCTCTGGTAGGGAGGGATGGGTGGGGTGACGGATAGATGAGGCGAACGAGTGCATATGCTCCTTCGAGAAATCCCCCACGAGGTCCGCCTGTGCCCGGTTTCTAGACCCTCGGGCTAAGGAGTCGGCGGCCTCTTTGCCGGGATTTCCCGAGTACGCAGGCACCCAGATGAGCTCAACCCGTCGGGAGAGGGGGCGGGGGTGTTCATGTGCAGCAGGTGTTGCGCCGGAGGATGAACCCGGCCCCTGGCATAATTTAGAATGGCAGTTTTAGAATCGCTAAGTACATAACTGGCATCTGTGTATGCCCGCGCAATAGTTATAGCGGTCTCTTCGGCTTCCTCAGAGATGGTGCCTGGTGGAAGCTCGAAAGTTAGGGGGGAAATGTGGGGATTGTGGACAACCGCTGTGGCTCCGTTCTCATCGCAGCCTTCACACTGTAATCAAGACCTTGCGAGTGCTCTATCTAATCTTGAAAGAAGCAACTGGCTTCTCAGTTTGACGGCGCAACACGTACGATAATCGATGTTGGAAAGACGGCTGATGCGCGCTTTGCGCATGCGCAGCGCTTAATTCTTCTGGACTATATTGTGACGTGGTGGTGACAAGGTCGATGACATAAATGAAGAGTCTTGGAGTGCAGGGAAGAAACTCTTTATTAGGCTGACTTGCGCCCGCAAAAGAACTAAGCAACTCGGCGGCGGCGATAGCAACAAACGTAACGAGGCTGCCGACAGGATAGCCCGAGGGCATACTTTCCGGGCACCTGCGTCAGCTGCCCCAGAGCCTTCAACCCCTCTCACATACGCGGAACTAATACAGTACTTGAAATTACAAAGAAAACGATACGCAGAACCGCACAAAGATCTCAGCAGACAGGAGACAGTAACCATGGAGGAACATACAGGCTAGGACATTCCCAAACCTAGCAAAGTACCACAAAATCTGGCGCGAAAAATTCAAAAATAACACATGCACTGCATGCGGTGAAGTCTCAGACATCCTTCACATGATATGGAACTGCAAAGAGCATTTAGTGAAATATAAAGCTCGAGCGCTCAGCCAAGCGGAGTGGGAGGCAGAGCTGGCCCACACGGATCTCTCTGAGCAGCGCAGACTGCTCACGCCAGGGCCCGGGAGACAATGGTATCCTGGACTGAAGAAACCACCCACGCTATTCCGTTAAACATTGAAGTTTTCTCTCTATCTCTCTCTCTGCTCGTCGATCGTCGAACTAAGAATGCCCGTCGCACTCGTCAACGCTCAATTTAAAGGTTGCTCAGAACAGTCTAGATAACGTCGCAAACTGCTACCAGCACAACCTGGAACATTGTAGAAACATACGCGAGTGATCGGAATCTTCGAGACAGATCTCGGCGCATCGTTCGAAGAAACTGATAACACGTCGTATCGCAAAAACGAGCATGAATAAACACGGGATACAGAATTGATAAGCGCGCCAGAATCACAATAATAAGGCCGCATGCCAGCGGCTGTCGAACAAGAACAAATAAACATTTAAACAGTTTGCGGCAATATGCTCCGATGCATTGTATGCTCGCGTAAGATAGCAAAATCTGAACGCAGAGAGCCAAGGTCACCGTGTGCTTCCGATTTTCTTCAAACAGCTTCGAGGTAGGTTGCAACTTTAACCACATCCACTTTGGGTAGTTATGTTCTCACTAAAGGTTAAGCGAAAGGTCAGAAGTCCGTCAAAGTCAAGGTCAAGATTAAAGGTGAAAGGTCATCTGGCCAGACACATGATCACGAGACACATGCTATTGCGGCTTCCATTGATCTTCCCGCGCATCCATGTGAGATTTCGCGCTCACATTTGGTTTTGTACGGATAAAAAAGCGCCGGAAGAAAGTGATAGGGCATATTCTATTGTCCACGGCGTCGAACTCGATCCCTAATGATGCTAACCACGCAAGTGAGTTAATTACAAAGTTTATTATAGCAGCGTTTAGTTCACTAGATATGCAGTTGGAAGTTTTCGCAATAAATCACGTCCGCCGTGGCTGAGAGCGTGTTCCTGGGGATTTTTTTTTTCTATTCGCAACGCTCACAAAGGAATTTTTGAAAATGCTTTAACACCTGGCATGTATGTATGTATGTATGTATGTATGTATGTATGTATGTATGTATGTATGTACGTACGTACGTACGTATGTATGTATGCATGTATGTATGTATGTATGTATGTATGTATGTATGTATGTATGTATGTATGTATGTATGTATGTATGTATGTATGCATGTATGCATGTATGTATGTATGTATGTATGTATGTATGTATGTATGTATGTATGTATGTATGTATGTATGTATGTATGTATGTATGTACAGTCTTTGTTAAAAATATACGGCCCAAGGGTTTCGCTTCTAAGCCCTGTAACGTGGCTCCTGGTAGCAATACTGGAATATGAACGTAAGCTAGAGCAAAATGAGGACGATCTTTGTGATCTATAAGATTTTCAAAGCCAGAGTTGTGATACGAGCCCGCTACGGGGCTTAGAAGAAAAACCCCTGGGCTGTATACTTTTGACAAAGACTGTATGTATGTGGTTGGTTGGTTGGTTTGTGGGGTTTAACGTCCCAAAGCAACTCAGGCTATGAGAGACGCCGTAGTGGAGGACTCTGGAAATTTTGACCACCTGGGGTTCTTTAACGTGCACTGACATCGCACAGCACACGGGCGCCTTGCTTTTCGCCTCCATCGAAAAGCTGCCGCCGAGGCCGGGATTCGATCCCGCGTCCTTGGGAACAGTAGTCGAGCGCCGTAACCACTGCGCCACCCCGGCGGGGTCTGTATGTATGTATGTATGTATGTATGTATGTATGTATGTATGTATGTATGTATGTATGTATGTATGTATGTATGTATGTATGTATGTATGTGCGTGCGTGCGTGCGTTTGTGTGTGCGTGTGCGCGCGTGCGTGCGTGCAATTCTCCTAGAAAGACCATATATGGTACGTGGCTTCATCGTGCTGAGTTTTCTTATACACTTTAATGTCCCTATCTCATTGGTAGTCTATCAAAAAGTTGGCTTGTCGTTTTACGCCGAACACGTACGGGCTCAGCCGCAGTGTTTATTGGAGCAAGTTTATACTTTTCAAGGACACATATTCAACAACAATAAATCAGAAATCGAAAAACGCAAAATTTGCCGGGCAAGCACGTCCGTTCGCATAACTCGATGCATGCATGATTCCCCGTTTTGTTTTGGGTGTGGCCGATCAGTTTTTAGCGGGCCGCTGCAATTAATTCGAGGTGCTCCATCCACTCGGTGTAGGTCACGCCTCACTAAGCCATAGTTTGCGAGGTGCAAGCGCGTGCAGTGAATGCGAAACCAGCACAGTCGCTCAATTACTGCGCTGCATAATCACTACCGTCGAGCTCGGCGATGATTTGTTACGCTCGCTTGACGCATAGATTGCGTTGTCGCACTGCCGCCTTTTTGTAGATATCGCTTATGTAGTTTACTCAAGTTACCTATTGGGGCTCCTCTAGGACAGGACGTTCTGTGCAGCTTTGTGCCAATTCGGAGCCTACTGGCGAATTATTCTTGTTTTGCAAACTCTATTGTTTCGAAATTTGACCTCAAATATACCGTGTCCTTGGTACCGTTGTGCGGACAGCACCGCTCAAAAAAAAAAAAAATGTGAATTCAGGTCCGCCGATGCCAGAGCACTGCAATTTCCTTGCTAGCTCCCTTTTTTTGTAGGCAGCGCTGCGCGGAATTGTTCGCACATGTAATGACGGTAGCGCATGCACATAACGGCTCGCAAAAGTTACCGTGGTTTAATGCATTTTTGTTCTTTCCGCATACAAGGCGTGGCTAGAAACTGTTTCTAATCACGTGTTTCCAGTGAATATTGTGCAATGATAGGCTACTAATATATTATGGAGGATCCAGAACCAGCAGTCCCAATTCGTAGACAAAAAAAAAAAAAAAAAAAAAAAGAAAAGGGTTTTGTACTCAGTCACCGCAGATGCCATACCGCAACGCAGTGCCCCAGGATAGCAGCGACACGCGAAGCAGTTGATCCTTGTTCGCGAAGGTGATAGGTCAAGCGCATCATGCTGCGACACATGAAAGGGAGACCAAGGTGAGTTTCATTTCTGTAACGTCAACATATTTTTGCGTACTCTGGCTGAATCTGGCTGCTCTAAAGAGTTTTTTACTGTACTACAGTGAACTAGAAAGTACCTTTCCTTCCTCGGTTGTCTATACTGGTCTACACATAAGGTTGGAGATGTTTGCGCAGCCTCCATCAAAAAATTTGCCAGGTCTATGTAAGCGGGAACAAGTTGCCTAGCTCTTCATTCAGGTGACCAGAAACGCTTTAACAGCAAGCTATATTCCGTCACGAAGCAATTGTATGTGAAGCTGCTTTATCGGCTTTTTAGTACAGTTACCAGCCCCTTATTTATATGTTGCTGTTCAATCTAATTTCCTTTCTAAATTTCCAATAGCACACGTTTCATGCACGTGCTGTTCAACCTATTTTAATTTCAAACAACATGCCGCCTGCTGCTGGCGGTTAATACATAAACTGCATAAACCAGCATAAAGCCCCGTCGAGGTGGCGCAGTGATTACGGCGCTCGACCACTGTGAACTGTGCCCAAGGAAGCGGGATCGAATCCCGGCCTCGGCGGCTGCGTCGCTGCGTTTCGATGGAGGCGAAGCGGAGTGGCGTCCGTGTGCTGTGCGATGTCAGTGCACGTTAAAGAACCCCAGGTGGTCGAATTTTCAGGAGTCCTTCACTACGGCGTCTCTCATAGCCTGAGTCGCTTTGGGACGCTAAACCCCACAAACCAAACCACTACACCACTGCCTTGCGCTAGAAAAAGTGGCATGACAGCAGTCGCACCTAGCAACTATGTGGCGGCTATTTTTGTTTGCCGCCATTCTTGTTCCGATTCTGTACCGGTTAGTGTGCTTCTTGAGTTGATTTTAGTCGTTGTATTCCCACATTCCTGTCTAGCTGTATTTGATAACGCGCGGGAAGGCGTGAAGCATCACAAGAGTTCGTTTAACCTCTAACTGTCATGTTTGCGCACGCCCGTACCATGTCGCGATGTTTGTTGTGTCGAAAGCTGCGAGCTCCGAGACGTGTATCTGTTTTGATGGCGCAACAAATCGCGCGAATCAGTAAACAGCCGATGTCGTGCTATGTCGGTCGTTATAATATACGGCCGGCGCCCGACACAGTAACTTCTGTATCCGTCAGCTTTCCCGCTTTCTCGGTTTGTAGGTCTTTTGTGACACAGCTCGTGATGGAAGGCGTGACGGTGCATCCGCTCCAGACGGATCCCGACGTCGTTGCGGAGAGAGGTGAGTGCCCTCTTGTCTCAAAGTAGGATTATTATCTTCGCTAATTTCTGCTACGCCGATCGCTCCTTGTGCAACTTTAAACCAAGCAGACGTCTTCGATGTTTCGAAACCGCCAACGCCCCACTTGGTTTCGAATCCATGCCGGCTGAAACTTTAGAACGACAATGGTGACTTGTTTGAATTCAACTGGTCCTTACGGTTTCGTTTCTGTGCTTCAACGGCTTTAGTTCCTTCGTGACTGGGACAAGCTCGAGACTAGCGTCTTTATTGAAAAGTTATTCGAGCCAGTGGCAAAGGCGAATGGGGACATTTGTATCCACAAGAGCATCCATGCACAAGAGTGTGTTATCGCACCGGTCGTGTACGCCGTCAGCTAGTGTGTTTTGTTCGTATGACCAATTTTAATAGTAAAGCTGCCTCTTCGCTTCCTGGTTCATCATCTCTTGCAAATGTCGCAAAGAAATGCTTGCGAAGCGGAAGCAGGCACGAAATAAGTTTCTGAGCGCCTTGTGTTATGATAATGGTGGCGCTGGATTAGTTGGACAATTCGTTAACTGCCATGCACGTTGTGAAATAATTACCAAGTTGTAGTCCTTCCGAGCGGTTAAACTCGCCATACAATTGGATCCCGGTGTTACGACACTGACCTACCGAGTTTGTAACCGGGCAGCCACGCTTTGGTGTATTCAGCAGATGAGGACTCGGTGTCAACAGGATTATAAAGCCTACTAGGTGCACATCGCTGACCATGTTTTCTGTCGTGTTGGGTTGCAGAGAAGTTCTTCTCACTCTCGCTGGCGGAAAAAAGAGCGTCGTACAAGTGCGGTGATAAATTTGTCGCCATCAATGACATCCAAGACTGGCCAGCGTACAGTTCTGCAAAAAGTATCCCAGGAGGTGGTATGTAAACGTCGCAATTCATTCATCTTTTGCAATTATTTAAATAGCCTGTCATAATGCTTTCCATCAAAGTCAACAATATTATAAATGCATCGTAAAATCAGTATATATATATGTATATATACTGCTGTGTGTGTGTGTGTGTGTGTGTGTGTGTGTGTGTGTGTGTGTGTGTGTGTGTGTGTGTGTGTGTGTGTGTGTGTGTGTGTGTGTGTGTGTGTGTGTGTGTGTGTGTGTGTGTGCGTGTGTGTGTGTGTGTGTGTGTGTGTGTGTGTGTGTGTGTGTGTGTGTGTGTGTGTGTGTGTGTGTGTGTGTGTGTTACAGCTTTATTTTTACACCTTTTCTTTTTTTTTCCTTGACAAACACAGAAACCTGCAGGTAGAGTGAACTAGAACAAGAGAGTGCCGCAAATGCCTATGTTACTTGTGCATTGAAATTGAAGCCAAAAAAATTCATTTCCACTTGGAGCGCTAGCCTCTAGGTGCTTTTTTTAGGGACTGAGATAAATGGCTGCGCAGTAGTAGAGGTGTCAAAGCACTTGCTTGTCTTTCACGTGGGAGACTGAGGTTCGACCCCAGATGGTAACATTGTAGCAAATTTTTTAATTTCTTTTAGTGCAAACTCATGTCACGCAGTACTGCACACAAGTATCGCAGTACTGCCATAAAAAAAAAAATGTGGGGTTTAAGCATGGCTTGAACCTAGTGATAGAGCGAAAGCTGTAAGTGTTACAGTGATAGCATCTTTAACACCTGCTTTTCAAACCGTATGAAAATGCCTGCATGGCCTAGGGGTAAAGTGAATGCAAGGGTCCTGGCAGACTGATTCTGATATCACCTCCCGTATGAAAGGAGAGGCCCAGTTGGAAGCTCCTTCCGAATATGGTGTCAGGCAATCCTACATCCTGTTAGTGCGCGACCGTGTCAGCTGCCACATACCGCCTGCCAACTCTTTGAGGTAGCTCTTTCAGGCATCGGCGAAATGCTCAAAGGTAGCGTAGTGTAGCTTTTGCTACAAAGTTCCAGTTGATGGTGTCTGCAAACCTGCTTAGATTGTGTTGGGCCAGAGGAGATTCAAAGCACTGCCTCACCTTTCCTTCATGAACAGGTGACGAAATCGTAGAGAGCAGTCAAAGGGGTACCTTTCGCTCCCTCCTCAAAGCGGAACAGACGACAAGTACATGCAAACTCTCTGCCACTGACAGGCAAGCCGTTTATGTAATTCATAACAGAGAAAAAAGTCTTTATTGGTCCGCTGTTGCTAGATTTTTGAAGTTTCACAAGCTGCAAGAGCAATAACAGGAACAATGCAAACACGGGGGCTAGTTTGGTTGATCATACTGGGAAATATTGTGCTACTTGATAGACAAGGGACAAGTGAAAGAAAACACACAAATGAAGCGCAAACTTACAACTGTGGTGTTGTCTTTCACTTGTCCCCTGTCTATCAAGTAGCACAGTATTTCCCATACATCTGTTGCACCCGCCTCAATACATTATTGTCCATAAAGGGGAAGTAAGGCTGCCAATACATCATTACAGGAAATAATGTCTCAATAAGAAGTTTTGTTGTTTTCTGGATAGACTGTGTAGGTATTCTAAGGAAAACCGTACGGTGAGGAAATGAAATGTGTCTGCAACTTCCTTAAGAAAACCCCGCAAAGGACCCTCACTCCTATGACCAGTGGGCACAAACAAATTAGGCAAATGGGCACTGTTAAACACAGCTGGCTTGCTGTTTTAAAAAAGAAAAACCTTGAATCAAGCCGGTGAACAAACAAGTGCTGAAGGCCAGCTCCACCAGCCTAGGGAGAAACAAACTGTCTCAACGCATAGGCTCCCATTGAGAGCGCAGCACAAAAGTAGCGAAAATTCTATGTATGGACTGTACTTTCTTTCTTGCACAATGCAACACCTGCATGACATAGATAAAATCAAGAAGACATTACAGACTTGGGCTCGTGCAAATAGAGACAGATCCCTACCCATCTAAGCTTGGGTTTGTCACTTAACTGATGAGATCTGAGAATCCCAGTGAGGTCCACTATTGCGATACTGATGCATAAGTCTTCAGAGTCCCATCTGATGCCGGCAAAAAAATTAGGTCTTGTACACCAGTGACCTAACCAGAACCCATTTGATTTATCAAGGTTAAGAGGCGCCCTCGAACTATGTCAAAAATGCTCAGTTATGCACAAAACCTCGATCACACTCTTTTTATCAGAACAGAAAGGGGCAGTGTCGTCAGCATAAGCCAAAATCTTAATTTCACATTGCGATAGTTATGCACAAAACCTCGATCACACTCTTTTTATCAGGACAGAAAGGGGCAGTGTCGTCAGCATAAGCCAAAATCTTAATTTCAAATTGCGATAGTAAAAAGCCATGAACTGCTTTGTACTTGATTATACTACAACATAGGGGCTCAAGATATGACTCGAATAACAAAGGCAACAGCGGACAGCTCTGTCAAACAGGTGATTTAAGCGGAATAGGTTTGGTGAAGTTTTGATTAACAATCAGTCTTGTAGTGGCTGATTTATAACATAGTTCAGTGCTTTTGAGCTAGACATCACCTATGTTTGCACTCTCCAATACAGCAAACAAAAAATCATGACGCACTTTATCAAAAGCTTTGGCCAGATAAATCTGAATTAGGGCCACTTGATTGACCTCATCTGACACTGCCTCTCTCACAGAACGTGCGATATGGATACGGTTTTGAATACCACGGCCTTTGATTCCACCTACCTGGTGTGGTCTTAATAAATGAAATGCCGCAAGCTGCTGATGAGAAAGAAGATGTTGCACAAGGATATCAGACGATACCGTTCAACAGTTTTCAACTGACATGCATCCGTGGTTTTTGGGATTGTATGGTGTGACCAGCATAGAACGTGAGAGGCGGAAAGCCTATGTCATAAGCTGCACTGAAAAGTTCTAATAAGGCAGGTGCTAAGGTAGGTATAAACGCTTTATAAAACTCACTACTTAGACCATCCGGGCCAGGAGAGTTATGGGCCTGTAGTGAAGAAATGGCCGACTTGAGCTCATCTAAAGTAATAGACCCCTCAGTGGTTGCCCGCTGCTCATCTTCAAGATGAGGAAAATCTTTTAAATGAGTGATATCAGACCCACTGATCGAATTACTACTACCACTAAAGAGCCTCGCATAATAGTTAAAGAAGGCACCAAGAATACCTGGCATGTCAGTGTACGTGTCACTTCTACAACAAATTTCTAAAACTTCCTTGGAGGGAGCAGCTTGCCTTTCATAATTAAAAGTGCGGCAAGTTGTTTGTTCATTACGAACCTCCGTGTTCGCGACCTAATCTAGGCACCTTGATATTTTCCTGCACTAAACTGTTGTAACTACGCTTATATTGCTGACATCATCAAGATACGACCCTGGAGAAATTCTTTCCAACTCATAAAGACCTTGAGGTTCAGTTGACGAACGTGAAGGCGTTTCAAGAATGTGATCCGTGATGATGCTTCAATTGCAAAATGCTTAGTCCCCTGTTGAAAAAGATCCTAATTTTGAAAGACTGAAAGATCGGCACGAGCCCACGTGTCTTTGGACCACGCAGCTACAGCCATTTGAAAAATTTCATCTGAAAGAAAAGAATTATTTAGTTTCCATAGCTCCCACTGCGGTTGGAGTAGACGTCTAGCATGCTTTCCTATCTGAACAGACACCATGCAGTGGTCGCTAAAAAATATCTGTCTCACCCACTATCCATGCACAGTAGGTAATGGGCAGCCGAAACATAGATCCTGTCAAGTCGACCATTTGAAGACTATTCGAAGTGCATAAAATGTATACTATCGCTTTTTAGGCGGCCAATGTCAACAAGGTTATGCTCACAAACTAAGTCATCAAGAACAGCAGCACTGGGGTCATAACGCCCACGATAGATTGATCGATCCTCATTGTTTCATGCATAATTGAAATCTCCCAGTAAAATTTTCTGATCCGTGCGCAGAAGGTTTACCAGCGACAAAAAAAACACTTTCCTATCTTGCTGCTTAACAGGCGCATACACACAAACAATTCGCAACTGGTGATCCGAAATGGTGAGGTCACAATATATGCGCCGCCCATCATCATCAGTGCACTATGACAAGTCACTCTATAACTAGTGCATTGCTTAGAAATAGCATGCACCCTCCGGACAAGCCTTTCGAATGACTCAATATAATATTATATGGTGATACAAACATCTCAAGAGCAGTTTCTGTATCCTCGTCCATAGCCAGTTTAGTTTCCTGAATAGCAGCTTCATTCACACGACAGCTTTCAAACAGTTGCTTTAACTGGCATTGGCGCCATCGATTCCGCAAGTTTCTAACATACTATTATCGCTGTACTACTGCCCAGCCATTCCCTCCTGCCTCTAAAAAGGCGCCTAATGAAGGCTAACGATCACAGTGCTCCAAGTGGAAATGACCTCTTTTGGCGTCAATGTCAGGCTTGCGAATGAGGCACTCACTTCAGAAGTCAGAAGAGTGGAAAGGACATGAGTGGGCCTCTGGGTGCGTTCCAATTCCTTAGACGTCTAACAAGACGGCTTCGTAGACGTCATCATAGATGTCTACACATTCGCATAAGGGAACGTGTCTACCTATCTATGCCTCGCGCCACCTCGCGGCATAAAAGATGAACTAAAACGTTAGAATAACGATTATAATGTTGCTTTCCTTAAAACTTTACGATAATACAGGTGAAAATCCCGTTTTTAACGGTTTGCCAATTTTTTCAGCAATAATATTGCGTCTTTAATTATCAGTACGCAAATCGAGTATTGGGCGGTTAACTAGTAGCAGACCGTAACGACTTCTCACGCAATAGGCCTGTTCACGGCTTGACGAAAGAGAATGCCATCAATGTTTTTACTCCTTTATTACTGATGCTGAAATATGCATGCTTCTCGGATGTGCCCATACCCACAGCTGTAAGCATGAAAACATGCAAAAGGCTGTAAACTTGAAAGGATTACATTCGAAAGGTGATAACTGGCTACAGCAGAAGAAAAACTTTATGCCATTACACCTGTCGTCTGCAGTCACTGGGCGAGGAAACCAACCCTGCCGGGGTGGCGCAGTGGTTACGGCGCTCGACTACTGTTCCCAAGGACGCGAAATCGAATTCCGGCCTCAGCGGCCGCTTTTTGGTGGAGGCGAAAAGCAAGGCGCCCGTTTGCTGTGCGATTTCAGTGCACGTTAAAGAACCCCAGGTGGATGAAATTTCCAGAGTCCTCCACTACGGCGTCTCTCATAGCCTGAGTCACTTTGGGACGTTAAACCTCACAAACCACTTTCGATGAGTCGGTGAAGGGGGCCTCGCCCTGTCTCATTTGTTTCTGCATCAAGCGGTGCTAAGGTTCGTGTTTCTCCAAGAACAGAGGCACCCTTTCCTACAGTGTTTTGTCCAGTTTGTTGTGGAATGCATTGCCAAACTAGGTTGTGTCATCTATTGATGGTGGATGTTACGGAACATCGCGTTACCTCCGCGAGGTGGTTGCGTCTTATCGCTTTTTTGTCACGCGTTTCTCGAGATAGTATCTGTCGTTAAACCCCGCAAACCAAACCAAACCAAAGACAGCAGCTCATTTTAATAGTATACGGGCACACTAAAATCAATACGCAACAAGCCGGCATCGTCAGGCGAGTTTGTTCTTCCGAGATTAACTGAAAATGCACCGAAGAGTTTGCCACGGCTACTACAGCAAGCGAGAAACACATGCGTGCCGTACCGTACAGCAGCCGTCCTGACTTCCGGCGAGGTGCTCAGGAAGCGACTTGTTGGTCAATAGCATCAAGGCTCGAGCAACAGTCATCGTCAAGTTAAAAAAAAAAAAAGAAGGAGACCAGCAACATCCAACTAATCTAACTCTGTACGCAAAAATTTCAACCGCGCGCTTTCCTCTTTCGTGATTCAAGAATCAATCTCACGACCACGAAGGCAGCTGAATTAGCCTCTAGCTAGCGTACGCACTGACGTAACAACTCATATTTGAAAGATCGTGCATATGCGTACTCCGCAGCTCGCAAAGAGCACGACCACCATATAGCTACTGCAACCACCGCAAGCACAACTCGCTCAGCGCAATCCTGATCCATGCACCGTTTGTCATGTTGGACAGCAAAGTAGCCTGCACCAATGCTGAGTTCGGCAAAGCAGTCTCACGTGAGAATTGGAACGTGTCCCAAACTAGCGGCTCGCTGTCTAAGTAGATGTCTACTGGGGGTGCTGCAATGCACCCTATGCTGAGCTGTCTTGTTGGCCTTGTGCATTTTTTGTTGCAAGCACGTCCGATTTTAATCGCAGTTAAAAGGACTTTTTTCAGCACGATAGAAAGCTTGCTGTCTGAAGTCATAGATTCTTTAACAATATTGTTAGAAACCTGTAAAAAAAAATTTATTTATCACTGCATGCGCTAGTAAATGTAGGCTGATGCTGCAAACCATGAGCATCGACAGCAATGCCGATTGTGCATTGGCAAAAGTGATGCACTGAAAACTAATGTAAATGCACCCTTCAGACAGTAACCAGACATTTTTAGTGCAGTATCAATTTGTTTCCACACTCAAGCCTCATACGGTACAGGGTCATTCACCTCATCAATGAAAGATTTAGTGGGTCGTGGTCACCGCTTCAAGAAGTTTAAAACGCTTTGTTGCCATTTAATGACAAACACTAAAAATAAAAAGGACATCATAGGCAGTGCGAAACGAGCATCGAATTTTACTGAAGGGTGCACTAGGGGACTGCAAAATATAGTAAAACATGACGAGCACACCTGAAAGACAATGCACCTGAAAAACCTGACATATTTCTTAGATGTGACATGGTGTACTGCACTGCTGACTGCGTATCACCGTAAGAGGTCACTTCAGTTTGTGTTATGCGATTTTCAATGTGAAATTGAAGTTATAAATTCTTGTTTCTTGGATATTGTAGTGCTTTTGAGGCAAGCTATGAGGCAAGAGTTTTTCATTACCGCCATTTACTTACGAGTGCTTGGTCTCCTTAAATAGAGTGGGCGCCTAATGATTCGAATTTGAAAGTGTTGCTTGAAATAAATGTGATCTCTTTAATACCTTTATAATAACAGCATGAAAGTTTCAGTTTGAATAAGCCAGTTTTTCAAGTGAACTAAGTCATTTCTATATTAATGGCAAAGGGTCCCCATTTAAGGTGTGACAGGCCTTGCTGCTGATCCATTGCACATTGATGTTTCAAAGCGAACAGTGTACAACAGGTAACTGCTAATAACTGTTCTTTTTTGGCATTTACAGGCTCTGGAAAATACACGGTCCGTCCAGAGCTTAACTCCAAGATTTCTGTATTTGTGGGCGACATCACAGCTTTGGAAATAGATGCCATTGTAAATGCTGCCAACAACAGCCTTCTCGGAGGGGGTGGTGGTAAGGCTTTTAGTTTCTACTGTCACTGTTACATGAGCGTCTGGCACTCAATCCTGAAACATTTCAGTTAGACCGACATGCAAACTTTAGGACCTCATGCATTGTATCTGCCTGACTGTAATAGGAAAGACAGTCTTGTCAGCAGCAACAACGTAAAGACAGATAAAAGGGAGGAAAATCAAGTAGGGCCAGACATGTAATGTGCAAATTATAGATGGCCCCCTCTAAGAATAACCAAGTGGATCTCAGAGTAGGGAAGACATAGCCACGAGCAGTAGAGGGTCAGGCAGGGTTGGAAAATTAGCAATGAGGGGTGGCCGCAACTGTCATAGGACAAGGCTTATTGAAGATCAGCAGAAGAGGTCTTTCAGTGAATGTTACCAGGGCAAATGACATTTGTTAGGATGACCCATGCCTGGGACTACCAGAAACATTAAAGATAGAATAGCTTTAGAATTGAGAGCCACAGTTCCAATCCTTCTTTGCTGAATGGTTTTCTGAGTTGCAGAATGCTAGTGAACGGCCACCCCATATTATTGTCACTGTGTAGATCAAGACGTGTGCTTAATTTGCAGTGGATGGCGCCATCCACAGCGCTGCAGGCCCCAAGCTCAAAGCCGAGTGTGCCACCCTCAACGGTTGTCCAACCGGGGAGGCAAAAATCACTGGCGGTTACAAGCTGCCAGCTAAGTGTGAGCGTCCTTCAAAAACTTGTGTTTATTGTTGCTGCCCACATGGAACACCGAGAGCAATCTCATGAGTCTTTCATATAGGAAAGCGTTTTCAAGTGGGCCTTTTCATGTTTTTTGTGCCCTTAAAGCAGTGGGTAGCATTGTTTCAAATCATTTGAGAACGTGACGGCATAACCTATTGCTATATATGTGTGTGTGTGTGTGTATATATATATATATATATATATATATATATATATATATATATATATATATATATATATATCATCATCATCAGCCTGATTATACCCACTGCAGGGCGAAGGCCTCTCCCATATTTCTCCACTTAACCTGGTTCTGTGCAAGCTGCATCCACTTGACCCCTGCGAACTTATTAATCTCATCCGCCCACCTAACTTTCTGCCGCCCCCTGCTACGCTTTCCTTCCCTAGGAATCCAGTTTGTTACCCTCAGTGACCATCGGTTATCCTCTCTTCACACTACATGTCCTGCCCATGTCCATTTCTTCTTCTTAATTTCTACTAGAATGTCGGTAACTTGAGTTATTTCTCTGACCCACTCTGCACGCTTTCTATCTCTTAATGTTACCCCTACCATTTTTCGTTCCATAGACCTCTGGGTTGTTCTCAACTTAAGTAGAACTCTCTTGGTTAGCCTCGACGTTTCAGCCCCATAGGTGAGTACAGGCAAGATGCAACTGTTGTATACTTTCCTCTTGAGCGATACCAGTAAGCTGCTAGTCATAATCTGCGAGTGCTTGCCAAATGCGCTCCATCCCAATCTTATTCTTCTTGTTATTTCCTTTTCATGGTCCGGATCTGCGGTTACTACCTGTCCTAAGTAGACATATTCGTCCACTACTTCCAGTATTTCGCTACCTAAGGCAAACTGCTGTTCCTTCCCGAGGCTGTTGAACATTACCTTAGTCTTCTGCATATTGATTTTCAAGCCTACCTTTCTACTTTTCCTGTCTAGGTCATCAATCATTATTTGCAGTTCATCCCCCGAGTTGCTTAGCAAGGCAATGTCATCAGCAAATCGCAGATTACTGAGGTATTCTCCATCTACCCTTATCCCTAACTGCTCCCATTCCAAGTCTCTGAATACTTCCTCTAAACAAGCCGTGAATAGTACTGGAGAGATTGTGTCTCCTTGCCTAACACCTTTCTTTATAGGAATTTTGTTACTTTCTTTATGCAGAACTATGGTTGCTGTGCAGCCACTATATATATCTTCCAGCACTTTCACGTACGGCTCGTCTACCCCCTGATTTCGCAATGCCTGCATCACCGCCGAGGTTTCAACTGAGTCAAATGCTTTTTCGTAATCAATGAATGCTATGTATAAGAGCTGGTTATATTCCGAGCATTTTTCTATCACCTGATTGATGGTATGGATATGATCGATAGTAGAGTACCGTTTCCGAAACCCTGCCTGATCCTTTGCTTGATTGTAGTCTAAGGTTGTCCTGATTCTATTAGCGATTACCTTAGTAAATACCTTATACGTAACAGACAGTAGGCTGATTGGTCTGTAATTTTTAAGGTCCTTAGAAACCCCTTTCTTGTGAATGAGGATAATGTTTGCATTCTTCCATGGTTCCGGTACCGTTGATGACACCAGGCACTGCGTATACAGGGTGGCCAGTTTTTCTAGCACGATATCCCCCCCGTCCTTCAGCAAATCTGTAGTTATCTGATCCTCTCCAGCTGATTTCCCCCTTTTCATAGTTTCTAGTGCTTTCTTGACCTCGTCCTTCGTCACTGGTGGAACGTCTGACTGTTTTTCCCTACCGCCAATCTCACTACGGTCCTGACTACTTTGGCTACTGTAGAGATCTGCATAGAACTCCTCGGCTACTTTGACTATCTTTTCCATATTAGTGATGACGTTGCCCGCTTTGTCCCTTATCGCATACATCTGGTTTTTGCCTATGCCCAATTTCTTTTTTACCGCTTTAAGGCTTCCCCCGTTCTTTACAGCATGCTCAATTTTCTCCATGTTATACTTCCTTATATCGGCCAACAGCTGAGCCAAAAATGCTTCTTGCTTTCTGCGCTCACTATCAATAGGCCAGCTTTCTGCAGTATTTTATTACACCAAATTTCAATGGGTCTCCCTATATATATATATATACCGGGTGTCCCAACTAATTTGAACCAAGGGATACAAAATAATACATTTGAGATAGGTCAGTGAAACCAATTGCATTCAACTGCCAGCCTACTTGCGCACTACAGGCGATTTTTTGTTTTGCAATTACTTAATTAGCTAATTATGTTAATTTTTCTAATTGATTAAATATCGACTTTAGACCAAACATGTGAATTGGAAACTTGTAGAGCACCTTCAGAAACCCCCATTCCATTAATTGCGATAAAGAAAGTCTCACGTGTATCTTTTTTTCTGGGCTCAAAAGAAAGCCCGCGAAATACAAATAATACCACGTGACTAGCGCATTTGTGCGCCGCGATTGTGGTGCTCTCAGCCGTGGTTTGAGCGAACGAAATTAGCTGCGGCCGTGTCTCCTTTGCCCCTCTAAAGCGGCAGGCCGATATACCTGCGATGGCTTCTTCGCCCGCATCCGACAGCCGGCCCACGTGATGGTGCAAGTAGCACCGAGAGCGGCGAGCCGACAGCACCGGGATTCTAACAAACTCTCCTTCTCTCCCATCAGCGAACTTTACGGCAAACGGATGAGCGACAAGGTATCAGCCACTGAATCTGCGCATACAGGCTTGGGTAAAGGGGCGAGATGACATCTGACTCGACTGAAATTAGCGCTGCACCTTCATTTGCCGGTTTTATCGTCATCCGCCTGTCGTGATGTAGGCTGCTGCGGTGCACAGGCCTGGCCAAGATCGCGGGAACGACGGGCGAGCTCGAGCTCGCTCCAACCATCGCCAACATTTCTGCCTGCCGCTGCAACGGGACCATCGGGTCACGGCCGCAGCTGATTTCGTTCGCTCAAACCACGACTGAGAGCACCACGATCGCTGCGCTCAAATGCGCTAGTCACGTGGTATTATTTGTATTTCGTGGGCTTTTTTTTGAGCCCGGAAAAAAAGATACACGTGAGACTTTCTTTATCGCAATTAATGGAATGGGGGTTTCTGAAGGTGCTCTACAACTTTCCAATTCACATTTTTGGTCTAAGGTGAATATTTATTAAATTAGAAAAATTAACATAATTAGCCAATTAACTAATTGCGAAACAAAAAATTGCCTGTAGTGCGCAAGCAGGCTGGTAGTTGTATGCAACTGGTTTCACTGACCTACCTCAAATATATTATTTTGTAACCCTTGGTTCAAGTTAGCTGGGACACCTGGTATATATATATATATATATATATATATATATATATATATATATATATATATATATATATATATATATATATATAGGAAAGCTGGCCTATATATATATATATATATAGGGAGACCCATTGAAATTTGGTGTAATAAAATACTGCAGAAAGCTGGCCTATTGATAGTGAGCGCAGAAAGCAAAAAGCATTTTTGGCTCAGCTGTTGACAGGTATAGTGGACTCTTTTCGACTTCTGGTTATTTTGAATGAGAGCTTTGGTCCTGTAAGCTCAGAGTGAAAATAAAATTTAGCCACCTACTTTAATTTGAACTTCACATTAAATTAACCAAATCTTTGGTGCTTTTTGGCTTCAAATTATTGAGAGCCAACTGTATCATGACAATAAACTTCTTGAACAGCAAAGAAGAACCTGCGATTGCTGTTACATTTCTTGCTTTCTAATAGAAATCTAGCACTTCACCTTTCATTCACATTTAGGCATACTCAACCCAGCTTATTTTGCACAGTCTGATATATTCAGGCTTTCATTTTTTCCTTATGCTATAAACATTTGTAATGATGCGTTATTGCCTATTTTCACTGATTGAGGCATTGTATTAATTTGTAATATTGTTGCACTTTATCACCCTGCTTGGACCTGTGCAAGGTCAGCTGTACGGAATAAATAAAAATGAGAAGGATTCAACGCTGCTGAACTGAATGTGGAGCGAAAGTATTAGCTGCGGGTGACCGAGTGTTCTTCTTCTTCTTCTTCGATGACAACGATGACAAGCGGTTAGACCTGGCGTAGTATTGCTTTCGCAGTAAAAATGTATATCTATTCTAGCCGAACCCCCTGTGGTGCTGCATTGGTTAGGGCGCTCAGCTACTGTGCCCAAGGATGCCGGTTCGAATCCCAGCGGTGGCAACCACTTTTTGATGGAGGCGAAAGTGCCCGTTTGCTTTGCGATGTCAGTGCACATTAAAGAACTCAGGTAGTCGAAATTTCTCCATAGCCATCTATTATGTTGCCTCTCATAGCCTTAATCGCTTTGGGACATTAAACCCCTTTTTAACCAAAGCAAACCATTCTAGCCTGCTAGAGAAGGAAGTGGAAGTGAAATTAGGTTGTTTATCAATGTTGTATCTTTATAAGTCATAAATCTATACTGTACTGTATACATGCTGCACCAAATGTGCATTGAAAGCAAACTTTAGAGAAGAGCTGTTTGAGCACAGTTTCACGACTTACGTGTCTTCCACTTGTGGTTGTCACTGAAGTGGATGCAAGTTAGGTTAACATACCATACCTGGGCAGATAATCATGGTAATCTGATGAGATGCGTGGAGCAGGTTCAGAGGTTACAGTGTCTGGCATCAAGTATTTCTGAGTAACGAGTAGACGATGCACTCACGTTGGGCTTGAACAGTTGTGGCATAACAGCACCAGCATAGTTTGTGGTTATAAGACCACAGCAAGATAATGTGGATAAAGTCTGACTGCTTTTTGTCAAGAGAGGTCTAATTATTTATTTCATGAGACACTTTTGATGATGCCTGATTGAAGTCTGTCTGGCAAAGTTATCACGCAACTACACTGTTTGCAAGGGGTGATAGCGGTGCTTATGATTCAGCAGGGAACAGTCACCAATTTTCGTTACTGTGGTAAAGGTTGTTGTTTGACCTCAACGTTTGTCAGATGAGTTTCATTCAACTTTGCCAATGAAGGCATGAGAAAAATGGAAAAAAGTTTGCTGAAGTGAAACCTAGACTTGTCCAAAGGTTGTCCTTCGCATGATTCTGCTTCACATCGGTTCTTTTCCGTCAGATGTCATCCATACGGTTGGCCCAGTTGGTGAGAACGAAGCCAAGCTCCATAGTTGCTACCTCACCTGCCTCGAGACTCTGAAGGCGCACAAGCTGAGGACAGTGGTGAGTGTGGTGCACAGCTGTTGGCACTTCAAGTATGTAAAGTTTCCCACAGTGATAGTTATGCGAGGGACATTCCTCAATTTTTTTCTGTGTTCATTTTCATCTATCGGAGGAATGCGTGACAACAGGAAAATCTCGGTCACTTAGTGGTTTTATCAATGCATATAAAAAACTGCTCTGTAGAGTCTTTGCTGCTACTTTACAATACAGTCAAATCTCTGTATAATGATTCATCTGGGTCTGCCAAAATTCATGTTATTTTGAAGTGTTGTGATGGAAAACTTACCTACCATCATTTCAATACATTACTAATCATTTTAAGTTAAAAAGGAGGATATTCCCCCCTCCAGTCAAAGCCTTAGATAAGAAACAGGAGAGTCCCGGTCCATGGCTGACAGTGATCTGAGTAGCCAATTCAATGAGCCGGGTTTGAACTCAGAGGTCTGAGCTAACCAACATGGCCTCCCATTGCTCAAGAGTAGGAACTTGCATTAGCGATTCCAGGGGCGACTCCTCTTTACAATTACACAATATGTGATCATCAGTGGCTATTTCACCATATAGTGCGTATTCCTGGTCGTAATCATCGGGGCAGAATTTTGGCAAGTAAGAAGTCGTGAAGGATCGCGTCTGGAGCTGCCTCCAGGTGGTCTCCTCAGGAGACCATGAGCAATGGGAGGCCATGTAGGTTAGCTCAGACCTCGGAGTTCAAACCGCAGCTCCAGACGCGATCCTTTACGACTTCTTACTTGTCAAAATTCTGCCCGATGATTACGACCAGGAATACGCACTATATGGTGAAATAGCCACTGATGATCACATATTGTGTAATTGTAAAGAGGAGTCGCCCCTGGAATCGCTAATTCAAG
Source organism: Amblyomma maculatum (assembly GCF_055883805.1). Classification (NCBI taxonomy): domain Eukaryota; kingdom Metazoa; phylum Arthropoda; class Arachnida; order Ixodida; family Ixodidae; genus Amblyomma; species Amblyomma maculatum. Next base: position 3,465,746 of record NC_139353.1, read on the forward strand.
TTCCTACTCTTGAGCAATGGGAGGCCATGTTGGTTAGCTCAGACCTCGGAGTTCAAACCCAGCTCATTGAATTGGCTACTCAGATCACTGTCAGCCATGGACTGATAGCTACTTAGCTTGCATCATCTGCATTTTTCCTTTTGTGACGAAATAAATGTTTCCTAGTCGAATTTGCTTTTATAAGTAAGCCAGTGTCGAACCTAGATATGAAAATGACTCACCTTGGCATAAACATCTATCTATGCACGGCCGCTCTCGAGGGAGAGAGCGCGCGCTCTTTCTTACGGCGGCCTTCTCAATCTCAGTGCACGGCCGCTCTCGAGGGAGAGAGCGCGCGCTCTTTCTTACGGCCTTCTCAATCGTCGCGGGAACAATGGGAACTTTTCTCCTTGAGTTACGCTCTCCGCCACTGCAAGGGGCGCGACCTGCTCACTGTTCGCTCCGCGTCTGCTTCAGCGGCGGCAGGTGGCTTTTGCCTGGTTTCGCGCTGTCGCTCGCGAGTTTCGTGGTGAGTGCAGCCCCGAAATTAAAGAGCACAGAAGGTAGATACTGCAGCGGCATGTCGTCAGCGTACAACACGTGAACGGATATAAAAAACACTGTCGTTCAGCAAACGTTCAAGCATGACATACACTGCGGCACGGTAGCTACTTTTGTCCATTTTAATCCGAATTTTCCCCAAGCCTGTACAAGAATAGGAACAAAAAGAAAACTGAATGAGCAGTGATCACATCGAAGCTTCTTCAAGGCTAACATGACAGCAAATCGTCTGCAACAGCAAAACCGTTTTTCAGCGCTAGATGCGAAACCATTCATGTAGCACCTAAGATGAAAATAATTTCATAAAAATGTAATGTAAATTGCAAAATGCTTGCTTGATATAAAGTATTAGTATAACAGTCAAAGTAAACGTTCTATGGTTGAATTTTAAATGTTATTACAATTCATATATTAGGCAATGTGTGGTATTATAAACATTATTTTAATTTTGCAAATAAACATTGTTTTAATGAAATTTTTACATGATATTATGCTTATTATGAAAACAAAATATAGTTTGATATTCATGACACCACTTGTGCTCAAAGTGGTAAAAAAAGGCCAATAAATGATGAAGGTGATACTCTATGCAGTGACTTACAAATGAGTTCACCTGCTATATCGAAAGTATACAAGAAACTTCTAAAGCGTTAAAGAAGTATACTCTCACTGAAGACTCATTTCAAGCCTTATATAGCGACCCATTGATCTCTTCAGGAAAGTAAGGTTAATATGCGGAAGGGAATCACATATGCTAGATGCGAGGGCCGTGACAGCTAGCGGCACATGACTACATTGTCAAGACGGGCGTTTCATCTGAGAGCAAAATCAAGGCACTGAAGGAAGTGATGGCATCTCCTACCATTCCATTTCCCACTGTCACATATTCCGGTTCACCTTACGTCGCTGGATATATCATTTAGTTAATCAACTTCGGGTGTGACGCTTGCGCTATTCTTGAAACTAGCGAAAGAAGCAGCCCCATGTAGTACGGTAGCTCTTCTACGAGGACAATGTTCTAGTGGACTGCATTATCCGAAACCAGAGCTTGTTGCCCTATTGGACAAGCTTTTTTTTTTCTCGAAAAAGCTGCCGTGCACCTACTACGCACAAATGTACTCGAAGTACTTAAAGGGCCACTGTCCAGGGAAGGCCCTTATAAGCAAAGGAGCCCAGTGTTTCGATCAGGTACCGGAGATAGTCTGTGCAAAACGCTACAGTGACGCGCGCCTCAAAGCATCGAAAATACAATTCAAAGCTCTCGCATGCTCTCCTTTGGGAAGCCAGCTTCCCCGTTTCCTGCGCTGGCCCGACGGGCCACAGTAATGACGTACATACCGCGGACGACGTCCATTAGTCCGTCTCGCTGACTGACGGGAGAAGGATGGGTGTCTACCGCTCGCTGCGCGCTTTTCCCTCGCCACGGCCAGGCTGAATCCAGCGGCGTGCGCTCCCTCGGCCGTTTTTTTTTTTTCGCGCTCACGGAGTGCCACGCCCCACCTCCCGCCCCACCTCCCGCCAAACGCGGAGGAGGAAGGGGAATTTGTCTTGCGGAGGCTAGACGACCTCGGGCAGGAGAGTGAAAAACCTTTTGCAAGGGAACGGAAGGAGAGAAGCATGACAGAATCGGGTGATTGCGGTGGCTGTAACTGCGTTATTAGTTACTCTTTTCAAAAACATTTTGCGGCCTTGCGTTCTAGGGGCGAAGTCTCACAGTCACCGGGGAAGAAAATATTTTCGACCGGAGGGTGGACAGTGGGCCTTTAAGATCCTGATTCAATCAGCATTTCAGAACTCAACACTGAGTTGCCCGAAAGGAATTGACAACAGCTATATTATTAGGTCCGCTTCTTTGATATTTGAAAAATTTCTCAGAATTCTTCTCAATTAATTATACCAAGAAAGTGACGGAGAAGACCGAGAGGCCAACTCCTTATGTGCACAAGCCGTGCAGGAAGATTTTGAGCCTGAATTTTCTAGACGCAGGTCGCATTTTGATGAGTTGATGAGTATATAGTGCAATGTGTAACTTTGAAGGACAATTTTTTTATTGTTTGCCGCTCTTTTCGATTCTGCTTAACTGTTTATGCCCATTTCCTCGATTAAAAGTAGTCGCGAGACTATATATATATATATACATCTTCGGTCTTTCAACCGACTGATGTGTTTTGAACGAAGCTAGAACAACCCACGCCACAGACAAATGAAATTTTTACTATATGAGTAAATTTTTGTTCTTTACTCTGAATCTGAGACGCGCCATGAATTTTTGCCGGTGCCTCTTCTGATCTAAACGAAAACGGTAGCGGTTGACAGAATCTCCACCCAACAGTTCACCATGCACTCACGTCAGGTCGCGCTACACCTGCTTAAAACATTCAAAGGCAGATTGCATAGCCTGGTAAATTTAGTTTTGTACAAAACTTAGCGGTAAAAAATGTTGAAGTGTACCCAAAGCTTCATTCGACCGTGCACGGCCGCACTGATGAAGGAGCGCGCGCGTGAGCGGATTGTTCACTGTATTTTATTCCTCGTACACGATAAATGTTCGATGTTGATGACGGACTGCATAAACTATAAGAGGCGAAATATCAGGACCTGCCGGTTGCAACTGACGCGGGCAAAGCTAAAAGCGAGCGCGCGTTTCCCTTGCGCGTGAACGGCTGTAGCGGAGGAGCAGCAGTGGGGCGGTGGAAACAGACCCCATTGGAGAGGCCGTAAGAGAAGAGAAACGCTCTCTCCCTCGAGACCGGCCGTGATCTGTGTTTGTAGACAAGCAAAAACCTCAGATTAAAATGTTACACTAGCTTCAAAGCTGCTTTATTTGAAGAAATCGGTGATTTTCTTTTGGCATGTGCAGTACACATGACAGATTAACGCAGCACCTCATCGGCTATGTCATTGTACGAGAGATGAAAGGGCAGACTTTGTTCATGTGCATTAAAGCATCGGATTTTGATGTGACCTTATTTTGTTTAGTGTTCAGTAAGATTTACAATCTTGTCCCAGTCTTTCAGAATGGTTGCGACGGTCATTGGGGCAATGCCACACTGTCTGCATGGGTCGATTTGCTTTTTGTTCTACGTCGATTTCTTACAATACAGTTAAACATGGTTATAACAAAGTTATAAAATGTCCATGATTTTTTTCTACATACAGGTTTTCGTTTTATGCAGTTTTCGCATGGAGGCTCAAAAGGCTTAACGAAATCCAGATTAAGAATTGATTGTAAGGAAAACCATTTTGAAAGTATTTACATGAAATCAGAATTGCTCGAGGTTACAAAAGCGGTGCAAAGTTTTGCGATCGCACTGAGGGCGTGGTGCAATTGCGGTGGCAGCCTCCATCTCTGCTGTGGCTCGCACCTAGTCTACGATGAAGCGGGGAAAGGAGGCTGACGGAGGAGTCAGTCTTGTCAGTTTTGGGTAGAGCACGCGCTTTTTCTGGTTTGCGCCGCTGCAGAGCGAGGAAGCACCTGTGAATTCGTGCATGTTCCCATTCATCCACCACTGTTGCCCCAGCAAACCGACTGCTTCGCGTTGCCAGCGCTCTTCGCTGTTCTCTCCTCTACCGATGTGCGGGCGTTGCGAGCAACCACGTGCCAGCAGTGGACACATACTGCTCTTGCCGTCATTTTTCTTTGTTCTGTTATTTTCCGCTGCTTTTAAGCATGAAGTTTTGTAGTGGTGCATTTCAAAAGCAACAAGACTGCTCAAGCACAGCGCAATGTAGCGCTCGTTGCTGTCGTAGACGCTCCTCTCACACCAGTTCGTGTTTTATCGAATGAAACTTGCAGGGTTCTACCAATTTCCAGTAATCAGTGCTAGCTAAGAGATAGTCGGTACTTCGAATTTGTTTTGTCAAGGTCAACCATCGCGGCAGGTTTGTTATATGGAGTTTTCAAATGCATGCACTTCAGTGGGTGCAGTGTCGGGGAATTAAAAAAACTTTATTGAGGAATTTGCTTCATGGCGGTTTGTTACATTGAGGATTACTGTATGTCCAATTTTTCCTGCAGCAAAAACTGCTTTTTCTTCTGTTTGGCACCGTTGCTGGCTGCATTCATTGTCGGTCTCTCACAAACTTCGCAGGAAGGTCACCCCGCAACAAACATTACCTGACCGCACATGTGAATAGCACACACAACCGACCGACGCACGACTCAAGACACACAAAGAGAAAAAAGATAAAGTGGCAAGCAGCTAGGCCTGCTGGCTACTGCATATTAAACTGCAACTTCGTAGTGGTGCTAGGAGTTGGCAGTTTCTGTTTCATGTAAATGTTGTAGCACTGTTAATTTTAGCCGAATTCGTTATACCTTGATTAAAGGGACACTGCGGCAGTTTTAAAATGTGCTAGTACTCTAGATTTTTGAAATAGGTTACTTGTCGATCAGGTATGTGAAGTTATTTTTTCGATTATATATAAAACACGTGCGCAATCGCCGACTGAAAACACTCAATTCAAATCTCCCGCAACCCGTGCAACTGCTACAGAGGAGGAAAGTAGAAAGAGAAACTTCGCTCTTACCGTTCGTTGTTCTGCCACTTTAGGAGCCGGAGGCATTCAGAATTACCCGAGGGAGCTTTTGGCATCCGCTGTTCCTCGTCTTACATTCATTGTGGACGTACAAAACATGTCAGCTTAGTGTTGTGCGCCGGATGCAACACTGTTTTGTACTTGTTCAGATGCACGAGCAGCTGTGGTCACGAAAGTGTCGTCTTCCATCGTATCTCGCAATGTCAAAAGCTCACGGCGCATTGAGACGCTGCTGAGAAAAGAAATAAATTCGAGCTGACCACAGGAAACATTCTACTGGAAGCATTTTCGTGATTGTGACTACATGCAGTTTTTTTCTGATTTCTAGCTGAACCATGACGTGTTTCATTCCATTTCCTTGTACAAAAGAGTCGTGCCAGTCACCATTGCCTAGAATCACGTTTATTAAAGAAAGAAAAGAGATGTAAGGGCTTATACGTCTGATTGTAGTTCCATTACTTTCTGACTATTCAGGTATCATTTGTGTGCGAACCGCCGCGTTTAGCATCTGTTCGCTTTTAGCGTCGGTCTGTCCACGGAGCGCAAACTTGCGATGGGACGGGCAGGCAGCATTGGCACGTGGCTGTACTTGTGTGTCCTTTTTTTTTTTTTCTTTTCTTTTTTTTTTTTTTGCGCAAAGGTACACACAACGGCTTTTATGCTAAACATCAGACATGTCGTCAGCCGCACACGCTGATGATCCTTTGCGAACGAGCAGATAACTGTTGTGTCGCAGCTAGGTTGTGAAGGCTTTGCGAAATCCTTTCCAGCATGACACGCGCCTGATATGTTTGTGGAACCCCCACGGGAACATTATTAGAAGATAAGGCGTGTACTTCTCAGCTCAGTATGGGTGCATTCAGGTATGGAGCGCACTGAGTGAGGTTTGGTTCAATGCGTCTAAGAAATCAAGCTTCAAAGTTGTTCATATATGGCCTCGTGATTTTGCACTCGTTGCTGGCTCGTCATTTTACATAGTCCAGTCTTCTTTGGGGATGCAAATTAAATTATAAACCGGCAAGGCTTTTGTAAGAAAACACATTCTTGAACACTGTTTTCTCATGAAGGCATTGGTGCGGTGGACCTGCAGCTTGGCATTCAACATACGTCGGCCATCAGTTCACTAAACTTAGATTGTGAGTGTACGATAAAAGGGAAAGGTTCTCTACATTCTGCGTGGGTTTGACTTGATCTCCAGCGCAATAGCTCCATCAGTGCCTTGCATGCATCGCAGAGCTCGGCAACCGCACTTCGCTTACTGATCATTTGTCTGGTGTACTGCTTTGTATTACTTCACCCTTTCCATAAAGGTAGGATGCCTGGAACTCAAAGTAGAATTTGGTAAGCCATGCCGTGGGACCTTTTTTCACGGACTTTTCAGGTGCAGTGGGAGACCTGGGACTGAGGTAGTCGGCTAGTGCATTGTTAGCTGCCCTTCCTTCCCAGGAATATGCATGCTGAGGTTTCGCTGAGGGTCATACCGTTTCAGCTAATAATGACACACACTACTTTTCAAAATGCCTTACTGTATACCACAGAAAGTTTTCATGAAAAGCCCCTGCGCCCCACAACATAAGTGCTGCATCGTTTATGGGCGCATCTGGTACGAATATATGCAGTGAAACCCCCGATAATCATTCGGGTGGAACTGGCATGCCATAATAACTTTTACAAAGCCGTAAATAGCTGCGATCAGCACGCAGCACAATGACGGAGCCGCATCGGCAGCTTCTCAGTCCTCAAAATGTCTTCACGCAGTCTTGGCCAATCACAGGAGGTGGCGCGACCCGTGGTAAGCCCAGTCATGCGGGCTGCGCATTTCTGCTGAAAAAAAGGCTATTTTTACTTTTTACTTCCCAATTTCAATCCGATATTTGAGTTCGCAGCATGAACAACTGTGGGTTTCTGCTGAAAGCCCGATTTTTGCTAAAAGTGCCGTAGTGTCCCTTTAAAGAAGAGAAAATAAATTACGTATGTTATTCTGAAATAAACGCTATGTTGAAATTTGTTGTTCTGAATTATTTTTACATTGAGAATGTTGGAAGTCTGGTGGGGATTTTTAAATTATTTGTAAATATTGTAACGTAGATACACAGATATATTTACAGATATTTACAAAGAGGTAGCTGACCAGACTAACAACTTCATGCCAGCGGCGCCCAGCACGAATCACACACACTTCGTCGTTCTCCACCTTCCACATGCGAGCACAGCACTTTGTCGTCGTCGTCTCTTTACATAACTCCCGGCGGCGAAAGCACTGTCCCGGTGCTAAGTAGAAGACGGATCAGGTGCATGGTACGGCTTGAGGCGAACTACATGAACAACGTCGGTGGCAGGGCGGGTGGATGATGTTGAAGAATCAAGAGGAGCAACCTCATATGTCACGTCGGTCACCTGATGGAGCACACGATAAGGGCCATTGCACTGGCAAAGGAGCTTCTCAGAAAGACTGACACACCAAGGAGGAGACCAAACGAGAGCGAGTGATCCTGGCGCATAGTGTACTGGGCGATGCCGGCGGTCATAAACAGACTTCTGGTAGGGCTGGGAGGCGGTGAGACGGTCGCGGGCGATTTCGCGGGCCATAGTTGTATGGGTGATGTCGTCACGTGCTTACTTCGGGGTCGACTCCAAAGATGGCGGCAGCAGTGTATCCATTGGCAATGCAGAAGGTCGACCAAATAGAAGATAGAATGGCGAATAGCCTGTGGTGTCGTGTCGCGACGAATTGTAAGCAATTGTTACATAGGGCAAGGCATTGTCCCAATCACGATGGTTGGGTGCGACGTACATAGATAGCATGTCAGTGAGGGTCCTGTTCAGCTGCTCAGTAAGCCCGTTCTTTGAGGATGGTATGCTGTAGTGAGCTTATGTTGCGTGGAACAGGACCGGAGTATGTCGTCAACTACCCGGAAGAAAAAGTAGCGGCCGCGGTCTGTCAGCAATTGGCGTGGAGCACTGTGGTGAAGGATGACATTTTGAAGCAGGAAATCGGCGACATCGGTGGCGCAACTGGTTGGTAATGCACGTGTGATAGCATATCTGGTGGCGTAGTTGGTTGCGACAGCAATCCAGCGGTTGCCGGAACTGGACGTCTGAAAAGGTCAGAGGAGGTCTAGTCCGACACGATAGAAGGGTTCGAGGGGTATGTTGATAGGCTGCAGAAGACCGGCAGGCAATGTGGATGAGGGCTTTCTGCGTTGATAGAATATGAAAAATTCGTTATTGTGTATATAGTACCGAGATTCTACAGTGATCCTCATCATCATCATCATCATCATCAGCCTGACTATAACCACTGCAGGGCGAAGGCCTCTCCCATATTTCTCCACTTAACCCGGTTCTGTGCTAGCTGCATCCACTTGACCCCTGCGAACTTCTTAATCTCATCCGCCCACCTAAATTTCTGCCGCCCTCTGCTACGCTTTCCTTCCCTTGGAATCCAGTTTGTTACCCTAAGCGACCATCGGTTATCCTCTCTTCACACTACATGTCCTGCCCATGTCCATTTCTTCTTCTTAATTTGCACTAGAATGTCGGTAACTTGAGCTCTGACCCACTCTGCACGCTTCCTATCTCTTAATGTTACCCCTACCATTTTTCGTTCCATAGCCCTCTGGGTTGTCCTCAACTTAAAGGGGGCATGAAACGGCTAGAAAGGTCACTGACAAACGTTTTCAATGCGCAGAACAAATGCTTCCGAGCATTCGTTCAAAGTAAAACTCATCGGAAAAAATCCAGCGATTTGTTATTAATTTTTAAAAACAGCGTTTTTTGAAATTCGCGGGCTGCGCCATTTCCGCGTGGCGGCGAAATGTGGGACTATTCTGCCGTGATTTCCTACGTCACCAGTCCCAGAGTGACAGGCCGCGACGCCCACTACGTCACTGACACACTTCCGGTAGCTGCGAAAGTCGTCTGCTCGAGTGCTGCAATGCATGCGTGAACCCGAGCTTGGCGCTTTGGTTCGCGATGTTAACCAAAAAGGTGGTGGCATCCGATTGAAAGTGCGCGTCGGTGCAGCAGTGCGAAAAGAGCACGCAGGTCCGATTCAACACCGTACCGATTAAAAAGGCAGCATCACCTTCGTGTAAGTGAAACGTGCGTCAAAAAAGGTCTGTCCTCAGCTTCAGCGCGAAAGTACACAAATTCGCACCGCTTATGTACAGCACCGGATGTCGCCAGGTTACCGCAGAGATGCCGTCCGCGGGCGCTGCAACCGACGGCACTCCGATCGTGCGCTGCTCCCTGGTCGTCGCTAGGCCTTATTTGCGTTGAAGCCACGGCGGACGGCGTTTTGGAATCACCCGCTTCCCTGCGTCTCTAGCGTAGCCGCTCGCATGCTCATGTGCACAATTCTTGCGTGTCGGTGCGAAAATCAGTGACAACCTGCGCTGCCGAACTGAATGTGCCGAGCTGCTTTGCTGATGTTTTGCACCGTCGATTCTGGCTCGGACGATGCGTACACATGAGATAAACACGCGTGCACGCTGCGCATTGGCACTTCCTATACGATGTGCGAAAGGACGTCAAAAAAAAAAATACACTATCCTTTTTGTTAACCTCAATTTTAAGATTTGCAGACGAATAATTCGTGCTCACCTGTCATCCGATATCAACTCTGTAGTGATCATCAGTCCGTGCTCTCGTCGGTGATACGTACGCGTATACATTCCATTCGTTATGCACAAGAGATGCCTCTCGCCGACCATAATGAAAGCAGCTCCGGACTAAAAGTGACGACGACATATGTTTGCACGCGGGCAACTCGCACGCTCGATCGTCTGCCAGCATCCATGCAGAGTCGATGCTATCGCGTCAACTCCGCGAGGGGTCACCGGCCGCCGTTGGTCAAACCGCAGAAGACGGTACCAAAGAGACTGACCCAGGCAGCGCGAGAGAAGAAACCGGTCTTGTAGAAAGCCGTGCTCGGCAGGAGTGCACGCTAATTTGCGCTGAATGGGACAGGGATATGAAGGAAAGTGCTCCCTCCGCGGCGGCCGCCGGTATGTGTGGACTCCCACCTGCAGGTATGCGCTCGCGAACGCTGTCGCACACAATTCCGAGAGGTCAAGAAACTGAAGACACCGGCGGCCGAGGAAGACAGCAGACAAGGTTGAAAGCTATGCAAACGCAGTCGGGACGGGAAAGGCAGAGACCGTGAATGCATGGGCGACGACCGGAAGTCTCAGAACCGAGCGTCACCCGATGAAGCTTCGTGGGCGGGGCTAGCGGGGCGGAGTTCCCGAGCTTTTCTTCGTTTTTTTCTGGTGTCTCGGAGTGTTGAGTTGAGGGGAGCGAGGAGGAGCGCCATTTTTAATCGCCGATATCTATGGTGTTAATGAAGCTAGCTAAAAAATTCTTGCGGTGAATTGACCTGTGAGGGAGTACTTATCTCTCGACCGATTTGCTTTACCCCGTTTTAGGCATTGCATGACCCCTTTAAGTAGAACTCTCTTGGTTAGCCTCCACGTTTCGGCGCTATAGGTGAGTACAGGTAAGATGCAACTGTTATATACTTTCCTCTTCAGCGATACCGGTAAGCTGCTAGACATAATCTGCGAGTGCTTGCCAAATGCGCTCCATCCCAATCTTATTGTTCTTGTTATTTCCTTTTCATGGTCCGGATCTGCGGTTACTACCTGTCCTAAGTAGACATATTCGCCTACTACTTCCAGTACTTCGCTACCTAATGTAAACTGCTGTTCCTTCCCGAGGCTGTTGAACATTACCTTAGTCGTCTGCATATTGATTTTCAAGCCTACCTTTCTACTTTTCCTGTCTAGGTCATCAATCATTATTTGTAGTTCATCTCCCGAGTTGCTTAGCAAGGCAATGTCATCAGCAAATCGCAGATTACTGAGGTATTCCCCATCAACCCTTATCCCTAACTGCTCCCATTCCAAGTCTCTGAATACTTCCACTAAGCGAGCTGTGAATAGTACTGGGGAGATTGTGTCTCCTTGCCTAACACCTTTCTTTATGGGAATTTTGTTACTTTCTTTATGCAGAACTATGGTTGCTGTGCAGCCACTGTATATATCTTCCAGCACTTTCACGTACGGCTCGTCTACCCCCTGATTTCGCAATGCCTGCATCACCGCCGAGGTTTCAACTGAGTCAAATGCTTTTTCGTAATCAATGAATGCTATGTATAAGGGCTGGTTATATTCCGAGCATTTTTCTCTCACCTGATTGATGGTATGGATATGATCGATAGTAGAGTACAGTTTCCGAAACCCTGCTTGATCCTTTGCTTGATTGAAGTCTAAGGTTATCCTGATTCTATTAGCGATTACCTTAGTAAATACCTTATACGTAACAGACAGTAAGCTGATTGGTCTGTAATTTTTAAGGTCCTTAGAGTCCCCTTTCTTATGAATGAGGATAATGTTTGCATTCTTCCATGGTTCCGGTACCGTCGATGACACCAGGCACTGCGTATACAAGGTGGCCAGTTTTTCTAACACGATATCCCCCCTGTCCTTCAGCAAATCCGTAGTTATCTGATCCTCTCCAGCTGATTTCCCCCTTTTCATAGTTTCTAATGCTTTCTTGACCTCGTCCTTCGTCACTGGTGGAACGTCTGAATGTTTTTCCCTACCGCCAATCTCTTACGTTCCTGACTACTTTGGCTACTGTAGAGATTTGTATAGAATTCCTCGGCTACTTTGACTTTCTTGTCCATATTCGTGATGACGTTGCCCGCCTTGTCCCTTATCGCATACATCTGGTTTTTGCCTATGCCCAATTTCTTCTTTACCGCTTTAAGGCTTCCCCCGTCCTTTACAGCATGCTCAATTTTCTCCATGTTATACTTCCTTAATCGGCCACCTTGCGCTTATTGATTAGCTTTGATATCTCGGCCAATTCGATCCGGTCTGTTGGATTGGAAGCTTTCATACTCTGGCGTTTCTTAATCAAATCTTTCGTCTCCTTGGACAGCTTACCGGTATCATCTCTAACTATCCTACCGCCTACTTCTACCGCGCACTCAGTAATGATATCTCTGAAATTATTGTTCCTTGCTTCTACGGTAATGTTGCCATCCTCGGTTAGAGCTGAATACCTATTCTGTAGCGAGGTCCTGAACTCTTCTGCCCTCCCCCTTACCGCTAATTCGTTGATGGGTTTCTTTCTTACTAATCTGTTGCGTTCCTTCTTCAGATTTAGGCTAATTCGGGACCTCACCATCCTGTGGTCACTGCATCGCACTTTCCCGATTACCTCTACATCTTGCATAATGGCGGGGGTCGAACACATTATGAAGTCGATTTCATTTTTAGTCTCCTCGTTAGGACTTTTCCATGTCCATTTCCGGTTCTTCCGTTTGCTGAGGAAGGTATTCATGATTTGTAAGTTATTGCGCTCTGCAAACTCAACTAGTAACTCCCCCCTGCTATTCCTAGAGCCAATGCCATAGTCACCTACCGCCTTGTCTCCTGCCTGCTTTTTCCCAACCTTGGCATTGAAGTCGCCCATTAGTACAGTATACTGCGTCTTTACTTTTCGCATTGCCGATTCTACATCTTCGTAGAAGCTTTCAACTGCCTGGTCATCATAACTACATGTAGGTGCATAGGCCTGTACAACCTTCAGTTTATACCGCTTATTAAGCCTAATTACAATGCCTGCCACCCTCTCATTAATACTATAGAATTCATCGATATTACCCGCTATGTACTTATTGACAAGGAAACCTACTCCTAGTTCTCGCCTCTCCGGTAAACCTCGGTAACACAGTACATGCCCATCCTTCAGTACAGTATATGTCTCATTCGGCCTCCTAGCCTCACTAAGCATTATACATCCCATTTCATGCCCTCTAGTTCCTCTAACAGCACTGCTAAACTAGCTTCACTAGCTAGGGTTCTAGCATTAAACGTTGCCAGGGTCAGTTTCCAATGGCGGCCTGTCCAGCGGAGCCAGGCTTTCTTAGCACCCCCTGCTGCGTCACAGGTCTGACCGCCGCCGTGGTCAGTTGTTCCGCAGCCGGCGGTGACTGAGGGCCGGGGTTTTGTGGAGCTTATCATGAGAGGTTGCGGCCAATTACTGCACCAGGGTGGCCAACTCCTGTTCTGATGAGGGAGTGCGTTGCCGGAGGCGTTCACTGGCATCAGGTCGCACCCCAAACCTATTTATGCAATTCCATCAACACGCGGATTTTTTTTTTTTTTTTTAATCCGGTGGAGAATTGCGCGGCACCGGGATTTGAACCCCGGTCCTCTTGCATGCGAGGCGGATGTTCTACCGCTACGCCACCGCTGCAGCTCAGGTGAGCTATCCGCGCATTAAAGCAGAAGTGACGCTCCCCAGCACGTCTGACAGAGAATTATTACCAGTGCCTGTATAAATACAGAGGATACTTGAAAACAAGACGACTATAGGTCCGCTTTTTATACCCCCCCCCCCTCTCTCGGTAACGCTGGTCGTCATGGAGGAAGATACGCCTTTCATCGCGTGGTGGTGCGTCAGTCTGTGAAGCACGCAAATGAACGAAGACGTGCGGCGAGACAATGCATGTTTACAGTGATCCTTTTAATATATATATATATATTTCTTTCTTTTTTTTTCTATGAAAAGGTACCAGACCTCAGAAGTTTGAGTTACAAGTCCCTTCTATTAAGATTCCCAACAACTCTTGGCCTCAAGTGATAATGGATCTCTCATTTTTTCTTTTTTCCTGCAATAGAAGTTCACTTGTGATTAGAAAACACCTTAACGGTCAGTCTCTTGTTCTCCCTCATGCGCGAACAAAAATTTCCCTCGTCGACACCACATCTCAATTGGAAGTGACCTATTGTGACCGGTGCCTTTCTCTCATTCTTTTTTTTTTTTGCTAGCTTATGATGAGAGCTTCACTAAGGAAAAGTAGCCTTTCTGTCAGTAGGAAGTACTAGCAATTTTTTTATCTGTATGAACTACTACTCTTCAGTGTTAAGTTGAGAATACAGTCCAACTCATGTATGGAGCATTTGCTCTCATAGGTTGGAGTCTTAGGCAGAATACAGCTTACCTTTTACTTCTCTGTCCTATGGGAGAATGAGAAGTTTGGGAAGTTATAGATTTGGTCATAACTCATAAAAAGTTGAAGCCCTACTCATTACATAATAAGGTTTCTAAGAGACCAAAAGTTTTGTAGCTTGTGCGCATAGTAGTGGGAAGAGAGGATAACTGATGGTCGCTTAGGGTAACAAACTGGATTTCAAGAGAAGGAAAGCGTAGCAGAGGGCGGCAGAAAGGTTAGGTGGGCGGACAAGGTTAAGAAGTTCGCAGGGGTCAAGTGGATGGCGCTAGCAGAGGACCGGGTTAATTGGAGAAGTATGGGAGAAGCCTTCGCCCTGCAGTGAGTATAGTCAGGCTGCTGCTGGTGATGATGACGATGATGATGTCCATTAATGACATTTGGTTCTGATGATGTCGAGAATACCTCAGTTGGGGCATGCAGCTGTATAGCTACTCGATACCAATAAAGCTGAGTTGGCATGCAGTCTGGTGAGAGTAGAGCCGTCAACCCAACAAGTATGGAATGTAACATGTACAACTTCATAACAGCATCATATCAGTCTGAAGGCTGCATCACGTCATTTGTCTAAGCAGTTGTCTAATATAGACTTAACTCTCCAAAGTTGGGAAAAAAGAAATCAGATTGTAATCACAATGGTCTCACCAGATATGTTTTTATGCACAACATGTTTTACATACACTTGATTATGGACCAAAGTGTCCATATCATAAGGCACAGTTGTATATGGTTTGCCTGCTTTCACAAGCACAATCTTCCATCATACTTTTTTTTTTTTTTTTTGCTTTCTTGGCATCATGTCGGCAGAAAGACCTGATGTGGTGATAACATGTTCAGCCCATCACATGCAGAAGTTGCGTTTGACTGGTTCACCACACAAACCTTTATTGCAGACATAGGTGCGTATAGCCAGCAAGAAAAAAAGACTAACCAATCAGAAGGTACTCTCGAAGTGAGGGCTGTCGTGTACATACAGATGTTTTCACACAGTTTGCACAGTTTACACAGTGCCTTCAAGCACCCATCAACACAAACCGCAGAAGGGGGGCAAGCAGCCCGACAGCCTAGCAGCTAACATCGTTTTGCATGCGTACAATGTCGTTTTTCAGAGTCCTCCACTACGGCATCCCTTTATTTTTGGGGGACATTAAACCCTATAAACCAAACCAAACTCTTTGTCTGCTTACTTCTTTTATTACTTTATGTTTAGTCCTGAATACAGTGTTTTTGATCAATAAATGCTTCCTTTATACTCCGTCTCATCAGTTCTTTCCAACACTATGGAAACTATAAACTGCCGCAGGAAATCATGAAAATATGTTGGGCGTTTTTCACTATGCCTTGTCATAATGACACGTCATAGAAGATGATAGAGACTGATGCACGTGATTGGAGAAGACGGTGAAGAAGTGAAACTGTGCTCTGGCTCGTGCTCGCCTGACTTTCTAGTTCTTTGGTTCCAGATTGCCTTTTGTGTAACATAATGTTACAAATCTGGTAGAAGCAGTGCCAGGTACTATTCCAGTCCTGGATAACCTACCTGGCACCCACAGAGCTTACTCCGGTCCATCAGCACCTCAGCCGTCGCCCACGTGGAGAACCCCCCGAATTCGGACCCCTTCCGGTCACTGCCAGGATGACGCAGCCTCGGATGGCCACAGAACCAGCTGCAGTGACATCTGAGAGCAGGCTTCCTGCGCCATCAGCCGCGAACACCACGATTTTTAATGGTGACGTGTTTGAAAACGCCGAGGACTTTGGCACGTTCGAGCCTGTTCCTCGTTACAATGGGTGAAGCGATGAGCATAAGCTTCAAGTCAGCTTCTCTCTTGTAAAGTTTGTGCGGACATGATTTGAAAGTCATGAAGGTTCATTGTGATCCTGGCAAGCCTTTTCTTCATTTCAAGACCCCAGTGGCCTGGGCTGCCGCTCTTGCCTGAGTTACTAGCCTACGCTGGGTCTCTAGATCATAGCATTGCAGAGTGGCCTCCCACTGCGCCTCCGAATGGTGCATGTTTATGTGTGAAGGTTTGGGGCCTGTGCACCCCCATGTGACGTGGTAGGCGGTGGGCTGGTCGTTGCACCAAGGGCATATGTCTGTGTAGTGTTCTGGGAACATTATGTTGTATTGATGTAGGTTGGGATAAGTGTTGGTTTGGAGCTGTCTCCATTCCCGCATTTCTTGTGCATTTAGACCCTTGTGTGGAGGGGGATAAATCCTACGTTGTTCCCGTAGGTACTTAAGTTGCGCGCCGTACGTCACTGGGACAGGAATGCTGGTTGTGAGATCGGGATTGGTGGCCGCTCGGTTTGTGTGACCTTGAGCTAGCCTATCCGCGACCTCATTACCTTCCAATCCAGAGTGCCCCGGAACCCAAGTGATCTGATGTTTGAGCTGTGAGGTTGTAGCCAATGGGTTAGTTGTGAAGCGAGCTAATTTTTTAGGTATTCTGCCTGCAAGAAGGAGCCGACACGCCGCTTGTGAGTTGGTGATTATGTGCAGCTCTCAATTGGTCGCGTCTCCGTAGGTAATGGCCAGCACGATTGCCGCCACTTCCGCTTCTGTGATAGTACAGTGCGGGATGGACATGCTGGAGACTTCTGTGTATGAAGAGCCCACCACCACGGCTGCTGCTGCGTTCGATGTATGCTCGTATAGAGCGGCATCCACATAGACAGTTCTCGGACTGCGTTCCACTGCACGTTTAAGATAATTCACTCGCGCGTGTCTTCTGCCTTCGTTGTGGACTGGAGACATGTTCTTTGGGAGCGGGGACACATATACTCTTGCCCGGTACGGAACAGGAATGTTAGTCGTTGACTGTATAGCTTGTACGTCCGAAGGATAGCCAACGCGCTCGAGAATGAGCCGGCCAGTCTCAGTTGACAGAAGGCGTTCCTTTTGGGACAGGAGGACAGCCTCTTGAATTTCTTCAAATGTGTTTTGCAGTCCAAGAGCTTCCAATTTGACGTTGGAGTAGTATGGTGGGAGGCCTAACGCGTTCCTGTAAGCTGTACGTATCATTGCGTTTACAACCCCAGGTGGTCGAAATTACCGGAGTCCTCCACTACGGCGTCTCTCATAGCCTGAGTCGCTTTGGGACGTTAAACCCCACAAACCAACCAACCAACCAACTTTGTTGAGATCTCTTCGGAGCAGGGTGAGGTAAGGTAGTCCATAGGAGAGGCGACTGATGACCAACGCCTGCACCAGACGGATTGTGTCTTCTTCCCGCATGCCTTTTCTGTTTCTGGCCACCCGGCGGAACATTTTAGAGATCTGCTGTGTTGTATTCTTGAGGAGGTGGAGCACGTGGTCTACTTTTCTATCACTTTGGAGCCAGAGACCCAGGATTCGTATGAGTGGCATTTCCCGGATTGGGACCCCATGCAGGAGGATGCTAAGATTGCCTGATGATGTATAGTGGTACCCACGTATGCGGATGACTTCAGATTTATCTGGGGAGCATTGGAGCCCGCATCGAAAGACCTCTCTTTCCACGCAGGTTGCGGCTGCTTGAAGTGTTTCTTCTTTCTGGCCTAGAGAGCCGCTGGTTGTCCAGATCGTAATGTCATCAGCATACAGGGTGTATCCAATGTTCGGAACCTGTTGCAGAGCCCTTGCGATTCTAACCATGGCGATGTTGAAGAGGAGCGGAGAGATGACCGATCCCTGTGGCGTGCCCTAGTTTGGCATGTCTTGAAGATCCGATCTCATGTCACCCATTCCTATCGTTGCCGTTCGGTTGGACAAGAAATTCTTGACGTATCGGAAGGTGCGATCGGCGCAGTTTAGGCGCACAGACCCAGACGCAATGGAAGAGAAGCTTCGCCACCTAATGCGAAGCGTTAAAGCAAGAGCTTTTTGCGGGACTGGTGTACAGCCTACCGCGCACTGTGACCAAGTTCCTCCGTGAGGCTGCCACCATGGAGACAGTGCTGCAACAACGAGTCCGTCAGTACAATCGCAACATCAACATTGGGCCCGATGTACTGTTTATGCATCTCGCTAGCGAACCAGATGTGTTACACAGCTTCACCTGTTCCGTCATGAGAGAGGACCTGCAACATGCCATCCATCTTTTCCCTGTCGTCCGGGATGAGGTGCGTATGGCACCTGACGTTCCCTACCAGTTTGACGCGAGAACCACGTACATGTCTATCCTACTTAAGGCTCCCCTGTCGGACGTCAGCATCAACGGACTCCAGCACTTCAGCCACAGGGCCCTCCTCGTGACTCCACTCCGCCAACTTGCAGCCATATATGGCAGACCCTGGATTGTTGGCCTCTCCATTAAAATCGTAGTGAAGCAGGTCACCTTTACAGGGCATGCTCATACCACCGCGTGTACCTGCGGGTTTTCGCACCGGACGGCCCTTGCTCTCGGAATGGCGAATGGCGTACTAAGATCGCTTCCCACCTTTCTGCGCGACAGCATCCCATCATGTCCGGATACCGAGTGTTGGTCTCCATCCCAAACGAGCTACCGTTCTCCATCATGCCTCGCCAGGAAAATTAATACCAGCAGCCTCTGGAAACAGAGCCGCTGATGTCGGGAAATATGAAGATCCTCTATCACCGTCACACCGATTCGACGATATTTAGCTGGGGCCAGGCAGCAACGCATCTGATGTGCTACTTCCGATTTGTATGAAACGATTGATGAGATGATGTCACAGCCTTACTCGACACAGGTGCCGGTTAGTCAGTAGTGTGTCATTGAGCCCTTTCTTTCCATGAGCGCTTCGTCTGCTGCCGGCACATGCCGGTATGCTTGGAAACGATATAACCAGATGCTGTATAAAGCATCAGCATGTTTTAGATTAGCATTGTGTATGATATTGTACTGTTTGGCACACCTGCACATTTAGTATGGGGTGTGCAAACGTGGTTACAAACTGCAGCCTAGTGACGTCATCTTTTTTATGGAAGGAAAACCATTTTTTTTTTTTTCAAGATATCAAAATTCTTCTTTAGGCCTAGAAGTGGCACAATCATCACATAAAAGGAAAAATAAATAAGAATTTATCACTCATGGATGTTTCCATAAGTAAGCTAAGGCCAAACAAAAGCCTTTTGCACTGTTTGTGACCAGCGAACATACTGAAACACCCAATAATAATGAAGAGCTCACTGTAAAGCGAGATGTTCTGCTTCAAAGCATCCCACTGTGCTAGCAATGCTATTTTAGTGTATGTAAGAGTCGTGCACGCTAAACTCAAAGAAATAGCATACATAACATTGCACATACCAAAGCTTGATATGAAATTATATTTGGCTATTGCGCCCTTTAAAGGCCCACTGTCCACCCTCTGGTCGAAAATATTTTCTTCCCCGGTGACCGTGAAACTTCACCCCCAGAACGCACGACCGCAAAATGTTTTTGAAAAGAGTAACTAATAATGCAGTTAAAGTCACCTGAATCACCCGATTCTGTCGTGCTTCTCTCCTTCCGTTCCCTCGCAAAGGTTTTTCACTCTCCTGCCTGAGGTCGTCTAGCCTCCGCAAGACAAACTCTCCTTCCTCCTCCGCGTTTGGCGGGAGGTGAGGCGTGGCACTCCGCGTGTGCAAAAAAAAAAGAGAGAGAGAGAGAGAGAGAGAACGGGCGAGGGAGCGCATGCCGCTGAATTCAGTCTGGCCGTGGTGAGGGAAAAGCGCGCAGCGAGCGGTAGACACTCATCACCCTCAGACAGCGAGACGGACCGATGGACGTCGCTCTCGACAAATACGTAATAGCTGCAGCTCGACGAGCCAGCGCAGGGAATGGGAAAGCTGGCTTCCCGAAGGAGAGCATGAGAGAGCTTTGATTTCTATTTTCGTTGCTTTGCAGCTCACGTGTCACTGTAGCATTTTGCACAGACTATCTCCGGTACCTGATCGAAACACTGGGCTCCTTCGCTTAAAAGGTCCTACCCTGGACAGTGGCCCTTTAAAGCTCGTTATTTCATATGCCCATTTTGCATTGGCACTATATTCCACGGTGTCTCGACGTAGCCTCTGCATTCATCCTTCCTTTGGTAGTGCTGCAAGTAACTACCGAGATATTAAATGTAAAGCCTACTAGGGCCTCTAGGTATCTGAAATAAATTACTGCTCATCAGCATTTAATTTTTCTTTTTTTTCTCTTTTTTCAGGCATTCCCATGCATCTCCACGGGTGTTTACGGTAAGGAAAAGTATTTGCTTTTTTCCTCACCAGTATTACGACCTATTACAGGAAAGAAAAGACTTCCGATCTACATGGCTGAGCAAAATTCAACATAGGCACGCTAAAATGTTTTGCTGTTTAGCTTTGAGATCCTTAGAATCATCCTCATCCATTGGTTACTAGTTTCTGCACCGCACTTCAGTGCCTGTTGAGGTGGTCAAGAGAGCCAGCTAAAGTTTGACGAGATATATACCAGCTACAGCTCCTGTGATACACTCTCTCAAGCCACCGTCTGCAGCTGGCGCAATATCGACTCGCTTTTATTGGCTACAGCTGCCGAATTGCTCCTTCCTCCCACTGGCTGTAGTTGGTGTAAAGCCATTGTCCCCGTCCTCACCTACTCCACCACTCCTGCTGCCGCACGGCTTCACCCTAAGGAATGGCTTTTTTGCGAGTCGCATATTTAATGTTGGTAAACTGAAAGAAATTTGGCCGAGACACTTAACATGCATATGTGTAGGATTTCGAAAGGTTTATGGTTGCACTGGTGAAATGAGGGAAATTTTCCACATGCATTAATTTTTTTCTGCTGGTTTTGTATTTAGTGTAAGTGTTCGCATATATTGTTACCTCTATGGTATTGGAAATGGGTGGCTGTGCTTCACATGGTGTCTGGGAGCCCTGATCACTGAAACCTCGGTTTGAACTCATGCAAATTGAAGCACATATGTCGTCAGTTTGAATCTGTCACAAGCTACCCTCCAACTTGGCTCGGAGATGCATGGCCAAATGCAACCTGAAATGGTATAGCACCACCCAGCATGCTGTGCAGGAACAAGTTGCATAACAATTTTAATACTTATTTCAGGAGAGTTGGTACCACAAGAAAATCCGTCAGTGATTCAGTGCGAACAAATGGTACTCACTATGTAGGTACAACCACCGCGCTCTGTTGTGTGGGCGCTCCCGTGCTGTCGTGCCGGGAGGCGACCCCCAGCCACGAAGGCCGGGCGAGATAGCCAAGCAACCACGCCTCTCTAGAACTAAACACAAAACTGCTTTACTCAAATCATCCCCGGCTGGGCTTCAGCTTAGAGGGCGCCACTGGTAAGTTAATGGATGGCGACCCCAGCATCTCCTCCCCTCAATTACAAGTTCAAGCAGTCTGGTGGTACTACACGGCGGCCGCTACGGGTAAGCAGAACACCGTCACCAGGACGTAAAGAAGGTCCCTCTGTAACATGCGGCAGATCAGGTGCTGCTGCCTCTTGAGTTGGGCGGTGAGGCTGGAGAAGTGCGGGATCAGCTGCCCTCAGCACAAAGGAAACAAGGTGTTGACGATTCCACTGCAGAATCGTTCCTCGCTCCGTTTCGACAACGAAGGACCTTGGACGTTGTGCCTTGCTCAGAACTGTAGCACGCACCTGGTCGGATCGAACCCAGACCTGTTCACCGGACTGAAGTGATGGCAGGTCCCTAACGCGATGATGTCGGTTGAAGTCCTTTGCAGTCTTTTTCTTGTAAGGGTCATCTCTGAGGGCTACCTCCTTCCTTCGGGCAAGTGTGGATGAAGCTTTTCATCCGGCTTTGGGACTCAAGTTCTCAGTTGCCTTCCCATTAGGAGCTGAGCCAGGCTGAAGCCACTCACACCTGGTGTACTCCATAGCTGAGAAGGGCCAAGTGAGGATCTTCTGCCTTACGGAAGATGTCTTTCACAGTCCGGATCATTCGCTCTGCCTCTCCGTTAGGTTAGACTGTGGGTAGTGGGGGCTACTGGCAATGTGGTCAAAACCATAAGATGCAGCAAATGCGGCAAATTCATGTGAAGAAACGGGCAGACCGTTGTCTGGCTTAATCTGTTGTGGTATCCCATGACGGGCAAACAGGCTTTTGAGCACCTCAGTGACCACTGCAGCTGTTGTACTTTTCAGTGTCGCCACCTCTAGGAACCGGGAGTAGTAGTCCACGACCATCAGAAAGGTTTGAGAGTTGTGGTGAAAGAAGTACATGCATAGAACTTCCCAGGGACGACCAGGGAGGTTTGTATGAAGGAGTGGTTCTGGTGAATTCACTCGAGTAAGGGCGCACCTTTCACAGCTGGTCACGAAGGAGGTTATCTCCGCTGTTATGCCAGGCCACCCCATAGATTCACGAGCGAGGGCCTTGATGCGGCTGATGCCCTGATGTCCTTCATGCAGAAGCGTCAAGACTGCTGGCCTCATTGCTGAGGGGATCAGGAGGCGAGTTCCTTTGAGAAGAAGGCCATCACAAACAGAAAGTTCATCCTTCACTGATTCATACTTTGGCACGAGAAGGGGTATCTTTGACTTCTTTGGCCAGCCGTGCTGGCAGAAAGAGATGAGCGTGGTGCATTCTCCATCACAACTTTGGGAATTCCTGATATCCTGCATGCTCACAGGAAGCACAGCTGGAGCAGAAGCCACGACTTTGGTAGCAAAAAGTTCCACAGTGTCTACTGGGCACACTTTGGGAGGGATGCTAGACAATGCATCTGCTGTAGCCAACAATCTTCTAGGTACGTACGTTATCTGAAACTGGTAAGGCATTGTCTTAAGCCTGAGTCTTTGCTCTGCACCCTCGGAGGAAGCACGTCAAGTTTCATTTTGCCAAACAATGACACGAGAGCAAGGTGATCAGTTTCTACGGTGAAGCTGATGCCTCTGGTGAACTCGTCAAACTTCTGGATGGCCCACGCTGAAGCCAAGGCCTCTTTTTCTGCTTGACTGTACCTTTGTTCTGTGGTTGTCATTGCCCTTGAGGCAAAGGCTACTGGCCTCCGTTCACCAGTCGGTTGTGCTTGTGGCAGGACTGCTCCGAGTCCAAAAGAGATGGCGTAGGCAGAGACTGTTGCGGCATACGATGGGTGGTACTTGGCCAAGCAGTGTTTGCACGTAAGATCCTTGAATTTTTGTAATGCAGCTTCCTGTTCATGCTGCTAAGTCCAACTAGCATTCATATTGAGAAAGGTGCATATCGAAGCAGTGATTTCCAAAATATGAGGCAAGAACTTGGCAAGATGATTTACCATCCCAAGTAAACGTCTGACACCTACAACGTCTGTGGGAGGTGGCATTGCATACACTGCATCGATCTTGCCTGGGTCTGGCTTGATGCCTTGTGCTGAGAAGACGACGCCTAGGAAGGAGACTTCGGAGACCCCAAAGCAAAACTTGTCTTTGTTCAAGGTGACGCCTGCAGTTGCAAGACGAGTCAACACTTGCTAAAGTCTTTGCATCGTGTTCCTGCTTGGTGCGTCCAAAAACAAGAATATCATCAATCATGTTGACAACACCCTCCTGACCTTCAAGGATCCTGGCCATTTGCTTTTGAAAATACTCTGGGCAGGAGTGATGCCGAAGGGCAGTCGGCAAAAACAGTAGCGACCCGAAAGGTGTGATGAAAGTTGTCAATTTTTGCGAGTCCACTGACAGCTTGATTTGGTGGAAGCCTGCAGTTGCATCCACCTTCGAAAAAACAGCTGCGTCACCCATGAGCCCAAGAACTTGTTCAACGGTAGGCAAAATGTGTCTTTCCCTGAGAACCACTTTATTTAGTCGAGTCAGATCAACACACAGACGATACTTTCCATTCCTTTTTGGCACTACCACCAGTCCGGCGCACCACGAAGATGGTTTATCAATACGGCGAATGACGTCGTTGCTTTCAATTTTTCAAGTTCTTGCCGAACAACTCCACACTGCGGGATTGGTATCCATCGAGGTGCACTAAGTGAAAACGGCACAACATCTTGTTTCAAGCGAATGGTCTCCTCATCTCTGAGCGTACCCAGGAAACAGAACAGTTCAGCATGAAGCGTTGGCTCAGGAGTGTTGACAGTGCCCAAAAATTTTACAACTTCAAGTGCTTGGGTGGCTGGTAGACCCAGTAAAGGTACTGAAAGTGACTCAGTGACGTAAAGGCAATGGGAGCTAGTCTTCCCTTGCCAAAATAGATGTGCCAATTACAAACCTCGTACACGCAGAGGCTGGCCACTGGGCCCTGTCAAAATAGCATCTACCTTAACGAGCTCAGCTGGGACTCCAGGGAAGTCACTTGGGACTGCGGAAGCCTCAGCCCCTGAGTCTACTTTGAACTGAGCTGTATAGTTGTTGATTGTGACATACACATACTTGGCTTTAGCTGGACTCGAGAGCGTGCAATTGGATAGCATTGAGTTTGACCTGCCTCGACTTCCTGGCGCGGCAAACTTCAGTAATATGACCTTCCTTACCGCAGCAGTTGCAGATAGAGCTCCTTGCCAGGCACTGTGAGCATGCATGATATGCACGGCCGCAGAAGAAATAAGCCAGAAGTTCACGATAGCATTTCGACTTTGCATCCGTTCTGGCGTCGACCGGCCGTCGCAAAAACTTTTGAGTCGCAGCATCAAAGTTGACCACGCCTTGTGAGGTAGCCTGTGCAAGTGAGTGTTCCTTGTCCGCATCCTGGGAATGACGAGCTTGCGTCGAAGCTTCTTTGAGAGTTAGCTTCGGGGAGCAGCAAAGCTTTTCGGAGAGACGCGTGTCAAGCAATCCAATGACAAACCTGTCGCGGTAGTTGCAACGTTTGACTAACTTGAATAGTTCGACGTAAAATGCATTGACACTCTCACCAGGTTGTTGAACGCGCTTGTGAAAACAAGACGACTCGTAGAGTTCATTACAGGGATGCACAAAGTGCTCGGAGAAGCGTTTGACAACTGCGTCGTAGGAGGCTAACGCGGCAGCATCGAGTAAGAAAGTGTCTAGCAGCGTGCGAGCTTCCAAACCCATACTGTACTGAAGCTTACGTACCTGCACGTCTTGCGGAGCGTTCCGTAGTCCGGAGACAGCGGCATAGTCCTTGAAGACCAACTTGTCAGGTTGCAGAAGTCGAACGCGTCTGGCGGTTGCAGAGTGAGGCGTAGCCACTGGGCCTGCTAGGCGCTTTCGTTCGGGAGCGGGAGCATCTTTTTGCCGTTGACGGTCGTAGAGAGCTGCTTCAAGATGAGTATTTCATGCTGCTGTGACTTCTGACACCATGTTGTGCGGGCGTTCCCGTGCTGTCGTGCCAGGAGGCAACCCCCAGCCACGAAGGCCAGGAGAGAGAGCCAAGCAACCGTGCCGCTCCAGAACCAAACACAAAACTGCTTTATTCAAATCACCCCCGGCTGGACTTTAGCTTAGAGGGTGCCACTGGTAAGGTAATAGGTGGCGACCCCGACAGCCAGTTGTGTTTGACTGCGCTGGACATCTACATGATGACATCATCTTGGACACCGTCAAGTGTTCGCAATACCAATGACCAATGGATTTCCGAATAATAGGGCTGTCTTTCACCTTAAGAATTGCAGCACACGTATCCTGTAGGAGAGTGCTTTAGTTGGAAAGCAGGATTGGGGGACCATGAGGGGCGCAGTAGCAGGACCGGGGAATGAGGAAAGGCTCAGTTTATTTTTGTTTGTTCTGTCTTTTCCTTTTCAATTGAGACATTTTTAGTTTCTACAATTTCTTGCTTCATACACTCAAAGTCGCGACTAGTATATATGTCCCATCGAACTACACTACTTTGCTCCTAGTTAATGTGTTCCTGGATAGCACAAACGTCCCGTCTACTTCGTTCGAAAGTTAAGCAAAGTCTAATCCTATTATACATTTAGGGATCAACCGTGCCTGTGCTAACATACTTGCGAGCGGAACCAGGGGCCACGTAACATGAACTCAGCTGCCATAATGAATTGTTCACAATGCCTTGGTGCAAGGGGGTGAAGCATAAAAAGAAATAAAGGTCAATGTGCTAACATGTGAGAGGTTCATTACTGAGGAGATGCAACAGTAAACACAGTGGCCTGTTTGCAGTGCCTTGAAAAAAAAAGTCGATGCATCTGAAAACTACAACTACATGCTTAAATATGAGTGGGCCGAATCTGGGGAACGGAGTGTGAAGAGTGAAAGCTTATTGATATTCAGACATCACGACAGCTTTAATATACAATGCTGTAATGTAAGGGGGCTAAGCATCTAGAAACGATGCTGCAGAGGTCCTGGCCCGCCATTAAGGAGTTGTAGCACAGCATAATCCACTACCGTTGCCTGCTACTGTGCACCACCATTCAACATGTGGCGTCAACTGGCATCCTCAAGGTGGTCTATGTGTGTGCGCAGTTGTAGAGACACAGTTGAACACACTGTAGCGGCTTGCAGTGGCAGGTCTCATTGCCATAACCCCACTTTATCATCAGTGGAACAGATTTGTTGCAAAATCTCTTCCATGCTAATGACAGTGCAGATTGAATTCTGCAAATGTTACAAAGGGAGTTGTTTGTTCCTTATGTCAAGACTGCTAATAGATGTTTTCATGGAGTGGAAGGCTGATTGCGTGTCTGTTTACCTCACTTAGCAGTTGCATCTTTTAAAATGAGGCAGTTTGGGTCATGCATTTTCCCGAATCATATACGTTCTTTTTCTTTTTTTTTTTTTTTCTCATTTAAAAAAAGTGAATGTTCTAATGAGGGCTTACTTTTTTTTTAGTTAATTTACTTTTTTTTTTAAATCTTAACATAATATTTTCCCAGTGTGAGTGCATGGCATTTAAAGTAGACATCTGGTCTCTCGGGCTCAGCTCTGCATATATATAAAAGTTGCATTTTGGTAAGAATAATGTGCCTTTGTTCAAAGGGTTATGCTCACAGGTGCAGTGATGGTGTTGTCCTTTGGAGACTCCTGGCATTTCCCCAGTTACTATCATGTCAAGAATTCAGTGATGTCAGGTGTTGCGATTCAGCTTTTGCACTAAGTCTAGAAGATGTAAAAGGTGTTTCCTCATTAGTAGTATCTGCTTGGTGTTTTCCCTTTCCTGGCTTTTAAATTAAGGGCAATCACATGGGCTGCTCATGCGCAGACACCTTATGCCTGTTTGGGGACTTAACCGTTCTTCCTGATACTTGTATGGCTGTAAATGCAGCATCGAAAGTTTGAAAGAGAGAAGAGCCTAAAACTAATATCGCTGAGCAAGGAGAAATTGCACGCACTGTTAAAAACGACGGCGCAACTTCTCTGTCTAGCCATTAGGAGCTACACTGCATGACTGCAATACAAAAATTTCAACCAGTTGTTTCTGTACATACAATGCGTGAAAAGCATGTGCAAGGAGCATGTGCAAGTAATTTTGGTATGCTGTATAAAAGTGTGGTCATAGGGATCTCAAGCTGGAGTTTGCTTTGCTACGGCAGCGCTTGGTTTCTGATGGAGCTGAGAAAAGCGGCAAAACCTACGCGCAGCCGCGGCCGCGCAGTGCACGGCCGTCTGTGAAGCCTGCACAGCCCGCCCATGCGGGAGTGCGTGCCAGACAGGGCCCCACTGCACACAGAGCAGAAGAAGGAGAATGGGGAGGAGAAGGAACAGTCGCGTAGAGATGCGCGCAAAGCCGGCACTCTTTGCCAGTGGGGGTTCTCATTTTTGCTTTGTTCGGTTCCCCAGCTGACAAGGAGGCTGGTTGTAAATGTGTTTTTTATCTGTGCTTTCGAAATCGAGAAATTATAATTAACTGATAGACCATTGTCACTGCGCGCTGCTTCAGGTCCTTAAAAATTATCACCGAGAACATTTTTTTCAAAGAGCGCGTGTTGGCAGGCTCTAAGACAAGAAAAAAAAAAAAAACATGAACGGGGATTCGCTACTTGAAGGCGAGAAGCAAGCGACAGGTATTGAGGGACCCAAGGCTGCCCCTCTTGTGTTAGTAAGGTGAGGAAGAGTAAAGAATAATGTGGAAGTCCCGATGTCTCTGTCCATCCTGTTCAGAGAATGAAGGGTGCAGCCTTCTCTTGGAGAATCATTGATAAGCATGTACACAGCAGCGAGTGCTCCGGGCGCTGGTTAGGGAGCTTCCCTTTGTGACTGCTCACTTGAAAGGGGCCCATTCAACTCTTTGGGGACAGACGTTTTAGTCAACCCCCCTGACAAAGTCAATGAAACTAAATGTTGCCACCAATAATGACCCATTCGCTTCAGCACGGTGACGACTACACAGGTTGCTACCGGTGCCGTGGTGCCTGTTTTCGGTGCTTTTGGATGTTACCCTTTGCTTCATGCCGACAGCGGCCAGGGGAAGTTCGCTGATGTGGCTCTGCCATCCGAAATCAACGACCTATCTACCTTTAACGATCACTGGTTCTTAACGACCTTGTCATTCACCAAAAGCCGAGGCATTCCATTCCTGCAGCAGTTTTCTCTCTTTCCACAAGACGAACAGCGAGAAAATGCCTGACAACTTTTCATGCAGACGGGGTCATCTCTGCATGGAAACCTTTGTCTTCTTAATTGTACAGCTACTCTGTCTCTTCGAGCAAGTGTGCAGTTTTGAGCTCCTGAAGCAGAATCTTGTATGAGGATAGAACGATTGACATATCTATTGTTTGAGGCTGACTCGGTTCCGCGATGACCACTGCGGCACTGCCAGGGACAAAAAACGGTACGAGATACTTTAACAAAAGGCTGATGACCATCCCATTACCGTTTACCACACAAGTTGTACAGAAAAGCACGGCGTAATTTAATGATTGTAGTCCTTTTTTGCCCCTTTCTTGGAGCGCGACGGTGGCCAGAATGCGGCAGGAGGAGAGCAACAACCGCGCACGCGCACGTAAACACGCACTCGAATGCAGCGTGGAGCAGACGACAGCATGCATTTAAATGCAACACGGAGCAGACGATGCGGCTGCACTGCATGGAGGTTTTGCCACGGTCTCCATAGAAGGCGCTGGCGCACAGAGCGGCGCAGCGTCCCCTGGCCCAGGTTTGAGTTCTTGTCTTCTTCTTCTGCTTCCGTTTTTTCATTCTGAACAGGTGTGCATTATCCCCGCTGTGGTGGTGCAGGGGTTAGGGCACTCGATTTCCGTGTCTATGAATGCGGGACCAAGTCCTGACTGCACGTTTTTTGAGAGAGGCAAAAAGCCAGGTACCCTTGGGCTGTGTGGTGTTAGTGTGTGGTAGAGAACCCCAGGTGGTCGAAATTGCCTGGAGTCCTCCGCTATGGCGTCTTTCATAGCCTGAGTTGCTACATTAAACCCCATAAACCAAACCAAACCAGTAAGTGTGCATTGTGTTTCTTCTGTGTTCCGTCTGTTGGCAGGTTATCCCAACGAGAAGGCAGCCCACGTGGCACTCTCAACGGCACGCGAATGGCTTGAAGCGGACGAGAATGCTCACAAGGTACTCATCTAATTTTTCCCACGCAGAACTGAATTGGAGAAAGCAGTTATCATTGGCCAAAGGGAAAAAAAAAGTCCCATTGTAATATGAAGGGTGCTCAGTAAGTGATGTCCCATATTCTGAGTTTGCATCATTTACAAAAGTATCGTTCT
Organism: Amblyomma maculatum; assembly: GCF_055883805.1. Taxonomy (NCBI): domain Eukaryota; kingdom Metazoa; phylum Arthropoda; class Arachnida; order Ixodida; family Ixodidae; genus Amblyomma; species Amblyomma maculatum. The sequence continues at coordinate 3,495,362 of NC_139353.1, forward strand.
CGCCCTCATCTGACTGATGGAAGAACCAGAAGTGGTGGCAACCGAACTGATGTCTGGTTTCGATGTTTCCACGAGTTGAATGACTCGAAATGAGGCGAAAACGACACTTCTGAAAACAACGCAAAGTCGGAATGTGGACCCTGGGCTGTTACTTCCTTGTAATACAGCAAAGTTCTTGAGAACCGTCTGACCCAGCAAAGAATTCAGATTGTTAGTTTTTTCTCGGGAGATCATTACTTTCCTGTTTATTCGCCCCCTGTCGTGATGCAGAAGGCAGGAAAATTAAATTCTTGACAATAAAATGATCGCACAAGTGCAAAGGCGAGGACCCAAAGTCCGTTAGCCAGTGTTTTGACAAGGCTACTTGTTTTTGTCTGAACCCCGATGAACACAATTCGTCTTGTAACTCTAGATTGCATTAGTTTCTGCCTACCTTCGTAAATAATTAGGGCTTCTGTTAACGACAGCAGTATGCTTCATTGTTGAGTCTTTGTCAGACATGAGACACTTCTTACCCTTGAGAAGTTTCTACATTTCAGCACTAAGGGATAGGAGCAGAATGGCAGCCCCTTCTTCTAGTGGAGATGAACTGCTTGGGGGGGCCATTTTCAAATGCCAGTTTGCTTGAGGGCGCGCCATCCCATACTTCACTTTATCAATGCAAGGCCTGTTGTTTCCATTCTGTAATTGAAGCATTGTAGGCTTATGTGCAAAAACTTATTGGACATCTCTCATACTAAACAGGGAAAACAAGTATGGGTCAAAATCACACCACTTTGCTAGCATGCATGTAATGTTCAGGCATGTGTGTACACTTCTGCCTTTGTTGAAAAGCAGTTTCTCATTTTACAGTACTATATACTGTCTGTTGTAGTTGAACCCGGATATATCGAACTCGAAGGGGATCGCGAAATAGTTCTATATATCGATAATTCGATATACAGAAATCGACTTGTGGCGGCACTTACTAGGCGAAAAAACGATACCGTATTTGTCGCGTAATCAACCCACTCGCATAATGAACCCACCCTCCACTTTTGCACCCGAGAATTTTGAAAAAAAAAAAAAAGCGTTAAGGCCAGCTCGCTCACATGCAAGCGATTGAGCGATCTCAGCGAAGAGCGGCAGCGACAGAGCGAAAAATTTCAAATTTGTTGGAACTGCGTCCCTCTCGCCGCTCGAGCCACCACGGCAGCTCAAAACAAGGTTTCTGTGTCGCCGCGGCAGAAATCGCGAGCGTTTTCGCTTGCATGTCGATGGCGCGCGTCACTCCGTTTCGGTCGCCTCATCCACAACTCATTTCTTAGCAGCGTGCCAAGATGCTGCGCAGCGATAACGTCACGCTGTGTTTATCTTTTGGTAGCTCCTGCCGTGGCGGGGAGCGAACTTAGCAGAGTGCCCGTGATGGCTTGATTGCACAAGCCTGGTTCGATTTATCACGCCGCGCTTGGGGCGGGCGTCATGATCGCAGCAGCTGACCGCGTGCTTTCATTAATTCATACATGCAAGGATAAACGCCTCCCGCAAAAAAAAAAAAAAAAAAAAAAAAGCCCTGCCGCTTCTTAACGTTTGCAGCCGCCATATCTTACGCTACACCGCTCGTACATCACAACGATGTAAATGGATGACTCTCGCAAAAAAAAAGAGAGAGAGAGAGAGATCTGCCGCTTCTTAACGTCCGCAGGCGCCATAGCCACGTCAGCCGCCGCACGCAGAGGGTTCGCAACACACGCTGGAGAAAACGTAGGTGGTGTTGGCTGAGCTGGCTTGGCGCATGTGTAGCGCGTGCTGAAGGAGAGAGAGCTCGGCAAAAGAATGGGCACACCCATGCATATGGCCTGCAAACGTCATGTGCTGGCGCGCGGGAAACGATAACTGCAGATGTGCGCGCCTTTGGGGAATGGGCGCGGCGCTGCCCAGACCAGCCGTCGCCGAACTGTCCCCTCTCATTCCTTCCGCGCGTGGCTTGAAAACGTCACGTGGCAAACGGCCAAGGGTGATGCGATCGTCTTTGGGGAAGGCACACTTTCCAGTGCGTGGTGCGGAGTTCGATATATCGAACGATCGGTGAAATTGAGTTCGATATATGACGCGGCTTTCCTATACTTTGTCAGGCCTTCGGCCCTCGGCCGCGGCAACGTAATCACTTAAACAGTGCAACAACTGCAGTCGCGGCAGCACATGCGCTTGAGAGGAAATCCGCGCATTGGAAGCGGGATAGTGGTCTCCAGATAAGAAAGCCGCGGGACAGGGGGGGAAGGCTTTTGCTTCGTCCGGCGTGGACAGCGTTTGGCGAGACGTACGTGGACGGAGTGTTTTTTCATCGTTGCTGCGTTTTGACGCTGTTTCTGGACGTTCGGTGTGAGTGCCTGATTATGGTGTTGTTCCTTTCAACTTTTCTTTGTGGTGAAGATTGTTAACTGCACACTTCCGCGGTCTTCCTTGTGTCTGTTTGTCGCTAAAGCAGCGACTTGGTTATTCTTTTTATGATTGTCCAAAGTAAAAGTGGTTCACCCAGTTTGGTTTGTGGTAGTTCATTGTACGGATTGCGCCTCGCGGACCCTTCCCCTTTCCGGGGCAAAGACAGTGGCCAACTTTTACATGGGATTTTCAAGGGGATATTCCGTGAGTTTGATATAACCAAAATTCGATATAACCGGGTTCAACTGGAATTTGTTGGTGCACTGTGTCCACTCCATAACAGACGTTGTACAGTCAACCAAATTTATGTTTAGTTTCGTCTTGCCATGTAGTTCAACATCACTGGAAAAAGAAAGCCCATTCTGATTTAGGCTGTGCATAAGTTCTATAGAGTCAACATTTTACCAAGAATGCCAAAAGGACGTCAGCAACTTGGCAACCTTTAAGCCCTGTGCTGAATGCAATGAAGTGGTTGGTTTGATAAGATGCTGCATGATTGATTGCTAGCTGCACTAAGAGAGGCACTGTGTGAAGTCATGTTATGAAAGTGTCATTTTCAAGGAAAATTGTGCCGAACACACTTCAATTGAGTCCTCGCAAAAGGAAAGATTTTAAGGACAGTTACGATACTGCCTAATGCGAAATTTGGATTCAGCTATTTAAGCGGTTTTGCAATATATTATTGCAAAGAATTCGGGAGGTGCTTGTATGTATGTGCATGCCTACGTACAAAGCACTCTTTGTGTCATGGCTCTCTTTCACTCAGTTATGCCGGAAACGGCACCAGTGGCGACGCAGCTCAACCACCAAACAGGGGCGTAAGAGCTGCGCTCTAAAACATTCAGAAGCCTGCTCCAGAGCACAGTCAACTACCATGGTAGAAACCCAAACACACTGTCATTGTTGTGCTTGAAAAAAAAAAAACAAAAAAGCAAATCGAGGTTAGCAGTAGCACCACTTCTAGGCTCACCATTAAACACTAACTGCGCACATGTATTTGGGACTTTGTGAAGGCAATACCAGTCAGGATTGCCTTGTGTGACAAGTCTTTTTTTGAATGTCTCTAGGAACAAGTTATGTAGGCAGGCTGTTGTGGTCTCAGATTTGCCTGTGAAGTTAATTACGTGATGTACATGGCACTTGATTATGTGTAACCACACGTAATTCGATTTTTGCCTACACAAGAAGGTCCGATTCCAACTCTGTTATGACTGTCTTGGCGAGTTTGTAATGTCAGCGCACATCTGGCAGGCCAGCATTGAAGCTAAGATGATGATTGTACATCAGTGTTGACACATACCATTGCTTCTTGTCTTGCTCCATCACTGTAACTTAGTGGTTAACGGCTAGTGAGCCAGGTGCAAACCTGACTGCAGTGTCTGCGTTTCAATGGAGGCGAAATGCCAGCATACAAATGCCACTGCAACACACTGTTGCAATATTATGTCGCAGTGTGTTGAAAGAGCAGTGTGGAGCATGCATACATTGCAACATAATGTCAGTGCACATTAAAGAGCCCCATGTAAATGGCTATCATTACCTAGAGCCCTCTGGTACTGCATCTCATAGCTTGAGTCGTGGGGCATTAAAGCCCATAAGCCATGAACTTCTTGATATCTGATAAGCGTGCTTTTTTTGTGTGAAAATAAGAACTTTCTGGCATCTCACTGAGTCTGAGTCTGAGAATTGGCATACCTTTCCTTCTTTGGTGCTAAATTGGGAATTTGTATACTACCAGACTGCAAACTTCACTTTGATTTAACCATTGGTGGAAGCCTTCAATTAATGTTAATTTGCTCGTTTATCTTTTTTCTATCGCAGGTGGACAGAATTATCTTCTGCCTGTTTTTGGCCGTGGACGTCAGGTTGTACGAAAAGCTTCTTCCAGAGTACTTTCCCCTGCAAGGGTAGAAAAGACTGTTCACTAATATCACCAGCTGTTATACAGTTTCCCTTAGACTCATTTTCTTGCATTTGCTCAGTGTATTTGATAATTTTTCTCACTATGAAAACTTGAAAACAAGTATGAAAACTTTGGTTCAATAAAGAATTCATTTCAGGCCATATGGACTCCAAATCCACTTTGCCATGTATTGGTGTAAATTAGATGGAGTAAGCAATTTGCACATGAAAAAACTGCCACCTTTAATTTGAATGTCTTTCTAGCTAAAAAAAAATGTTTTGATCAGTGGAACATTTTTCGGCTAAGTATGTCAGTAGAGGTCTTTTTCCCCTTTCTTCTTCTGATTTTAATTGGCGTTGGGCGTGAAGGATGACAACGAAGGCGTCGAGCAGTGAAAAACTTTATAAATCAGAATAAATCAGAATAGCATGTTTAGAGTGAATAGAGACAAAATTTTACACTGTGAATTACATGGAGCCGCCTGAGCTCTCTCTGTCATAAGCTCAGGATGAGAACCCTTAGATTCTCAACTGCATCTCTCCTTAATCCCTCGGCTCGTCGCTGATCAGGCCGACACTCTCATGGGCAGGCCTTCTCCTGACACAGCAGCAGTAGCCTGTAGCCGCTGAGGTAGGTGGGCCCACCACTCCCAGCAAATCCCACATGACCCGCTAATGCGCAAACCAAGAAAAACACTAAACTGCATGCAATGCTGGTATCATGTAACCAGACAAAATATAAAGAAAGAAAAGGTAACAGTAAAATTTGTGTCTTTGCCAGTACATATGAGCTGGCAAAACATAGGGCAAGAAAAGCAGAACTAAATCGCATACGCGCACACACTTCATGCGATCCTGCACCACACAACTACTGAAAGCACAAACGAACTCGGACGACAGTGTTTACTGTCTGCATCTCATTGTGGTACGTTGGGGCCGAAGTGCTCATGTAAAAAGAGAGTGGACCTCTTCCCTCCATTTCTCACGAGCGGCATGGCCCGACAGAAACTGAAATGCTTTAACAAGAGCGAAAGCATCTCCACGCCACCACATATACCCATCAGCTCAGGCCATCAGCTCAGGAGATTTAGATCTTCCCTGCTCAGTGCATTGCTAATGGCATAGACCGACGAAACCATAAGATACGATCTACCCCACCCGGGCCTTTTGTATTCGACCCTTCTTCCGCGGGCCCTTTCCATTTCGGACAAGTTTGTTGTTTATTTTATTTTGCTTGCCTTTTTCACTGAACTTGCTTCCTTGACTAGTAAATAAACATTAGTAAGTCAGAAACGGCTGTCTTGTGTACTTCTCCGTTCCTCTCCTGCTGCGTGCGGCTTGAAACAGTCGACGTCTCTCTTCGGCGACTCTTCATCGCCCGTGTGAATGTGTGAGTTTGGGAGCGGGGGAGAGTTTGCCCAGCCTGTGACGTCGTACACCTCCTTTCCACATCCATCCTCGTCGAAATACCCCATGTGAATCCCGCTTAATGCCCGACCCGTGTTTCTGGCCCTGCTTGCGCGAGCCAGAGGTGCCGTTTCTAATGCGATGTCTTCGTGGGATTTGTATCCTCGATCTGTAATGTACGTTTTCGGCGAACCAGGGGTGGGGTAGGTGCAGGCACGAAACCGTTCTCGCAAAGTCTCTGTTTAACCTAGGAGCATGCATTCTGACAGGACCGAGTTCACGTTCCGATATATTTCCCGCATCGTAGATATGCCCAGCCCCTTGGCGAAAGGTCTGAACATTGCGACCGCGACGACACGTGATTGGCAGGCCCACGGGAACACATATTTCGCCCAATACTTGCCAATCTCAGGCTTGACTCTACTTATGTCCTACAGCTAATCATAATTTATCATACATGGAGGTACTGAGATGGGAGCAAATAAATATGCTTCATTGACTTGATGGGCTACAGGCCTTTTAGGGATGAAATTGCACAACTATGAAAGTGTCACAGCAGACACCAAACAGACTGGTGTTCAGTCCACAGAGGGCTCAGGCTTTGCAAAATGCATAATTTTGTATGTCATACTGCTGAAATGTTTTTAAAGATGGTGTTTGTAGACGCCGAACTGCATGCAAAGCAATACCTTTTGCTGTTATGGCGCACACTTCTTATTTTGTTGCAGATGTAGAGTCAGTAAATTAATATTTTAGTGTCACCGGAGTGGCATAGTGGTTACGGCGCTTGACTACCGTTCCCAAGGATGCGGGATTTAATCCTGGTCCCAGCGGCTGCTTTTCGATGGAGGCGAAGAGCCAGGCAACAGAGTGCTGTGCGATGTCAGTGCACATTAAAGAACCCCAGGTTGTCGAAATTTCTGGTGTCCTCCACTACAGCGTCTCTCATAACCTGAGTTGATGGTTTGTCGACCATCTAACAATCATAGAGCACCCTTTCGTGTGAAGTATGGTGGCAACATGCTATAACAGTGACTCTTGTCACATTTTTATTCGGTACGGGATGTGTGTATAATGGCTTCACCTCATATAGACCAGATTTTTTTATCCTCGCACACAGGCTTCTAGCGTGCTCCTGCTCTCGACACCGTACACCATCCAGGCGTGCGTGGCCCGGGAACAATGGGTCGCGCAGGCATATTGCGTAGAATACATGTGTAAGCGTTTTTCAATTCTTTCATTAACGCATTCTGCCATCTATGCATGTAAGTGTGTGCTGTGCACCGCTACACACGTTTCCCTGTTCTAGATAGCACTACTACAATTTTTAGCGCACTATTCCCCAATTAACGCAACATCTGACGGTAGTCCACCGTGCAAGCTGTGAATTGGAAACCACCGTTCATACCTAGAAATGGCCTGTTGATTTTTTTTCTGTGGCTGCCCTTCACTTGTGATAAATGCTTCGATGTTTCTTTTTTACTTTTTGATTCTATGCATGAGGATATAGATTTCTTATCTTACTCTATGGCGTGAGAGGTAACCATATCAGTGAGCTTTGCAATGAAGGTTCCTTATGCAAAAGGCGTGTTTTCGATCAACCACATTCGTCTTTTGCTTTCTTTGACCTTTCCTTTAGGGAATATAAGTACGACGACCAGCAATTCACGCTATTTTTTTCGTATTTCTGAGAAAAGTCAGCATGGAAAAGGCCTGATCATAGTATCTTTCTGGTGCTAGTACCTGCCTGAGACACAACAAATAAACATGATTTCATTATGTGCTATGATGCTGGCTCAGACGGCTATGCAGCCTTTCATGCACTGCAGCAATAGCTTTGAAAGAAAATATTCTAGTCTTCTGGCTGCAGAAGTTACAAGAGCTAGGTACTGTGGTAATATTTGTTCGAGGCTTAATACAAATAGTGAAACTGTGTTGTGCCCCACAGCGGTGACTCAGTGGTTAGGGCTCTTGACTGCTGAACCCGAAGACGTGGTTTCGGTCGTGTCAGCGACAGCCGTGCTTCGATGAAGGCAAAGTGGAAGGTGCGCCTGTAGTGTGTGATGTCAGCGCACGTGACGAACCTCAGCTGGTCTAAATTTTCAGAGCACTCCGCTACAGTATACCTCACAGCAGATACCACTTTTTGACGCTAAACTCCAGATATGAAAACTAGTGCTCCAGCTACTATTTTTTGTTCCTTTTTTTTTCTGTTTGGAATGTACGACAATGATTTAAAAAGACGTATCGTGCGTGACATGCAGGCTGAACAGATTGATAGGTTCTATAGATTTTCAAGGCAGAAAAAGAAATTACCCTAATATGGTGATGTTGATAAATAAAACACAAAATATTTCCTACTGTTAGCTTGGCAACTGAGATGAGCACACAGCGAGAATTTGTTAATATTACCCTCGCAGGCAGCAATACAGCATAATTGTTGAGATTCACTATAGCTGGCAAGGAGGACAAAGTGCGCGTTGAAAGTGAAATTATATGTGAGCTATACACAAGAGCAACGCCCTTACAAAGAGTTTTCTCTTACGGTACCGAAATGACAGCATTAGCATGGTGATGTGCTGAGTACCAAGACATTTAATATGAACGTTAAACTAAATTTCATAAACGACATGCCAATTTTAACTCTTAAGGCAACACAAGTAAACATGCTCCAACACAACGTATTGTAAAAATATCTTCAAACATATTTTACAGCACCCAAAGGCTAGCTAATCATGTCTACCGTGCCGGTTCTACCGCGGAGATACCGCAGCCCTGCAGTCCCGAAGGAAACGGGCACGCGGCAGCATGCCAGTTGGCAGAAAATGACCACGCATGAAAACGGCTAAACTGCAAACAGAAAATGAATGTTCATCAGTTCTGCATTTTAAAAAAATATCCTGGGATGTGGCTGCTAAGGATAATATTGTTACGAAGAAAAAGATCTGAAGTGGCACGAGAGGAGCCCTCGCGCTAGGTCAGCCATCAAATCATTCTTCACCCTATCGTCATTTTGTGCTGTCTTCTCGCTTGTCACCACGTAACAATATCATGATGGTGAATGAATGAATGACAGGAAATTTGGTGTAAACATACTGTAGGGGTTCTCAAACTGTACTCCGTGGAAGCTTATGGTGTCTTGAAGCAGTTTTGAAATATGAGCCAAGGTTTAAAAGGTCTCCTGGGACAAACAGTGGGGCAAGAGGAAATGATGGCATGACCCACAGGGCCCTCATGCCATTCCACAGCGAGAGTGGGAGCGCGCCAGCAAGTAAAGCCTCTTTTCGACACCTGGCATAACAGATTCTCAGCCTTGCAGGAAAAATTTATTGCTTCTGCTCTGCCATTAATCTATCCCGAAGGTGTTCATGTCATGCTCCCTTCCCGCACGTCTCCTGCTGACTGGGCAACCATGCGCCAGAGGCTATGCAGTGGTGTATCATCCCCTGTCGTAGAGGGGCTGCATGAAGTGTTGCCAAGGGCTTCGATAATGCACGTCAGCCAGCACGTAATGCAAGCAATTTTATCAGCCATTCTGGACTGTTTGTTTACTGTTTTTCACTTCAAAGCAAGAGAGTGAGGGTGCCAGCTCAAGAATTACATGCAAATATGAATGAACACTCGCATCAGCGTGCCCTACACGAGATGGGGGAAGCGCCACCGCATGTGAGCAGGAGAGCGCTAGGAGATGTGTGTCTCTTTCCGATGCCTAAGAAGAGGAACAATGAAGGCTGGACACTGGGTGCACCAAGAGAAAGTCGCAACTTTTCTCTTATTTAAATTGTGGCTAGTATTGAAAATCAGTCGATATTGCCGACCATAAACCCTGACTGCGCATTGGTGGGTCAAATTCTAAAGTTAAAGCTCAGCTACTTTGGTCATCTGATGAGAAGAGAGGAGTCGCTGGAAAAAGATTTGATGTTGGGAAAGGTTGAGGGTCACCGGAGAAGGGATAGGCAGCGAACACGATGGTTAGATGGCATCCTCGAGGCGCTGCAGATGAAGTTATGTGATGTTGGGAAGATAGTGAGAGACCGGAAAGCGTGGCGTGATATAGTCCATAGGGTCACGAAGAGTCAGACACGACTGAACTGAATTGAGTTTTGAAAAACTGTGTTCGAGGACTAACAAGGCAATCTGCCTCCTTTTTTTAAAGCCAGCACACGTCCTGAGCATGGCTGTGGCTGTAGCATCCTCCTCACTTTCACTTTATAAATTGACAGTGCACATATAATCCCAGGTAGCACATATGATCGACCCAATATTGGTAGTGTGTTGGCCCTACGCAGGACCGGTGAACTGCTGACCTCCAATATTGGGCCCATGGTTCATGCTGTCTGCACTAGGCTGTACTTTGTATTCTTAGAAATTCTTTGAACAGGGCGTAGGGCTTACACTGATTATACACTTAGCCACTATGCTTAGCTTTAGCAAGTGAGGGCACTCCTCTTCCAAGGACGCTCATTTGATCTTGGCTCTGGTAGCTGCATGGTAGAGAACACTAAGTGGCCAAAATTACTGGAGCCATCCCTCCATAGCCGTTGTCGCTACCGTAGCTGTTAAATGTGAGCATATTTTTTAAGGGCCGTGCTTTTTTGCGTGCATGTTAGGCAAGGACCCATAGTGTACTGAAATACCATGTTACAATGTTGAAGTTTGTACAGAGCATTCTCTGTGATTCTGTGTTTTTACTATATTGTATAGGCAACAGTGTTTTGTTTAATGAACATGGTGGTTGTGTGTTCGTAATGGTGCAATACCTTTTCGTATTTACTAAACCTCACATTTACTTGAGTATGTCTGATGGTTTGCTAACAGATGGACATTGTAAACACTCCTCACATTAGAACCGTTGAGGGAGCAAATATTTAGTCGGCCATTAGTGAATAAAATATAACTTGAGAAATGTGTCTGCAGCTTCAAGCATGTGTAAAAAGACAGAAATGAACTTCACCGGTCCTTATTTATTTATTTATTTTATTTATTAGATACTGCAGACCTTGCTCAGGTCCAAGCAGGGTGGTAAAATACAACAGAAAGCTACAGCTACAGCTTATGCTGTAGCTTATGCTACAGAAAGCAGGTGATCGGCGGCTTCTGTAGTTTCTTGGTGTATCAGGGTGGATGCCAAGACAAGATGGATGAACCCGAAAGCAGGATAAAGTTGTGTGGTGAGTTGAGGTCAGGAAACATTCAGAGGTAAGGCCCTGTTTTGCCTGATTGATGGTGATGATCAAAGAAATACTGTTCAATTGTTTCAGTCGTTCCAGTCCCAGCACACTATTGAGGAATCTGCATCTCTGCTCAGTTCAGTCAGCATCCGCTATTGTGGCTGTGTTGGAGTTTCATTTGCTGGCTGCTGCTCATATAGTTCGTGTTTAATTACAGGTTAAGCAGATTAACCTTAAAATGTTGCCTCAAATAAGGACTTTACCAAGGGCTGTTTGGGAAGTCAGTCGGTGTCATCGTTACTTACTCCCAGTGCAAGGACCTTTGCACAGTATAAGCAAGCATGGCATCTGCTACATTTGGATCTGCTGTAACCATAGCCATGGGTTCTGAAATCGCACCCTGCATGCGCATTTCTCTCCGGCCATGCCAGTCGGCCGGAGAGAGCGTAAGTTGGACAATGGGCATGCCAGCGTTTTTCGCCGCACCGTGGCATTTGCCACCTATGCATCAAGTATTGCACCGCAGCTTGGCACAAACGATAATACTCAAATTTCCTCGGCTTGCACTCAAATCGTAGTTTAGCTGCTAGCTGTAAAATGCCATAGAAACGATGGTAGCCAACAATTTTGCGATCGTTAACATAATAATATGTGGCCCACGTGTGCAAAATTAGGCAGTGACTGCCCGAAGCTCAGCCTGCTCTGGCGCTCTTTGCTGAGGTTCCGCGTCTTTTTTTTTTTTTCGTCAGTGTGTATATACGTTAACTCACTAAACACATCTTTTACGAATGTGGCAACTTATACGAACATCCATCACATGAATGCAATTGCATAAATGGTTCTGTTACTGGCCACAAGATTATTGCTGACTTGGATGCATGTAATAATAGCTGTCTTTCTCTTACTGTTTCAAAGCAGCCTTGGAAGATTGTAAGCACACAAGTCTGATACAGGTGAAGGGCAATCGTGGCATGTTCAGGCACTTCTGCCGTCACATGAGTATATGCGAGGTTTTCAGAAGTGATCCCATTAATAAATGGATCAGCGTATATGCTCGAAAGTGAAGAAAAGCTACTACCTCGTTTGTAAAGTTGTTTGCATATGCTACAGACTGAATGCAGCATTTTTGTGTGTGTATGTTTTTTTACTTTTCTACCTCTACATGCAGAGGGCCAAGCCAAGCAAGTGGGTTCATGTGAATTACACTAGAATAATGGCACCAGGTGGTGAAGTATTTCTGGGATATTGCCTTGAGCCATGCTTGCCGCACACCTTCGTGAACAGGGAATTCATGAAAACTGAACCCCAATTCTTTACGTCCTTGGACGTCCACAACGGCACACTACAGTTTGTCATTGCTGGAGAAAAAAAAAAGGAGCACACCTCACATAAATGATGAAGACCTAAAACGCTGTTTGATTGGGAACATGCTGGATGTTGTATTGCAGTTCAGCAGTGACAAAAAAAGGAACAGTTTGTTTTTGCCGGCTTAACGCACGCCACTTACAAGCAAGAGCAGAAGTCTTGGGCTTAAAAAATGGGAAGAAAACAAACGTCACAATTCACTAAACTGCAACAAGATGTTGCTACTAAGGAGCATGCATGCCTTTGATCACTCAAGTGAATGCTCGTGAATTTGACAGCATGCAAAGACTACCACCTACACGAGATTGTTTTGACGAGTAACCATTCGAAAAGCAAAGACTATGTACATGAGCACGATGCGTAAGTTGTTAGTAGAATGGAGCGCACTATGTGAGCGTGACAAGAATGTCAACACTTTTGCTCAGCTAGTAAACACATCTAAACGGTGAAACATTTCGAACGTGCCTTGCGGTCAGTCCTTGCTCTAGAACCAGCTAAAATTGAAAGGCTGCACGATAGGCTTGGAATAAACTTTTCCTAAATACACACGTGCAAAAACGAGAGAACCACCTGCAGAGATAAGCTGTAAACAGGCTGGACAATTCATAGGTGTGCACTGCTGCCTAGTGAGGCCCGGAAGAATCGACAAACTTAACAAAATTTGGCTGAAACACGCCGATTGGCACGACCAAAAAGAATCGCGCATGCGGGGTGATCTCGAAGGCCATGCCATAGATTAGGTGACTTAAGTGTTTCCACATGCCACTAGCGAGGAAGGTTGCAATGCTTTTGACTGTCGTGTGCTCAAGTGATGGATGGCAAAGAAGGTACAAGAGCTGAGAAGACTCAGTCTGAGTTTTGTTGCACGTAGCCTGTAACCTGTAAAAGAATGTTTGATGTTGCATGCAAACAAACGTTGGTGCGAACTGAAATAGGAATATATATTGTTACGTGGTGGCATGACAAGCAATCGACACAACAGGAACAGAACAACTTGATGACATGATGATGAAATATGCTTTAATGGCCAGCGGGCCTAGCACGAGCAGTCCGTCCCGTGCCACTGCTCGCTTCGTCGTCTTTGTAGCAATATGTATATACTGTTTTGCTGCTTTGGACACTTCTTTGACAAGCTGGGGGCTTCATCTCCTTTACTCTTTCCTTCTTTCTTATTCCAGCAATTAAGTTCAGTTCAGTCGTTCAGTCATGTCCGACTCTTCGTGACCCTATGGACCATGTCACGCCACGCTTTCCGGTCTCTCACTATCTTCCTAACATCACATAACTTCATCTGCAGTGCCTCGAGGATGCCATCTAACCATCGCGTTCGCAGCAATTAAGCTCACTCTAGATTTCAGCACTTTTCTTAGGTGCTTAACTTCTGAGTACGCAGCAAGCTCAGTTCTTACCAAAGCTTCACTGAACTCTAGATGTCTGGAAGTTGCCTTGTGTACCAAATGCCTTGACCTTTTTTACTGAGCGTGTAAAAACGCATGCAAGTCCACACATTGTCGAATATGTTGTCTTTGAAGTTTTTTTGCAATGTGTGCAGAGGAAATCTCATGTCAGTTGTGGCAGGATTTGAAGTGTGCCAGGAAGGGGATGTTGAGTTGTTGACAACAAATAAAATTCCGAGAGCACTGCAGAATCTGCAGTGGAGAAATGCGGAATCCTGAGCGTTGCTGCTGCTACATTGCATGCCCCTCGTCGAACACAACCAGCATTCCGTTGAACACATCAAAGTTCACCGGCGTTATATAATTGGTGTACAGGAAAAGAAAGGTGCAGTATCTGTCACTCGCGGAATCCCGCTACTATCATCCTCACGGTAGACAAGGAGAATTATGATGTGCATTTTACGATCTGGGGCGTGGCCTAGTTGGTTAAAGCGTTTTGCTGGGGATCCGAGGGAAAGAGGTTTGTTTCCCAGTGGAGGCAGGATAATTATTTTTCTAATAACATCATCAGGATGATGGACAAGTGAAATCTCACAATATTCCATTGAATCTCGCAAAGAAGTGGGACACTCCTCGCAGACACTCACTGCTAATGCAAGGACACGCCAGTGAGCCATGAGCCATTAAAGGCTTTCACTTTAAAAATGTAAATGAGTTAATTCAATTGCATGTTTCAGAATGTTTGTTTCATCACGGCAATGTTACTGGTGCTAACTTTCCGTTGGCAGCAAGTGTTGGTGCCAAGTCAAAGTAAATGGTGCTTGATGTAACTGTTGTTTAATATATATTTGTGCAATATGCTCCCTATCACTTTTATTGAGTCAGTTTAGTGTGTATGTTTAGAGCACCTGAGTAGATCATAACCACAGTGAAAAGAAAAGCATTTCCTTGCTAGAACTGAACAAGCCCTGTATGTAGTCCTTCCTTGCATAGGCTCTGGAAGGGTGCTATATGCATCACAACACTGCAAGTTCTTGCTGCTGTATACATAGCATGAAAGTGGCAAGATTTTTTTTAACTGCCACTATCTCTTGAAGCAGTCTGCAGCATGGAGCACGTGATGACCTTGTAGGTGAAAGTTGTACAGAGAGGGAGGAGGAATGACACCCTGTCTCTTCTTTCTCTGTCTTTGTAAAGTTTGCACCTACAAGGTCATCATGAACAAAATTGAAGTTACCTAACTTCCTGTTCTCTATTGGAGCACCTTTTTACTTCGTGGTTACTTCTGGCGGTAACCTGTCCCATTAGCAGATAATGTCCCCTTGTTCCTCTAGTTGCTCCTATATGACTCTTTGCTAAGCATCCTATTTTCAGGCGTTATTTGACCCTGTTAGCATGGCTAGGAATCAGTGCCTTGAGGACGAAGCAGCATTTCCCTCCTGGCATTTGTCTCACTCTGTTATCTAGTCTTCTCAGCTCCATTCCATCCTTTCTGTCAATGTATACTAATCAGCCCGTATTAGGCCTCTTCCTTATTCTTTGTTTTTTACTCAGTCATTGGGTGGTTCATTTGTTTCCACCCTTTGTGTCTGTCACTACATGCCCGGTTTAGTGCCTGCATTTCAAAAAAGGAAAGGCATGTGTATGCCGCAGTAGCTCTGAGTAATGGCCAATTGTCCAAATGCCAAGAAAAAAGCACCCGGGTGTGTGCGAGTTGTACTTTTTTCTGGCATCTGAAGTTGTTGCGCTTGTTGTGTATCTTGCACATGCATCTTGCAAACACAGCTAGCATGATCTTGCACATTGTGTAAGCACCTACACCACTTATAAGCATGCCAGTGAAGAACAAATATGTTTACATTAATTCGAAATATTACCCAGAGATTTCCACAAAAATGGAAGAGTTTGGGTTGTGAAGTGGAAAATTTCTATCAATCTGAATTCTCAATATGCATGGTTCGAGGCTGCACAGTATAATTGCTAGGTGTGTTGGCTTCAAAAAATATTGCCGCGAACTAATGCAGTGCTTGTTCATGCTTGAAGCTGCTAACACATGAACTTATTCTGCAAGAATTGAGATTGTGTGCTAGCTGCGCTGAAAAATATTTTGCCCTTCAGTATGTATGGCTCCCCTGAACTTGAGCCTAGTCGGTTCAGTATGAACTCCATAAAGTTAGTTGAATTCAGTAAAAGGTCTGGGCTATTGAAGGTGCTGCAGCCCTCATAGCTGTGCTGCTACAGTTCTTGCAGCTTTCGCTCTTTGATGTCTCAAACCTCCTTGGCTGTCTGACAAGGACTGTTGGGGCAGAATATGCTTGTTCAAATGTGTGAATTAAATCATACTTTTTTCAGCATGTCACATTCTTCGAAACCAGTTGGTCTTAGAGGTGCAATATGTTGCTGCTTATTGAATCGTTTTTGTTTTATATTGCTTTTTTTTTCTGTATCCTTAAAACAAATGCAGTGAGTTGTCATTTTTAGGTTCATAGGCTATCCTTTGTCATCATAATATGTGTACTTATGCCAGTGCCAAAGGATGATCATAATATGTGTACTTATGCCAGTGCTGCCCCGCCGGGGTGGTGCAGTGGTAAGACGCCCGACTACTGTGCCGGAGTTCCCGGGATCGAATCCCGGCCTCGGCGGCTGCGTTTCGATGAGGCGAAACGACGTGGCGTCCGTGTGCTGTGCGATGTCAGCGCACGTTAAAGATCCCCAGGTGGTCGAAATTACTCCGCAGCCCTCCACTACGGCTCCTCTTTCTCTCTTTCCACTTTCATTCCCACCTTCCTCCCTTCCCTTACGGCGCGGTTCGGGTGTCCACAGAGCAAGTGTGACAGTTACTGCGCCTTTCCCTTCCTGTGAACCAATTTATTATTAATTTATGCCAGTGCCCACTAGACTTTTTGGTCATTTTCGTTTGGCTGTAAAATGCACTAACACAGTCGTCGATCAAAAAAACACTGCAGTTGCTAATAATTCTTGTGATGCTGTACGGTGTTACTGGCGTAAAAATTTGCAGCACGCAAGAGAAGAACAGTGCACACTTGTGCCTGGCCAACACATTATGTTGCAGAATTTGAATCCCAGTATCACCAAAAGCCAACTAGTTTTTGTTGCCTATTAATTTGTTCCCTGGGCAGGTAGTCGGCTTTGTACAGGTTGTAGTGCATCTAAGAGGTACAGCATGGACATGCCACACTGATTAAAAATGTTTTGATGTGCATGTTTTTCGAATGAGGATGCAGTTCAGATAACTAAATTTCGCACTAATTTGAGATTATTCAGTTTGTTAGATTTCCTAAGTTAAAATAAGGCTGTGGCTAAAGGTACGTCCGACGGACCCGGTGCGATTTTCTTCGGGATCCGTCCGACGGATCCGGGAAATATTTTTCAGAGGTACGGCGGACGGACCCGATCGGTAGGGTTCTTCCGACGGACCCAACGCATTTTTCTCCGATATGGGCCTTGGGATCCGTCGGGAAAGCCGGACGGATCCGAGATCCCCAGATGTGGTTGTAGGTTGTAGCACGGTTGTAGCAACCAACGTTTTTAGATGTAGCAACAACATGGCAGCCATATGTAGCCAAATCGAAGTTGGTATGAGGTGTACGTGCGAGGGGCAAGAAGTATGTACTGCATACTGAATGCGTGAAATGTGAAATTACAAAGAATAGTACAGTGGCAAGAATATTGCCTAGAATGGGTGATATACTACGTGATGGCATGATGATAGGTTTACGTGAGTTGGACCGCGGCAGGGTGGCAAGCACGAGCGCAAGCGCATGTAATCGCGGTGTTGACAGCCAGCCCGCGGCCCGCACGCCCGCTCATTTGGTCCTAGTTATTATGTGGATTAACGTCTACGACGGTCGTTATGTGATTATGTAGTTTTGATTCTTCAAAGTTTCCTCACTTCCATCTGTGATGAGATGCGTCACGTAACGCATCGCTTTCTGCTCGCATTGAGGTTTGGTGCTGCAAGTTCTACGTAGTACAAGCGGCGCTGAAAAAGCTGGGCACCGCCGGCGTGTCTCTAGCCTAAGCATCGCGTCATTCGTGTTTGTTGTACAACTGGAGGTGTGGTTTGTGCTTACCGTGAGATGCTGTGATTACGGATTACGTCCTACTAGAGTGCTGTGTGAGACTACGAAGAGTGCTGTGATGAGTGCGCCGATGTCCGGACGGACATCAGTGTGTCCGTTTATGATCGGCGATGTTGCGCGTGCATGTCAGTGTTTATTAGGTGCAGTGGTAATTTATTTACACGCGCTGTGCAACAATCAGACGAAAATAAGTCATCGACAATTTGTTAGCCTGTACTACAGAGCTCAAAACTCGGAAAATGGGAATGCACATGATGCAGTTTTCGCATGTTGGAGTGGACCGAAAAATAAGTGCCCAGCCCACACCGCCGGGATGCGCATTACTACAGGTGAAATGATTCAGGTTTCTGTAAAATAGCTGCCTGGCACAGCACCTTTCTAAATGTTCAAGCTTTGTACTATTGTTGAAGGCCACTTTATAATTAATAAAGGAACGAATATGCTTTATGTGTTAATGACTAGTGCTTTTTCAACATATTATGTTCATTTTTTTTTTTTCGTTTTTCCTTAGTTTCCTTTGTTTTTCTTGCTAGACAAACACAAATAGTACACTTTTAAACTTGTCAGTCCAAAGCTGAACATGAATATCTGCCATGCATGTGACAGCTTCAATGCTAGAAAGGTTGACATGTATAGCATGTACGTACACGCTGCGACATCTTAGTGGCACGTTAGGCTACTTGCCCCAAGGTCGTGATGTTTAATACCAGTGATGGCAGTCGCACTTTGGTGCAGGTGAAATGCAAATGCTTCTGTTTTCTGCAAGATGTCAATGCAAAGTACAAAGCCCGGGCAGTCAAATTAGTCTGGAGCTCTCCACTACAGTATTCTTCATAGCTACATATGTCACTTTAGGATGTGAAACCCTACATGCCACAGGTAGGCTGCATTGTTTTTTAGATTTTGTAACCTCTCATCTATGTTTTGCAACATTTGGCTAATTTTAGTTCCCAAACAGTTGCTAAAGATGAAACCGAAGCAGTTCTTGGCATGGTTTGCTGCTTAGATTAATTTGCTAATTGCAGTTCTTTGAAACTTGCATCAATGCTGGACAGTTCAAATAGCAAGCAGTTGAATTACAGAAATGATGTGGATCATGCATTTCAGTGCTGACAAGTGGAAAGTAACGGTCCCCTCCTTGCATGCATAAGTGCCTTTAGACAAATACATACTCGGGTGTGTGATTGTGACGCATATCAAGGGTCAAGAGAAGGCCATGTGGAGCCAGTGTGATATTCTTCATGAAGGCTAAAGTAAAATTGTACAACAGCTGCTGTACCGTGCAGAAAAAAATTGATCATTTAGTGCATGGTTAACTGACCATGAATAGCATCTTACTCAGAGCATGATGTGATATATATCTGGTTTAGCATCCCAAAATAACTACGGCTATGAGGAACACAATAGTTGAGGGCTCCGGTATAATTTCGACCATCTGGGGTTCTTTTACATGCACTGACACCGCACGGTGCATAACGGCCTATTGTTTCGCCTCTATTGAAATGCCCGTGCTGTGGCTGGAACCAAATCTGCATCTTTGGGTTCAGCAGCCAAGCACTCTAACTACTGAGCCAGCACAACGGGGCCAAGTATCAAAATGCATGCCATTACATTTCTTTCTAGCCTGTGGTTTTCTTGACAGAACTAATGTATACAAGGAAAAGTAAACAGCAAGAAAACACTAGTTTTATTGCACATTATATTTACATTTCAGCAAACATTCTCTAGGAAAAAATTTCTCATAATGTTTTCATGGAAACCATCAACAAAACAAAACAATGCACTTACTCCACTCGAATTATTAATGGGCAAGGTTGCATCTATGCTACTACACTGCACTTATCACAAAACCACAAGCCCCATCTGCTTTGGCCAATCACTTGATGAAACTAACGAAGACAGATGTCGCACACCCCAGACTAGTCGTCTCGCAACATATCTCTGCATATGTTGCATTTCAATTTCATGCCTTTCTACTTAGTTTCAACTGTTGCCAGCATTACTAGTCACCCATCTTTTCTGAAATTCCTTTTTACGCTGTTGGGATCAGCATCCTTGTTAACGATGGTTTCTGGCATTTTGGATGCTATCATTTTCACATCTTCCTCATCTGGAAGAACGAAGGAGAAATGACAAGCTTTGAGCAGACAAAAAATTAGGGAGACTCCTAATCTCCACCTGTAAGGGTATGGTGTGCCAGCGTTAATGGTTCTTGTCTGCACATCCCACTGTGGATTCTCGTTAATTTACATGCCCTTTGCTACAAACATTACTAATTCCTTAATTCACGTCTCTGTTATCTAAGATATACTCATTAGCATACGGTCGTAGGCTGCCCTGTTAGGTGATAGACAACCTGGCATAGACCTCTGTAAGCCTCAACCTTTCTTAATTGGAGCTGAAACGTTGAAGCTGAAATATTTCAAATATAACTTTGAAAGCTTGGCTTAACAGCTCCTGCCATGTCGTGTGGCCTCGTGACATTTGGCTCATGGCACTTTTGGCTTGTGCACAGGGGTCATCTGTTAAATACTGGTTAACATGCATGAAAAATACATTTTCACACAAACTGGTGGCAAATGGTCAAGTGGTGCACTGCAGATTCTGAAATGTATACCTATATTCATGCAAGGATCGCATCATCACATAACATGATCAAGAGTTCTATCAGTACCTGTAGTTACATAGCATTTCAATGCCCATTAAAGGACCACCTCAGACAATGGTTGTTGTTATCTCAAGACCTGTTCTAACAGCGTACTGACGCCATTCCACTGAGCGATGGACATGTATATGCATACCCTAGATATCTCATGATTGTGGATCTCATTTATTTTTATGACTTCCAAGGAGTTCCTGTCGTCAGAAACTTTATAAAATCGGGACAGTAGTCTTGAAAGGTGATGAAAAGAAATAACCAGGTTACCTTGACGCAATGCTAAATTACAGAGGGTGAATATGCTGCATGAAGATACCAAGAAGCTTGTACAAAGAAAAGTGAGAGTGAAATGGCAGGATTTTTGAAACATTGAAATAAACTACAAACTATACTTGTCAAACCTGTCATTAAGGAATGGAAATCATGCAGTGATCAAAAACACAACATGGAGGACATTTTAGGTCATCTTCACAAAACACATACCCAAACCTCACACACAGCTTCATACTTATGAAAGAGGACAAACCAATATGCAAGGAGTGTGGAGATGAACTAATAATAAACCATATCTTACACGTGCGCCAGAGTTGAGAAAAGAGGAAACATTTTGTACAATTTGCAACAGATCCCTTTCCATCCCAGCATGATCCTAGGAGAGACGTGCAAATTTCCTGCATTTTTGGTTTCCTAAAATGTTCCTAAACAAGCTAAATTCTAAAGAACATTTTAGTCATTACACACAAAATAAATACATTAAACCTTGTTCTTGGTGCATGGCAGCATTAGTCGCTTATAGGCACCATAAAAATCAACACAATGCTGTAAGGTATACCTTGGTTAGCTATGTTATATGAGACAAGCTTTCGGCCTGGTGTGGTCCTTATTCACGTGACAGCGCTGTCATGAGGGTCTATGTCCCAGCGATCGGAAAGTGACCTATTCCAATAATTTTACAAACTGAAGGTGATTGTACAGATTTCTAAAGACTGGAGTGCTCAACTGTTTTATCAACGTCCGCCTGCTTTGACAGCCTGGAGTGAAACTGTTGAAGAGAATACATTTTTGAACATTTAACGCGTTTCTGAAGGCGTTGCTTTCAATTACGGGGCCAACAAAAAGCAGGTGAATGTCAAACGCCGCCTAGATAGGCTTTCTAGCAAGACAGCGGTGTAGCGTGGAAAATCGCTCCGCCGATCCATCGCTGGCGCCGCTGACTTGAAAGGCGAACTGTTCAAACTTATCTACTGACCACACCTGAAACACTGAATTGCGCATGATCAAGGCAGAATTTCTCTAACACTGAGCTCTGGTAGCTATCGATTTCGCGCCCAATATTGTGAAAATCTGTCCTCTCTCCGATCATTGATACGTCCACGGTTGAACATTTATGCGCCTCGGGGTAGGCCAGCCGTGGGAACATGGATGCGTGGTTGTAGCAACGATCACTTGCATGGCACACTCTGCGAAATTCCAAGAGTCAGCTTCTTCAACGAAATGTGCAGCGCACATTTTCTACCGCGTACCTAAGTCCGGCGATGCATGCATATCGATCCCGATCGTTTCAAAGCTGCGCGGCCGTTCAGTCGGGTCACGCTAACCTCGAGCATGCGGGGGTTTAAACTACATGTACGCAAACTTCAACGACAAGGAAAAGATGCAGCCTAAGCACTTTAGTCTAGTCTTCCCCTATATACCAAAGAACATTGCTGTTTACAGGGGATTCGAATCATTCATGCTTCCGGCTTTCCGGTTGTGCACTCTTGCGGTGCGGTGCAGTAGGTCTTCGCCTCGACGAGTCGATGTGCAGGCCTCTAGTAGTAGATTCGGCATGTCTTCTGCCACGGCTCTGAGGTAGAATTTAAACGAAGAATTTAGCTAAAAACATCCTGTTTCCTCGGTCTGCATGTCAGGAACGAGCATAATGCCATTTCACATACATACTTTGGACTGCCGAATGGTCAGCTGCACGGCGAGGTGTGTGTGTGTTGTGCCGGCGCTAGATCTTCGGAGGTCGATGCAGGACCTAAGACAGCGTAAATTCTAGGTATAGCTCGCTCGCATTACGGGCAGATCGAGGTGATAGTTTAGTGCGAAGCGAAAGCTGCTCGTGAATGTGCGTATCTCGATGCCAGCTGGTGGAGCTGGTGCAGTACGTAGCATATCGCCTGCAGCTATGTGCTTGACAGCGATGTTTGCCGTACACAACCCTAGGTGAAGACCGTGATCTATGTTAGAACAGATGCACTCTTCGTAGCACCCCATCGAGAGTCGCGGCTAGCTGATGATGAGATCCATTCACGCGTAGCAAGCGGAATGTGGCCGCGTTCGACGTGCATATAGCCATGAGCCTGTATATCGACGTCCGCCGTATCTTTACGAGAATCGAATGGATACGTCGGACGTACCTTTAGACACTTCGTTAAAATAATCACACATGCATTACATATGACAGCAGATATGATCATTAGATATGGTTTTATTTATGACATCATACCTTTGTGGTAATATGCTGTAGGTGGACCTTACTTTTTTTTATGACCTGTTTGTTGCAGTTTCAAGGCTGTCACCAGCTGCATTTGACCCTCATTTTTTCTCAGTCTTGCACAGTTTACACAAGCTTATTCTTAAGTGTTTTTTTCAAACTGATGGATAATTTGGCATCCTGGAAATCGGCATCGAATAAGGAAAACTGTTTTGTGTAGTTTCCTTGTTTCAGTGTTCTTTCATTATTAACTTTCACTTTTTTTCTTTATTTTTTCTTTTTTTTGTGTGTGTGTGCGCTTGCACTGCTTGCAAAGGCACCACACATTTTTGAAGCTAGTTTATCTCTAATCTTTGGTTTAATTCACTAACCTGTCGCTATTATTTTTGGTTTGTTTGTTTCATATTCCTGTCTCTCTCATATTTCTTTTTGTCAGGTTGGGATATCAACCAGCTAACTCACTTCATATGTAATATGCTGAAGAAAAAGTAGTGTGTAGCTGATCAGCAGCAGTTTCTTTTCTTTGTATTCATAATGTATGCACAAGGTTTGGGTTCAATAAACTGGTAAGCATACGGTAATATCTCCGAATGCATGTTCTCAAGGTCAACAAAAGCGAATAAAAAACGTAAGAAAAGTGCTTTCTGCAGTTCAAATTTTCACGCGTCTCCCGTTTATATTTTAGGCTAAAGCCGTTTTTGGGTTGAAACATAATATTGTCTTCTACTAGAATCGGCTGCGTCGTTTAATGCGCTTATTTTATTTTATTCTCTGTTGGCTTTCCCACAAACCACATCTCTCGATCTCAGGTTACCGGAAGTTAAACATATGCTTCCGGAAACTGCGTCATGCACGCGCCTTGTGGCTGTTACTGTAAACTGAGCATGCCTCCCCATTTTCTTGTAAACCTGAAGACATTGCAAATTTTCTTATACTGTTTTTTATTACGTCAAATTTTGTTGTCAAGTTGAAATTTTTAGCAGTTTATATTATCCGCATTTATGTCCTATAACAAAAACAATTGTTTTTGGTGACACAACTGGGGACTACCAGGGACGGATGAGGAGCGGCGCCTGTCGGAAGAGCCAACGCTGCTACGTACACAAGGATACAAGCCAGCAGAGCATCACACGAGGTGGAACAACTTTAGGAATGTTTTGCCGCTTTCGTCGAACCGTTTTGCTGTAAGTGTTCTGCATCTGTTCTATGCACCTTGCCATTTCTGGGATGTCGTTCACGAGCCAAATTAGTGTCACAATAATCGAACGGTGCCGTAGGCAGCGAGTTGCCCCCGAGCTCTCACATGTGGGTCGAGGCTTAAATGTTGATCGCAACCCCACTTGCAAACAACATTTCTCGCCTTTCGATGATCGAACTATAGAAAGCGGCTGCACTTGCCGGAGTTTTCACTGCTCATGATCCAGGGAGAGCGGTTGACACAAGAGAGTGCATTTTAATCATGATTTGCTGCTTTTGCTACACTTTGAGGGATTGCATATCCGTCCCGATTAAGTTTAGCTGCACTCTTGTTTACGGGCCGCCGGTAACGCTATCCCCCAAGGTCAAGGTAATGAAAAGCGCTAAATCTGGTCCGAATGTGTGTCCGTAGCTTACTGTGATCGCCAGCCAACGCATTTTGGATCTGCGGACAGTCAACGCCGGCCGCAACTTTCCACATTGGCGTCTAATTGGGTGTAAGCATTCCACTCCAGCAAAAATCCTCCGTGAGGGCCTTGCTCATGAAGGGAAACAAAACAGAAAAAAAAAAAAAAAAACGAAACCTCCTGGAGAAGTCTCTCCTACCGTATCTTGACCACGAGGAAAGGAGAGAGAAAAAAAAAATTGAGCTGACATGCTGCATGCAGCCTCGGCGAAGGCGTAAACTGGCGTCGGTTACAGCTGTTCCGATCTGTCTGGTTAAACTACGACGCTCGCATGCGGTTTCTTTGGTTGACCGAGCTGCGTCGCCTCACTTTCTTCCTTCGTGGTGTGCAAACCCGCTGCGAAACGCGTTGGTAGGTTGCTTGCGCAATGAACCAGCCCCATGGCGTCTACATGTGACCTGATGATAATCGAGGCGACAGCGTCCCACTACGACAGTCGACCCTCACTTGGGAGCGGAGATAGAGGGACAATTTGGACGCGATTGCTCGCGCCTGGGTAGCTCATGAGCTTTCTACGTGTATCACGCTGACTTTACCGCAACTATCCTCGTTTTTATTTTTGCTTTTTCCCCGGAACTTTATTACATTCGAAGAGGTAAGTAATATAAGAGGAGGCAGGTGGTCGAATTTTCAGCGTTGCTGGCCTACTCGTTGGCTGTCTCGACATCTTCGCAGTCTTTGATTTGCGGCTTGCTAAAGGTGAGGCGATGCTTGTATCGCGAGCCTGCGCTAACGTAACGTTGCTTGATACTCGTAAATTTTCTTCGGGTACGATACAGATGCCACGTGTTTCTTCTCGCGCTTTAATATATATAAAAAAGCGACCGGCCCACTTATGAAGTGCTTGCACGCGATTGTCATGTGCAACTTTGAGTTTGTTTTGAAGGATGATGCGCAGTATTGCTATAGTGCTCTAGTAGTGCCCCTTTTTCAACGCGGGCTGGGGCATGGCTGTTAGCTAACGCTTGCAGTGCGTGCTGGTCTGGCGAGCGTCACCCATCATTTGGCCTTCCTCCAGTCGGCGAAGCACTCGCGCGGCGTCGTGACTGGAGAGGCCGCGTGGCGCGCTTGAAGAAGCGTCCGAAATTGTCCTGCCACGGCGCGTTAAAAAGCAACGGATCGAGCTCGTGCTGCGCTGTGCGTTTCGGGACGAGGAGTGCGCGGGAGAGCGGGGCTGACGGTGCTAGAAAGTTCGTGTGAGCTTCTGCGGCGGATTCCCCCGGGACAAGTGAAGAGAATTGGAACAAAAAAAAAAAAAAAGTGTTTTTGCTCGCTCTTTGGCGCCATTTGGCGCACCGCTTTTGTGGCAACAAGCGTCTTTTTCCGGCGTCCGCCATCTTTGGTTGCTATGGGAACGATGACGCGTACGCCCGCTCACTCCTCCCTTGTCCTGCCTTCGTCGTCTGCTTAGGGATCCATGCTTATTTTCCCTCCCTGTCTCTCTCTTCGACATCATTTTGTATATTCGTCACTATCTGCTTTTCCACTGCTTTTCCAGCTTTGTCGAACGCAGATTCCCCCCTCCCACGACTTCAGTTTGCTCTTCAAAGAGTAGCATATCCTGAAAAGCGAGTCGTTGGATAGTGGATTGTGTGCGCGCGCGGGCGTTGCAGTCCGTCGTTGCCACGGTGGTAGTTGCCGATTTCCTCCTGTTCTCTGCAGCTCTGTACCCGCTTCAGCAGAGGCAGGTTGTACTTGCGGGCCTAGCCGATAGGGTGGTAGCCTATCTGGGATGCTCACGTAAGCAGCTTTAAGTCGCTTTTTCTTTTTTTTTTTTTTTTTCGTTTTCTCTACGCTTCCTTTCTCTCTGCTTGCGCCCTAGACAGCGTGTGTGGCTCCCGGTCACCTTTCAGCTGCCTTCAGGCGACTGGGATACCGCATGTTCAGTGCGATTTCACCCACATTTTCGCTCGTTCCCAATGCGAATAGTTAGACCCTCGCCATAATGCTGCCGCCGCCCCTCATTTGAATTTCTATAAGACGACAAGCGTCTCGTGTTCTTCGAATCGCTTCCTCTAGTTATCGCAACCAGTCTTGAGGATTACAAGTGCCGATTGTTTAGGTAAAGTGTGTAGTGCGTGAGCAGTTTCGTCGCTCCTCGTAAACTGCGGCAATGTTTATCCGATTGCGCGGTTCTGCAACGGCTCGTTGCACAAATGGTGCGACTATCAGGCGAGACTGCCCACCTTGGCGTTGCTCTCTGCTTCCGTCTCCGCAATTCTTGCAGAGACGCATATGTCCCCCCATCCCCACCCCCCAATTTTTTTTTTTTTTTTCGTTTTCGGTCTAGTGAAAAAAGGGTGCAATTAAAGTCTCCTCTCTGGTTATCCAAGATATGCTCTTGCCCTTGCCTCCTTCCCCGCTTCACCGTGAAAGTTTAAGGTCATCGCTGTCTGCGCCGTCGCTTCCTCCTGTGCCTTGCACTGCGGATGTTCAGCACTTTCTACCTCCTCCTCAGTTTTCCTTCCGCGCCGCGTAGGTCGTTGCTAGGGTAACGGTCATTTGCGCGCATTGGATTGGTCGATCTTCTTCACGGGCTGCTCTCAGGAATGGTCTGGCGTTGCCTTACGCTTTTCTTTTTTTTTTTTTCTCTGGTTATCCCCGCCCGGACATCTTTTGGCCGCTTGAATTGTGCATCGCAAACTGAGCACCCCTCTAACCGACAGCATCTCTTCCTTTGAGCGGCCGGTTGGTGATCGTGCTCTAGGTTGTTCCGTGCTCCATTTGGTCCCGTCTCGGCGCCCTGCCCCCTAAGCTTGAAGCGAGGCGCTTTTAAATTAACCGCTCGCCGTAGTCAGCGAACTTCTCACGCACGACAGCGCATAGCGGCAGAAGGCCGCTGAGCAGCGTTAAACTCTTACCTCTTCCCCTTACCCCCTTCTTGTCCTAACCTTGAGATGGTAGGTCGACTGTGAGCGTTCAAGGATCGAATGCGGCTCCTGCGTTTTGATAACCTGCCATGCGCCGAGTTTCATTCAGCGGTGAGGCTGTGCGCAAGAAGCCATGTCAAGCATCCACACCTAAGTAGACACGCTGAAGCAGTTGTCATGTGGACCCTGTGCGGCAGACTGACGTCAGGTAGGGCGCGTCGTCTACAGTGGAGATACCCGTGTTGCTTGTGGTAATCACAGCCGTTGTTCCAGATTCGTTCAGATGACGCCATATCCTCGAGATACTGTAAACAGTGAGAACGCCTGGGCTCAGTTAAAAAGACAGGTCCAGCCTCATTGCGGCTTCCTCAGTATTCGCGCTCTTCTCTTCCGGGCATCCCTGACGCCTATTTGGGATAACTGACATGAAGCAACTGCGGGTGGCCACATCGGAACGGTGTGACTGATGTCTTGATCGTTAAGTGACGTCACATCGCGTCGTTCATTAAAATTTGTCGCGTGTGGCGAAATAAGGCTCTGCTATATGGTATCGCATGATCCCCTTCTGATCATTGTTGCATATGTGCCGGTATCCTGCTAAAGGAGTGGAAAGATCTGCGATCACGTAAGGAGATCTTCGCCACCGCGAACCGTATTGGTCTTGTTTTATGTGTTGCCAGTGTGTGCGGGAAAGCCCTTCAGTGACAATAAAGCGGCACACGCCGAAATCAGTTTCAGGGACAAGTGTGGAAGCGAAATACAGCACGATTTGTGGTCGCACTACAGCTCGTCAATTGCGTGTGCTTTTTAAAAAAATTGAAGTTGCCACGTGTCAAAGAGCGCTTTTAATCCACTTCGAATGTAGCAGCTGCAAGACCCCCCGAAGGATCGGCCTCAACCTAAATATTGACTTCGTCACGTGAGGCTGGAGTGATTTCGACCTCGAATCCAAAGGCTGAACCTGAGGTCATATGCTTGCGCCATGAGGCTCCTGTCAACCGCATCCGTGCTACGTACGCCGCACCCCAGTGAAGTGCCTATAGCATTTGAAGCATAATGAAGGAGCAAATGGGAGTTTTTTTTTTCTCTCTACAGAGCGAATCTTTTTAAAACGAACTCCATTTGAACAAAGGCGTGGTTTCTTTAATTTTAACGAATTTTTGTTTAATTTCGGGTTTTAATGTACGACTTCCCCATTGTACGACAGCCCCGCCGCGGTGGCTCGGTGGTTAGGAAGCTCCAATGCTGAACCCAAGGTCGCGCGATTAATCCCTGTCCCGGCGGCCCCTTTTCGATGAATGCGAAAAGCAAAGCGTCCGTGTGCTGTGCGATGCCAGTGCACGCCAGCAACCCCAGGTGGCCGACATATCCGGACACCCATATGATGATGATGATGCTTAGAGCCATACCCTTTGAAACGGGTCGGCACCAGAACTGGTGCTCTGCCAAAAGTGGAAAAAAAAAAAAGGAAAAGAGTCCTCCTCTGCAGCGCCCCTATATAGGCCGGGACGCTGTGGGACGTTAAACACCATAAACCAAACCAAACCGTTTTGTTACTGCTGTGCCACGATTTACTACGGCAGATATGCACTGCCCAGGTACCTAGCTAATTTATTGAACACTGTCAATAAAGCAGCGGTTTGGCCTTTCAACAAAATTACAATACTATAAGTCTGCTTCGTTTTGCCCTACAACAGTCTTGCAGGAAGGGAAAATATGTCATACAGCTAATTCATTGTGACAGCAAATGAAATTTTAGTCTTTTTCTTTTTGTTAAATCGGGCAGAACTTTTCTCAGTCGCCGGTTTAATGAATCAACCGGAGAAATCAGTCTGTCAGCTCCGAATTAGCTTTGGAACACGTTATGTGCAGTCTTTATGTAACGTGAAGATTCCCACTGGCAGGGAATATTGAAACGATACTTTGTTCATGTTCATTGCCTGCTATCTGTGGCACAGTTACGTTCAACTGTTTCTAGAAGTATGCAAACTGGACTTGCTGTCCGGGCCAGAGGTGATCGACCGTGCCGTGGAAGCGTTGAAACTAGCGAGACCTACCCGAAATTTTGCATCATGAGTTCCCATACTCTGCTGTCCTGTGGCGCATCTCAAAACACGTTGCAGCGCAGCATATGACAGACCCGCCGCGGCGGCTCAAATCCCTCGTCTTGGGGCCCGGGTTGTCCCGGCCGCGGCGGTCACGTTTCGTTGTAGGCGAAATGAAAGAGGCGCACCTTGAAGGTCCCCTGAGCTAATTCGTGACGTTTACTTCTGCGTCTCTCAGCCTATGTGCCACGTCGGGATATTAAATCCCACTGACAAAAAGAAAAATTAAAGAGCACTGCAGAATCTGCATTGGAGCAATGTATGTATGTAGCGGTTATTTATTGTATGTACAAAAGGAAAGAAAAGATGTTTGCCAGCCCCGGTATCTGCTATCTGACATCTGAAGCATGTGAACTGGGGCGGCGGTACGAAAGCACGGATGCTGCCATTGGTTGCTTCTGGTTGCCTAATTCACTTCTTGTTTGCCCATTTTAGCCTTTCGTACTTTCAAATCGCGCGCCAATCCATTCCTATGCCCTTTTTCGGCTCTACTTCCGGTTTCGTGACGTCACATTCTTGACTGCATATCCACTACGCCCCCCCCCCCCCCCCTTTCTCTTTCCACTTTCACTCCCACCTTTCTTCCCTTCTCTTAAGGCGCGGCTGCGTTTCGATGGAGGCGAAACGAAAAGGCGTCCGTGTGCTGTGCGATGTCAGCGCACGTTAAAGATCCCCAGGTGGTCGAAATTACTCCGTAGCCCTCCACTACGGCTCCTCTTTCCGTTTTCACTCCCACCTTCCTACCTTCCCTTACGGCGCGGTTGAGGTGTCCACAGAAAATAAGTGAGACAGTTACCGCGCCTTTCCCTTCCTATAAATCAACTCGCAGAAATAAGTGTGGCAGATACTGCCCCTTCGCGGTTCAAGTGTCCACAGAAACAAGTGTGACATATACTGCGCCTTTCCCTTCCTGTGAGCCAATTATTATGGTACCATGTTGTAAAGGAACGGAGGAAGGTGGTAGTGAAAGAGAGAGAGGTAGAGGTGCCGTAGTGGAGGGCTACATCCACCGCGCTTTCGCCTCATCGCACTTTAGTGCTCCAAAGTGCCCACTTGAATTTTTTTATTCGCCGGGAGGCGCGCGATATCCGGGTTCCCGGCGCCACCCATGAGGGCGTTACAGGGCCCGCCACCTAGACTGGAAGCCGAAACGGACAGAGGGCCGTCGATGGCACTGGAGCAGGAGGTCAGGCAGCAATGCGAGATTCCAGTGCGGTTTCTATGTAAGGCGGCTGAAGGCGGTCTAGGCTGACGGTCTCTGCCTGGCCGTTCTGTAGGAGGGTAGCGGTTTTCGGAGTG
Source organism: Amblyomma maculatum (assembly GCF_055883805.1). Taxonomy (NCBI): domain Eukaryota; kingdom Metazoa; phylum Arthropoda; class Arachnida; order Ixodida; family Ixodidae; genus Amblyomma; species Amblyomma maculatum. The sequence continues at coordinate 3,526,210 of NC_139353.1, forward strand.
CGGTGGAGAACGCGGAAAGGTTCGCCGTAGGCCGATGAGCAACGCGGCACACAAAAACGTGAGTCGAAGTGGCCCGGTCAGGGTGCACAAAAATGGTATGGTGGCGGGATGGACGTGGTGGAGTAGGCCGGAGGTCTTTAACGCAGTCCAACGGGCTTGGAAGGAGTTCTTGGGGCTGGGCTGGGAGCTGCTGTGATGTAAAGTCTCCTGGAAGACAGAGCACTACCATACACCAGCTCTGCAGCTGAGCACTGTAAATTTTCCTGGATGACGGCCCGTAGACCAAGGAGCTCAAGGGAGTCGCCGTGTCCTGTGCGATGTCAGTGCACGTTAAAAAACCACAGATGGTCGAAATTCCCGGATTCCTCCACTACGGCATCTCCATAGCCCGAGTCGCTTTGGGACGTTAAACCCCACAAACCAAGGGAGTCGACCCAGGTTGCGCAGTTGAGGCGAGCAGCTAGGGCGGCCTTCAATTGGCGGTGAAGGCGTTCCGCCATGCCATTGGCACACGGCTGATATGCAGTGGTACGGCAATGCTTGGCGCCGAGGATATAATTAAGGGAAGCAAACAGGGAGGACTCAGACTGGTGGCCTCAGTCGGTTGTCACGGTGCCAGGACAGCGAAATCGAGATTCCCGCGCATTTGCGCGCGAAAATCTGCACGGTGATGTCAGGAATGGGGACTGCCTCCGGCCAGCGAGTGAAGCGGTCGACCATGATCGGGATATAACGGTAGCCTCGAGATACGGGTAGAGGGCCCACGATGTCGAGATGTACTTATACTCAGTTTCATACATCAGATGCAACGCAGAGAAAGCTACGCAAGTAGTCCGCAAGGGGAAAAAAAGGAGGCGTATCACTACGCGCTCGTTTCGTGGCCGAGTGGTTTCTGCGGAAACGGGCTTACACGTTTGCAATAACTTGTTTCGCGTGTCTGGACATCTTCGCAGTGTGGATCTTATAGAAAAAATCCGCTCCGAAGAGGCAGTCGAGGTCGCTGCGTTGTGCAGCGCGGAGGGCACCGCTGGCAGGGTTGCGGGGCAGCGAAAACACTACACGAACGAAAACGACAAACAAAACATACAAATTCACCTAATCCGATCTTTTCTCCCTAAAAAAAGGTGCTTTTTATGGAGTTGATGGCAAATGTAAGATGTATTAAGCTTGCAGTCAATGCAACTATCATTTCCTCTCGTCAAGAGCAAGCACTATTTTTCATCGCGGATGCGGGGAGCGCGAACAAGAGCTCTAGCTTTGGCAGTGTTGCACTTGATGTGTGAAACGGAGTATATAGTCGAAACGACGGCCGGGTGGTAGGAAGGCGTCTTGGTATGACGGCCGACCTTGGTCGTCTGGTAGGGCAGACATTGCGCACATCAGCGTTGAGAAGTCGCTGAGTAGCCCGGTGAGAAGTCGCTGAGTAGCCCGAATGCCTGGGTGGCAGCCCGAATGCCTGGGTGGCATATGTCATGTAGAGAATGGAAGATGGGGCGACGTAGCGAAGCCGAAACATCCCACCACAAGGGCTCAGGCGAGCAGAGATGGTGGATGAGGCACAAGTCGGAGGGAACGGGGCTTCTCTCGAAAAGCAGCGAGGTCACGATCATTCTGCTAGGCGTAGGTGGTGGTGGTTAAAACATTTATAAATAACAAATAAATGGTTACAGATAGGTGTTTGGGTTAGAGACGCATCAGTCTCCTCTCCTGACAATACTAGGTGGAGCCCCTATTCCGGGGCCCCATTGGCAAGCAACGCCACCCGCGTCCGTTGAACCAAGGCCTTTTGAGCCTTGAGGTCTTGACAGCCGAGCAGGGCCGCCTCCCAGTCCTCTTTAGTTGGATTGGGGTTGGGGGGAATGGATGGGTTTGACTGGCACGCCCAGACCAGGTGTCAGCCACCTCCCCACAGTACTGGCACGCACCATCAAAGGACGGGTTGAAATGTTTAAGCACCGCCGGGCACATGCAGTACAGTATTGGTAAACATTTTGATGAGGCGCTCGTCAGCGCGATCCAGTCCCTTACAAGGGGCCGGGTAGCGCCTGTGCTCCTCCTTGTAGTAATCGGTGATATCTTTGAATGTAAGGGCCAGATTGTCTGATTGGGAGTAGGCTTCCAAGGACAGGGAGATAGCCCGGGGAGACAGTGCGCGGGCGGCCTGATCGGCCTGTTCGTTTCCCTTGAGTCCCTGGTAACCGGGTGCCCAAATGAGGTTATGCGGAGTTGGGTCTTTGTATCGGCAGCTAGATTGCAGTATACGCCGGTCAAGCGGGGGAGCCCATCCCAGCCTATAATTCCGACAGGCCCCTCGCGAGTCTGTGATGATGTTTCGAATTGGGAATACCGAGAGCCAGGGCGATAGCAATCTCCTCTGCATGAGTTGTGCTGTAGGCTTTGAAAGTTAGCCCGTTAACCGTGTTTGTGTTGTGTACGACTGCAGCCGTATACCCCCCCCCCCCCCCCCCCCCCCCCGTGGTAAGAGCCGGCAACATCCACATAATACACGTGTTGCTGGTGACCATAGTATCGCTCCAACGCTTCCGCGCGCGCCTGGCGACGACCGTTATGGTCTTCTTTGGACATGTTTCGGGGAAGGGGTTGGACCCGGAGGGCGCGTCTCCAGAGTTCTGGCACTCTCACCCTTTCCTCAGTGTGGTACGTAATCGTGTTTGATGTGTAGTCGGTCCAAGAGGCGGCGACCGGACGTAGTCTGTGTAAGACGCGTGTATTGGCTTAGTAAGTGGGCTTCTCGTAGCTCCCGGAAGGTGTTCACCACGCCCCACGCCTAGAGCCAGAAGTCTCTGGTTGGACGTGCTGACCGGAAGGTCGAGAGCCCGCTTGATGACCTTCCGGTGGATGGCCTCCAATTGATCCTCATCGTGATAACGCAGGTACAAGTAGGGGGTCGAGTAGAGGATTCTACTCGTTACAAAAACATGGTCAAGCCGCAGTGCATCCGTGCTTCGTAATCCGCCCCGCTTGTTAGAGACCCGGCGGACCATACGGCCCACCTGGTCTCCCACCATGCAAAGTTTGGCCAGAGTGGTGTCAACTCTGCGTTGATGATGTATGAAGAGGCCAAGGACGCGGATCTCTTTGGCCTCCGGATCGGTCCCGAGGGGAGACTGATGCGAAGCTGAGTTGTGTCTCGAGGGGAGGGACATACGTGCACAAATTCAGATTTAGCTGGGGCGCACTGGAGTCCGCAGTAGGTCGCGTAGTCGTCGACTGCGGTCGCCGCTGCCTGCAGGTAGGACTTCATGTGGCCCAGGTTACCTTGCGTGGCCAATATTGTGATATCATCCGCGTAAAGTGCGTGATGTATCCCGGGAAGAGAAGCCAATTTGGAGGGAATGAAGCATGGCTAAATTGAAGAGGAGGGGAGAGAAGACAGCGCATTGAGGTGTTCCCCTCGAGCCGATGGTGTATGGCCCGTGTTCCGCATCTTGTATGCGTATGTAGGCTTGGCGGTCTATAAGGAATTGTTTTATGTAATTGAATGTTTTGTAACCACAGTTGGCGTGATTCAGGTGATCGAGGATTACTTCGTGCTTCACATTGTCAAATGCGCCTTTAAGGTCCAAGGCCAGGACCACCTTATCATTATGGAGACATTCTACAGGATCTAAGATGTCGTGGTGGAGCTGAAGGAGTATATCCTGTGCCGATTTTTGAGGGCGGAAACCGAACATGGTGTCCGCGAAAATGTGCTGTGTTTCGAGAAATTCTGAGAGTTTGTCGCGCACCATTGTCTCCATCAGCTTGCCGACACAAGACTTGAGATGGGGCGAAGGTTCTCCACATCAATAGGTTTGCCGGTGTGTCTCCGTCCCAAATACTATTGATGTATTTGAGAAGCACGACAAGAATGTGGCCCAGTCGACGGTGGGAGATGGAGTGTCTCCGCGACAGTGCGAGAGAGGGCATCAGCGGCAGTGCTGGTACCGCCGGCGTTTTTGACACCGGGCCACGAAATGTACACCGCCCTGTTCCTGGTCGGGAAACGCCCGCCCCGCCGAGATCACTAACGAGTCACGACGGCGTGTGGTCCCGCCAGTCCCGACACAGGACCCACCTGCCCTAATTCACATCTGGGGCACATAAATAGAAAGCCAATACTTGATGACGCTCATTAAGAAAATTTGGAGTGTGCAATTGATCAATTATGTTTATTATCATGGTGGTACGTCAAGACCTTATTTTTTTTTTTATCGACGTAACGTGCTACACGGGACACTTGCAACAACTTACCCAGCGCTTTGCTGTTTTAGTAAACTGACGCAGTAAACAAAAAAAAAAAAAAACGAGACTACACTTTCTACATGTCTGAGGAGGTTTTGCGGCAACACTAAGACTGTGTGCCGATCGCGCGCGAAGGGAAGTGAGGACGAAATTGTAAAGTTGTAATGCTTAAGTTGTAAATTTGTAGCGTCACATTGACTCCTCTCAGTGACAAATGAAGCGCTAGTAAAATAATGGAATCGTGAACAGGGCGAGATTTATTGGATCGAAGCTATATCGCAGATATTTTCACTTCTCAGACGCATTAACTTCTAAATACTAACAATCCCAATTTGAATTGCTTACCTAAGCTCTTACAGGTTGGTGTTCTAGCGCTAGCGTTAGTTATTCCCTTCGTTTTTCTTTGATCTTTGACACTGATATGTACTTTACTTGTTAGCAAAATCTTTTACCCTTTTATAATCTCACCGCGTCTCGTTTGGAGACCTACGCTCAGCTCATTTTGTTACACGAGGATTTCATGAAGACCGTGACGAATGAGCGGTGGTCGCTTTCCTACACTTCAAGATTTGCATTGTCGTGAGGCGTCTATGTAAGTAATCGTGAATTAATAAAGCCTGGCTTTCTATGCAGCACAGCTTCACTCATTTATGCCCTTAGTGAAATCCCTCAAGCCATGTGATTCTATCCATGTGCTTGCCGAATTCACTTGAAGGCCCTTCTTCACAAACGTGTCCGAAGAAATAAACCCCAGAATGCGTTTACATGACGCGCGACGAAAGACTAGGCTAACGACGACGATGCTATGATAAGGTGGTTAAAGCTGCCGTAACATTTCAGTTAACGTAAAACTTTAAAGTAGAAATCCATGTCAAGTAAAGTTGGGTGAACAGTTACGGTGTCCATTTTTCTGCCTTATCCGAGCATCGTTCTGCCTCCGTCGTTGTTGGCCTTGTTTTACGTTCATAAGTAAAAAAACAAATTACCCGCCAAAAGTACGTCACTGTGACGTCACGAGCGACGTCACGTGTTTGTTTTGCCTCACAGTTCGCAGGGGGCGCTGGGAAATTAAAGACGAGGAGAAAAAGAGCTAGGAAACTAACTAGTAAGTATGCTAGTCACAAGAACGGAGAAATAAAGAGCATTAAGCAACAGGTGAAAAACACAGAAGGTGAAAATTGGATAAATTCGATGGAAAAGAAGCTGTGGAATTATACCGTAAGTGGAAAATGCAGATCAGGAAGGAAGATTTCTTTGATAACTCAAGAGGCAGTGCCCTACTTTTTGAAGCTAGATCAGGGTGCCTTAGAACACGCAGCTACAAAAAGAAATTTAACAATGGAGATGACGCATGTGCTATATGTGGAAACTCCAGTGAAACAATTGTCCATATTATAATCGAATGTAATGGTATCCATCCGGAAGTTGATGCAGGCGCAATCACTGTTCCTGAAGCTCTGGGGTTTAGAGATACCAGTGGCCGGGTGAATAAACCGGCGGTAGAAACTAGCAAAAAACGACTGGAAGATTGGTGGCTTAAAAGCAGAGAAGTTGCATAATGTTAGTAATGTAGGAACAAAAATTTAATAAATAGAATGATGGTTTAGCTAACCATTCTAAATCAATAATTAAGATATATGGAGAAAAATGAGCATTATAGCTACTGCTACCACCCCGTTTCAAAGGGGACGCTCCTATATTCCATTCCCTCGCTCAGAGTCGACACGCAGGCTTCTCTGGGAGTTACGCTACCATACTATTTCTACCATGGTGGACACGCATACGACCTGGCGCCATCGCTGATTGGCCGCTGTCTTCCCCGTCCTCCCCGCAAGGTGGCGCCCGCTGTCTTGCTGACGTCAAATTGACGTCATCTTGAGAGAACGGTTCCCGAAAGGAACCTCCGCTGGATGCGGCCCCAGTTGAAGTTCCGCGCTTTGTCCCGTCGCTTTCTTCTCTGTCCCTTGTCTTTTTTGCGCGGTTTCATGATGCATTCTAAGACACGAAGGACTGGCGCCACAATTCAAAACTGTCGCCAACCTCCATTGCATCCCTATCGCGTTAGTCACTGAGCTAAAATAACGTAACACGCATCGCAAAGCACGCGCGTGCTAAAACAAAACCTCCAAACAATCGTTTTCCATCAAACTATTCATATGTAGCTCAAAGATAGGATAGCACTTCGTAATCACTCGGTGACATAAACAAAATTGAGGAATCACTTCAGCTCCGCCGCTACGGTTATGACTCGATAGCGTTTCACACACACACACACACACACGCACACACACACACACGCACACACACACACGCGCGCGCGCGCGCGCGCGTTTCTAGATTTCGTTTTTTTTATGTTGTGTTACATTTGTTTTTTCTGCTTTTTATTTCTATATTGTTTTTATTTCTCTTGTACATTAATACTTAGCATAACTGTACTAACCTATGGGGCTGAAACGTGGGGGCTAACCGAGGGTTCTACATAAGTTGAGGACAACGCAGAGGGCTATAGAACGAAAAGTGGTAGGGGTAACATTAAGAGATAGGAAGCGTGTAGAGTGGGTCAGAGAAATAACTCGTTACTGTCATTTTAGTGGAAATTAAGAAGAAGAAATGGCCATGGGCAGGACATGTAGTGCGAAGAGAGGATAACCGATGGTCGCTTAGGGTAACAAACTGGATTTCAAGGGAAGGAAAGCGTAGCAGGGGGCGGCAGAAAATTAAGTGGGCGGATGAGGTTAAGAAGTTCGCAGGGGTCAAGTGGATGCAGCCAGCACAGAACCGGGTTAATTGGAGAAATATGGGAGAGGCCTTTGCCTTGCCGTGGGTATAGTCAGGCTGATGATGACATAGCATCAGCAAAAATTGATTTTCCATTCTAAGCAGTTTGATACGTTTGAAAGCATTTTTCATTTTGTTCAATTATTTCAAATAATAAATGTATAACACAATGAATTTCTTCATTAGCATCTTGACGCATTGACTTTTCATTCTCAGCATTTTAAAACCTTTGAACCCTCTTTTTCATTTTTTCAATTCGTTTATTTCATTATTTGATCAGTTGCACGCATTAACTTCCCTCAATTAGCACAAACAAGCATTGGATTTTCTTTAGGCCCCTTTTCCTATTTTAATTTTTTCGATTATTTCAATTCGTTGCTTCATCAATTACTCTAAATTTTCTTAATTAGCATTATCAAGCATTGACTTTTCTTTCCGAGCAACTTGACATCTTCGAAGCCCCGGTTTCGAAATTTTTCATTTTTTCGACTTTCAATTAATTTATCAATTACGCACTCTAAATTTCCTTATTAACATAAAGCATTGGCTTTTCATTCTCAAAATTTTAACACCTTTGATCCCGTTTCTCCAATTTCTTTTTTTTTTTTTTTCAATTCTTTCAAGTAAATAATTGATCAATCGCACGCTCTATGTTTTCTTAATTACAATAATCAAGAACTGTCTTTTAATTCTGAGAACATCCCCTCCCTTGTGTCTCAATAAAGTTTTCCGTCAGCCAGTCACCATTCTGAGCATTTTGAAATTTCTGAACCCCCTTTCTCCAATTTTTCAATTACTTAAATTAATTTATGAATTATTAACTCTGAATTTTCTTAGTGAGCATCACCAAGCATTGGCTTTTCATTCTGATAATTTGACACTTTTGAATGCCCTTATTTCAGATATTTTTGTTCATTTCTCAATTCTTTATTCGTCAATTAATCGGTTAATTACAATTATTTCTTTTACTTGTCATAGCCTATCACACACCAATCGGTTATCAGTCACGAACCACCTATTGCCATTATATATTTTTTGCTCAAATCCCCGATTATTTTCCACATGTGGTGCCGACTATGCCGACGCCTTTTCGACCATACAAAATGTATATGCCATCGTTAAAAGAACAAAAGGATGCTTAGAACGTTTGCCTTGCATAAAACAGTCAGCGCAATTTTCTAAAATAATGACAATTTTTTCTCGGCGGCGCAGAGTGAGAAATGTGCGATAAGTTCTTGTGAAGCGGTGATTCCGGGAGTGCAGTGGCATGTGCGCGCGCTGACCAGCGGACTACAACTAACATGGCGGCGTACAAACTTCCGGAAAACCAGCGCATGAGCAGATCGGTCGGTGGGATCGGTCTATACCCTTGTTACACGGGCAGGGTTAGCGTAACCGCCGATACGCGAAACCGTGGTTAGCCCATGTTACGCGGCGGACCAAACCATGGTTACACCCCTAACCACGGTTATCGCAAACCGAGCTTGGCGACCTTGGTTTGCGTCGTTAACCGAGGTTATGGCAGCGTCTGTGCACGGAGGCTGCTTGTCGGCGCCCGATTGCGCGAAGCGTACGAGCGGGCCTGCTTCAACAATGTACTCATTTGCCTACTAGTATATCACGTTTCAAGACCTGCGTATAGAATGGCCGTTGCCTATACTGTGCCACCCGAAGTCATCAGCGACTGCGTACTGAAGCTCCGTCCTGTCTCTGCAGAATCGTTTGCGGGGCTTGTCGCTGAACGGAACATAAATAAATATGTGTGTGTGTGTGTGTGTGTGTGTGTGTGTGTGTGTGTGTGTGTGTGTGTGTGTGTGTGTGTGTGTGTGTGTGTGTGTGTGTGTGTGTGTGTGTGTGTGTGTGTGTGTGTGTGTGTGTGTGTGTGTGTGTGTGTGTGTGTGTGTGTGTGTGTATGCGCGGCCTTAGATGTATCTTGCAAGTGCACAAGTTCGCAACGCTTGAAGCATTGGATGCTGCGAGCAGGTCGAGCTTAGTTTTACCGCGCCGTGCGTAACCCCCTAGTCGTCGCTAGGCCTAATTTGTTTCGCTTCGAAGCCGCGGCGGTTGGCGCTTTGGAACTGATCGACGCTTTCGTAAATGGTTTACTCATGAAACTACCTTTTTGTGAATCTTATTCTGCCATAGTAAAAGAATGATATGAATAACTTTGGCGAAGCATTAATTGCAAAGCTAGCACAGGCATAGCGGTAGAGCCCAATGCACCGGCGGCAGCTATAGCTTGAGCAGAAACTTGCTTATGTCGCGGTTATCGTTCTTACCAGCAATTTGCCGCTGGTCAGCCATTATCAAGAGTGATTCATTCTTAATATTCCGCGCAGTATTACAGACATCAACAAATTTAGTTCGCTTTATTTCTAACATCGGCGCTAGCGATACGCCGTGTCGTTCGCGTAAGGTTTGCGGGAGGAGGGGCCACCGCCGCGGCGGTGTTTACGGCGGTCGAGGAGGTGCTGCCATCGTGTGGTGCTTGACCGCGCTGTTGACGCCTCGTCGGACGACACTGACGACACTCCGGTTAACTCCGGGAACCATATATAAATAGGATGTTTGTAAATGCAGCTTCGTTCCTCCGATCACCGTAATGGACAATGGCCGCCATAACCGAGAACGACGGTGAGCTGTGTAGCAGCAGCGAACCGCGATTGGCGGTTACCCGGGTTCCCGGCGCCAGCCAAAGAGGGCGGTACAAGGCCATTGCTGCACCTTTCACTCTATCACTAGGGTCAAGCCATGCTTTTGTTTTCTTTGTTTTTTCGATCTGCGATTATATCAGTTCAGTTCAGTCGTTCAGTCGTGTCCGACTCTTCGTGACCCTATGGACCATGTCACGCCACGCTTTCCGGTCTCTCACTATCTTCCTAACATCACAGAACTTCATCTGCAGTGCCTCGAGGATGCCATCTAACCATCGCGTTCGCTGCCTACCCCTTCTCCGGCGACCCTCAACCTTTCCCAACATCAAATCTTTCTCCAGCGACTCCTCTCTTCTCATCAGATGACCAAAGTAGCTGAGCTTTAACTTTAGAACTTGACCCTCCAATGAGCAGTCAGGGTTTATGGTCGGCAATATCGACTGATTTGATCTTCTGGCAGTCCAAGGAACTCTCAAGAGTCTTGCCAGCACCACAATTCAAACGCGTCAATTCTTCGGCGGTCAGCCTTTTTCACAGTCCAACTCTCGCATCCATACATCACAACTGGAAAGACCATAGCACGAGTTGTACGGATCTTGGTTGGCAGACTAATGTATCTGCTCTTTACTAGACGGTCAAGGCTAACCATTGCTCTCTTTCCCAGAAGCAGGCGTCACCTAATTTCATGGCTGCAGTCTCCTTCCGAGATAATCTTGGAGCCCAAGAAGAGAAAATCTGTCACAGCTTCCACTTCTTGTCCGTTGATGCTCCAGGACTTGATAGGGCAAGGCGCCATGATCTTTGTCTTTTTAATGTTCAGTTTAAGCCCAAACTTCTCACTCGTCTTGTACGCGCATCAGAAGTCTCTTGAGTTCCACTTCACTTTCTGCCATTAAAGTGGTATCATCCGCATATCTAAGGTTGTTGATACGTTTTCCAGCAATCTTCACTCCAGCTGAAGACTCGTCCAGACCGGCCTTCCTCATGATGCACTCTGCATATAGGTTAAATAGGCAGGGCGACAGTATGCAGCCTTGCCTCACTCCTTTCTCAATCGGAAACCAATCAGTAAGACGATGCCCAGTTCTGACTGTGGCCTCTTGTCCTTCATACAGGTTCCTGAGGAGACAGATGAGGTGAATTGGAACTCTCATCTCTTGAAGAGCTTGCCACAATCTGCTGTGATCTACGCAGTCAAACGCTTTCGCATAATCAATAAAGCAGAAGTAGATGGGTTTCTGGAATTCTCTTTCTTTTTCCATGATCCAGCGAAGGTTGGCAATTTGGTCTCCAGTTCCTCTGCCCTTGCGAAACCCAGCTTGCACGTCCGGAAGCTCCCGATCCACATACTGCTGCAGCCTACCTTGGAGGACTTTCAACATCACCTTGCTAGCATGCGAAATAAGCGCGACCGTGCGGTAGTTGGAACAATCTTTGGCACTGCCTTTCTTTGGAATGGGGATGTAAACTGACCACGTCCAATCCTGTGGCCACTGCAGGGTTGTCCAAATCTTCTGACATAATGTATGCATAATGTTAACAGCGTCATGGTTGAGGTTTTGAAGCAACTCAGCTGGAATGCCATCAATTCCGCTAGCTTTGTTCTTAGCAAGGCTGGCTAAGGCCCATTCAACTTCACTCTTCAGGATGACCGGCTCGAGATCAGTAATCACAACCGTCTTATGTTGGGTTTGCACATTCGGGTCCTTCTTGTACAGTTCTGTGTATTCCTGCCACCTCTTCTTTATCTCTGAGGCTTCAGTGAGGTCCTTGCCTCGCTTGTCCTTTATCACGCCCAGCTTAGCACAGAAGCTTCCTTTGATATCTTTGATTGTCTTATACAGAGCTCTTGTGTTCCTTAATTGGCTGTTGTCCTCAACTGCTTGGCACTATATGTTCAGGAAGGCATTCTTATCTCTCCTTGCTATTTTCTGAAAATCCGCATTGAGAACCTTGTATCTTTCTCTTTCCCCCATAACTTTTGCCATCCTCCTTTCCTCAGCTATTTGCAAAGCCTCTTCAGATAACCAGTTTGCTTTCTTGCATTTCTTTTGCTTTGGAACTACTTTAGTAGCAACTTCTTGTATTATATCACGAACATCAGTCCACATCTCTTCGGGCTCTCTGTCTTCTAGATCTAATTCTTGAAATCGATTCCTCACTTCCACAGCATATTCTAATGGAATTGGATCCAGATCATACCTGAAAGGCCTTCTAGTTTTCTGCGTTTTCCTCAATCGAAGCCTAATTTTGGCAACAAGAAGCTGATGATCGGTGCCACAATCGGCCCCAGGCCTTGTTTTTACTGCTTGTATAGCGCTTCTCCATCTCTGCCGGCAAAGAATATAATCGATCTGATTCCTGTACAGACCGTCCGGTGAAGTCCATGTGTACAGGCGCCTCTTGTGCTGTTGAAAATGAGTATTCGCTATGGTCAGGTTGTTTTCTTGACAAAACTCTACTAGCCTCTGCCAGCTTCATTTGGCTCGCCAAGACCGAACTTGCCTATAATTCCGGATATTTCTTCACTCCCGACCTTAGCATTCCAGTCTCCTATGAGAAAAACGACGTCTGATGATGGGGTGCGGTCTAAATGGCATTGTAGGTCCGCATAAAATCTCTCAACGTCAGCTTCTTCAGCAGTTGTCGGTGCATAGACTTGGATAACTTATGTTGAAAGGGTGACCTTGGATCCGAAGAGAAATCATTCGGTCGTTTTTGGGGTTGTACCCTAGCACTGCTTTGCCCATTCTTCTGTTTACTATGAGAGCGACCCCATTCCTTCTCTTGGATTCGTGCGCACAATATAAAAGACATAATGGTCGCCGGAGTTAAATTCTCCCATTCCGGTCCACTTGAGCTCGCTGATACCCAAGATATCAATGTTCAATCTGTCCATTTCTCGCTTGACGACATCCAGTTTACCTTGCGTCATAGATCTTACACAAACGAAAAAAAAAAAAGGGGGGGGGGGGGGGGGGGTCCTGCGGCCGAAACGTCGGATGCGTACTCTTTTCCCTCATCACGTATGTTTTTTCGAACGTGTGTGTGTACATATATGGTATATACATGTCGATTTATTCTGGCCGTACACTCACCTGGATATGCTTCCTAATTTTAATGCTGGCTCCAAGGGGCCCTTGGAGCCAGCATTAAAATGTTGCATGTTTAGCAGAGCAGGCCGCCCAGCCAACCTGAGGAGGGAAGGGCGAATTTTTATGCGTTTTTTTTTTTTTGCATCTGTAATAGTGCGCGAGACAGTGTACGTGAGTCACGACTTACAATCAATTACCTACGTCAGCTACTAGATGTCGCCGCTGCAACTTGCATTCGTGTTTTCGTACGGCCAACTAAAAGCGCTTATGTGACACACAGAGTAACGTCCCGCAATTTGCTGGCGTTTATTATACGAAAGAGTCCATTCGCCATACTGAATGTCTCTATTGTGGACACAAGTACGTCTCCGCCATTTTGGTCTCCCACCGCCCGGATGCGGCATCGTCGCTTTCTCGCCGTGCTCGAACCAAGGGGCAGTGAAAGAGAGTATGCTCATATGTATTGATCTTCCAAATCATTCGCAGAATGGGCCACCTAGGTATTAAACATGAGTGATGTTATTCGCGGGAAGCCGATTTATCGGCTGTACTGCGGGCGCGGCTTCCGCGGGGAATGTTTGCACGTCTCGAAAATAGCGGCAGTGTGCGACAGGTCCCTCCGTGTGCGCCACACTCTTCGGGCACAGCAATCTCAAGGCGCTAGCCAGAGGAGACCGCGAGAGTGTGTGGTTTGCGCGCTTTGCTTCTTGTAGATCTCGTCGATTCGAGGGATTCCGTGGTCGAGTGGCGGGGATGCCCCTCAAAGGAAGCCAATGGGATCGACCGATTGTCGTTTCAAGGCGTCGGAGGATACGAATTGCGCATATTCTGCGTGGAGGTCTGAATGGTCGATAGCGGTCGGTGATAGCAACAGGAGACGGGAAGCGCTCCTCCACCGAGTAGTTTAGGGTGCCCGAAAGACATCGAGGCACCCTAGAGTAGTTTCCTTGCTCGAAATTTGTTTTGCGCCGATCTCGATTCGGCAGAAACGTGTTCCCCATGTCGTGCTGTGTCAGCTCGGCATTTGGCCTGCGCGCCGACTCCACGCGTTGGCGTCGGGCTCATCTTTGCATGCCGGCACGTGCTCCCCGCATTGGCCGCCGGAGAGTTTGTCCGCTCTTCTCTCCGTCTCATCCCTGCCGGCGCGTGGTCTTGTTTGTGTTCACTTAGGGAAGGGGGACGCCGCGGAGCGTTGCCACGGCAACCACGGCGTGTCTGCGCGTGCGCCGTGGCAGTGACGCCCCACGTGGCCACCGCTTTCCTTCCTCTTTTTTCTCGGTCGTCGCGGCGTTTCTTCCGGGTCGCGAAGGGAATAGCTGTATCGGGAGTCTGGAAAACGAGGGAAGGCGTATTCTCCTCTGTCTCGCCCCTCCATTTCTATTTATATTACTCTTGTTGCTGTTGACCATCATGCGCTCGCGGCTATGCGGGTAAACTGCCTCTGGAGAAAGGCTGCTAGTCGAGAGGTTGTCATTCTGCTCGCATCTCCTGTCATGAACTGCGGTGGCGTTAAATAAACAGCCTTATGGGACTTAACTCGTTGGGATGCATACTAATTGTGTTCGTCTTTTTGGGGGATAAATAAAGTACTGAAGTGTAGTGTAGTTGTCGCCAGTTCGCATCCTTTTTCTTATTTTTCGCCTGCAATAGCACGAAGTATTGGTTATGATTAGATCTCGAAATTATGCCAGTCACCCGAGCCTGTTGAAAAACGCGTCAGAAATGTGATTAGCAGTCGAACTATGAAGGTTACGATTCACTTGTCTGAAAGATGTGACAACTGATTGTTTAACTCATCTGATAAACGACTTTACATGGCATGCAGTGTTTTATAAAAAGGTTGTGGGTTCAAGCCGCACTAGTGGCTTGCGGTTGCCTTTTATGTAATCTTTAAATTCCACAACAAGAGTAACATTCCCTCTACGCCTTTTTTTTTTTTCTTTTGTAGAGGTGTGGCTGGAAGTGAATCCGCGCGCTGTACAATTGTGGGGTGTGGCAGTTCGTATTTCAGCCACGTGCATCCCATGACTGGTGGAATGCACTCACTTCATCTTATTGATAATTGTTTTGCACTGTCTCATGCGCCCTGCTCTCTCGGTCAACGCAGGTTGCAGCAATCCTGAAACTGGCTTCCTTATGTCTGGACACGCCCAGGACACAAGTTTCCGACAAGCAATAATTTGGAGAAAGGCAAGTGTTGTCCTAACTTTCGTGCAAAGAGGACTAAAAAGCGCCAGTGAATATTGTTTTAGTCCAACTTAAAATCTACCCTTTTTGTTCAGTGCAGGGGCAGTTAGAGCGGAAAGACACTGCTCTGACTAGCTTTTCCCTCACTATTGAAAGGGCTGGGTGGCACTGGCCGAAGTATTTGTTAACCAAAGTGAAAATCTTAACCGCATATTTCATTCGCCTTTCATTACGCAAATGTTATAAAGTTCTTATATCTTTATGCACCTTCGCCTGAATGTGCTGAGCGGCGAATCCTCATCATTCTAATTACCTCTCAAGACCCGTTTTTGGCGTTACTGGGTTTCTGAAACGCAGCTTCTTGTTTTGTTGGGGTAAGCATAAGAAAAGATCCCAGGGCGAAGTAGAATTGGTAACATTGAAATTCACCTCACTTTAAGTATTTGTGCTGGACGAAAATAGCTCCTCTTCCGGGCAGGGAGCCGCAGTAGCATTTTAATTTATAGCGCCTGCGTTCCTCCCATGTCGTTCGTCACGCAAGGCGATGGAATGGTGTTTTCGTTTTGGCTTTTTCTGGCGTTGCGGTTATTCGAGCTGTTGCTGATCGCTCCCAGCACTGCACGTATGTTGCCCTCTGTATTTAAAATACGCATAATGTAAAGGTCAGCGCAGCGTGCGATCGCAAAACCACCCGCTTCCTTTGCAGTCCTCCCCGATAGGAACCCGCAAAGGCGAGTGTTGCGTGTAGGAAGGGCACCGCGTACAACCCGGGAACTGTTCGGTGTTTGGCCTCCGGCCGGCTGTGTATCGGCAGGCGGGCGAGCCCTTGGCACTGTTGCCCGCTGTTGCCCCTGGCAACCAACCTGGCTGTCTGCTCTCCCCCTATCCCACCCATCTTCCCCAGCCTCTTCCTCATCTCGGATACGGAGAGAATGGGGGAAGTGAAAGGACCTTTCACAGCGCTCTGCCGGCAGTGGGACAGACCGGGCTTTCGCCCGAAAACTTGGGCCAGTACCTCCTTTCCCCTCTTCAGTTTCTTCTCCACGGACATAGCGCCCTATATATCGGCGTTCTATGACGTCTCCTGGGTCGGCGGCGGTGTGGTCGAGGCGGTTCTGTGGCGTCCCGTTGGTCGCCATAGTTACGTAGTAGCCACGGCAACCAGCGAGTGGTGGGGGAGGGGAGGGGAGGGGGGGGGGGGGGGGGGAGGCAAGAACAAATCCATGTATGCGGGAGACTGCTAAAGCCGCTTGCTTATTATTTTTTTTTTATCTCTTCCTCCTCTGGCACCCCTCTCGCCGAGGAGACAGCGGCCGTCAGACCCCGTCATTGGCGTAGATTTGCGGACGTTTAAGCAATGTGATGCATTTATATCCCTTCCATAGCGTCATAGCATCACACACCTACCTATTCGTTTTATCAGTTATATACTCTTGTGTAGCATTGAGCGTGTATGCGCTCGCTTAAATAAAGTGTCAAATAACCGATTATAACTCCTCCTTGTGTCACTATAGTGCTGCGGTAGCTGGGTGTTCTTTTGGAAGCACGAACGAAAACTAGGCGTTTGTTGATAAGAGGGCGATTGGATTTTCTTCCTCTCACTTTTCGAGAGGTCTGAAATGTTTGCAGTGTGGGCTATTTGCTTTGAATCGCACGTGATGCGGCGAACCCTGTTGTGTCGCCAGCGTGACGGAGAAGAAGCCAGAGTTGTTCGCCTTGTCTGTCGCTGCGCGTGTCGCCCGGGGGTCTCATGGAGCGGGTGTTTGTGGTCCGCTATCTGCCGCTGGCGTCTGCCGAACTGAGTGCAGCGTCGTCGCTATCGCCGGGCTTGCCGAGTGGCTCCTCTCGCCCAAGAAATCTTGGCCGATGACGCAGCAGAATCGACGTGCTTACTGCTCTCTGGTCCGCACAGAACCACAGCACCTCATGTATACGCAGCTTAGTAAACGTTAAAGGAGGACCGCCCCCCGCGGTTGCTCGGTGGGGCGCTGGAGCAATCCCCAATTGCTCCAGCAATTGGGGATTGCTCCAGCGATTGCTCCAGCAATTGCTCCCGCGACCCGAGGTCGCGGGAGCAATCCTGACGAAATTTCTGGGGCCTTCTTCCACCACAGCGTGTCTGATATCATATCCAGGATATGAGAGATGTCGTAGTGGAAGGCTCCGGAAATTTCGACTACCTGAGGTTCTTTTAACGTGCACTGACATCGCACAGCACACGGGCGCATTGCTATCCTGCGTCGTTTTGGTCCTGTTAAACTCCCATACACCAAACCATTCCGAGAGAGACTAGGATGAAGTGTGCATCCGCGCGGCTGATGCAGAATAAAGTGTTACATCTTCCGCGCATTATGCAAACTGCAGCCGGCTGTAAATAGCGTGCGTATGCCTCACTATATTGATCTCCTGGATTTTGCGTCCCGAGGTTATCCCAATGCAGCATTGGCGGATTTATGCGTTTTTCCTTGAGGGCTCGGTCCCATTTGAACTACGTGTCGCTTTTTTTTTCTCACTTTTTAGTCAATAAGATGGGGTTCAGCATGAATTTCTTACGCAAAATTTATTGCTGCGTGTGTGTAATTAAATGTAGTTCCGTGAAGTGCGCCGAAGTGGCAGCACGCTGCACGTTATCGCGCTTCGTCTCCATATTGAAGCCTCTCGCCATAACCACTTAATGCATGTGGTGCACTGGCCTTCGCAACTCGGAGCACAGAACACGGTCCGTATTCCTGAGTTTGCGTCGTTTTCAAAAGTGTCGTTTTCGCCGTCATCTGACTGTGGGAAACGACGGTACCGGATGTAGGGCAACCGAACTGACATCCGGTTACGGTGTTTACCACCAATGTGCCACCAATCGGACGGCTCGACATGAGGGCGAAAATGGCACTTCTGAAAACGACGCAATCTCAATACGGACCCTGCTCTGTCATCGTGGACCTAGAGCACGACACAGCGAGCCTTTCTACGGTTCCTGCGTTCCGCTTTTCTCATCGTGGCAAAAATTTTATGTAAGCGCGTCGATGTTGGGGAGCGGGGTAATATGAACACATTCATTGAGATTAAAATTGAGATCCCTCTCCCACACTCCATCATCCGTTCCTCCCCGATTCCTGACCAGTGTGGCGCTTGCCGTCCCATTTCTCGTCGGTCTCTAGCGGCGCGCGCATGCGTTCCCATGACAACCGTGTCGCGACGCGCAATGCACGTGGATTCTCGCGCGCTGCGAGCTTCCTCGGGACGGGGGCGCTCGCCGCACTTTTTTTTTTTTTTTTCTCTCCCCCGTCTCTGCCCTCCCCTCCCGCGCGCAAGGACGAGCGCGTGTTCGTCTGCTCCTGTTGTTGTAGTGGCTACCGTGGGAGTGCGTGTAGACTTTGTGAAATTTCTTTTTCTCGACACAGACAAGCGTTTTCCGCGGTGGCTTCGAGGATCTTTGTCCATCTCGGGTGGTGCATAGGTAGGTGACCTGCAGCGAGAAGTGTGCTCGCGGGGTTGGCGCGCTGACTGGCTTGGATCGCATGCCCTTCTGTTTTCTTTATCCGAGAGGTGTGCCTTCTCCTAGGTGACGCTCGACTCCGTTGCTAGGGGCAGCGCGCCGCTACCTCATAGCCGTTGTTGAAAAACACGATCCCTCCGCTGACTGTCCAGAAAAATCGGGCGCGCGCACGGCACCAGTGTTAAGAGGAGCTGCGGTTTCTTTTTATTTCATGCTAGTAGCCAGTATCTCCCGTGCCTCTCGTTGCTGGCCCTCGCCTGCGTTTCGGAAGCTGTCATTTATGGTACCGCTATCCCGTGAACGTGCCCGGTGTCCTGGCAGTGAATTATCGCTGGCGGGGCGGTTTCTGTTGTTGGGTTGCCTAAGTAATGGTTTGTTTCCATGCTGGGGAGCTCTGGTCTCTAAGCACCCTGGCAGGCCTCCCCTCTTTTCAGCACTCCTTGGGAGCCAGCCGCGCGTTTAATTTTAGTTTTTCTTTTCCCCACTCTTAGCAGAATCTTAAACAGCTCGAATGCACATTTTCCGTGCTAACACGTGTTTCCGTCTTCAGTTTACCTTTTTTTTTTTCTCAACTAATTGCGGCATCAGGCGCGTTTCTTGTGGGTCAGGGCTCACTAATGAATGATAGATATTATTTATCTGCTTGCTTAACTTTTTTTTTGTATGTACTTTTAGTGAATGCATAGTGCTACAACCAGCCTCTCTGTGGTGTCATCTACCTAGAATGTGCGCATTGTGCCTAGTCGTGACTTTTCTCAAAACAGGACAAATCTAAATGCTTAATATCATGTAATTTGGAATTTGCACTTAGTTTACAAACCATGCAGAGAAATTCTGCTCTTTTCTAGTCTTCTCTCTATGTACTGTCCAATATGTTAATCGTTTCAAGAGTTTAGATGTTTTACTAGTGGGGCTGTCTTGCATCTGATAAATGTCACCATCTTCTGCATTACCATCACATACAAAATAGGGGACTCTACTTGGGCGAGTTCAAGGAATATGTTAATCGTTTCAAGAGTTTAGATGTTTTACTAGTGGGGCTGTCTTGCATCTGATAAATGTCACCATCTTCTGCATTACCATCACATACAAAATAGGGGACTCTACTTGGGCGAGTTCAAGGACAGTGCAGTATTAAAGCAGGATAGGCAGCCCAAAGGAGACGGATCTGTTGTCAGAGAGATGCTTTCAAAAGTACAAAGGATCATAAACTGTATTGTATTGGGTTTTTTGGCGCATAAGCAACTCAGGCTATCATGCGGATCAGAAACTGATTCCAGTAAAGTACTTAGTCATGGTAACCATTTATGGATGTCTTTGCTATAGTGAAGCTAGGTTATGGTAACCATACAAAACCCACTCAACATGGCGTTCCTCCTTCACTGGAACTGTCGAGGTCTAACTAAGAACTCGGCATCATCATCATCAGCCTGACCATACCCACTGCAGGACGAAGGCCTCTCCCATATTTCTGCAATTAACCCGGTTCTGTGCTAGCTGCATCCACTTGACCCCTGCGAACTTCTTAACCTCATCCGCCCACCTAACTTTCTGCCGCCCCCTGCTACGCTATCTTTCCCTTGGAATCCAGTTTGTTACCCTAAGCGACCATCGGTTATCCTCTCTTTGCACTATATGTCCTGCCCATGTCCATTTCTTCTTAATTTCCGCTAGAATGTCGGTAACTTGAGTTATTTCTCTGACCCAATCTGCCCGCTTCCTATCTCTTAATGTTACCCCTATCATTTTTCGTTCCATAGCCCTGTGCGTTGTCCTCAACTTAAGTAGAACCCTCTTGGTTAGCCTCCACATTTCAGTCCCATAGGTGAGTACAGGTAAGATGCAACTGTTGTATACTTTCCTCTTGAGCGATACCGGTAAGCTGCTAGTCATCTGTGAGTGCTTGCCAAATGCACTCCATCCCAATCTTATTCTTCTTATTTCCTTTTCATGGTCCGAATCTGCGGTTACTACCTGTCCTAAGTAGACATATTCGCCTACTACTTCCAGTGCTTCGCTACCTAATGTAAACTGTCCTTCCCGAGGCTGTTGAACATTACCTTAGTCTTCTGCATATTAATTTTCAAGCCTACCTTCTACTTTTCCTGTCTAGGTCATCAATCATTATTTGCAGTTCATCCCCCGAGTTGCTTAGCAAGGCAATGTCATCAGCAAATCGCAGATTACTGAGGTATTCTCCATCTACCCTTATCCCTAACTGCTCCCATTCCAAGTCTGAATACTTCCTCTAAGCAAGCTGTGAATAGTACTGGGGAGATTGTCTCCTTGCCTAACTCCTTTCTAATTAACAACTATAGTGAGGTAAAAGATCTCTTAAACACGTTCTCTCCAATCGTCATCTGTTTACAAGAAACAAACCTAGGACCTGGACATAAAAACATTCTAAAAAATTGTAAAGTGTTTGGGTGTGACCGGGAGCAGTCTGGTAGACTATCAGGAGGTGTCGCTATTGTTATCCAGAGTGGTGTTGCAACCAGACAAATCAAGCTCAAAACTAAATATGAAGCCGTAGCTGTTACCACTTTGCTCTTTAAAACGATAATGATATGCTGCATATATCTTCAACCACATTTACCAGTAAACCTCCATGACTTAGAAGAGCTTTTAGACCAGCTGCCAGAGCCTTATCTGGTAGTTGGTGATTTTAATGCCCATTCAACTTTTTGGGGCAGTGAATTAACGGACACTAGAGGCCGCATTTTAGAAGATTTTATATTATGCAACAACATATGTTTGCTAAACACCGGAAAGCAAACATGCTGCTCACCAAGCTCTGGAAAAATGAGCTGTTTAGATTTAACCCTCTGCTCGCCATCGATTTTTAATTATTTTAAATGGGACGTTATAGACAACCCGTATGGAAGTGATCATCTACCTGCTGTTATTAAGCTTTTATCTTCTCCATCAATCATCCCTTCTAAACCACGTCGCTGGAAGCTCCACCTAGCCGACTGGTCATTGCTCAAATTAGAAGCCAATTTAGAAGACATTTTTTCAGGCAGCCTCAGTGTGAATAAATTAAATGAGCTTTTCACGACCCGTATCCTTACTGCTGCTCACCTTGCTATCCCCCAGTCCTCGGGCATAATACGACCAAATCATAAACTGTGGTACACGCAGGAATGTAAGGAAGCAAAAAAACAACAAAATAAAGCCTGGGGTGTCTTTCGCAGGTACCCAACGCACGAGAACCTAATAACCTTTAAGAAAGCAAGAGCAAAAGCTAGATATATTCGTCGCAGTGCAGAAAAAAACATCTTGGAAAAACTATGTTTCATTTATAAACAGTTCCATCACATCCGAAAGGTATGGGAACAGGTTCACAAACTAGATGGTACCTACTCCCCCTACACTCCCTCTCCTGACACCTCCAGGTGTGCAAACTAGCTTGGAGGAGCAGGCAGATATACTCGGTGAGCATTTCTGCAGAGTGTCTAGCTCTGACCACTACACAGAATCATTCCTAAGATATAAAATCACAGCTGAAAAACTCCCAACTAGCGGTGGCAGCACTGAACAGATTAACAGTTTAATCACAATACGAGAAATTCATAGAGTTCTATCTATTGGCAAAAAGACTGCCCCAGGCCCCGACGAGATACATTGTGAAATGCTGTCCCACCTCTCTGAGCCATCTGTAGAAGCGCTTCCAAAGTTTTTCAACAAGATATGGGCAGTAGGATAGATACCGGAGGCGTGGAAAAAAGCTCTTGTTGTACCATTCTTGAAGCCTGGCAAGCCGCCAACTTCGGCCAACAGTTATAGACCAATATCATTAACTAGCTGTCTGGATAAATCATTTGAGTATTCTTAATGTTAGATTAATATTTATCCTAGAATCCCAAGAGCTTCTTGACATCCATCTGTGTGGTTTTAAGAAGGCATGTTGTACAACTGACCATCTTGCTCGTCTGGAAAATACCATCAGAGAAGTATTCATACACAGACAGCACTATCTAGCGGTCTTCTTCGATCTCGAAAAGGCATACGACACAACTTGGAGGTTCAAAATATTGCGTGACCTTGCAGACTTTGGCATCTGTGGGAGGATGCTAAACATCTTGAGTGACTTCCTCTCTAACCGCTCATTTAATGTTCGTCTAGGCACAACTATGGCAAAATCATTTATCCAAGAGAATGGCGTACCACAGGGATGGGTTTTAAGCACTACATTGTTTGTTGTAAAAATGAATAGTATAAGTAAAGCAATCCCAAAGTCGGTTGTGTATTCACTTTGCGTTGATGACTTTCAAATTGCCTGTACATCATCCAGCATATCATCCTGTGAAAGGCAAATACAGATAACATTGAATAAGTTAGCTACATGGGCAGACAGGAATGGGTTTAAATTCTCCTCTCAAAAAACAGTAGCTGTTCTTTTTTCACTTAAGAGAGGCCTATAGACGGATCTAACTTTATACCTAAATGAAGCTGAACTGTCAGTAAAACAAGAGCACAAATTTCTTGGTATAACATTTGACAGAAAGCTTATATTCTTGCCACACATAAACCAGCTAAAGAAAAAGGCCTCTCAAGCCCTTAACATTCTAAAGATACTCTCAAGAAAACACTAGGACTCTGATAGGACTTGCCTTTTGCATATATACCGCGCTGTAGTGCGCTCCTGTTTAGATTATGGATGCATTGTCTATGACTCCACTAGACCATCATATTTAAAAAGACTGGACCCACTACATAACTTAGGCGCCATCATATTTAAAAAGACTGGACCCACTACATAACTTAGGCCTTCGACTGTCAGCCAAGGCATACAGAACATTCCCCGTAAGTAGTCTGTATGTAGAAACTGATGAACTGCCCCTTGAAGGTAGAAGAAGGATGCTTACCTGCGCGTACATATTAAAAATAAGGTCCCTCTGAAACACCACTGTTACACTGTCGTTACGACAGCACCATCCAGAACACTATTCAGCAACAAACCTCATGCTATCAGACCACTAATATTTCGCTTTGAAGAAATATGCAGAGATTTGAACATACTGAATACTCTTCCGAATGTTGCACAGACACCTAACCCACTTCCGCCATGGTACAGCTTTCTCGATGTATTCAACTTCACGCTAACGCGGTTTCATAAAAAGCAAACCCCACGTGAACACATATTACAGGAGTTTTTCGCAGTAGATGAAACATACAAGCAATATACAGCATCTTATACTGATGGTTCTAAAACAAAAATATCTGTTGGAAATGCAGTAGTTCACGACAAATGGGAACAAACAGTGCGACTACCTGAATGTTCGTCAATTTTCACTGCGGAATGTTATGCAGTGTCTGTAACGGTTGAAAAAATTATGAAAGAAGACATGAAGAACAGTGTTATTTACTCTGACTCTTCAAGTGTAATTACAGCACTGCACCACAAAAATGCAACGGAGCCCTTAATTGCAGATACCATCCACAATGTCGTAAAAGCCAATAAAAAAGAACAGATTATAAAAATGTGCTGGGTCCCCAGCCACGTGGGGATCAGGGGGAATGAAAAAGCGGACGAATGTGCATCACGCGCACATAACACTGAAATAAAAATCCCGTCAACATGCCCCGTAAAGACTGCACAAAATTTATAATGACTAAACTAAGAGCTAAATGGCAGGCTTCATGGGATAATGTAACAAATAACAAGCTACACTTAGTAAAGCCTATAGTTCAAGAATGGAAGTCATCGAGTCATAAAGAGCGCTTTTTTGAAGTGATACTGTATCGCCTCCGCATTGGACATACACATCTCACACACAACTTCATACTCCTCGGACAAGAAAAACCTACATGTGAGACATGCAATGAATAACTGACAGTAAACCACATTTTAATATCATGCACGAAATATGAGGAAATCAGGAGGAAACATTTTATGTGTTTCTATAATAAACACATTCCATTTCATCCAAGTCTTTTACTAGGAGAGAATGCCATTGTCGAAATTTCTTCTATTTTAGATTTTTTAAAAGAGCTAAAGCTAATAAACAAATTCTGAGTTATTTTAACAAGAACTGCTCTATCTTGAGTTTGGCGCATGATGGCCTTAGTTGCCTATGTGCCATAAAACCCAACACAACACACATTTTTTTCTTTCAAGAGGTAGAGTGCTGTACTTATCCTTTATTAACTTGTTTCTAGGCAGTGTAATGAAAGAGCACTGAATAAGGGTAGAGGGGGGGGGGGGGTAATATGGGAAGGTGGTTCACTCGCATGCTTTCTTTCTCGTATCCGGTTACCAAGTTTTACAGTGCACATTATTGTGTGCATGATACCCTTTTAATTTGTTTACGCCGAGGGCATGAGTGAATAAGTTCACAGCCAAGGATTTTTTGAAAAAAGCAGCCTTTGTTTGTGTGAATAATGGAAAGTGACCAAAGGTATAGCTGATTTCATTTGACAGCTAATTGGGAACTTTGACCCCTCTCCCAAGCATTTCACCCCAAAGAGCCGAGCACCAAGCCGGGAAAAGCTTGTACCCACATCATCACAGATATCATGAAACACGTGTCAAACGTACTGTCATGCCCTGCGCACTACACTCATGACCATTTCAATCATTCAGGCTGGCAGAGGAAATGAGTGGTTGCATCAAACTGTGCTTGTTGTTGTGATTTGCTTTGAACTCGCTATCGAAGAACACGGGAGAATGGAAATTCTGCTGCGTGGCGTCGAGTGCCAGCCCTCTGATGCTCGAAGTGAGGCCAGGAGCGGTTGTGTTATGACAGCATGTGTTGGCTAGAAAGTCAACCCTCACTATGCAGTCATTGTTTATTTCGTGCTGCTTGTTTATAGCACAGGACTTGGCTTACTTTTTGCAGCGCATTAACCTGTGTGTGCATCCTCATTGATGCCTTCACCACCGTCGAGAGTTCACTCTCTCTCCAAATGCTTGCTCTGACACTTGGGGTTAGTGGCAGCGTAAGGCTGCTTTCCAGTCCTATTGGAAAATATACTTTTATTTGGCATTAAAAGGCCCAAGGTGCCTTCTCCTTTTGTTGAATATTAAAAGCAGCCTGATGCACACTTGTCCCCAGTGAAACATTTTAAAGGAAGTGTTCGTTCACTGTGTAGTGGTGAAGTGCTCACCTCTCTCAACAGCCAACCGAATACTCTGTACATAGACGTTGCTGGCCCTGTTAACGGACATATGGCGATTACTGTGACATCTCCAGGGGGCACTCTCCTCAACTATGCCTCTTTTCGCACCACTGAATTGAGTATTGCCGAAGAAGCAGCCATCGCTCTGGCCGCCGCCACTAATGCACAAGCTACCATCATGTCAGATTCCCACACCGCCTGCCGTAACTATCTTTGCGTATGCATCGGTGCCTCCAGCCGCCAAATCCTCGTCGCTAATCCTCCAAAAAGGATCAGTGGGATCTGGATTCCGGGACACTAGTCGATGCCCGGCAATGAAGCTGCCCATCGACATTGTCGCGCGCTCCTTCCCCGAGCCTTCCCTCTCCCGGATCACACGTATGCCTCCCCGATCCTTACATACACAGAACTGCTTGAACACTACAGGCTGTCTCGCCGTACATTACCTCCCCCTTCTCCCACCCTGTCTACTCAAGAAGCAGCAACCTACCGCCGCCTGCAAAATAATACCTTTCAGTTCAGTTCAGGCGTTCAGTCGTGTCCGACTCTTCGTGACCCTATGGACCATGTCACGCCACGCTTTCCGGTCTCTAACTATCTTCTTAACATCACATAGCTTCATCTGCAATGCCTCGAGAATGCCATCTAACCATCGCGTTCGCTGCCTACCCCTTCTCCGGCGACCCTCAACCTTTCCCAACATCAAATCTTTCTCCAGCGACTCCTCTCTTCTCATCAGATGACCAAAGTAGCTGAGCTTTAACTTTAGAATTTCACCCTCCAATGAGCAGTCAGGGTTTATGGTCGACAATATCGACTGATTTGATCTTCTGGCAGCCCATGGAACTCTTAAGAGTCTTCGCCAGCACCACAATTCAAACGCGTCAATTCTTCGGCGGTCAGCCTTTTTCACAGTCCAACTCTCGCATCCATACATCACAAAAAAAATAATACCTTTATTACACCATTTCTCCTAAACCTCTGGCACCCGTCCCTTTATTCCCCTGACTTCCCAGATTGAGGTGAGCAGGCAACGCTCTACCACATGGTTTGGGCGTGCCAAGTTACCCCTTCTTTAAGCCCTCTCCCTCACTCCTGCATGGAAGATTGGGAGGCCACCCTGCAGGACCCCTGCCTGGAGCGCCAGCAATGGCTGCCTCGCCGCGCTGTTACTGCAGCCACGGCCAACGGGACCCTGGACTGAGGGTCTTCCCCCCCCCTCGCTGACTAAATAAATAAAGATGTTTTGTCCTCCTCCTCCCTTTCATGTCGTACTGCACCGGGCATCCTTCCAATCGATGAATTGTATATCTTGGACATTATTTGTTCGTTGCCTGTGGCTTCCTACCTTGCAGCTCTCCGAAGATAGCAGCACTGGAAGACAGAATGACGGAGTGGAGGCCAAAACATAGTGTACGCCAACTGCTGAACATTTATTTCAGTGCATCACTTTCTGTGAGATGCGGAAGGCATTTATTAAACCTTACAGACTAGCAATCAATAGGCCACGGCAAGAAATTGCACATGCACACAATTTACAAGGTTGTTTGATAAAGACTGAGGCTGGGTTTAGTGCTCTTTGCAGTTCTCTCGCTGCGCCATCTCTCGGCATTTTTGGTAAACATAGCAAATTGACTAATATCACCTCGTATTCCCCATCACTGTGGCTCTAATGCGGCATCAGCAATATTTATTCAAATAGAGCATCATATTTTATAGTCTCCAAGTGTGCTTATTGTGCAACCCATGTGGACCTTGCATGAACAGTGCTGCTCTATCAAGTTTTATGTGAGGCTTAACTGAATGGCCACTGCAAACGCATGCTGATTTCAATGCATGCTTTCTCTATCCACTTTTACTCCCACCTTCCTCCCTTCCCTAATGGCACGGTTCAGGTATCCACAGAAACAAATGTGACAGTTACCTGCGCCTTTCCCTTCCTGTGAACCAATTATTATTATTATTATTATTATTATTATTTTATGAGGACGTCACATCCCGTATAACTTGTTTTCGATGGCTCAAGGGCTTCAAAGACGGCAGGGAATGCCCTCTATTTCATGGAGGCGATGGTACGCCTTTTAGGGGTGTTTGTGAGGAAACCATCAACACAATGGATGCAGTGATAAAGATTGGTGGATGAACATCTTCGCACTTCAAGAATCAGTGCGCAGGGGATACTCTGCCTTTCGCCAGTCCGGAAACAAAACTGTGTAGACGTTTGTCTCGATGGAAGCAATGGGTGGCAGAGGAAGGTGAAGACTGGTGGAAGACCATTATTATGCAGACGAGACCTGAGTTAACTGCCATGGTCCAGAGATGAAATACCAAAGCCTCAGTGGGTTGGAAAGGGGGAGCCTTGATCATTGTTTGCCAAGGCACAAATGTTGGCAAACAAAGCTATGGTTACATTTTTCGAGCACAAAGGGGGATTGTGTACGCCTATGCAGTTCCTAAAAGCCAGATGGTAAACACTGCAGAAGTGCTGCGGTAAAGTGCTGCAGAAGTGTTTTGGACCTGGTAAAGGAACACATCTTAAGGAAAAGGCCCAACTTGTGGGAAATTGGAAACTGCACCACGGGAATGCAAGGGCTCATGTTGCGAATGCTCTGGTCCAATTTGTCGCTTGGAAAAAAATTACTAGTCCCTCAACTACCTTACAGTCCTCACCTTGCAACCTTTTCTGCTCCCCAAGACAAAAAAAAGAACAAAATAGTCATTTTGATATGGCACAGAACGCAGTCTATGTTTTGGAGGCGGTTTTCAAGCAAGTGGCGAAAAATGGCTTCGCCTCTGTTTCAGGCATGGTAGAAATGGCGGGACAAGTGTATTTTAAAGGTGATCAAAGTCCTGATGAGTAATTTTCAGAGATAGCTGTTGTAGAGAACCTGTCTCGGTCTTTCTTGAACAACTCTTGTATATCAAAGCATGCACTCCAGCAAACAGCAGGCCATGGGAGAAAGGAAATGTTTTCTTCATGAAAAATCGGCTGTTTGTTTCAGTGCGTTCACCCAGTTGGGCCCATCAATCAGCCAGCCTTCTCTGCCCATGCACACCTCTCCACCTCGGCCTTCTTCCACGTATCACTTGTTAAAAACAAACCTTTCTAAGTGAAAACAAACCTTTCTGTTGGTGAGGCAACTGAAAGCGCATGACTGCCACTACAAACAATCATTTCTTATGCACAGTTGGCTATGTTAGAGGTGGGACTCTGGTGCCGCTGGACGGATCCTCGGCTGCATCGACGCCCGCTCCACCCAGGAAAAAGTCGCTGAGCGAAGGGGTTAGGAGTGGAAGGATGAAGACGTCTTTTATTTGCATTTTTAGAAGTAGAGAACTATGATGTCCGATCACTCACACAGATTTAAAGGGTTCGTGTTCCCCAGGTTCCCTGGGTGAAGGGTGGGCCCGTCGTTGAGGGAGTGTTCTTGTTACTTTAATGTCACTCACATTAATACACTTCACTCTCGCAGACACGTCCCTGCAAAAGTTTAGACTTGGGGGTGAGGGGGAAGCCGTTGTGGCAGTGTAGATGGTAGCACACGAGGAGCTCGGTATCTGACGGCGTCTCATGGTCTGGGGCACACCTGCGTCGATTGGTGTCTGCTGGCGTCTCATGGTCTGGGACACACCTGTGTCAGACGGGCCGCCGCGCCATCAGCGAGAGCAATTGGAGAAGCATATTCATTATTAATATAAACAGCGCGAACACGAAGACAAAGGACAAAAAAAAACACAGTACAAGCGCTGACATAAACACAAACAGCGCTTGTACTGTGTTTTTCTTATCCTTTGTCTTCGTGTTTGCGCTGTTTATATTAATAATGAATAAGTACCAACTCGCCCAACAAAGTATCTTGGAGAAGCGTAGCCAGAGACGACCCCGCCCGTCACTCTGTTGGACTTCTCTGAAGAGATGCCTGTGCGGCCGCCTTGGGGGTACCCGGGAGCCACTTGAACCTTTTGTTCCTTATGGCCCGTCTTTGACCGCTGTCGCTGGCTGGCCAAACGATCCTGCGTTCCTTTCTGGCTTTAGATGGCCATATCTAATCGCGTCTCACCTTCGCCGTTCTTGACCACTTCACCTCTTTCAGTCGATAATTTTTGCCTTGATGGTCGAAAGCGGCTGCTCCTGCTTCGGCCCGATGTCGCCATCCTTAACAGCTTCCCATTAAACTGGTCACTCCTACGGTGGTCACATATTCGTGTTTTTAGCCAGTTATTTGCATAACAAATTTTTATGCTCGCACAGCTCGGGAAGGGGGGGGGGGGGGGGGGGGGAAGAAAACAATGTTGTGCACAATTAAACTTTGCCACTAGGGTCCTCAGTGGTGTGGTGCCTCTCTCTTCTCTTTGTAGGTGGCGTCCCGTGGCCGCAGGGCATGGCGGTAGAGGAGCCCCCCATGCGGGAGGACGCAGCACAGGTGGCCCCGTGCCAGCATCGTGAGGGGGTGCCGGGAGGGGGTGCAACCCCTCCAGGAGCCCTGACTCCCCGTGGACCGGCCCCCTTGCTGCCTGACGGCA
This sequence comes from Amblyomma maculatum, assembly GCF_055883805.1. Lineage (NCBI taxonomy): Eukaryota > Metazoa > Arthropoda > Arachnida > Ixodida > Ixodidae > Amblyomma > Amblyomma maculatum. The sequence continues at coordinate 3,556,308 of NC_139353.1, forward strand.
GTGCCAAGGGGGCGGGCCACGACGACGAGCTCACCAGCCTCAGTTGGCTGCAGGTCGGTTTGTGCTCTTGTTTGCTTGTCCATCTGGGGTTCACTGTGCTTCTTTTGCCCGCTTTCATAATCATCCATCAGCTAAGCTTGATCCTCTAAAGGCTGATTCATATGACGGACAGAACCACTGAAGTCCATGAGCCCCAATGTCACGTGCCCCAATGTCACGTGCCCCAATGTCACGTGCCCCAATGTCACTGGTACAGCTGTGTCCTCGGATGGCGTAACCTTCACAACCAAAAAACAGGCGCGTCTTTTCTCTGTCAAAATTTGGAGGTGTGGATCTGCTGCTTTTCTAGCAGAACTGCATATTTCGAGTGGAGCAACAGTAGCATTTTTTTTTTTTTTTGACAGAGTGGTGATGCTTTAGTAGTCTCAACAATGGGGAGGCCTCAATGGGTATAGAGGGCAGCCACTAAGGCACCTTACTTAACAATCCACATGGTTTGCTAGAATGCTGTTGCCTGTCAGTTTCCTCCGCAGTGATAGAGCTATGGGGTGTGGCCGTTTCCTCGAATTTGAGCGCTCGCTTCAGTCGTGGAAGGTTGGGCTTCGATCCCCATTGCTGCTGGTTTACCCATTTGGTCAATTCGATGGGAGCAGGCACGTCCCCAGCCTAGTGCTCAGCTTTCCAGGGGTGCACAACTTGGGAAAGGAAGCCTGTGCCTGAAATTCCTGTTGCTCATGGGCAAGAAATGATTCTCAAGTCAAAATCTTCACCACACCAACATGCAGCATTCACAGATCATTAAGATATGCACTGCAGTGCATTTTGCAGATCTGTCCTTGAGGATCTGCCCTTGGGGATCTGCCCAGACAAAGACAAGTCCGCTTGTCGAAACGTTGGCTCGGCTTGCGAACTGAGGCTCCCCCTCTAACTTAGTTCAGTGCTCTTTCATACTGTGTCGCCATATTCTTTCTCTGGTTCTACCCTGGATCTCTCAAACTAGCCAGGTATGGGCTTCTGCCGCACCAGGTAGACATCTAATGGCAGAATGAATCACTGATGACCCATAAGCACAACTTTTTGGTTGATGACCCCCTTTCCCAAGCATTTCACCCCAGAAAAGCTGAGGACCAGGGCGGGGGAAATCTTGAACCCATTGAAAAGCCGGTGGGTACACAGCGGTATCTGAGATCAAACCTGGTACCTCCCGAATGCGAGGCGGAGGCTCTACCTTGTACGAAGCCTCTCTTTTCGTCGATTTTGTCCGCCTTCCACGGATGAGGCGGAAACAGGGACGTTGGGTAGAGTGGTGCTCCATTTACAGGCGCTATCAGTGATTTGTCCGTCATGGCAGTCGGCCTTAAAGGAGTACAGACACTTAATTTTTAGGTTCATGTTTTATCATTTGTAATGATGCGCAAGACATTACAGATTACTGCGCACAGATCACCGCCTAATATATGCCTACGACTGCTGATTAATTTATAATCAAATTTGTTTTCCTGCTCGTTTCAGTTTCAGCAGCCAAGCGATACCTGGTATGGCAGTCTAATAATGTGAGGGTTGAGAAAAACAGTAATATGCTCTGTCGCTTGAATTCACTACAGCGTTTAAAGCCAGCCTGCCTCAAGAAAAGAAATCGCAACAAGTGAAAGTCAGTAATTATACCGCTGTGTGTTTTTTTTTTTCACCCCATGCATAGACTTAATTGTGACGCCACAGCCACTGCTCGCCTCTGCTGAAACCAAAACAGTTACTAGGGATGAAAGAAAATTTAATTTCAAATAGTTTAGCGGTCGCAGGCAAAAACCACATGGTGATTCATATACAGGAATTTCATCATTAAAGGGTTAGAGACAGCAAATTACAAGTTTGTGCAAAACTTGTGATGTGCTTCATTTGTGTGCGAAGACTATCGCAGTCAAGTGCTGAACTCAAGGGAGGCATGAAAAGTATTTTAATCATTTTAAAGTTTGCGGAAATGTTCACTCTCGCATTCTGGACCCACACCTAGCACATCGACGGTGACGTAGATTCACTGAAGAAAGCATAATCGGGTATTTATGTCATTGCTAGTTTTCTGAAATAGGAGACGATGTTTTAACTTTTGAGATAAGCTGACATCAGCCCAAGCAACCTTGCTGTTGCTGGTCGGTTCCTTTCAGCTCTTTAATTGCACCTGTAGGTATACCTTGTTGCAGTGTTCTAACTCCTCCAATTTTTCAGGTGCGGGCATGGCGGCTGCGCCTGAATAAAAAAAGAAAACTGCCACTCATGGTATTGCAGCATTAACATCAAATTTTTGTGATCAAAAGACTTCCAGCAAATCAAATATCGTATCATATTGTCGGCTTTGTTATCTGACGGTGTTGAGTGGTGATAATTACCCGAAAATGGCGCCAGCTATTCACTAGTGACGTTAGACTCTGAGTCTTGGGGGTTTTATGGCATGAAAACACATTTCTGAAGGTTCGCCGCATGTCCAACATGTATACTCTGCCTTTACAGCCAGTTTGCAGCAGTCTTAGTGTCTCTCGTCTCTTGTCACGAAACAGGAACTGTTTCATCGCATGGCATGAGAAATGAGACTGTTTCCACCTGTAGCTTTTTTTTCTCTTTTTTGTAGCTGAAGAACGGTACTGTACAGATAGTTCATTTTTTACAGTGTTCCTGGGTTATTGATCCTCAAAATGTATATTCTAAATTTTCTTTGTTGATAATGCATTAGTAGATATCGTGCCTTTTCTATCTTATTTTTATCAGCTTACCACTAAAATGGCAATTTTTCGATTTTTTTGTATGTTCCCTAATGAATTTTTTTCTCTGTAGCTTATGTTTTTGGAAAGAGCATTTTATTATGTGCAAAGTTGTATCCTGCTACGTATGCTGCAGTATTATTTGTATTTTCAAAAATATATCATCCGAGACCTATGAAAAATGCCCATTTTCTCACGGTAGCAAAAGAGTTAAAAGGATTACTGAAAAAAAAAAAGATTAAATGTATGTAGATGTGGACGAAAATGTTTGTTGGTGGGTGGATGGGCTAGAAGATATTAGGCAAGCGAATGGTTAGTGGTGTGCGTGCGATCAAGTGTAGTACACACGCCTCTTCTCCAAGCACTCATTTTGCATCATTGCAGCTCTTGACAAAAACACATAGGCCACACAAGTACTGCCAGAAACAGTTCTTAAGTGCTGGAGCCCCCTCCCTCCCTCCCCGCTGTGTCTTCTGAGAAGCAGCTGGCACGTCCAAGGAGCTTGCATCATTTGTGCCGTGTGGGTGTGTGCACATGTAATGGTGCAAACATTGTAACATCACGTTTATGGTTTCTTTCTGCCGCATGGACTCTTTCTTTATTAGGAAGCACTAAATAACTGGGTGTTCAGATCGTTGGGCTTCGCCTCTCTTTGTCATCATCGGTGTTTAGCCAACTTATGCAATATATTCAAGCTTTGTTATGGCTGCTGTTAGATATGATAATTTGTTTTGTGCATTGATTGCACAAACGGCCCGCCAAAATTTATTGCGGGGGCTGGAATAGTGAGCTACCCGAGCTAAATTCATTGCAAGCTCACTGTAGGTTTTGCTCACCTGGCTCATTATGGTATGTGGTGCCTAATTTCTGGTAAATATTACAGTGGTTAGTAATGGTTTGTATTCTCTTCTATGGGTGCCATAGAAGGCCTGCTCATCTCATTTGCATCCTCTTGTGTCTGCACTGCAAAGCGCTGCACGATATCACTAGCGAGTACCCCTATGCCTTAGTAGACACCCAAGGTAGTTTCATGGATTATCTGTGTTTTCCATGCGATCTCTGAAGAAGTAATAGAAGGCAGAGCACTAGAATGCTTCTGCAGGTAACCATTGGTAGTATATTTCTTTGAGCATTGCTTCCAGCAAGTCCGCATTTGTGCCCTGAAATGTTTTCTCCTCTCCCAGGACACCAACCTGCTTCGCAAGCTGGCAGGGCCACCATCTGCCGCCAACAACCATCAGGGCAATGGGGTAACGGTGACGGGCAGTCGAGGCTCGGGGAGTGCGTCGTCAGTTGTGTCGGCGTGCGAGGAAGACGAACCCCGAGAGTGGGGTCCCCCTGGTCAAGTGCCCTACAACCCCCAAGTAGGTCTTTGATGACAGCTGCCCTGATTGGTAGAAATTTGCTGGCAGAGTAACAGTAGGAAGTACCTCACTGAAGAAATCAAGTAGCCTCTAGGTCCAATACTGCTGTCACATGGGCATTTCAAAGGCCCTCGATCCTATTGTCTATCAACTCGATGGTCTTCGAACGCTGCAGCACTGGCGTTTTATATGGGTATTGAGTGGATAGTCTATTAAGTCAATGGAACAGCTCAGAACTCTATCGGAATCTCAAAGGCCTCTGAACGTCGCGCGAAGTTGCTAGCTTTGACCCAAGGAGCACCACGCGCACTCTCGTACACTGCGCGTTTACGATACCAAACCGTGAACAAGCGTTGTTATTTTATCTTTAATTTATGGGGTAAATATTATTGTGCGTAACAATTTAAATATAGCATCGCTCTTTTTAAGGCACATTATGTTTGTACTCTCTACCACTGTAACCTGCACCGCCGAGAAAAGCAAACACAACGAAAAGCACAGTCGTATGAACGTCGACGCGTCTAAAAGAAAAGTTGTTCTTTAATGACAACTAAAAACCTGCAGTTACTGAAGAAAGGTAACAGTTATATTTTATTTTGCATTTATAGAAATGTTTTAATTCTTCAAGCAAACCCGAAAGCAACGATAGTGGTGCCACAATGGTTTGGCGCCAAACACCAGAACTTTTTCAGCAGCCTTCGAGTTTTGCCATGTAGCAGCGGCACAACTCCTTTGAGTTCAGTCACGATTGAAAATCTTGAAGGCTCAATCGCCCTTGAAAATGACCGTGTGACAAGGGTATAAGCGCATATCAATAACTCTGCAGAGCATGTACTATAGGAAGCTTGCATGAAGCGATGTATGTTGGGTAATCCGCCATGATGTTGTTGACAGCAGACGAAGCAGCTTGGCACTGCCACACAGCCTTATCTACATGGTCGCATAGGCGCGCAGACAATGCTGGCAGGATCGGACAGACCGACCGCGGGTTCTTCACGATTCAGAAAATACATCTGCACGAGAGCGAGAAGGCAAGGGATTCCTCTAGTGAGGCTGACGCGAATGGCTCTCACTGGCCGACACACGCGAGATCGGCGCCAATCCGGGCAAGTCTATTTGCCAGAACTAGAAATCATGAATGTCAGCGATGTCGACGGGCGGCCAGGTCAAGACGCATAGTGCTGTCAGTTGTTCTCGCATAGCTTGAACAGCTATAGGTGCGCGTCGCACTGCTTCGCATTTCACAGCGCGCCCGATTTTTCGGGCACAACGTCGATCGACGCTTACGTTCCTCAGGAATCTGCCGACAATTGGACACGTAAGGGCAGCGCACGAAAAGCCGCATATTTGCTCAGTGGACCGTCGAAAACGACAGGGCACTTGCTCAATTAAGCCTGGCTGCACTGCTCGCCGTCTGCTGCCAGCGACATCATGGCGGATTACCCAGCATGCATCGCTTCATGCAAGCTCCCTATATGATTGCACGGAAAGAGGGGATAAGTCATCCTTGCTACTCATGTGAGCTTGGAAGGTTAAGGAAAAAAAAATAGAATAAAAAATTGGTGGGAAGTGGGAGGAATAGCATTATTAGTTTATTTATTTACCCACAGCGCTAAACAGCATTACAGTGGGGAGGGTATACATAAAAGAAAACAGTATAAGCGGTGCCAGCCATGGAAGCAAGTCAACATTGCATCAGAAAGCAAAGACAAAACAAAACAGATCAAAAATCTCACAGCACCACAAAACTGGAATGGTTATAACGCAGAAAACATCATTGGACATAATACAAGCAGTGTCTGAAGACAATTTGTTCCAATTGCATATTGTTTTGGGAAACAGACACCTAAATACATCAGTTTTTTAGTCAATCTCGCATACTTTGAAGCTATGACCTGCACGATGAGAGATAGAATGAGGTGCCAGTATATATTTCTCCCTTTCAATAGCAACAGAGCGACGGATATCCGAGTGCTCCTATCGCAGTCTTTCTTTTAGACTTACCTCCGTATTCACAAACCGGCCTAACCTTTACCTTCCTGCAACTGCAAAGGCGACCTTCATAAAGGTAAAGGAAAGGGGATGGTCACGCAAAAGCCAAGCCGCGTTTCAAAGACCCACCTTAGGGCAGCCTTCCGGAAGGGGCGGCTTAGCGCGGTTGTAAGCAATATGGTAGCGAGGCTAAACAAATAATAATGTTTCAATCAGCAGCATATGTTCGCGTAGCTTGTTTTTGTCCTAGAAATTGCAGTTAAATATATACAAGAGCTGTCATGTGCTTCGTACTGCATTGTGTGAGCGTTCGTTTTTTTTTTTTTTTTTTTTTTCTGTGCTGTCTCAGAATGTGAACCAAAAACAAAAAAGATGCTCATTTGCGGAGAATGAGCGTGGCGTTCTAGTAGACCTTGTCAACAGTACTAAAAGACAGTGTGCGCGTCGTCTGCTAGCCGGAAAACGTAGTACAAGTGGTGATCGTGGTTATCATTGCGCGCACGCCAACCTTTCTTTTTTAAAGAAGAATTTAAGATAAAGCTCCGCGAGTATCGTTTTTATTTTATTGTCTGCATATTCCCTTGAGAATAAGTCGACAGGGGCATGCAGACGGCAAACCACGCAGCGAGATCACCAGAACGCAGATGGTACGGCATACAGCACGGGATCACCTGTCGCAACTTGAAATGTCCCTGCACCATAGAAGCACAGGGCGATCAGCAGTCACAGGAGCGGACGGGCAGGGTTAACCGCGGTTACGCGAAACCATGCTACGGCGGACCAAACCGTGGTTCCGCGGTTATCGCAAACCGAGCTTCGCGACCTCGGTTTGCGTCGTTAACTGCGAGGCGTCTGTTGACGGAGGCTACTCGATCGTCGGCGCCCGAGTGCGCGAGGCATGCGAGCGGGTCCGCTTCACAATGTTATTCATTTTCCAACATCACGTTTAAGGATCGATGCATAAAACAGGCGTTGTCTACTCTACCGCCCGACGTCTTCGGTTACGGCCGACAGCGCAGCGACTGCGTACTGAAGCCCCGTCCTGCCTGCAGTATCATTTGAACGACTTGTTGCTGAACGGAACACCAAAGAATGTGTGGCCTTAGCTCTATCGTGAAAGTACACAAGTTTGCAACGCTTTCAGCACGGGATGCACGTTACACTTACCGAGAGCGCGGCGCACGACGGCGCCGTGCGTGACCGTCCCTAGTCGTCGCTAGGCCTAAATATTGTTTCGCTTCGAAGCCGTGGCGGTCGGCGCTTTGGAACTGATCAACGCTATCGTAAATAGTCTACTTATGAAACTGCCTTATTTTTAACCTGTTCTGCCATAGTAAAAGAATGATAGGATTATGTCTGGCGACGCATTAATCGCAGAGCTAGTACAAGCAGATCTAATGAACCGCAATGCACCAGCGGCAGCTGGCTTGAGCAGAAACTTGCTTGTATCGCGGCTATCGCTCATACCAGCAATTTGCTGCTGGTCAACGACCCTCACGAGTGCTTCATTCTTGATATTCGGCTGAGTATTCCAGACGCCAACAAATTTATCACGCTTTATTTCGGACATCGGCGCTAGCGATCCGCCGTGTCATTCGCGCACGGTTTGCGGGAGGAGGGGCTACCCCGCGGCGGTGTTTACGGCGGTCAAGGAGGTGCTGCCATCGTGGGGTGTTTGACAGCGCTGTTGACGCCTCGTTGGACGGCACTCCGGTACTCCTGAAACCACGTTATAAATTATGATATTTGTAAATGCACCTTCGTTCCACCGATCACCGAAGTGGTACCGTGGTATAAAGGAGCTGCTGAAGGTAGGTCAGACGCTACCTTAGCGAACGCTCCCTTTCCGAGGCCGAAAGGCCGGCTAAAGGTGTAGTTTAAAGGGAAGGCTGGTTTCTGAAACGCGATAAGGAGGCGCAAAGGTGAGAACCTCGAAAGGGAAGGTAAAGGTTGGTTCGTGAATACGGGGGTTAGCACAGATATATGCCTATAAAACCCTGATAGAAACTAAGCAGCTAAATTCAGAACCCTTTCTAATTTGGCTTTATCTCACACTGCTGGAGGGTACCAAATTGTGCAGGCCTATTCAAATTTTAACCTAACATCTTGTACTGTAATTCTTTTGAAAGTAGCAGAAAAGAGCTTGCAATTTGACGCAGGCTCTCATCTGTGGCTCCCCTTTTGGATACAGTCGCCAAACATTTTTTCAGCTCAGCGGGATCCAAGAAATGGACCAAACAATTGAGCAGTTCGAAAAATCAGTTAACATGAAAAAAAAAAAGTCACTTTTCTGCAAAAAAATAAGCTTTACGAATCGCAAACTTCGCCGCCTCTGATGTTTCGTGTATATGTCGATAATAGGAAGTTTTAGTCTTATAGTATAGGGACCGGATAGCTGGACAGGTGGCGCCACCTCTCGGTGCTCCGCTCGTTGCTGGAATGCGCCGGCACCAGCCAGCACATTGGAATGCACAGTCTGTCGTTGGTTTGTGAGGGATTGCTTCGCTATTCCTAATATTTAGGTGACATTGTGCATGAATATGTCCAGTAAACGAAATCTAGGCAAGCATGCCACGTTGTTGGCTGCACTGGCAGCTATGCAAACTCGTCTGGCGCTTCTAAGTCTATTCATTTTTACTGGTTTCCACACAAGCATGAGCGGCAGGTGGCCTGGACACGGTTCGTTCAAAAACAGAGGCTTGTATCTACTGATATAGTGCTGTGTGGTCTTGGAAAGTGCGGAATTATATAAAATCTTGTTGGAACTAAAAGCTTTGTGCCTTCTGTTTCCTTGGAGTGACGGCACGGGAGACTCAGAGCAAGCTGCACTCTAGCATCTGTAGCCGCCATTTTATCGGCAGTTGGAAATCAGAATTATCCAACAGCCTAATGGCGATTTCCACTGGTCGCTACGGAGCACGTTTTCTTGCTCCGGGATGACGATTTCGATTTCCACTGGTCGACCAAGATAGGTTGCGCATATTCCGCTGGTCGTTTGGGGCAGCTCGGGACGCTCCAGCTCGATCCGCCGACCGATGTCGGATCTCGCGGGAAGTCCTAGTCGCTGACGCGGTCACTTCCGGATGCTGCTGGATTCTTTTGGCTGTTTTTGACCGTTTCAGCGACATCGGCAGAGGACGGTGGATGTCACCGTATTTTGCGCGAATATGTCGAAGTGCGTCTATCGAAAAACGTCTGCAGCGTTAAAAAAATGAGAAAGCAAGTTGTTGAGGCCGCACTCCTGCCTATTTATCAAGCGCAAACGTTTTGGCGCTGGGATGCGGCTACAACTTTCGAAACCGGCTCAGCTTTACTTCCGCCGCGCGCTCTACACGTTCCCCTGGTCGACCAAGGCTGATTCGCTCTGTAGCGCTTTAGGTCGGCTCGGACGCCCAGCTCCGATCGACCAGTGGAAATCGCCATAAGTTACAACGCCAGCATTTTTCCGCCTGTGAACAAGAAAAGGGCGGCACCATTGTAGTTCAAGCCGCATTACCCTCCTCTGTGGTGGAAGAAATAATGTTTGCGCACTTATTTCTGTTGGCATAGTTATAGCATATTTATTTTTATCTCTTTACAGAAAGAGCAGATATGAGACACGAAAGACTGCTGTTCTGAAAAACTTTTTATCCTCTTTCCTTTCTTTTGTCAACCAATGCCAGCGTGCCGATAACAGAGTCTGCATTGAGACTCTTCGAATTTGTTCAGCTTTGTCTGTACCCAGTAAAAGCACTCATTGCAGAGGGCATTCAATACCACACGATCATAAAAACTGCTATCAGCTCCGTATAAAATGTGAACAAAAAAAAATAGTATTTAATGAAAACGAGCATAAACTTTTTTTCTTTTTTATTTCCAAGGCACGAGATCGCTGTTTGGAATGTTTATAGGCCACACGCACATTTCTTCTCAAGTATTTCTCAATTGTTTATTTGGCATTGGCCTTGTACACATGCTTGAGACCAGCTTATGTTTTTTCTCAGCTGCGCCCATTTTCTGGCCCGTCTAAGCACAGTGTTTCTCATTGGCCTTTTAATGAATGCGAGATTTCCAGATTAGAACCTACTAACACAAGGCCTCTTACCTCGCAGAAATAGCAAATATGACTAACACGCAAAACGGATTTAACGCTACTCGAAGAAGTTGCAGTTTATGTGGTACGTGCAAATTCATGGAACACAGAGAAAATAGAACACCTTAGCGAACAATCTATCCTGGCAAGTAATTTAGCAATAAAATGCCCTCTTAATTTTTGGCAGCCTGTCCGACAACACACCACGCTGTTTTTATTTGATTATAGTTTACGGTTCTGGCAATACTGGATTAGTGCCTTCAAATGCTTTAGACAGGTGCCATCAATCGCGTTGAACTTCCTGCGCTTGGAGAAAGCCTAGATGAAGAAAAACAAAATATTTATCAAACCGCATCTATCACAGTAGGTATCCAAAAAATATTGTCGCTCAGAGTAGTAAAATTAACTTTTCTTTTTACAACCTGTGCAACATGTGGAGAGAAACCCGACATAAAAAGCCACAATGCTTCGAAAAAGCACCAAGGATACGTGCGAGCCGCGGACAGCCAACCGAGCCTGACAAGTTTTGTTTGCAGTGACAGCGACCTCGGTGTGATTCGTGCAGAATGCCATTTCACGGCGTTTTTAGTTGAACACAACATACTGCTCAGTGTCAGTGATCATGCTGGACCACATTTCCAGAAAATGTTCCCCAAGTGCGAGGAAGCCAAACGCTACGCCTGTGGACGGACGAAGACGACGGCAATTGTTTGTGAAATGGCCGCTAACGCAGAGACTCCTTTGCTGGATGCCCTAAAAAAGCAGGCATTTTCGATTGCTGTGGACGGAAGTAACAATAGGGATACGCAGCTTTACCCTATTGTTGCAACATACTTCGTTAAAGAGACCAGTAGAGTTGAAAGCCGCCTCCTTTGCCTCGGTACAATCCAAGGGGAAGCGACGGGTCAGAAAATTGGAAATCTGATTCTGGACGAAATGAAGTCCCGAAGTTTGCCTCTCGAGAACCTGTTGGCATTGTCTTCGGACAATGCCCATGTCATGATTGGCAAAAAAAACAGCGTTTCGACTGTATTGGAGGCCCAACCAGCTTTGATCGGGGTTGGTTGCCCATGCCACCTCATCAACTTGGCCGCCCAAAGAGGAGCTGCATGTCTTCCTGTAAAGGTTGATGAGGCCTTGGTTGACATTTAGAGAAAAGCTCAAAGTGGAAAGATCGACTGAAAGACTTTCAAAGATTGCACGACGTCGAAGTCGAGAAGATGCTGAAGCATTCGCCGACACGTTGGCTGTCTTTGGGGAAGTGTTTGAAGAGGCTGCTGGACCAGTGGAAACCACTACTCAGCTTTTTCTTGAATGAAACAAAACAGTGCAATAAGCAGAGCTTGTTTTTGGAGTCTTACCAGATTCCCAAGACTTCTCCACAAATTGCCAAGAACCCTGCGCCGGCCTCAAATACTGCTGCACACCTTCCCAAGGCTGCTGCAGGTGTTGTAAAAAAAAAGCACCGACTGTGATGGACCTTCACTAAAAAGAAAAGGAGTTCATTCTGCACCACAAGCAAAGAAACTGAAACTTCAATGCGAGGCATCTGCAGAAGCTAGCCACGTGACCCAGGAAGAGCGCCTATTTCTTTTTTTGTCATCGGAGCTAAGCGGGGCCTTGCTGTCTTTTTCTCCAAAATGTTATACCTCTTTTTGAGAAGACAAACTGCTTACTTCAGTCACAGGCTTCTCAGATTCATGTGTCAGGGGCCTCTTGAACCGCCTTCTCGAGGATCTCTTGACTCGATTTGTGCGGCCAGGTGTTCTCAAGGGATGCCATTCATTGCCTGAAATTGCCTATGGAGCTGTAGAGAATCAAAAAGATGATAAAGACATCGTCATTGGCATGACAACCTCTTCTGTAGTTGAGACGCTGACCTCAAATGAGAAAGAGCAGTTCTCGGCTGTACGTCTCTACTTCACTGCAGCATGTAATTATATTCACCACAAGTTCCCGCTGGAAGATGTCAGCCTGAAGATGGCTGAAGTTGCCCAAGTGCAGGCTCTAGAAACTGCTCCATTCAGCAGTGTACTTCATTTCATTATGGCGTTTTCTGCTATTCTGCCCCAGCAGAGTGGGGAAACAAGAGAAGAAACAATTGATGCACTTGAAGTGGAGTTTGCCAACATACTGAATGAGCCAAGGTGCGACATGCATTGGTCGCAATTGGGAAGCATTCGAGATGTCGACGGATCGCCCAGATTCCGCAGAATCTCAATGGTTATGCTGGGCATACTCTCCATTCCCGACAGTAACGCTGAATGTGATAGACACCAGAGTGGCACCTGCTTTGAGCAAGCCTACACAGAGAAGTTTTTGAATCAGGTGAAGTCAGCAACTGCAAAAGCATTGCAAAAATAAATTGTGACACAATGGAGTTTTCGCTCATTACTCTACGGGACACGGATTTTGCTTGTGGGTGAGTGAGCAAGGGTGTCGCTAAAGATAAATTCTTGGAAAGTAAAGAAAAAAACAGACCCCCCCCCCCCCCCCCCCCGGCGCGGAGGTTTTACGAATTTTAAAATCTTCAGGTTGGCAGGTATGTAAAGCTGATGCTTCACTTCGTTCCTATGATGGTTTGGTAGTCTCAAGGTCGGGTTCAATGAGCTATAGAGCATAACTGTGCAGGGAGTCACGAAAGTTTGTTGTTTCGCTTTTCCTGCCTATTTCCTACTTCTGCCTTGTTTGTTCATTTTTCTTTTTTTCCAGCTCTCATTGCAAAGCTGAAGCTGGACAATAGTCGAATATCGCTGTCTTCTGAATCATTTGAACTTATTGCTATCTTTTTCAATTTTTCGTGACTAGCTTAAGACCACTGCTAACTAACACTACTACAGCGTCATCGCTTCACTGACCGGCGGTATTTGGTCTTCTGGTGGGTTCCAAAAAATAAAAAAAAAAGATTGCTGCGCAGTGCAGGCGCAGGTCGTGTCACAGAAGTCATCTTCAAAAGCATTCCTAGCGCATAGCCAAATCTCGCACGGATAGAGAGAAATACCACGTGCCGGATAGTTCCGAAAATACAGTCGTGCCTCGTTATTATGGACACTTTGGTTTCCAACCAAAACTGTCCATAAAGCGAGTCATCCATAATAATGAGTCATGAATAAAAACAAAAAGGATTTTATTGAGAAAAAAGAATTGTAATTAGCGACTGCTTTTGTACATAACGGTGTGTACTGGACTCTAAATTTGACAGAACACCGGCAATTTTGAGTGCATTATTCATATCACTGTTGTCTTCGAAAAATTGTAGTGCAGTCTGAAGTGGCTCGCGTACCATGACACACGTGATGGTGGGCTTTGTGTTGGTCGAAGTTTCGAGCACGAACTCCTCACTAGTGGATGAATCAGCGTCCGATTGTCTACTCATTGCCATTTCCAAAATGGCGTCGTCACCGAGTAAATTAGCCGCGAAGTAACTGCTTGAGATTCTTCTGAGGCGAGGAAACAGCCGAGCTGTCGATATTAGTTCCTCACGGCTTTGACTGACTGAGATGGCTTTTGCCACTTTCTTCGCGCCTATGTTCAGCTCTATTCTTTTGCGTTTAACTCCCGCCGTGCCAAAATTCAGACTCAAGTTGAGGGTTACAGGCTCCTGATGCTTTGCACTTTCTTGCCTAGTTAACCTTTCTGCCTTTCCATTCTTCTGAAACTCTCTTTTTTGCCTTGTACTGTTTCCGTAAGGAAGAGAGGGAGTCAAGCTGGCAAGCTGCTTGCAGATGGCTATCAAACATCCCATCTTCTTGGCGCCGTTTCTGTAAAACAAACACTGCAAGCTGAAGTACAGTTTAGAACGACGGCTAGCCGACTACGAAGAGCTCAGGCCTTGTCAAGGCTGCATCGTTGACTTAAAGCGAAGCCGACATGCGGGCCTGAGGTGCAAAATGTGGCAGTTCTGCAGCACAACAGGGACGAAAACCAGGAGCATGAGAGGGAAGCGCATCCAGGACGGGACGCCTGATCTCGGTTGCGTGCTCGTACATTGCCTTTCTTTTGTCGCCCTGCTTTGTGAGTGTGTCTTAACTCTCACCGAAAAGCGTTAATGGCTTCATGGAACATATACTGTGCTTTGGGAACGAAAACTTCAGTTCCCGCCGCCACTGTAGGCATTTGTCTTTCTTCCTGTCATTTCTTTCTTACGCTTTTACCGGCCTCTCTGTTCACGTTCAGCAGAATTTATTGCAACCACATGTCGCTGTTTTTCCCAACTGCGGTGGCACTGCCGCTGCACCCAGAAATGTCCTGGTTCCCCTCTTTCGGGGCCTTTCTTACGCTGACCCTCGGTTTGCTGTGTACGCTCCTCTTCGCTCTTGCACTCCCCCCCTCTAAAACGGCGGCACGCCCACTTAGATTCTTTCCAACCCCACAGGACTCGTTCAGGCATTCGGCCGTTTCGGCTGTCGCGTAGGTTCGCGGGCGGCATGCCCTTCTTTAACTTGCGTTCGGACTTGTCTGCTTTTTTTCAAGCACTGTTCATATTACCGAGACAAAAATGCATGGGCCCTAGTGGGCCGTGTGAATTTTTCCCCTGTCCATTGCAGGCAGCGAGTTTCCATATTGACGAGGCATAAGTACACTGAAAAAGTTTCGTCCCCAGAAAAACTGTCCATAATTCGGGTCGTCCATATTAACAGGGCACAACTGTATTCACTCCCTCCCGAGGATGACTTTTCTACTTTTCAAAAATATCTTGGTCGAAAAAAACTCTGTGCGATTACTTATGCTTTGAAAGCCACATGCAGAACGATGTGTGAATACATGCTCGGTACGCCTCACCGAATGGAACCGGCTGCTCCGCTCTGCTGCCTCGGCATTCTGCTGGCGTGAGTTTTCCCGTGAGCGGCGCTGTTCCGCCGAGGCGACAGTGGTGCCATACGACAGGCGCCCGGTCCCTATAGAGCGATCTGCTACTATGATCTGCTTCCGCTAGTGCGATCCGATACAGGGGGCACGGTTGCCAGTGCGCAATTGCTGATTGGTGCTGACACAGCGCGTTATGTGAAGGACCAGCTGACGTAGATATAAAAAAGCCTCGCTTACCGCAGCTGCCCAAACGGGCCTGCATGACAGGTGGCATATACAACTTGGACTCGGTTTCTTTCACCCTCCAATCTGAAATCAGAAACCCCAGTTGTCGCTCTGAAATGTTCCAACTCGGTATAGACCATTTCTCAACCCTCGGAGAAATTGGTTTGACTGGGCTGTCAACTCTCTCCTGTGCTACGAGAGCAGCCCAGCTCAGTGTTCACCCCTTTGTAAAATCGTGTATAGAGCAGAATGAATATTCCTCAACAAGCCACTACATCTCGTTCAACACAGTGGTCCAGTATTTTGCTGCAAAAATGTAGTATTAATGAAATAATTTAATTAGCCCAGTGATAGTGGGGAAGGTTGTTGCCAAGATTCATGGGCCCACTGCCGTGTGCTGCGCAGGTGCACGTGACCTCTAAGCCGCCCTACTCGTTCAGCTGCCTCATCTTCATGGCCATCGAGGAGTCGGCCGGCAAGGCCCTGCCCGTCAAGGACATCTATGCCTGGATCCTGGGCCACTTTCCCTACTTCCAGCGGGCCCCCACAGGCTGGAAGAACTCTGTGCGCCACAACCTCTCCCTCAACAAGTGCTTCCGCAAAGTTGACAAGGACAAGGGCCAGGTAGGCACGCACTCCTAAACTTGCCCCCAACAGCTTGTAGGAAGTTTGCCAAGTGCATCAGTTGTGTTCTAATGATGAAGCATGCTGATTCGTGGAGAAAATGGAAGATTTAAACGCTAGAAAGAATAGTGAAATGCCGGTACACTAGAACCCTGCTATACTAAGCTCGCATATAATAAAAACTCTGATATAGTAAAGTGAAACTGAAGTCCCAGTTCATTTTTCATGGACTATTCTGCATTTTCCCTCCTTTATGGTAAAGACATCTTTGGTAAAAATTGGTTATAGTAATTAATTTAATGGAAAAGCAGCGCAAAAGGATGAAGGATAAAGGAACGAGAAGCACACAGACGTCTGTGTATCCAAAACGAATTTCAGCCAACTCACTTAACTCGGCATCCTGGTTATAACGAAATTGTTACATGCGGTTTTCGTGTGAAGACCCAAGAGGGCAATGTCGAACAAAAACCAGATTGAGAATTGGTGTTAGGAAAACCACCTTTAAATGAGAATTATTTGAAGTCTTAGAAGCAGATGTTTCGCGACGGCACGACTGTGGCGGCAGTCTCCACCTCCTCTGCGGCTCGCGCGACGCATCTACGAGGGAGCGGGAAAAAAGGGTGGAGGAGGAATCAGTCTGAAGGAGAGCGCGCGCATTGGAAGCGCCGCCCCGCGCGCCTTGCCAGGCGCGCTTGCCGACGCGCAGAAGCCCGCAAGCAATCGCGTGGCAGCGATGGACGCACGCTGCTCACCCCATGTCTTTTTATTGCGAAGCAATACTACTTTAGCTACCGCCTCAAGCCCGTGCCATGCCGCGGCCACATAGCCACGCTTGACCTTTCGCGTGACCTCGCTGCGTGACGTCATACCATCTGTGTAAAAACGGGGCCCCATCTCACGCCGTCGCCTTGCGCGGCGCATAGCCACGGCCACGGCCTGACTCCCGCTCCTCTCACCAGGGACGCTGCGCGCTATGTGACGTCATATCATCTGTGTAAAAACGGGGCCCCATCACACGCCGTCGCCTTGCGCGGCGCATAGCCACGGCCTGACTCCTGCTGCTCTCACCAGGGGCGCTGCACGCTATGTGACGTCATACCATCTGTGTAAAAGCGGGGCCCCATCACACGCCGTCGCCTTGCGCGGCGCATAGCCACGGCCGCGGCCTGACTCCCGCTCCTCTCACCATGGGCGCTGCGCACTATGTGACGTCATACCATCTGCTTAAAAACGGGGCCCCATCTCGCGCTGTCGCCTTGCGCGGCGCATAGCCACGGCCGCGGCCTGACTTCCGCTCTTCTCGTCAAGTCCATGAGATTGCAAAGAGAAAGCATCGGCGAGCTACAGAGACAGAAGAAGAACGAGAAGAACGGCTTTCCAAGCGACGAGCTCAAGATGCAGCCAGGCGAAAAAAACGCTCATCGTCTTCGGCAGCAGAATCAATGGCAGAAGCAAGTGAGGAAGTTATAAGGCCGACAGTGGGGAATGTGCATCTCGTTCCAGCACTACTAGTTCGGTTTGAATAAAAGATGAAAACAAGTAACATGTGTGTGTCATAATTCTTGTCTGTGCATGTTTACCCATGCCAAACATAGCAGAAACATAGCACAGCCAAGAGTATCACCATAGCCATACTAGCATAAGCATAACCAGAGCATCACCACAAGCGGTACAATAACAGAACCCACGTATTGCTTCGCAATTACCAGGCTTAACCAAGCTAAGCCATAGCCAATTTTTCTGTTATTCTTTGCAGTTAGGCATGATGAGCTATTATAGTGCCATGTTCCGACAGTGAAGGCAGCGGAGATGCGGCGTCGGCGCTGAAACACTGCACGTGTATCAACTGCAATCACTCGTTGCTATAGTAGGCGTTCCTTTCACTTCAGTTTGTGTTTTATTGCCCTGAAACTCTCAGGGTTCTGCCAAATTTCCACTAACTCGGCACTAGCTAAGAGACAGTCGACGCCGCGAGTTCGTTGTATCAAGTTCAGCTGCCACGACATGTTCATTACATGGAGTTTTCAATTACATTCACTTCAGTGGGGGTGGCGTTGGGAAATTGAACAACTTCGTAATATCAAAGAATTCGCTACATGAAGGTTCGTTGGAGGTTTAACTGTAGTGAAGTGCGTCTGGCCACGGCGACGACTTCCCATTAAATGACATTGCCGCACGACCGCTATTTAGAATCGTGAGACTTTTTTTTTTTTTTTTTTTTTTTTTTAAGCAAGTAGAAATGAGTCTTACCTTTTTTTTTTTTTTTTTTAATGACTTCACTACCAAGCTCAGCAGCACTCAGGAGAAGCCAACTTTGCATAGGCCTTGGAGCTGTGAAGCTGAAAACATGAAAAGATGGTGGCACGGTCCGTTCAGAAAGGAAAAGAGTAAAAGTTCAGCGAGAAATAAGGAGGGGAAGAATCGGCCGAACATTCTTAGCACTGTACAGCACGGGACAGCGCTGGCAAGAACTCGAGGTGTGGCGTGTGCAGTTTGGCAGCGCTTGATTGCCGCGCGCATTTCTTTCTTATTTATCGCATGTTGAAAGACAGAAGCAGCGGACGATGACGGCATATTTATGCAAGAGTGGTTTTCACATGAAATCAACAAGCTGTTGTATTAGTAGCCACATTGCCCTCATGTTTAAGAGGTACTGCCTCAAGATATAAACAAAAAAAAACCTTATAACTGAAAAAAGAAAATGGCACGAAGAGACGATAAGAGAGAGTTATGGAGGGCATTTTAGGGTGTTTTTCATGAAGCAACAAGACGTGTTTAGTAAGTAGCCATTTAATTATCAGACAACATCTTCAGGACCATGGATCATCATCAACTGATATAGTAAAGACCCTGCTATAGTAAAGATTTTTGTCAGTCCCGGTGACTTTACTTTAAAGGGGTTCCACTTTAGGCCACATGCTGTTTTTGCAGGTGTGCTGCATGCAGTGAGATGAAGGGTAGGCTACGCTGTCATTCACCAGGGGTACAACAGCTGCGCCATTTTGATACAGCTGCATATTTCTGCACCATAAGCATGAAATTTGTTAAATTTTAGCCGGGCTGCGCCAAAATGCCCCACTAACCACAAAAGCTTGCCATACTCGGGGACAACTTTCTGCGGCCATGATATGGCCAGTCACGACTTTTCAGACACTACAACACACGTTACTGGCCTTTCAGTGTTATTTTGAAATACCATCACACCGTTTTATTCATATTTTTCTCTCTTGCATCCAAACTGTGTGGAGTACTCCTCGCTTTTATGGCCTTTGTGTGTGTGTGTGTGTGTGTGTGTGTGTGTGTGTGTGTGTGTGTGTGTGTGTGTGTGTGTGTGTGTGTGTGTGTGTGTGTGTGTGTGTGTGTGTGTAACATCATGCCTTGGAGTACAAAAAGCTTTTATATACAAAGGTATGTACTTGCCAGATTTCTAAAGGACGTATACCAAACGCTGGTGATAGGTGGCCCTTCCAAGATTTGTTTTGGATCACATTCATACAGTTCGATATTTTATCTCTTCATTTGTGTGTGTGTGTGTGTGTGCGTGTGCGTGTGTGTGATAGCATGCCTTGGAGTACAAAAAGCTTTTATTCACGAAGGTGTGTGCTTGCCGGATTTCTAAAGGACATACTATACTAAGCACTGGTGATATGTGGCCCTTCCTAGATTTATTTTGGATCACATTCATACAGTTCTATATTCATATCTCTTCATGTGTGTGTGTGTGTGTGTGCGTGTGTGTGTGTGTGATAGCATGCCTTGGAGTAATATTTATCTCACTTCATTTGTGTGTGAGTGTGATAGCATGCCTTGGAGTACAAAAAACCTTTATTCGCAAAGGTAATGCACCTGCCAGATTCCTAAAAGACATATATTAAGCTCATTTGTGTATGTGTGTGTGTGTGTGTGTGTGTGTGTGTGTGTGTGTGTGTGTGCGTGTGTGCGTGCATGTGTGTGTGTGTGTGTGTGTGTGTGTGTGTGTGTGTGTGTGTGTGTGTGCCGAAAACAATGTTTCTTCCTTGTTTAAAGGCTCCCAAAATTGAATTTATGCTGCAAAGTGTTTTTTTTTTTCTTCTTTTTTTTTATGTGAGCTGCTCCAAATATGGATTTTACTGCTCCAAAACTAGGATTTTATTGCTCCAAAAATTGCTAAAAATCCTATTTCAGCTGTTACATGCCAGCATTCACTTCCAGCTGGTGGCCACCGGGTTCTTGATATTGACATAATGACTGAATTGAATGACAGACAAAGAAAAAAAAAATCCCTTTTCTAGTGCCCATTATTTTTTTGGCAGTGCAGAAGCTGAGCAACTTTTTTTGGCGATTCGGATGTGCACTATGTTTTGGTCTTCGGATTGGCTTGGGTAGACTTAACTCTTGTTCATCCTTGCCGTTCATCTTTCCGTTAAAGTGGCTTACAACAAGAGAGCGCCATCAAGTTGAAAACAGGACCGTTGTTCCATCTGCTGCTTTGCCACTGCTTTCCCACGGGGCAGATGCATTTGGGTACTCACTTTCTTCTTGTAGATTCAAATATGGGCATTCGCAACTACCTTTTTAGATGGACTATTCCTGCTTTCCGTGGCATGTGCACTCATTCGCAACATGACCTGTGTCCGGTATCGTGGTGTGAGGTGGTGGTGCAGACGCAAAAAAAAAGGAACATGAGGAACAGTAAAGTTCGCAGTTTTTAAAGCCGATTGCTTCCAAGAAAGCTATTTATCATTGAAGACCATTTTCTGAGCCCCAACGAATCCGAAAACTTTGTCGCTGGCTGTGAATGCATCTTAAAGTTGTTTTATGCTAAACGCCAGTATGGCCAGGAGTCTGGCAAAACAATTTTCCTGGGGACAAATAAGGGGAAGTTGTGCACTGTTGTCCCTTCAGTTGATGCTTCAAACAACTCGCCATGTCTCTTTCCATTCCAGAGTCATGAAAAAAAAAGTTCCAGTTGAGTACTTAAATCAGCAGCAAGGCAAAAGCATTTTGGCCACCCTGCTGCAATCCTTGGAACACCCCTGATTCCTCGTGAGAGAGGGGGGAGAAGACAGTCTCTATCTCTATAGACCTCCCTCTCTCCCCCTCCTTCCTCTCTCTGAGAGAGAGTGCAGAGAGAGGAAGAGAGTCTTTCTTTCCTCTCTGAGTAGAAAGGGAGACAGACTTTCTCTGTCTCTCTCTCATCACTATAATCTTTCACTGATTATACTTGTGGGCCACTATATACCAGAACCCCACCAATATCCCTTGCAACAAAAGTGTATGTGTGTGTGTATGTGCAGAACATTGGCAAGGGATCCCTGTGGTGCATTGACCCGGAGTTCCGGCCCAACCTCCTGCAAGCAATGCGCAAGACTCCCTGCTTTCCCTACACCCAGCTCAACTGGGCTGGCGCTCCTTCGACACCTCACTCAGTGCCTTCTCTGGACAATGGGTACGCATCGCACGCAGCGCATGCCTATCAGGTTGACCACATTGTTCCTTAGAAGCATCCACAGTTTATTTCTTGCATATTCATTGACTGTATCCATTACTGCTGGTTGTGTGCAATCAAACTGTGTGGAGTACACTCGCTGTGGGAGGTTCTTGAGTGGCATGGTCACTCGTGCCAAACACTGCAACATGATTCTGGGCTGGTTTAGTGGCTGTTGGTGCTTGGTCTGTGCCCTTAGCTTATGCACCAGCCCAACACTTAGTCCGAGAACATGTACCAAATGAAATGCAGGTTAAAGCACTGAAATGCCAACGCCGAAATGTAGACATATTATGCTCTTGTAGGGGAAATACAAATGAGATACACGTGTAAAAGGACTGCCCTTGTACATCCGAAGTGAAATTAACCTCCTTGGGCTTCCCCAGGCCGAGACCTTCTCATTTAGCTGGTCGTGTTTCCATGGCCTCATTAGCATCACATTTGTTGCTGGTAGTACGCATTCGATCACATTTGACTGGAGCGCTCGAGCGGTATGCTGCGAAGCAGATTAAGTCAAATCTTCATGCAGCTGCTTTTCCGGGGGCGATGCGATTGTGCATGTGGGGTTCGTATCTATTTGCAGCTGCATGGGAGCACCGGTATCTTCAGGTAAAGTCATCACCTACCTTGAAATTTCACTTTACTTCCTCCACACAGCACTGTTCAAGTGCCATAGACAGTTGTGATAGACTCTCTGCAGGTTGTTGTATCCCAGCAAAACGTGGCAAGCAGAGGTGTTGGATTTGGGGTGTCTTTGCTTTTTCAGGCAGTTTGAACAGTAAAGTTTTGCAAGTGGGAATTTTGTTTTGGAAGAGTTTTGGACAGCTTTAGGGATCACCATTGTCTCGCTTCTTCCAACTTGACAGGAGGTTTCAAGCTTCTGCGGAGGAAAAAGGCCTAAAATGGGAATTTCTATGGTCTAATCGATGGAATGTTAGGTTGTAGCATGGAACATCTGGTGGTACCACATAGCTGTGAAAATGTGAACTGGCAATATAAACATCAGCTTGAGCGTACAGACATGTTTGCGTGCATTTTTTTTTTTTTTTTTTTGCTGGTGTCTATCCGGTTTAGTTTATATTCTTGTGACTTGAAAGTTTGAAATTCACTTTCATTTATATAAACGAATGAGTATACAAATGTAAAACTTCAGGGACCTGAGTCCCAACAAACATAAGCTAAACATTTCTTCTTTTTGACAGCATAACATAACTATTTAACAAAACACATAGGCATAGTAAGAAGTGACAACAGTTGGTGAGTCTGGTGACATCAAATAAACACATTTGTTCGAGCACTACAAGCAACAGTCACGAACACAAAAAAATACAAATGGAGGTGGATTAAGTAGCAGAATGATTAAGTTGTTTCTGAAAGGAGCGAAGCGTAGGTAAAAATTGAAAATTATAATCGAAATTATTTCACAGGCTAGTTCTTTTAAACTCTCTAGTGTTTGTTGGCCGTAATTGGTGTGTGTAATTGGAAGGAGGAGGCAGTGCCATACAGTCGACCTGTTGATGTGTGGTGAGTGAGGAAAAGATAAGGACGTTAAATTTAGGGTGTTGTTAGCTGTTTGGTAAATTAGGAAAGCAAGGTTGTATGTAACCAGGTTGTATATATTTATATCCAATGCTGCGAATAATTTATTCGAATGCTCATACTGAATATTTTGTGGCGCTAATCGAAGAGCTTTTTCTGGAAAGCATATAATGGGGCCAGATGCGATGAATATGTGTGTGCCCAAACAGATAAAGAATGATTAATGATAAATAATAATAATAATAATTAATGCATGAATGAACAAATGTGTGATAAAGGTTAAGAAGCACATCTAGTGGTGAGAAATTTCACTTCACAGAGCCACCTGTAGTTTTTGCTCGTTGCTGTGTCACTTCAGGTTAGCTTGCCATGTCTTCACATGTCAGCATGTTCTAGATTATGTTGATAAAAACTTGTTATAGTTGAACCTCAGTATTGCTCCTTGGGATGCTGGTCGAGCGCCCATGATCCAACTGTAGGGCATGACTGGGGGGGACCCATTTCAGCCACCCAGTCGCAGCAGCTGCAGGCTCTCCCTGCCTCGTACATTCCAGCAGCACTCTACGCAGTACAGTGAAAGCTAGTTAATTCGAACCTCAATAATTTGAATTTTCGGATAATTTGAACTACACTACTTGGTTCGCTCAAGCTCCATAGAAGTCTGTATACTAAAAAGTCCGTCAATTCGAATGCAAGTCGGTTCCACTGCGGATAATTCGAACTATGCGCCGCCGTGTCTGGGCGGATTGGTGCACAGCACGCGGCAAAAAGAAAAAAAACTCCACAAAAGAATTGCATAGTTTGAGGCCTGCACACGTCCTAGGCGGAAACAAGATGTAACCAGGTAAAACCATGAAAGATTTGGCGCCATGACCGGCACGGCGGCCAGCAGCGCCAAAGGGTAGGGGTTGGTATCCGCAGCGGTGGCTGCCTGCTCTCTTCTGCGCGACCTCTGAAACTCGCAACTAAATACTCAAGTCGAGACCTGTTAATTTACAAATACAGATAAGCTCTATTGGTGCGGTTGCAGCCAACGCCCATGAAAGGCTATGACTTTGGACGGGTGCTACGCTACCGGTTATGTTGAGGGGAAAACTTTTTTTTTCTGTGGGAGGATTATACATCCTTCCACCCATCAGTCGTCAATGGAAGCATGCAGTCAGCTGCGATCATAATGCCAGCTTTCAGCATCATTTGCTTCAAAAGGCGTTTGCTGCTATCGCATCTTCCAATAATTAAGTAGCAGGCGTCCCCCTCAGGTCCACCTCAGTCGTCCGCCCCAGTCGCCCATGGCATGATAAAGCGAACATGCTCCAAACGAGTCTTGCTCAACTGGACAAGCGCTGGCACTCTGCCAATTTCGTTTCCCACTTTGCTAGAGCTAACGTCAAAAAAAAAAACACCCCATGATGTTATCGCTGCACAGCATCTTGGCGCACTGCCAAGAAATGCGTTGCACTTGATGGCTCGATACGGAGAGTGAGAGACAGAGAGGCAGCAACCACTGAGGCCTTTTTTTTTTTTTCTTTTTTTCAAATTCATCGGCAAAAATTTGGGTCGGGAGAGTTCATTATGCGAGGGGGTCATTGCGCGAGTAAGTACTGTAAATTTACCTTAATGCAAATGGTTCTTGTCAGTTCTTTCGAGGCCACTCTGAACTTTTTTCCCGGTCCCGTGAAGTTCGAAATAACGAGCTTTTACTGTACTGATGCATTTGGCAGCTGTAATCGATTTCTTTTTAAATATGTCAAGTACTGTTCTCACGGTTCCGATCATGGTTCCAACATCTCACAAAGTGTGCACGTCCTGCTTGCTTTCGGTCACGTGCGTTACAATTTCAATATGGTGGAACTGCTTGGAACCGACACAGTCAGCCAACGCCATTGGATGATGATAGTGCTGAAAAATAATAAAACCCGGACTGTGAATTTAGGCTGAAAATTGTTTTGATCTGCATTTAGTAATCTGAGGCGAAAATCTGACACGCAATGTCATTCACACCACTGAAAGGCAGAAACCTCGGTACAACAAAGTTCACAATATAAAGAAGTGTTTTATTTTTTTTAGAGGTAAAACTTCATTATATTAAGGATCAGCTGTGTGCAGCAGCTGTGCTGCTCGATAATAAACCACTTTTCTTCATGCTCTTTCCAGCGATCAGGCGTTGTCTGCAGACCCATCGCAAGCCCAGAACAATGTTCCGTCACCCTGTAAGCCTCTCCATGTTTTGAATTAAATTCAGCTTTAATTTATTTTACATTTCTGAAGCACTGAATTGGCAGGCATATTTCTCTCAATTCTCTCAGTTTCTCTGTTACAAGCTCGTCTTAGTAATATCCTGGGCTTTCATGAAATTTCGCAAGGTTGACTGCATTGGTGCCTTGTGGAGTAAAGTCCTTTGGGTTTATGTTCAGCAGCAACTTGGCAATGGAGCAAAAGAGCCACAACATGGTCCTCCTTCTCTTTCAGCAGATATACTGTATTTGCATGAATATAACAGGAGCTTTTTTCCCTGGCAGTTTAAAAGCATGTTATGGCATTGTAGGCTTGGCGGTCGCATGAAATTTTAGCACCTGTTACAACAAGTGCTTGTTTATTACCGTAAAAACCGGAATATAGGTCAACCTCCTAACTGACCAATTCTAAAAATGAAAAAAATCTTTTTCAATGGCAAAAGTACCGAAAGACACCCTTACCTTGAAACAAATGCGACTCAAGCGGTTGCACAGTGGTGACAGTATTTATTTTCACTTAAATGCTGCTCGTATGTACACCCGGACAATTTTTCAACAGTATCGGTTTGTCAGCACCTTATCATCATGGCACGGAGCAGCGAAAGAAGCGAGAGTAAGCGCAAGTGTACACATGCGTGTACCTCGTTTGTTTCGCCACTCAGCATCATTAATAAGGCGCTGACAAGCACGCGGGTCTATGGTCGCGCGATACTGTTGAAAAATTGGTCAGGTGTACGGTAAGCAGAAAACACGAAGTGCTCAAGCGTTGGTCTACTCAGAGTCATCAGAGTCGTCCAAACTCGAGTCGGATGATGAGTGCTTGTCACTGCCCACGTCCCAGCGTTGCTGATGCTGCATTTTCTAAATGCCTTTAGCACCATCTCTTCGGGCAGAGATTTCCACGCCGACAACACCCAACCACAGACAGTCGCAAGTGGTGGACGTCGCAGGCAGCCTGTGGGGATGGTCGGGTTGTCGCCCAGCATCCATTCATTATAGAGCTCGTGCACTCAATCTTTAAAAGGCTTGTTTAGCACAACATCTAGTGGCTGCAGCACAGACGTCAGCCCACCAGGTATGACCACGAGATCAGTCTTGCCATCGCACAGGGCCCGTTTTACGTCGGCTGTGAGGTGGCCTCGAAACGAGTCAAGAACGAGCATGTTCGCTCGCTCAAAGAGAGCACCAGGTCACCGCTTCCAGACGAGCCGGATCCACTCCAGCATTAACGCTTTGTTCATAAAGCCCTTTTCATTGGCCCGAACGATGACATCGCGTGGGAACTCCTCCTTCGGTAATTTTTTTCTCTTAAAAATGATGAAAGGAGGCAGCTTCTTCCCATCGGCTGTGCACGCGAGCATCACAGTGAACCGCGAGTGCTCGTTTCCCGTAGTTGGAAGCTTGATTTGCTTTGCCTATTTCTCGGAAACAGTTCGGCTTGAGGGCATATCGAACCACACGGGTGTTTTGTCGGCTTTTCCGATCTGTCTCATCATGTACTCGCATTGGTGCCGGAGCGCAATCACGTAGCGCTGAAACTCGATGAGTTTGTGTTCAAACTCTTCGGGCAGTTTCTCGCACACAGAAGTATGGCGCCGTAGTGCAAAGCCCTTCCTCTTTATGAAGCACTGCACCCAGGATGGCGAGCCCTTGAACTGCGTCCTTGTGAGTCCCGAGGCACGTGCAATCTCTACTGCTTTCACGCGGATGCATTCGGCAGTCACAGGCAGCGACCTTGCACGCAGCTCCCGGACGAAATCCGCAACCTTGGCTTCTAGTTCTGGATACAGTGCAGTCCGCGAGAGTCCAACCTCCTGCGCCTCGTTCAAGCTTTCATCTGCACCCGCATCACCTACTCTGGACCCTACTTACGTCTCACTCGTGCGAAAGCGAACGGCTAGAGGCGTCACTTCGAAAAGCATACAAGACGGCCCTAGGTCTTCCCATGTCCACAGCAACCCATAAGCTCATGGCTCTCAGAATCTCCAATACCGTGAGCGAACTGATCGAGGCAACCCTCACCGCCCAGTATGAGCGGCTCTCACTCACACACGCTGGCCGAGCGGTATTGCAGCAAGTTGGGATCTCCCCGCCAAGATCGTCCCCAAGTTACGCTGAACTTACACCGGAATATCGCCTAAATCTCCGCATTCCTCCCATTCCCAAACGGATGCACCCGGAACACCACGCCGAGAGACGGGCCGATCGAGCTCGTCAATTCGAGAAACGCTTCAGTGGACGTCCGGACGTCACGTATACGAACGCCTCTTACCATCCATCGAGGCCAGCGATGGTGGCGGTAGCTCTCGCCCCTCACCGCAGCTGGTACACAGCCTGCAGCATTCGCAATGCAGAAACAGTCACCGCAGCTGAGGAGGTTGCCATTGCGCTAGCGCTAGCCGACCCTAATACCAAAGTCGTCATCAGCGACTCTCAACAGGCTATTCGCAATTACGATGCTGGCCGTATCTCTTGCCAGGCGTTACACATTCTATGTTCTACAGCACCCTCTTCCACATCTCGCTTACTTCTTTGGGCTCCAGCCCACGAGTCGCTCGGCGGAAACGCCCAGGCAAACACTCTCGCTCGAGATCTCAGCTGCCAAGCCGAGAGTATGATCAGCCACCCTGCTTCCGCTGACACTAATATATCACGCGCGTCTCTACTCACCACTTACACGGACATACTCCAGCACTACCGACTCCAAAGGTGCACATATCCTCCCGCACACCACAATCTAACAAGACGCGAGGCCGTCCAATGGCGCAAATTACAAACTGGCAGCTTCCCACACCCCTTCTTATACAGCAGGATCTTTCCGGATCAGATAGCCCCCATGTGTAAACACTGCTCAACTCCGGCCACACTCATACACATGGTGTGGACCTGTACACATTACAACACAGACAACACAAACACCCCAGAGACGTGGGAGTCTCTCCTGTGTACTTCCGAGCCAGCAGACCAACGCTGGCTTATCCAGCGCGCGGTGGAGGCCGCGGCATCCCAAAGGATCCCCGCCGACCTCCTCTAAGTCAGCGCAACCGGCCCTTTGACTGGTCCCCTGTTTTTGGGCGCAATAAAGGAGTTCACCACCACCACCCACGAAATGATGTTTTCTTCTGGTTGCTGCAAGTACCAATACGCAGCTTCTAACTCCGCCAGTACCGAACGCTCTTTTCGGATACTCTAAATTTATGCTGTGCCGCCAGGTTACCGTGAAGCTCCGCTTACTCAATCACCTTTTTCTTAAAGGCGAAGGTGAATTGTCGTCGGCTTCCGCTCATTTTGAAGCAAAAAAGTCAAAAGCTGGCTTTTAGCAGAATAACTCTAGACTATGGTGGCTAGCTCCAGACAACGGAAACACAAAATGGCGATGCCACGCCGCGCTACTGCTGATGGCAATGGTGATGGAGATTTGATGGAGGCTGTTGACTTCAGCCGCCCATTGTTGCAAGACCTCCATAGTTTTTCCGCCAATGACCGGTATATAAGACAAGGGTCGACTTTTCGCCACAATTTTTTGAAAAAAAAAATTCAACCTATATTCCGAATTTTACGGTACTTTGCAAAAAAGTATTGTTGCGTCCTGCTTTTCCTTCGTCCGTGTCTTATTAGCGCAGCTTTTTGATTGCATTGAACTATGAACCAACTAGCCCGACAAGTTTTACTAAAGTATTAAGGTCCCTCACGTGGAGCAAACATTTGCAGCGCAGTGTTCTAAAGTGGCAAGCCTCCTGATGGCAGCCGCTCGCACAGGGTGCTGCAACATAACTTTGAGCCAGTTTTAGTGGCTGCTGGCATCTGATCTGTGCTCTCAGCTTATGCGCTGGCCCAACAAGTGCTTGGAGAGCGCAATTCTGCTGTGTGCATTGAAGTGTGCAGGCAGAAACACCCTTATTTTTTGTCATTTCGTTTGTGTGTGTGCTATCTCGGTTTGTTAAAGAGACCCTGAAACTATATGTTTATGATAATATTCTCACTCAATAGATCCGTAGAGGTGATCTTTGTAAGCATTCGAGTCAAATTTATAAGCTCCCATATAGCTTATGAAATAGCACTCAAAACGTGCTCTGGCGGCTGGTTAACCTCACAGCACTTTCTTAGCCTGAAGCTGGACTGCACATGTATAAAAGCCTATTACAAACTGGAATTGTATGAGAGCACAGCCGTCGCGTTGACACACGGCAGTTGCTGTAGCTTGCAGATGCTAATGTTAGCTCATTTTTATTGTTGAGACAAACTCTGACCTCGAGCTTGTTGCCCTTGCAGCGCTCTTCCCCTTTCTGTCAAAGAGGCTTGCTGCATCATCAACGAAAGGTGAGCCTGCTTCATCGTCTCCCTTCTGTACAACAGTTGCTGAGCACGAGGCTTTGCTGCGTCTTGCCAGTTATCCTTGTGGGCAGCTTATTTTGTGATCTCTGAGGTGTGCCATCACTGTTTCTTTCTCCATTTTAGTATTGGTCATGCTTGTTTCTCTGTGGTTAAAAACATCCCCTGAATATCAAGTATGTTAAACCTCATTACATGAGACACTCAAAGGACCCGAAAAAGATGTCTCTTGTAACCAAGGTCTCTTGTAACCAAAAATTCTTACCAACTCATATGCGCGGCAGTTTAGATTCCCTTAAGGGGGGAGACACTGGTCTTAAAACTATTTTTCTTATTTACCAATCAAAATTGATGCAACTTGGTGGGTTTGTGTAGTTTTTTGTGCAGATTCCAAAACTGCAATTATTTCTTTTGTGATCCAATTATTTCATGATATAATTACACCAGTTTAATTCTTCCAAGAACAATTACAAAATGACCACTGAATAAAAACTTCAGATAAACACATTGCTGGACACTAGAAAGAATGAGGAACACAATGTTGCAAGCAATTATTTCTTGTTTTATTGCATAACAAAGTTCAAGGGTCAAAATATAGCATATAATGGTCACACAAAAAAGCCATTTTAAAAATTTTGAACAAGAAATTAAAAAATCTACTTGCAACATTGTGTGCTCCACATATTTGGCTTTATGCTGAAAAAGAAGTTATTACTTTATCTGCAGTAGGTGCCGAGATATTAAGGCCGCAAAACTGCAAGTGGTCGACAATGCATGTTTTGAGAAAAGAGCAAAAAAGAAACAGGGGACTATTTAACAGACATTCACTGGTGCAATGCACACATTTACAATTTAAAATGGCTAGAAACCTCCAGGAATGTAGTCTCTTTGCTTTCCAACGTCCAAACGTCGCCTATTTCATTTTGATTCGCAGTTGCAGCACATTCAGTTGTCACTTTTTAGGCTGCGCGAGTCACATGCAGGCAGCATTTTTTTTTTTTTTTTTTTTTTTTACGTACGTTGTTTTGCTACGTCCTCGCATCAAGACCGCGGTGAGGAACGTTTATTGCGGAAAAGAAATGTAATTTGGAGCTGTTTGCTGTTTTCCTGTGCTCTGCATTGCACTGGAAGCAAGTGCATTCACTAAGGACTATGAACGAGGTCCGATCGGCGCAAACGCGCGGCAAGCATTACGAAGACGTGTCCCGCAGTTTACGCATTTGAGAATAAGTTTTACGGCAATTTCTTATCCCCCGTTCACTTTTTTAAATGCCAATATCGCCGCCGTACGTTTTACGCTTCGCCAATCTCGGGAAACTGTTTAGATCTGACGATCATGAACTCCACCTCGCCAAGCGGACTGTCCGCCGTACTGCCGTCATCGTCACGAAAACAATCAGTCTACCGCTTCATTGCTGGAGTTGGCGCGAGTTCAAGCTTTTTCTGTTTTGAGCTTATCTTTCTGCTCATCTGCGGCGGGTGCGACCGCTGACAATAGCAGTCTCCCGTGCTGGGGAACACGCTAGGCCTACTTCAGGCTCATACACACTGTAAGAATGGGGGGTTTATTCAGCAGATCAACAGGACTTGATCAGCAGGACTGAGCAGATCAGCGGCAAGCACAGCGGCAGCGAACACAGTCAGATCCAGCACGCGCAGCGATCACCATGCCACTGACTGGCATGTTCCTTGTGCACTTCTTCCTCTTCACAATTACCCGCGGGACGAAGAGGAGACATCCTGGCGACTTACGGCGTGAGCAAGACTGCAGGGTCGTAATAGGGTTTGAGGCGCTGGACGTGAACAATCTCGCGTCCGCGCCGCATAGATCATGGGACGGTGTAACAAGTTCCACCACATAATTAACTGGAGAGGTGCACTCCAGAACTCGGTATGGGTCATGATATTTAGCAAGAAACTTTGAAGACAGTCCAGGAGCATTGGAAGGTATCCTTAGCCACACAAGAGCGCCAGACGAGAAATGCGGTGTCGAGTGTTGGCTGTCATGGTTGGATTTATGGCGGTACTGGGCGTTAGCCATGAATGCGCGGGCGATTTGTCGACAGTCTTCCGCATGCTGGGCTGCTTGAGACGCAGGTGTATACTCTGATATGTCTGGCTGATACGGGAGTATGGTGTCGATTGTAGCAGAGGGGTGACGGCCGTAGAGGAGAGGAGAGAAGCCAGTAGTAGACTGCGTTGCGGTATTGTATGCGTACGTGACATACGGAAGGACGAGGTCCCAGTTTGAGTGGTTGGAGGAGACGTACATAGAGAGCATGTCGCCAAGGGTACGATTGAAACGCTCAGTGAGGCCATTAGTCTGGGGATGATAGGCGGAGGTGGTTCTATGAATAATGTTGCACTTGGTGAGCAAGGCTTTCACAACGTCACTCAAGAAAACGCGTCCTCTGTCGCTGAGCAGCTCTCGAGGTGTGCCATGGCGAAGAACAAATCGCTGCAAAATGAAGGAAGCTACTTCTGACGCTGTGGCAGATGGAAGTGCGGTGGTTTCTGCATACCTCGTCAGATGATCAACGGCTACGATAGCCCAGCGGTTGACGGCCGCAGTGTAGGGAAGCGGCCCGTACAAATCAATGCCGACGCGGTCGAAAGGGCGTGGTGGTCTGGGTAACGGCAGCAACTCTCCAGCAGAACGTTGAGGAGATGGCTTGCGACATTGACAGGTGAGGCATGAGCGAATGTACTTGAGTACAAAGTGTACATACCCCGCCAGTAGTATCGCAGCCGGAGACGAGTGTATGTCTTGAAGACGCCCGCGTGACCGGATTGTAGGTCAGCGTGGAAATAGTCACAAATTTGCGAACGTAGCTGCCGGGGAATAACTAGCAACCACTTGCGGCCATCTGCGCAGTAGTTGCGGCAGTAGAGGAGGTTATTACGAATGGCGAAGTGGGAAGCATGGCGGTGGAGAGCACGCGATGGAGAAGCAGCTGTAGGATTGGAGATAAAATCGAGGATAGAGTTTATCCAAGGATCTTGCCGCTGCGCTGACGGCATTTCATTGATGTGAAGCGATGGCGGGGAATCGTCAAAAGGGGAAAGGCTCGCGACCTCAGCTGTAAGGGGGCAGCGGGAAAGTGATGTTTGCGGCCAGAGCGGTAAACAACGCGGACATCATATTTCTGAAGGCGAAGAGCCCATCTTGCCAGTCTGCTGGACGGGTCTTTCAGTGAGGTAAGCCAGCAAAGCGCATGGTGGTCCGTCACTACATCAAAAGGGTGACCATAGAGGTAAGGGCGGAATTTAGTAAGAGCCCAAATAATCGCTAAGCATTCTTTTTCAGTTACAGAGTAATTGGATTCAGCCTTTGTGAGTGTACGGCTAGCATAGGCGACCACGTATTCAGTATAACCTGCTTTGCGCTGAGCGAGCACAGCGCCGAGACCAATACCATTGCCGTCTGTGTGGACCTCAGTAGGCGCTGTGGGGTCGAAGTGACGTAGGACAGGCGGTGCCGTGAGGATGTGTCGTAAAGCATTGAAGGCATCGTCGCACGCTGGTGACCACGACGAAAGGTCGGAACTGCCGGACAGAAGTTCTGTCAAGGGAGCAGCAATGGAAGCAAAATTCCTAATAAAGCGGCGAAAGTAAGAGCTCAGCCCGAGGAAGCTACGTAGATCTTTGATGGAAGTCGGTTTGGGAAAGGCTGTTACGGCACGAAGTTTGGCAGGGTCTGTCTTTGGAAACAACGTGGCCGAGAATGGTGAGCTGGCGGGCGGCAAAACGACATTTTTTCAAATTCAGCTGCAGTCCGGCATCAGATAGGCAGGTCAAAACGTGCTTCAGACGGTAGAGGTGTGTGTCAAAGTCACGAGAAAAGACGACAATGTCATCGAGGTAGCAGAGGCACGTCTTCCACTTTAGGCCACGCAAAATGGTTTCCATCATCCGCTCAAATGTTGCCGGAGCATTACAAAGGCCAAACAACATAACTGTGAATTCGTACAAGCCGTCGGGAGTTACAAAGGCAGTTTTGGGGCGATCAGCCGCTTCCAAGGGGACTTGCCAGTACCCGGAACATAAATCTAGGGAAGAAGAGAGTTCTGCGCCTTGCAAACAATCGAGAGCGTCGTCGATGCGTGAGAGAGGATAGACGTACTTTTGCGTAATCTTATTAAGGCAGCGATAATAGACACAGAAGCGGATAGAACCATCTTTCTTTTTTACAAGGACAACAGGTGAGGCCCAAGGGCTGCTTGAGGGCTGAATCACTCCATTCTGGATCATTAGGTCGACTTGCTCTTCAATAGCCTAGCGTTTGGTTGCAGACACACGATAGGGGCGCTGTCGTAGTGGTGCGTGGGTGCCGGTGTCGATGCGATGAGTGACTGTAGAAGTTTGACCCAAAGAACTTTGATGAGAGTCGAAGGAGGAGCGAAAGTGATGTAGTAGGTTCAAAAGCTTAGTGCGCTGCTCTGGAGGAAGATCGGCATCGATGGAACGGAGGAACAAGTCTGTAGAGGGGTGAGCGGGCGCAGGTGAAGGGGGGCTGAGCGCAGTCACGGCACAGTGCGGCGCGTCGTCAGGTTCCTCAGAGATCAGAAGAGATGCGATTGGCTGGATACTTCCGAGGCATTCGCCATGGCGCAAAGCAGTAGGGGAGTTAAATGGGTTAGAGACCCATAACATGGAAAGGCCAGCGGAAATAGCGAGCACTGCGTAGGGCAATGGAAGGCACTTGCGGCGCAGGAAAGTATGGGCTGGTGTGAAGAGAACGGTGTCATCGCTAATAGAGGCACAAGTGACACGAACAAGCACTGAAGAGCAGGGAGGAAGGTCAATATCTTCAGCGACGAGGGCTTTAGCACAAGGTTTTGATTGATCAGCGTCTGGTAAGGGATCGGGCACAGTCGAGAACCCCACTTCAGCTCGAGCACAATCGATAATAGCAGCATGACGCGACAAGAAATCCCAGCCTAAAATTACAGCGTGCGAGCAACTTGGCAGCACGACGAACTCAATCGTATAAAGGGAATTCTGGATAACTACTCGAGCAGTGCACGCTGCTAAAGGCTTGATATGCTGAGCGCTGGCCGTTCGCAGCGAAAGTCCCGCAATTGGCGTCTTCACTTTCTTTAAAGTGCGACATAGTTTTGCGTCCATTACCGAAATCGCAGCACCAGTGTCAATTAGAGCCATGACAGCAACACCCTCGACGAAAACTTCAGTTAGGTTTGTCAGCGACAGATGAGGACTTGGGAAGTTCGACTGGGTTGCAGTTCTCGCCTCAGGAACTGCGGCCTCTAGTTTTCCTCATGTGAAGCGTTCTGTCGACGTCGCATCGGAGAGATAGAGCGGCGTCGCAGCGACGGTGAACGGTGGTCGGACATGGCTGAGCGGTCTGGAGAGAAATGAGGGCAGGTTGAAGGCTCAGTAGGCGCGGAATACTGAGGCATCGGAGACCAGTATGCAGGACCATGAGTAGTTGGTGCCGACACCGGGAGACGGTCGCGGCAATAACGAGAAATGTGTCCAGCAAGCCCGCAAGTGTAACAAATTGGCCGATTATCCGTCGTGCGCCAGGGATTACGTGGTCTTGTAGCCGGTCGCATAAACTGCGCAGGTTCTCGCGCAGGCGCAGGAGGTGGCTGAACGTAGGCAGGTGGCGGTGGAGCATATGTAGGTGGCGGTCGGGCCGCAACAGCCGCATATGTTAACGGCGCTGTAACATGCATGGATTGAGGGGCTGGAGGAAGAGATTCAGCTACCTGTTCTTGAATAATGTGGCGCAAACTGGGAGCTAGGTGCGAGGAAGGTTCTTGATGGCAGGATATAAGGGAGAGCTGTCAAACAACTTCTTCCCGAATGAAGCTCTTAATTTGTGACTGGAGCGCAGAATGTTCGCCTGCATCTGTCAGGCCAGCAAGGGACTCAGAGTGCATGGTGTTCGCGCGACTTATGGCCCTTTGTTTCTGCAGTTCATCATAACTTTGACACAGTGCGACCACTTCCGCGACGGTGCGGATATCTCGAGCCGACAGCATCTAAAAGGCATCGTCATCGATGCCTTGCAGAATGTGCTTGATCTTCTCGGCCTCTAACATGTGTGGGTTAACGCGCTTGCACAAGTCGACGTCCTCGATATAACTCGTGAAATTTTCGCCAACTTGCTGAGACCGCGTACGCAAGCGCTGTTCAGCGCGGAGTTTCCTCACAGCTGGTCGGCCGAAAACTTCAGAGAAGCTGGCTTAAACGCGGACCATGATGGAATGTCCGCTTCATGGTTTCGAAACCATAGGTTTGCTACGCCGGTAAGATAGAAAATGACGTTGCTTAACTTCGTTTCCGCGTCCCATTTGTTGTAAACGCTCGCTCGTTCATAGGATGTGAGCCAGTCCTCGACATCGTGGTTGTCAGTGCCGCTGAAGATGGCGGGGTCTCGCTGGCGGAGGGAGCCGGGACAGATGATGGCAGAGCCAACTTGTACGGCTTGGTGGTTAACGTCCTCGGGCATTGCAGGAGGTGGTAATGTACGGCTGCGGAGTTCCAGGGCGAGAGGATAGATCTTGACCGGCAGCTCCACCAAATGTAAGAATGGGGGGTTTATTCAGCAGATCAACAGGACTTGATCAGCAGGACTGAGCAGATCAGCGGCGAACACAGTCTGATCCAGCACGCGCAGTGATCACGATGCCACTGACTGGCATGTTCCTTGTGCACTTCTTCCTCTTCACAACACGATCGTTTGGCGCACGACTTTCGTCGGCCTGAGCGCGCACAGCCGGGGCAGGGCATCACTTGAGATGATTAATCAACTATTTTTTTCACTTTTTTCACAAATTCTTGCCGTGGATGCACCTCACGGATCGGAACCAAGCGCGGCCGGCGTCATGTCTCCACAGTCTCCCGCGGCTCGGGCGCGCCGAGTAGACGCCGTCAGCCAGCTCCACCAATGCGGTGACGCCTTATCGTCACGTGCACCCCAAAAGCCAATGGGATTGCAAATGCCCCGTTTTCTTTTTTGCTATTTCTTATGCGACCAATGGGCGAATGTAAACAGCAGAGGCGGCAATTTGAAGACGAAAGGCGGCTCTTTCGAATGAGACCAAGATGGCTACGGTGCCGCGCACAAAATGGGAGCTACGCCTCGCGGAAAATGGTTGTTTCGGGGGTCGTTTTCGGCCCAAATTTGGGCGACATCGATTATATAAATTGGCATTGTGACTAAAATACCGACCCTAGAGATGAGAGAGAGAGAGAGAGAAATAACATTTATTGCACCCGTCAAAAGGTTGGTGAGGATCCGAGGCGAAGCTCTGTCCCAACCATGTCCTCCCCCTCAGCCGTCGACCTGGATCCCTTGGATCTTAGCAGCGGCCAGGGCAAGACGGATGACTTCTCGTTGCCCTTTTAAAACTTAGCAGATCGGTAGATAGGATTTCGCTAATCACATTTTCTAAAAAGTGATTTTTTCACAATTTTTTGGTCCGAAAGACCCGTGTCCCCCCTTAACTAAATTCTGTTCCATATCAGTCAAAATGTCCCTGTTGTTCCAGCCACTGTCGTCCCATTCCTGTGTGACTGAAACAACAGGGACATTTTGACCTCCCAGTCAAGAGGAGACACTCCTTCTCGGTTCGTGACATATTACAACAATAAAGGACACTGATATGGAACAGAATTTAGATAAGTAAATCAAAACTGCCGCACATATGAGTTGGTACGAGTCAGCTGCATTGCATGAGCATACCTGGGTTAATTGTGTCTCTTATAAAAGGTGTAGAAGTTACTTTAGTGACCTGAAAAAGTTGCCCTTAGTAACAGAGTGTCTCTTGTAACCATGTCTC
Source organism: Amblyomma maculatum (assembly GCF_055883805.1). Lineage (NCBI taxonomy): Eukaryota > Metazoa > Arthropoda > Arachnida > Ixodida > Ixodidae > Amblyomma > Amblyomma maculatum. The sequence goes on from NC_139353.1 coordinate 3,593,530, forward strand.
TTGTATGCAACGTTGTTAACATGGCAAACATAGGGAAACCAACCAAACCATTTTCAACTGTCTCTTATAACCGAGTGTCTCTTGTAACAAGATTTTACTGTACATTCATATATGTATTTGGGTCATGCAACTGTGTCTTGTTTGCTTTTGATACGACTTCTACTGGGTGCAAACTAAAGTGGTGCTCAAAGACAGTGTAAAAAATTAAAGGGGAGCTGTGGACAGAAGTTATCAGTGCAGTCATGTCAAACCCCTTAATAGTGGAGCTTAAGTGACCCCCCCCCCCCCCCCCCCTTTTTTTTTCCTCCCGATATTTCCATTCTAACAAAGAGCACATTGTTTTTATGAGCTGCTAGGTTGTTTATTCATGTTTGTTTCGCATGGCTTATTTTCTGCTTAGAGCCAGGAGGGCAAACTCCACCAACACCTTGTCACACATCTGAATTTCCTTACAGATCAGGACGTTGACGCTGCAGCGACGATGTTGTCACTGCAAAATGGCCCCAACATCCTGCTCCCTAAGAGTGAGTTTCCACATTGAAATCAACTAATGAGCACTCATTGAAAGTCTCTCAAAAAAGCATGAATGTCGTCTATGAGGCATGTGTTTTATTCTGAATAATAATAATAACATCCTAGTGTTTGTTAAGCAGGCATGAAAGGAGGAGATCAATTAAACATTGATGCACTTTATGCTTTATCACCACGGTCTGCAATTTGGCATTAACAATGTGACCAGTTGTGACTTCATGGGCCAAAACATAGGTATATAGCAGTATATTTGAGCTGATGGCTTTCATGCACAGCTCTGTGGCTGTGGACAATGTGCTTGCATTTCCTCCAAAGGAGCAGAGTATTACTGAATGTTTACGCCATATCGTGCAATGGTGCTGAACTCAGCAAGAGCTACTCTGCCTGTTGTGCCAGCTTCAGGTTACGTCTGTGACAGTCATCCATAGCATGGTGGGCTAGGAATAGTCACTTCAGGGCGACCAGTTTGCCACCTGTCTGCCCACCAGTGCATTTGCACGAAGGATCCTAACACAAGTGCTGTTCATGTGTGGAATGCAGCGAGTACACTCTGATTGACAAGAGTACAGTGAAATCCCGTTACTACGAACACCACATTAACGAACTTTTCAAATTAACGAATTTTTTAAGAATCCCCGGCAGATTTGCCATGTTTTCAATGTAAAACTATTTCAGTATTACGAATTTCAAATTAGCGTATATTTCAGAATAACGAACGTGTTTTATTTCTTGTTCTATAATTTTGGAACATCAGTATTACGAATTTGGCTAAAATTAACAGCACCGCAGCTTGCGACACTTGCGTGAAACGAAACAGAAACCGCCGTTTCTGTGTGTATGGTCCGTAGGCTGTAGCTATCATCATCAGGACATCTAGGACCAGCTCCTAGCGCCACCATGAAGCTATGGTTTATTACGCAGTAGCCAGCAGGCCTAGCTGCCTGCGTTTTTTTTCTTCCTGTGTTGTGTGCCGTACGCGACTCGGTCGTTCGTGCATTCGCGCGTGCGGGACAGTATTTTCTTTTTTTTTTTTGCCGCTGATTATCTTATTGCGAAGTTTGTGCGAGATTGACGATGATATTAGCCAGCGAAGTGCCAAGAAGATATGAACGCAGCTGCTTTCACTGCAAGAAATCGACGCGGGGAAAAAGCGATTCGGCCTCTACAGACAGCTAGCATTGCCCCATCGACTGCCGCGATCATTATGAAAGACCGAGACAAGATTTTCAAAGCTCAGGGAGCATTGAAGATTGGGGTCATAAAAAACTCCGGTTCTTTTTTTTTTTTTTTTTTTTTTTTTTTTTTTTTTTGCACATGGACAAAGTCCGTACTTTTATCGCTCGGTGCAATCACGCACGCGATGAGGTGTTCTGGAAAGCGAAAGGTGTATGTGCTGTAGTGGTGTAATGTAGTGCGCGGTCATGTTTGCTGCACGCGGCAGAAGAAAATAATTAATTTCTTCAAATAAATCAGCTTTGGAGTTAGTGCAACCTTTTCACTTGAGGTTTTGCTAGTCTACACACGTGCCTACTGCCAAGGTACGTCATTTTCATACCTAGGTTTGACCACTGGCTTATAATCGCAGATTTTTCATTACAACGATATTTCAAAATAACGAATGATTTTTCGCGGTCCCTCGGGATTCGTTATATCGAGATTTGACTGTATAAGGGTACACAACGGTGTTGTGTGAACAAAGGAAGTGAAGGATGACCATGTACAAAGGGACTCTTTTTGGGCTGCAGGGTGATGATGTCCTGACAGGTATTGCAGTTGCTCACTGCATGATCAGTGCAATGTTAGAGGTGGGCATACCTGGGCTACACGTTAACCTTTGAAGTCACTGCATTCACTGTACCTGGCCCCAACTAGAGGTGGGAAACTGTGGCAGGCACGGGCTTTGTGAAATTCTCCCCTCCCAGCTTCAACTCTCACCCCTCACTTGCAAACTGCCAAGACGCGCATTGAGAGGCGTCACAGATAAACAGTGGGGCTTTGACGTCTTTGCTGTTTTTAAATGTTCTCAATTCTTTATTTGGTTTCTGCCTTTTTGGACAACATTGTAGGTGAGGATGAGGACGACGATGAAGAGGAAGGTTATCGGGACTCTTCCCCCTCGAGCTTCATTGTGTTCACCAAGAAGCACCTCAGGCTACAGTGAGTTTGCCCCCATTGTATCATTCTTCATTTAGTTAGCTATGTGAGGCAAAGAGAGCAAATAAAATTCACCCAGCTGTAACACTCTCCCTAAGCTTTAATGCTTGCTATGCTTGCCTTTGTACTATTTATAGCTGAAATATTGGTATCTCAGTTATAAATTCAGTTCTCGTGCCCATGGCCATTTGTATTCTGCTTTGAGTCACAGGTGATGGCACAATGCGATGATGGGACATAGTTTACCCCCTTTTGTTTTTCAAGAGGACAAAGTGGGTAAAGCGCCCACGTAATACAGTAAATCCTCGATAATTCAGCCCCGATTAATTTGGACAAATTGTACTTGGCTGGACTGCCGCTCCACTTCATGCCTTCAGAAGCTCCTCTGGCCGGCATTCCAAACCAGGCTTCCAAATGGGCGCTGTGTCAAGGCGTGACCTTCTCAACAAACAAGTGTCCCCAGATATTAGGTTTGAACTGCCCTAGGAGAAGATTAAAAGCCTTCTGTCCCAGGCGTAATTCTCCCTGTTCTTAAATGGCTTACCCACTCATAGAGAATCTGTTCCTCACCAAGCTGCTCGTTCCTGCAGAAAAATGCATGCAATTTATCGAGGCTTGTTAGTGGCTTAGTTGGTGTGTTGTGCTCTTAGTAATGGAGCGTGTGCTTAATGCATGATTGAACTGGCCTGCGTTGTTGATTACTGGATCAGTTTGACTGGTATTGTTTTACTTCAAGTTAGTTTGCTGAGCAGAAACTGCTGTAGTGACCTGCCGTGAAAACCTGCATATAATACAGAGTTTTGTTCATGATTTTTGTGGCGTCAGATTTTGCCTCATACTATATGCAGATCCAAACAATTTTCAGCCAAAATTCGCGGTCCCGGACTCGTTATTCAGTACTACCAGCATCAGACTTGCAGCGCAAGGAGGCATTATCTAACAGTGGCTGGCTTTGGTCGACTTTCGATGGTTTCAGTTTCGACGCCATTTCACCACGGCCCTTACACCGCACGCGCACACGACCGGAAGAAGGCCAAGCACTCTTCTTCGGCTTTGGGACTGCAAAAGTAGCACTCCGCATTTTCCATGGATCTCTTTGGGCCACGCCCTACAACCAGATCACGGGTGCTTGACCAGCATTCGTAGTTAAAGAAAAATGCATCCTGATCCTTGGATCGAACCCGGCACCACTGCCTTTCCGGGGCAGTCGCTCTACCGACTGTACTAACCAGCCGTCTTGGCTAGCTCAGTCGGTAGAGCGGCTTCCCCGGTAAGGCAGTGGTGCCGGGTTCGATCCCCGCTCAGGACAGATTTTTCTTTAACTACGAAGTTTCTGAGAAAGCTGTATAACTTTTCTTTGTAGCCGTATGGCTGCGCTTGGTTGGACGTCACTGAGTAATTACTCCCCTCTCCCACTTTTCTCGCCCAGCACTCGAATTGTGCGGAACCTATTAGAAACGCAGCTTTTCTGCTGACGTCGGAAGAACCAACTCAACCTGTAGCCACGCTCTTTGGCTGCGTCGATATACCATGATAACGATGCTGCGAAGCTGTGCTGTGAGGATTAGCTTCTCAGTCTGCCCAAAGCTAGCCTAGCCCTCCAAACGCTGCTCCACACTGTCTTTGTGGGGGTGTCGACTAGGTGGACTCGACAATCAGCAAATCTGCGTTGCCATTTTGGTGTTCCGCTGGCATCCATCGCTGCTGCCGTGGATCACTTGAGAACTACTTGTGCGAAAGTTGGAAAACGAGTGCGAAAGGTGGAGACTGAGGAATGGCGTACAGGAGCTAAGGCGAAGCCTACCCTGAACCTGTATAGGGCCAGCAAACTCCCTGGGCAGTGGCCTGCTGGCGAGCGCACTTCAAGAGCGATCGTGACACAACTTGAGCGATCTATGGAGCGTCGGCAGAAACGATCAGCCACGTGATTTCAGACTGTCCGGCGATTTGCCGAGATCCGAGCGTTGTCAGCTGTCTTGGGATTTGAGGAGCCTGCGGGAGTGGAGACCACAAGACCACAAAGTGGCGTCTCGAATTCTGGTGGCAACGGGGAGCCTTGAGACCTCGACGGCGGTTGGTGATGGCTGTGTGACCTTTGTGCTCGTAACCGTAGAGCCTGGACAGTGAATTGACTGACTTTATTTTTTTTTCTCTTTTCTCTCTTTTTTTTTTTAACTTTTGGCTCTGCTGTGCCAGAAGGCAACAGCGACTTCCTACAACGGGCAAAGTCACCATCACCATCATCACGGCAAGCAGACGCTGCACGATGCTTGTTGACAATACCGCATTTACCTGTGTTTACAGTCCCTATCTTTACAAGTACTTCAAGAACACATGCGGAACTAAAACACATTTTATTTGTTTTCTGCATAGTAACTTGAAGAACATTCGATTGTAAAATCTAAAGTGCATGCTCAACCAATCAGCGAAGCAGCGCCCAAGCGAGAAGGAAACGTCATATCTGTTAACAAACGTTTTTGTCGTCTGCCACTCACATCGGTGCCAAAACACTGATTATTGAAGTGGATTAAAATATTAGGCGCTACGATTTTGCCGTTGTGATTGGGCTTCGGGGCATCGGAAAGGTGTAAAGAACCTAGAGGCTGGCTAGAATTTGTGGTCTGGCAAACGCCACGCCACCCCTTTAACTCAACAATGAAAATAACTCTTTGTTTAAAACTCATTTTTGTGGCTCAATTGTGGCTGTGTGGGTGTTTGTTTGCCATCAAGAGGATTTTTTGTTATTTTTTCTGTATATATATTGGTTTTTCCATAATTTTCTCTCCACCACTCCAATGCCAGAACAGACAGCTGAGTGATTACTTTCTGTGAGAGAATGATTACATATCCTTGTCCAAGAAATCCGGGTAAAAAAAAGTGGAGCAGAGATGCCGGTGTTAAATTTTCTGGCTTCTTTCGTTGTTGTTTTTTTGTTTGCTTTCTGTTCATTAAATCACTGTTAAATATCGATCTTGGCTGTGTGTCCCTTGCGTTCTCTCGTTGTTTAGAAATCGCAGCGGCGAGTCTTTGGGCAGCAGTGCCAGCGCGCCAGCGGTGATCACCAGCAGCCCCAGTGAGGATCATACGTACAGCGCTTCTCTTGCCAATGGCAACAGCGGAGGCAGCAGCAGCAGCGGGGATTTGGGCAATGGGGCCAGCATTGCCATCTCTGTAAGGGTACTTTCATTCTGCCTGCTGTGCTTTCAATGTGTTCTTTCCGCCATGTTTGGAACAGAGGTCATTCCAGAGGTGCCGAGGAACCCCACATATTTTGGCTTTCGTCCCTTGTTGCTCAACATGCATGCGAAAAGAGGTCCTCAAGAAATTTAATTTTCAAATTCAGTTGCTAGTGACTTTGGCTGTCTAGTGGAAAGCCCATCAGGGATTTGCAGCACGTTTAGTCTCAGATTAAAATGGATAATAGGAAGGATACAAGTTCAGACATGCTTTCTTGGGGGCTTGGGGAACCAGGAGTTATTTCAAAGGACCCTCGGGTTCCTTAGAGCTGAGTTTAAGAATGCCTGCTATAGAGTTGTACCGATTGGTGCATCTGCTAAAAAGGTAAAACTTTAAATAAAGAGAGAGAGAGAAAAGGCAGAAGAGCAGCCTGATGGGTTTGTGGCCCCATAACACTCGACTTTCATACAGCGCACTTCCTTGTTAACGTGACGTGATGTGTGGCCTTCTGCTGTGCGCAGCTAAACAGCTAAAATTTAACGGCCTCCTGATCATCTGCTAGAGGTGGTAACAGCATGCGGGTAACTAATGTGCGGCTGTTTTTGCATTGTCCTAGTAAATTTGTGCATATTTCACACTAAATGTTAAACAAGTTTCAGCCTTAACAGAGGCGGCAGGCTTTGACGCATTGCGCAACTTACTGATGGTATGAATCACTAAACGTTCATACTTTTTTATTTTGCGCCATAGTGTTCTTAACTTGCACTTGTCAAAAGTGCCATGGAAGTTAGAGCAGTGTGCAGGGTTGGAAGCCAGGCAGCCAGCACACTTTACGCCTCTTACGCCCACTTGTAGCCTTGCAGTAGCCATACTGTGCTTGTGTTGGCTATGCGGTAGAAATGGTGACACCTTTCGTTCCGGCATGCCATTTTGCCACTCTACATAACTGCAGTGCAGGGAAGCCACCATAGCTGGCATTTGACCCGCACGCGTTGCACACTGTCTGTTGTACTATGTGGGGACGCCAATGTAGTTAATGCTTTGGTTTCTCGTGGCCACTAGAATGATCGCAAGTGCCTTCAGAACGTCGACTAGAACAGTTGCGAGTGCCTTCAAGGTGTTGACTTCAGGAAATGTCTCCCTATTTCTTTAGTAAGCATTGCCTGAGCCATTGTCCCTGCACAGCTCTCGCACAGATCCTTTAATGGAATTTTATGTTGCAGATTTCGGCCATGTCAAATTGTTTTGCAGTTGTTTTGCTCTTTTGCTGTATGGCCAAAGGTGCTGTGCGAGGACTGTGACGCCCTGCTGTTGTGATTTCAGTCAGTTCGAAGTCTGGCGCCAAGTGTGAAGAAGGAACCTGACGACGAGCTGTACGACGACAATCCCCGGGAGGAGAACAGCAACGGCAGTGCCGCTTCTAGTAATGGCAGCGGAGGAGGACTTGGCCGGCTGCCTCTGTCTTCAGTGCCTCCGCGCAAGCGGAGGGCCGCCCTGGCTGCCGCGGCAGCCCTTCCGCGCAAGTCAAAGCGCACCACAACTGCTGCCACTACCACACGCAGAGGCAGCGGCAGTTCTGCATTGGGTGCGTCCTCCTCCTCCGCCAGGAATGATGACATGGCCGAAGGCGCAGCACATGCTCTGCTCAACCTAGCTAAAGTGGCCAGCAGCCAGCAGCTGATGCTGCAGCACGGCAAGAATTCATCCACTGTGGCACGGGAACGGCGGTGATGATGCCGTGGCTCATGATGTCGTTGTGGGGAGTGGCTCTTAGCGCCGTGCGCAGAGAAGGGGAACAGGGTTACTGGCTTGTCATGATGGCTGAGGCACGTTGCAGCTCAGACTTCCCAGAAATGTTGCGCTAGGATGTGGTGGTGGTCGCAAATGTCTTTTGATGCAAAAGCTACCGCCATACGAAGGCTGCTCTGGGTACGAGCCTTTTGTTGCCCTTTGTTGGTGGGGCTTTTCATTTTGTCCTTTGCCTCGGTATTACATTTACCGAACTTAGTTGTTTTATGACTTTATTTTATCAGACTTTCAAAAGGAAACAAGCTGGGACAGTAATAATGATCTGATGAAAATCCCTAGCCTCGTTTTACAATTGTGGCAGTGTGGCACACACTACTGAGGTGATATTGGCAGAGCCTTGCGCGTACTGAGCTAAGCTCAGCGCATTTTTTAATGGTGCAGCTGGAAATAAGAGAAGCTGGTACGTGGCTGGTGCTGTTGGCTTTTTTTTTTTTTTTCTTTAATTTGTGAAATGAACTGCAAAAACCGCTCAAGTTTTATTTCCATCCATAAGGATGCAGGACTTGCCGGGAGATCCCGCCTTCATAAAAGCAGAGATCTGAGCAGATTTCCGGACGAGCAACTTGAGGTGGCAGCATAAAGTTATTATAAAGTATTATGCAGTGCCTCAGTGTGTGTTCCTGGTTCATTTCTGTACCTTGCATTCATGAAGATAGTAGCGTAAAATGTACTAAAGGCAGCGCATAATTTTTATTTTTAATATAAAAATTCAATCTGTGAGCAGTAGCAGAGGGAACATTGGTGTGAGGCTTCCTTGACATGGTTGCAGCTCGGTAGCTTTCATCGAAGCTATGAACCAAGTGTAGAAAGAACAAACTTTCTTGGAAGCAGTTCGTCTCATTCTGCGTCACTCAGGCATAGATGCGTATATTTGGTGGCTGGAATAAACAAGTCTTGTTCACTTAGACCCATGATATGGCGCTAAGGTCGAGCATACGTCGAGACGTTTATTGAATAATGTGTTTCTGCCGTTCCCCTTCTCTGCGTAAAGCGTCACTGTGTGAAAATGAGGTTCTTTTGGCAGTCTGGACTATGGCGTGGAAGGCTCACTTGTTACAGTGCCGTGCCATGTGTTATTTTGTTTATTGCTTGGCGTTTCAACTTGCAATAGCCTTGTTGTGGGTAACTGCTCTCATCGTTTCTTTGATTTTTTTTTCTTTTTCAATAATATTTTTTGTATACAATATGTTGCCAGCGTTGGTGGACTTTACAGTGTACAGCTTTCTTTTTTTTTTTTTTTTCGGTTTTTGATCTGATTTTTTTTTTTTTTTGTGTACCCTTTTCTAGTGGATGTGGAAAAAAGGCAGGCAGGATGTACTTCACTCCACTGCCAGGTGCAAACTAGTTATGGGCCACCCCTCTTCCTTCTCGCTCTTATTTATGCCTTTGTTATAACGGTGCACTCCCACGATTCATTCCGAGGCAGTGAAACTGACTGTGCCGACCGTCTGTAAGTGTTGAGAAACGTCACCCTGCAGTATTGTAATATTGTGAAGCGAAGGGTTTGCAAACAGACAGCTGCTTACTTTGCTACACTTCTGCAGTTGTTCCTTTTGCCTCAATTTTGTAGTTGTGATGAACATCTGCTCAACACAGTAATTCATGAATGTCAAGATACTTATGCCTCAAGGCTATCTAGTGTAACTGTGTTCATCAGTGTGAAAGAGAAAGGTTTACGCTAAAGTCCACTGACGCTGGTTCTACATGCTGGTGTTTTCTTTTTTTCCTGTTTGTGTTTGATATCGACTTTGTCCCTCTCTGATTTATTCTTATTGTTTTTTTTTTTAATTTATTCATCTATGCACGTTTAGTAGTAGCGAGTAGTCTTTCTCACTACTTGTCTTTTTTTTTTTTTCTTTTTTTTTCCCCGAAGTAGTATGGTTGAACCCCTTTATAACAGACAATTGCCAGATAATTTTTTTTTTTTAATAGGAGGCCTTTTATGAGAAGAGTTCAATATTTTCATAATTTACTGGTCTGGCCCTACTTTAATGTTGTCATTCTATGACTAAGATCTTCACAAATGAAGGTCTTAAGCATGTATTTTCCTGATTTATTGGGTACAAAAATAGCTGGTTCATTTTGTCTGCTTGACATGTTCCTGCTTCAGGAGAACTTTTAGCCATCAATTCAATAGCATTAAGTTATTAAGCTGTGAAATGGTGAAATATTTCTACGAACATAGTTCTAAGGGGTGTGACTTACCAAAATGATTAGTGCACTGATAGTGAATAACAAAAGCGTCAGCCTTCTGTATAGCGTTATTGTGCGGAGCAAAGTTGTTATGCAAACGAGGCACCTAAGGAATGCCAGCACAAGAAACGCAGCTGACAAAGAAATGTGTAGTAGCATGGGCGGGTATGGAGGCTTACATTTTCGTGCGTGTCTTCGTTGCCTTAGGAAATGTATTTGCCTCATGTCCTAGTGCGAGTTCTCCAAAGTCTTTGCTGCTGGCTCTATATCTTAGCAAATTTACAGACAATGCAACGCTTGTCATCTGCGAGTGATGCACCGGGAATCTGGCGCAAGTTGGTGGCAAGGGTCGAGTATTGCGGCACAGTAACAGTTTGCTTGGTCGCTGTGGCACGACTTGCTGCTGACTGCTCATTCACCAAGTTTTGAGCTGTGTGGTCGTAGAGCAGCTTGACAAGGAAAGCCTGCCAAGGTTTGATTGTGCCTTGCCGCGTCCCTCAAGCCTGGATTTTGTCAAGGTTTGCAGTTGGTGGTACTGCGTTTGTGCCATGTCTGCAGAGTGCCACGTCTGCAAAAAATAGATAGAACATGTTATAAGTGAAGGCTTTGGTCAAAATTTGAAGATAGCTTGTCCTTTCTTGCCATATGTCTCCTGTACCCTTTTTCTGCTACAAAAGAGGTGTACCTAGTGGGAGAAATGGGATAGAAGTGCATCACCTTTTCCCATTTGTTCGTTATACGGTCAAGCCTTTTATAACGGGGTTCAACTTTCTGTGTCTGCTCTCAAGCATATCCTTATTTTTGTGCGTCTACAGGATGAGGAAGTGCACATGCAAACATAAGCTCTCTTTGTTGTACTTCCCTTTGTTACTTCTTTTCTAATGTACTTCTACCTTGCCTAGCCACGCAGATGTAGTGTCCACGACATTTGCTCATTCCCGTAAAACACCATACATTTGCTTTTAGCATAGTGTTTACCAGGCCCAGCCGAGCTATCTGTCCATGCCAGCAACAGATTAGGAGGACAGGCTGCGTTTCGTCTCATCATCTCTCACTTTGTTTTTTGCACTTGAAATAGTAAGGACAGGGAAGGTGGACAATAACACTCATTTAGGTGTGAGTAGATGAAATTGGCGGCACATCTTCGGGGTCTGCTGCCTTAGGTCTGCTTTGAATGCCGGCGTTCCATGGCGTTTCCTGAGCGAACATTCCCTCTTTTAGTGCAGTCATTGAAGCACGAAAGTGGGGTTGCAGCAGGAGGTTTTAATTTTGCTGGGCTCGAATTTCTTTTTCTTTTGTTGCTGTGTAGTTTTTCACAGTCTCACTTACTCTGTCTCACTAGTTTGGGATAGTGAAGTTTAGAATGCTCATGCCACTGGTGGACACTGTTCGTTGCGTGATGGCGGCAAGAGTGCATAGAGAGGCTAGCAGTGCGCAGTGCTGCCGTGCGAAAGTAATAATGCATGGGGAGGGACAGTTGTAATATATGATATACTATACAGAGCATTGCTTAATGCATTATACATAGTTGCAGATGCGATAGAATATAAATACTATATATATATATACACACACACACACATTATTATTATTATTATTATTGTATACTTATACAAGGAACATAATGTCCTCTTCACGTGCAGCACTGTGCATTGCAGTTGAAGGAAAACTGTTTTTTTTTTTTTCTAATATAACGATTGTGCTGTACAATGGCTGATGTAATGCAGAACAGTGGCTGATGTCGCACATTCTTCTGTTGATTTTTGCGTAATCATTTTAGCAAGATGATTAATTTCTTTGTCGCCTTGGGTAGCAGCCAAGTGTTGTTGAGAATGCGATTGCCGATGCTTTGTCGCCAGCCAGATTTTCTTCATTTTCCTTCTGCGGGTTTTCGTGGTTCCATACGGCAGTGATTTGCTGTGCTTGCAGTGTGTGCCCAGGTTTGTTCTTGAGAAAAAAAAAAAGAAGCCAATGCCTGGAATGTGTGCGGATGCATTTTGCCTTTGCTTGTTAGACTGATATGCCACGTTGGCACTAACATGTGGGGAGGAGAAATGCAGTATCGCACTTTGGATGTTTTTTGCACTTGAGTTTCACCGCTTCTTTAATGACTTTTCTGGAATGCGAATATCCGGACCCTGAGCTGGCTACTGTACAATGGGCTATGCATGTTGGCGTTGGTTTGATGCGTGTGTCACATAATGTGCATACCTTTGTGTGTGATGACCCAGTTTCTGCCTCCTTCTGATATTAGTGTACAAATGCTGAAACTCTCATCTATGCTATTGTGCAGTCTGTGGATGGTGAATTTGTTGTCTTTTTTTTTTTTTTTTTTTTTTTACCAGGTGCGCTCTCTTTGTCGCTTTCTTGGTGACTGTTCAACTCTGTCGTCTGCTGCGGCAGTGCAGACGCATCTATACGAAAGCGAAGGGAAGGTGCGTTGAGCTCAAGGACCTGTGGTTGAGTGCAGTATTACATGAGCAGTGTGTTTCTGCTAAGGTTGTTTGTGAAGGAACTCGCTCGGGGTTGGCTTTGTTCAAGATGGTTTCCAAGCGATGTTGCAAGAGGAGAGATAATGTGCCAAAGCGTCAACCACAGTGTAAAAATAAGGGCAGGAGAAGAAGCATTGTAGGCAACAATAGTAATAACAAACACCCACTTGTACAGAAACCTCTTCCTGCCACTAGGTCGTTTCCTTCTTTATATCATCCCAATCGCTTTGCCAGTTTCTAATGTTGTCTGTGTAAGTGCGTATGCCTGGAGTGTCGACTGTTGGACGTTTTTGAAGCGGCAACAGAAGCCCACGTTTTGTTGCCTACCGTGTACACATTTGTTCCTAACCTGTGGAAACGATTTATATATATAGGGATAATGTCTCGTGTATGTGCAGCAAATGGAGAGTCTATCCTATGCAAAACTGTTTTCTCTTCCTCTCGGGACTGTTGACTGTGTGAATTTGCCCACTCGGGCATGGTTACTGGGCTAGGGTGCGGGAAGAAAGGTCTGACATGCAGTGTTAATGCTTCCTTTGCAAAGCTTAGCGATGTGCTCCCATTTTGTGGCTGTCTCGTAGATTTCTGTGCACTACTTCTAGAGGTTGTGCACAGCACCCCTCTGGCGCCAAACCATGGGTCTTAGCAATAATTGACAAAGCAATCATTAGTGGTGCAAACATGGAAGCAGGATGGGAGCAGGATTACAGAGCCACTGCATAGCACATCTTAGTTTCCTACTCCATCACATTTGCTTTGCATTTCATCTTTTTTTCCCTTTCTTAGATATGTTGTAGTAGCATGCCTGATGCAACAAACATAGTGTCCTTACCTACGAATTTTCTTCGCGTAGACTAGTGTGTGTGTGCATCTGAAGCGTGAGAGTGTCAAAGAACAGGCCTTACAATACAAACCAGTTGTCGCATTTGTTCCTGTTTTAAGTGTTTATGAAAGAGACAAAGGATGGAGGAAAGTGGTCATCGTCTCTAGGAGGGAGCGATGTTGTGGACTTGGGGGTTTCGTGTGCATGCCATCTAACCTGTACACTTGGTGTAAACGCAAACTTCTAAAAGCCTGACTGCGTTTGGTTGTTTACCTGTGCAGTGCACATTTAGCTACTGCTCCTGGTGTGTTATCTCTGCACGACAATGCTGTCTAGCAACCTATGCAGCTGTGTCATTCTTTGACACATACCCACGTATTGTTTCTCAGTTTTTGGCTACATGCTACTGCTTTTTCATGGACCTGCTACTATGCTCACGTGGTTATGTACGGACGCAGCACTCAATACCCTTTCATCGCTGGCCCTAGTGCACTAAATAGGCTGTATGACTTTTTTCGATGGCATACTGTTCATCAATGCACATCAAAACAACCACATTCTTCTTTCTGTAAGCAATCTCTTTACGACTGATATTGGTCTTGAAAGAACAGAACAGCAAAAATGAAATCTACGTGATTTTGATGTTTTTTCTGTCCCCATACGCGTCTTCTTGCTTGCTCTGCGGTATTTGTTGATACACTGGTGACAGCTCGCTTTGTACTTTCCAACCTCCTGTCTGTTCCCTTCTCTTTTTTTTTTTCTCTTTAGGCCAAGCTGCAGAAAAAGGTGTGCTCTGTTGTGTCAGTGAAGTTGGCTTTGGCAGGTTACATAGAAAGAAGTGATCAGGAAATTGAAATGGTGTCGCCAGAGAAAGCACGCTACTGCAAGCATGCGAGAAAGTGCATGCAGTTTTGAATCTGTGTAAATATGGCTTGTAATGTTGTTGAAGAAAAAAAAAAAAGTTATGATGTGCATGTTTTTTTTTCTAAATGAAGCGTTAGTGTGTCTCCACTTTTCTTAGGGCAGTTCTTGTGTCAATGCCAATACCATTGCCAAACCACAGCTGATGGGATTGTGTCTGCAGCATATTTTAGATAGAAAAGAAAAGAAAGACACCCATTTTTTTTTTCTAACCGTTTGAGATGAAGGCTGTATTTCAATAAATAGAGCTGTGTAAAAGGTGCACGTTGATCATTTTCCTCATACGAGCATGAACTGTTGGAAACAGGACAGAAGTGGGTAGCCACATCTGGAGGCAGGGCTATGTTGAAGCACACAATACTGTTCGAGCACCACGCATTTGCTTTTAACGTGGTCTTCGCTTCTTCCCACGACACCCGAGCTACCTGTATCCTGCCAGCGACAGATTAGGATTACAGGCCACATTTGTCAGTTTATTTTAAAACTTGTTTTTTCTTCACAATCGTGCATAATGCGAGCAAAAGGCAGAAACGTGGTCTTGACAACCTGTACTGGAAGAAATGATGTACCATGTGACAGAACACAACCAGTTTCTAGTGCGGAGTCCAATATTAGGGCAGGCTTTATAGGACTGGAGTAGACATGTAAACGAAACAAACGTACAGGTGCATGAGCTTTCTTTTTTTTTTTTAAGGAGAGAGTGAGCTTGCAAGTACATACGGCCCGTGTCTTAAAATGGAACACAAAAGGAGCTAGTGGATTGAGGGTTAAGTTGAGGTTCAAATGCATTGCAGCATTGTATTACTGTTTCAAACTGGGCTATGTTCACTTTTTCATTGTTTTGCATTTATTTGACTGTTGAAATATGGACTGGACAGGAAATTTCAGTTTCTTGCTTTTGAATAACAATGCATATGGCAACTCTGCAGCGATTCCGCCTACACAAGTTATGGTCTTCGAGCAATCACCAGAGTGGTGACCATTTTCGTCAGGCACCACCAGATTCAAAACACACCTGTCAGCTCAGTTGAGAGAAAACCTGTACTACCTAAAAAAATTCAGGGGGCACTTTGGCTCACTAAAGTGCTTCAAGGCAGAAGCCATTCCTGGCGCACTGTTAGGCATTGACTGAGACTGTGATGCCTATAACCAATTGCCTAATTAGAAAAAGCACTAATTAGTGTATTGTAATTCAGTCAATTACCAGTACAAGGTATACTTATCAGTAAACCTTAGTTCCTGTTCAGCAAGTGTAAACTTGCACTAATTGCCTAATTAGCACTACTATGCTAATTGGCGTAATTGACTGTCACTGCTCAATTGTGAGTACACCCTCGCTTGACTACGTCCACATTTAGGAAACTAATTGACTAGGGTAATTGGGTAACTAAACTCAGTCTCATTTACTTGGGGCATCACTATACCATACCTATAATTGGTAGCATAGTTACCGTTTGAAATTCAATTGGTCACGACCAATTGAAAAGCGTGACATTTCTGTGAACTCCTGCCTACAACGATAAGGCATTAAAGGCTTCTGCCTTAAAAGCAATAGACCTCTCCCGGCCTACGTCACGAATGACGTTTCGGAGGAGGGGCGAAGGCGGCGTCCGCCCCTTGGTGGGCAAAACCATAGCCGAGGCTATGGCAAAATATACCGCTGCTGGTGGCATGGTGCGGAGGATTTGGTCTCGTCTGATGGCAACTTGCTGTTTTTCGCAACGCCGTCAAGATCCCGCCTGGTTTGATGCGATATTCGATCGCAGGTGGCCAACTACACGTTTCTTCCGTTCTATACGCGGTCCAAATGTTTTTCAGCTGTGCAAAGAGCCAAGCGACAAACTTCGTGCGCCGGCAGGCCTCGACATTGTTCTCGACCGTAAGCACATTTTTCTGGTATACAAGTGCGTTCGCGTAATTCTGGGAAAAAGAACAAGCACTTATTAGTTTGTGGGAAAAAGAACAAGCACTTGTTAGTTTGCTTTATTGCCCTTCCGAACGAATCTTGCTGAATGCTGGCCAATTGCGCTTTAAAGGCCCGGGGGCATGCGATTAATTGCAGCTCTTTAGAGATTCTTGCTCGGCATTGAATTGATTCCAGTTCAGTAGGCCATGTTGAAGGAGCTAGCTCTCACCAAACGGCTCCCAAGGTCATGCCAGCGGCATGATCGCAGCAGTACAACAGCATCCCTTGACGGAATCGTCATATAGTTCGTTCAAAAAGATATATCGTGTCCCAAGCGAAAAGTGTTTTTACTGAAATCATTTAAACGCCCTTATGAATATTTGTGCGCCTTGCATGAACTTTATTTTGTGGTACAAAGCGCGCTTTGTTACTTTCCGTGCCACGGGACTCATTCGCATATATTATTGCTAGCTTCCTTGTAACACAGTTTTGGTGACAGTACTACACGACTAGGCGAAATTTTTATTGCGTAAGCGATGTTTCGAGCCGTCGCGTATACCCGGCGGACGCCACGCTTGACTGAGCCGCAGCTGCTTCGACACCAGAACCGCGCCGTAAGGGAAGGGGGGAGCGTTAACGAAAGCTGACGCACCGCTCTCTCCTGTCCTCTCGCACTCCTGGCATTCCCCGGATCGCACGCTCTCACCGCATGCGATGCAAGCAAGGTCCGATGTTGCATGCGCGCGTCGAAGTCCAGGCATGTGCGCAAAGCGATGGTCGGAACGCACCACTTAGGGTCCAAGGGGCGGACGGCCGCCGCCCAGGGTAAGGAATTGTGCAGTAATAGAATACGCAATAAAAGACTATCGCTAACAGAAGTGAAGGTGGAAGAAGAGAAATAGGAGTTCGCGTCGGGGTAAATCGGCTGCTTGCAGTCTTACAAGAAGCATCGGCGATGCTACACTACATGCCGAACCTTAAGCGCAACATTGCTTGCCCAACTTACCAGGTTTAACCAGAGCTAAACTACTGCAAATTTTTTTCTTTGTCTGGCCGAACATAAAACCTAAAAATATCTGTACATGGGAAAACTGTCCTTTCTACCTGTCGCTCACCTCTTTGATTTCTCCTACCTGTCTCCTTGCTATCCCTTTATTTCCGCCGCCCCAGTTCAGGTGTTTCAGCTCATTTCGAAAGCAGATAGCGGGGCAGGCAAAAAATCTTTTTCCTTCCTTGATTATTTTTATTTTATTCTATAATAAAACCACTTACTACTACTACTACTTGGGATGGAAATCATCCAGCCAAGCACGAGGCTCGCGCGTGCGCTGCTGTTTTCGCTCATAACTGCCTACGCTTCGTGAAACTTAGTCGATTTTGCGACGATTAAAAAAAAAAAGGGAGAAGAAAGTGATGCTTGTAATATGCCTGCATTGACTCGTTTTCCAGCATGCTTACGTCCTATGAGTTTCCAGCGTTTGGTAGGACTACAGGTCGTCCGCAAGCGGCTGTCCCAACAAAAATAATTGCATGCATGCTTGCCGAGACTCATCTTTTTGAAGGCAGAATTGCTAATAGGTGCGTGTACTAAGGAGTGCCGCATATTATGCCGGATGCGAATATGGCTATCGGAAGATTTGAAGCCAACATTGCACAGCAGCGGGCAGCTCGCATTCCCGAAAAATGGAGGCGCGCCCTCCATGTGCGGCCTCTCCCCACCAACATGTCCAAAGAGGACCATGATGGTCGGCGCCTGGCGCGGGCGGAAGCCTTGGACCGCCATTATGGAAGTAAACCAGGCGTTTTCTACGTGGACCGTCTCCAGCCCGAACCCTAGGGGTTGGTACACAGCCGCGGTCTTACGTTCAAGGCCCAGTCACCAACCCACGCAGAAGAGGTTGCCATCGCACTCGCAGCCTCTGGCTCCTCCTCCAAATACATAACCGACTCGCGAGGGGCTTCTCGGAACGTCCAGCAAGGGTGGACTGCTCCCCTAGCTTACCGCATCTACCAAAAATGGCTGAGGCTTAGCTTGGTTAAGCCTGGTCAGATGCGAAGCATATTGATTGCTAAACTCGGCTTTCCATGGTTACACTTGGCTAAACTTTTCTTTCCTTGGTTACACGTGCTTTTACACGGTTTAAACTTAGAATGCACAATGTTTTCCCATCGCATAAAACTAGGTAATAGCATGACTCGTTCATCTCTAATCTGTACGTGTTACCGGCACGCACAACGAACATGTCGTCCCCCAGGCCAACGATACTCGATTGCCACTACGCGAATATGTACGCAAAGCAAAAGCTCTTAGAACACCGACGTGCTAAAGGAATCAACGATTTTGATTTCTTCGGCAACAACACGATCGTATGGGAAAGCCTCCCCGTAAACTACCCGTGTCCAGCCGGCTTGACGTGCACCAACGGTCGTTACGTCTTCACCAAGCATGGCTGTGAGGTCACCTCATGTATACCCTTCGAGCCATATCACCGCCATGGTGGTCCTTCAATTACACCGCCAAAGCCGATAAAGCGGTCCCTACGGAAACTGTACAAAACCGAATCGCGCAATTTGTTTTGTTACCTAGACAAAGAAACGATAGGTAGTGCGTACGAGCGCGTACCTCGCTATAAGAACGCCATTACAAGAGCAAAGATGGGACTACCTCCAAAAGATACCGCTACCAAAGACATACCCGATACACAGATGCACAAGTGGGGCAAACTGAAGATGACCGACAAATGATGGAGATGTCACCATACCACGTGGTCCGCACGGCGTGCAACCGCAGCCGACGGCGCGAGCCGGTCCCCCGTCTCTCCTCTGTTGTGACATCAGCGTATCACGTGGTGTGACGTCACCATACCACGTGGTCCGCACGGCGTGCAACCGCAGTCGACGGCGCGAGTCCCCGTCTCTCCTCTGTCGTGACGTCAGCGTATCACGTGGTGTGACGTCACCATACCACGTGGTCCGCACGGCGTGCAACCGCAGCCGACGGCGCGAGCTGGACCCCTGTCTCCTCTGTCGTGACGTCAGCGTATCACGTGGTGTGACGTAGCATTCCACATTCTTTGCACGGCGTGTAACCGTCTGCCCCGCCGGGGTGGTGCAGTGGTAAGACGCCCGACTACTGTGCCGGAGTTCCCGGGCTCGAACCCGACCGCGGCGGCTGCGTTTCGATGGAGGCGAAACGAAGTGGCGTCCGTGTGCTGTGCGATGTCAGCGCACGTTAAAGATCCCCAGGTGGTCGAAATTACTCCGCAGCCCTCCACTACGGCTCCCTTTTCTCTCTATCCACTTTCACTCCCACCGTCATCCCTTCTTTACGGCGCGGTTCAGGTGTCCACAGAGCAAGTGTGACAGATACTGCACCTTTCCCTTCCTATGAACCAACCAACCAACCGTCACGAAGGGCTGTGGTTTACCTCTAGCAATATGCTTCGCATAAAATTGTAGTCGAGATTCGGATCCCGCGTACCGATCTCTCGTTTGGGCTCCAGGCCACCAGGGTTTCCTAGGGAGAGGCAGCCGACGCCGCCGCCCGCGCGCTCTCTCCGGGCATTTCTCAAGGGGGCCCGACGCGGACCAGGATTTTGATTTCAGCCCAGCTTACAAATTTAAAGAAATATGTGAATATTACAGATCCACGCACCAAACTCTTCCTACCCCGTGCAAAGGGCTGGGGAAGGCTAACGAGCGGGAGCTCGCCTGCTCACCAATACGTACAATGTTGTGCCCGGCTACTCAAACATTTTGATCCACAATTTGACGGGCTGTGCTCGCACTGTAGGGAGGTGTCTGACACCTACCACATGGTGTGGGTCTGCCAGAAAAACCCATCTTTGCCCCCTATCCCCAACCCCACCCGAGAGAACTGGGAGGCGACCCTGTCCGGCTGCTGCACCCTAGAGGCCCAAAAGGTCTTAACGCAGCGCGCCCGGGCTGCGGCAAACGCCAATGGAGTGCCTGTCTAGGCATCCCACCTAGTGCATATACCTCTCTGTACATATAATTAATGTTTTCACCCCCACCACTACCGCCGCTCCTTGCAGCAGGGAGACCCGGCTGAAGGGAGCGCTTTTGCCCACCAAGCCCAGCGCGCCCCCATCGTCACGTACCTCCCTGACGTTACATTGTTTGCAAACAGGGAGAGGTCTATTGTCGAAAGCAGAGTACTGGCACTTGCATTTCGTGGCAACATTGCGCCGATGTCGAAATCCTTGTGTCATTTGGCCTAGCCTGCCCCGCCGGAGTGGTGCAGTGGTAAGACGTCCTACTGTGCCGAAGTTCTCGGGCTCTATCCCGACCGCGGCGGCTGCGTTTCGATGGAGGCGAAACGAAGTGGCGTCCCTGTGCTGTGCGATGTCAGCGCACGTTCAAGATCCCAGGTGGTCGAAATTGCTCCGTAGCCTTCCACTACGGCTCTCCTTTCTCTCCACTTTCACTCCCACCTCCCTCCCTTCCCTTACGGCGCGGTTCAGGTGTCCACAGAGCAAGTGTGACAGATACTACGCCTTTCCCTCCCTGTGAACCAATTATATTTATATGTGGCCTAGCTTGCAGTACTGTTTGTGAGCTAGCGCTAGAAATTGCAGTAAGCGGTCTCATGTTTCTTTGTCCGGTTGTCCCCGACCTTTAAATATTACAGAAGCACTTTGTGATCGCTATTGGGTTTCGACGCTGTACATACATCAGCTTTGATGGCTTTAAAGTGGAAAGAGAGAAAGAGGAGCCGTAGTGGAGGGCTACGGAGTAATTTCGACCACCTGGGGATCTTTAACGTGCGCTGACACCGCACAGCACACGGACGCCTCTTCGTTTCGCCTCCATCGAAACGCAGCCGCCGCGGTCAGGTTCGAACCCGGGTACTCCGGCACAGTAGTCGGGCGTCTTACCACGGCACCACCCCGGCGGGGCCCCTATTGTCTATTGATTTATAGGAAAGGAAAGGCGCGGTAACTGTCTCACTTGTTTTCTGCGAACACCTCAACCGCGCCGTAAGGGAAGGGAGGAGGGTGAGAGTGGAAAGAAAGAGGAGCCGTAGTGGGGGCTACGGTGTAATTTCGACCACCTGGGGATCTTTAACGTGCGCTGACATCGCACAGCACACGGACGCCTCTTCGTTTCCCGGCGAGGCCCCTCCGCTGCCTCTGATTGATTGATTTATAGGAAGGGAAACGCGCGGTAATTGCCTCACTTCTTTTCTGTGGACACCTCAACCACGCCGTAAGGGAAGGTAGTAAGGTGGGAGTGAAAGTGGAAAGAGAGAAAGAGGTGCCGTAGTGAAGGGCTACGGAGTAATTTCGACCACCTGGGGATCTTTAACGTGCGCTGACATCGCACAGCACACGGCGCCTCTTCGTTTCGCCTCTATCGAAACGCAGCCGCCGAGGTCGGGTTCGAACCCGGGTACTCCGGCACAGTGGTCGGGCGTCTTACCACTGCACCACCCCGGCGGGGCCCTCCGCTGCCTCGTGCGGACAGAAGAGAGAAAGTAAACGAAAGAAAAAGAGGGAGAGAAAAACGCGCCGCAACAGCCGTCGTCCACCACATAAGCGGTGGCGGGTGCAATGAAGGCCTACAACATTGATTGATTGTCCTTTATTGAATGGGAAGGCTCATGGCCATAGATGGGGATAAAGGGGAGTAGACAGAATCTTCATTGTTTAGGTCGCCACTCAAATCATACTGCTTTAACCAGTCCACTAAGCGAGCCATACTTGGCAAGTATCATCTGTGTGTTAGCATCAGGTTCTAGAAGGGAACGGTAGTTCAGGCGGTAGGGTTTGATCTCGGAGCGTCCAATAGAAAAAGCAGGGCAATCCCAGAGTAGATGAGATGTCGCTGCGAGTTAGAGTCGTACAGTGGGGGCACGTAATCATTTCCTCAGTATACTGACGCCAGCGGGCCATAAGTCATTCTCCGGGAGCTCCTCGCTGCCCATCACCGACAAGAGCGAATCCCTGGTACGACTGACATATGCGCCGACGCATCGATTACAAGCGAATTTGCATCTATGGCTGGGTATGCGATGACAACCCTTCCCTTTCAGGCGCTTATGCCTGCCACCTACCTCAAGGTACTCCTCTTCATGCTGAACTCCTCGAGATTTGGGCAGCCTTGTCAGGAGTGCCTTGCACCGCGGAACTGGTTTAATACGTATTCTTACTGATTCCTATGAAGCTTACAATGAAATCGCTACTCCAGGTTCACAAGATGCAACTGCTACGGCCATACAGCGACTCCTTAAACGCCACCAACTCGCGACCAGAACTGTCGTTATTCACTGGACCCCAGGTCACTCGGACGAATCAGGGGGCAATGCGGCGGCACACGCCGCGGCTGCCTTGGCAGGTGCGATTTCGACATTTACTTCCTCACCCCCCTTGCTTCATCCTTAGTTGACCTTGGGCGGGCAACTCACCCCTTCTCTTGCCCTTATGCACTATACTCGGACCAGTCTTCGTAGCCTCAGTCAGCATCGCATGCAGGTGGCCACACCAGACCCACCTTTTACGAGAAAAACCCACCTCACCCGAAGTTAAGAAGTCTGAGTAAGCTCATTGCCCATGCGGCTTACACGCCGCGTATTATGGCCTACAACATAAAAATTCGGTGGCTGGCTAGCCCCCGCCGCAAGCGGCGTTGACCTACAGTCCCAGCCCCGTTACATAAATAAAACTATTATGCGCCAAAAACCGCCAGAGAGAACGCAGGCTGAGACCAGCCCGCACCGGGACACAACGGCCGAGTGTGTTGCTGGCCGACACGAGCTCAGCCACTCATATCATTTCCCCTGCATCAGCCGTTTAGTAGTCGCGCGTCGCGCTGCGTCGTCGGCGTCTTCCTGCAAAGCTCCGTCGGTTACAACTTCCGGCTGACGCCGACAGTGTTGTCGAACAGCTTCGGGTAGGGGAAGAGGCCCCGCTGGTCGAGCATGAAGTACAGCCAGTGCCCCTTGATCTTGAGCGTGATGTAGCTGGACTTCCGAAGCCGTGACTGGAGGCAGTTGATGTTCTCCAGCGGAACCTCAATGCCGCGCAAGTCTTTGAAGGGCGCGTATGTCTGCACCAGCACACGCTGGCCGCCTTTCAGGAGCACGATGGAGCGCACGCTGCGAAGGACGAACAGCGAGCTTCCCGCCACCACCAGGGTGCCTGCAGCGCAACGCCAGCGTTGTCTCAGACATATATGAAAGAGTCCTCGAGCATGGAGATATAACTAAATTAAACTAATTTTAAAAACAATTCAGCGCAGAGTGGAGAACAAATCGTCAGTTCAGGTAAGTCACTCATTTTTTGTTTAAAGCGGTGTAATTTAGGTATAACACTGAAGCTTTCCGGCAGCTTTTGCATGTGTTCCGGACAAATCTCTCTGGTGAGTCACTCATTTTTTGTTTAAAGCGGTGTAATTTAGGTATAACACTGAATCTTTCCGACAGCTTTTGCATGTGTTCCGGACAAATCTCTCTGAGGTTATATAGACCACTTCCGAGAACACTGTAAAGGGCGTCTGGTGATCAGTATATATGAAGTTATCAAAAGACGTTACAGCGCACCAGGTTCCGCTCCGCCGCGATGGTACAGTGATTAAGATTCCCAACGATTGTGACGGAGTACCCTGGTTTGTACCCGACCGCCGGCGGCTGTTTCGATGGGGTCGAAACGAAGAGGCGTCCGTGTGCTGTGCAATGTCAGTGCACGTTAAAGATCCCCAGGTTGTCGAAATTACTCCGCAGCCCTCCACTACGGCTCCTCTTTCTCTATTTCCACTTTCACTCCCCCTTTCCTCCCTTCCTTACGGTGCGGTTCAGGTGTCCACAGAAATAACTGCGACAAACACTGTGCCTTTCTCTTCCTGCGAACCAATTAAGGCGACAGCATTTCTCGGCTATGTAAGCAAGGTCGCGTCCGCACGCCTCCGCAGCCGTTGTGTCGTTCTCAGAAGAGTTAGAACCAACGAATGGTTGTGATCGATAGAGGATGATATGAAGATGTACCATGCCAAATAGCGCTTTCGCACACAATCGGTTTCAGCAGAGCTAAACCCCTGTTAACTTTATGCATCGTGAAGGAATCGCCGCGGTTTCATTGGACCATTTGATTAACTTCACGTCGATCCTCAGTACTATCATCGTTGTTCTTTCTTCTACGTGAAAATTAAATTCATATACCATTTATTCTTACGCCAGCACCACATAGGCGAGACCAAGTAGGCACGCGCGTAATACAAGACTTTCCTGTAGAAACAACACTGTAAAGAAACAAAAAGCTAAAGGCTGAGCTTTTTCTTTTTTCCTTTTTACATGCTGTGCTTGCGTTTCTTTCCGGTCAGGGGGGCTAGTTGTTGCATGCTTACACAAAGATGAAGCGCCAACGCAAACGACAAGCTCCTGTTCGCGTTTACAGTGCTTCCAGTCATTCAACGTTTCGTTTCTTTTTTTTTTTTCTTTAACGCTGTCGCGTTAAGGGCCTCGTGTCGCAGAAACGCCCGTGTCGGCGTTGTGGTTGTGGTTTATGGGCTTAAACATCCCAAAGCGACTCAGGCTATGAGAGACGGCGTATTGGAGGACTCCGGAAATTTCGACCACTTCGGGTCCTTTAAAAATGTGTACTTACACCACAAAGAACACGGACGCTTCGCCTCCATCGAAACGCAGCAAGGCGAAAATAAGAAGAAAGTACAGAAGCTAGCACGCAACCACTCCGCTACAGAACCGCATTGCTTTTCTCCGAATAAAGGTTTATGTAATGTAGAAAGAAACTAATTACGAAGTAATATTTAAGCGAGTAGCAAAGAACGTTTCCGCTTTTCTTACCTGCGATGCGGCGCTCACTGGAAAACAATTTTGATCGCCGGCGCTGCCGCAACAGATGATACAGCGAAGAAATAAAATAGACTACAGACTTTAAGCTGAAATAACCAAACGGAGGTTATCTGATTTGTGGTTAAAATCAAGGTTAAAGTTCACCTTGCAATAAATGCAAAGAAATGGAGCGGTTTGTCAAAAATAGAGGAGGTGTTGCATGAGAAGTATGTCGTTGTGAGGCTGAAGAGCATGAAATCGTAAACTCACCGATTGTAGTGCACACAGCTACCAGGCCATAACGGCATCGGTCAGTTGTGAAGCGATCACGGAGGAAGTCTAGCAGTCCACCAACTCTGCCACTTTTTTCTAGATCTGGAGGTACACCCTCCTTTGGGTCAGTTATCGTGTAGCAGAACCGGGCCATGTAAGACCACAAGAAAAGCTGCGCTACGGTGAACATCCGGACCGACGCGAACATCTTGAAATTGTCGAAGCGGTAGATTTCCGTATGCTTTGCGACGTTCGTGTCCACTTCGAAAGGCAAACGCACCGAGGGTTGCTGGGCGCTGTGCGCCGACGAACGGCTCGAGCGAACTGCCAGTGAGGACCACCGGCCGTTCTTAGCGAGAAAACTGACTCGCGTTACTTTCAATCGGACAGAGTTCACGGAGACACATCCAAGCCTTGGGCACAACATGGCTAAACCTTCCCACCACAATGCCTAACGCTTCACCGCTGCACCGCTATAGAAAGCGCAACCGAATAAGCTAACTTTGTCCAGTTTGCCTCTGATTTTAGACACGCACGTACGTTCACGGATTCACGGCGAACCATTAATACAGTGGCTAGACCATTAACACATGAAGGGCGCCGCCATAGCTGTTTGTGGATTGACTTGACTGCCGTTGGCCTTAATGCAGATGCCGTCGATTTTCTTTGAAAACGAAACTGGCAGTGTAATGTTTTTGATTTAGTTTGAAAGTTGTCTGCGTTGGATCGGTTGTTCTAGTGACGTTGGGTTGTACCAAGCTGCACTGTAACCAAACTACGGTGAGTATGTTGGTTAAGCATGGACCCTGTTCTCCACAAAATCCGGCGTCGGCGTTGTCGGCATTGTGAGCGATAAATCGCGATTGGACATCCTATCGCGGGCACGGCTCTGTCAGGTCAGGAGGCGCTGGTCAGGTACACGTATCTGGCAGGTGACAGGGCACTGCTTCGTTGTAGGGGTGTGCCGTTGTGCTACGGCACACGATCGCATGACATGACCGATTTGGCAGGAGCCGCCAGCCGATAGAAAAGGCCCTCATTCCGAGTCAGGATGCCGCCCTAGGCCGCGTAGCAGGCACGTCGTATTTTATACAGTGCGCCCTAGAATCGGCTCTCCTGTGTAGGGTGGCTAGGGTAAACTTTAATTCTTAGAGCTCAAATTTTGCACAGAAATAGCATCTTGTCGGCAGTATTTTGTTATACCAAGTTTGTTTGGGGTACTTGCATGCCTGTTTCGATAACAAGCTGTATATTCGCATCGTCTGCTGCGACGGCGAAGCAAAACAAGGCCCAGTCCCAGCACTGACGCTGGTGGAGCCACATCGTTTGTTTTTTTGCTGTTTTGTGTTGAGAAACACTGCTTATAGATTAGGCGATAAGGCATAAATGTACGCGAATCCATGCAGTTCTGAACAGGTTCGAAGAGCTTTATCAATTGTTTATCAGTAATAATAATCAACTGGGCTTAATTTGGTCAAAACTTCACAAAATGTGAACTTTTGCATTACTTATTTTGAGCTTAGAAGGCAACGATGATGGTGCCACCTGTGACATCGCTGAGTGCTGATAATGAAAAGTCATAGTCGCAAAGAGGTGCTCGGAGCGAGGCCACTAAGCCCTGTTTACATGGACCCGACAGCGCAAGGTCGAGTTGGGGAGCTGATCGGAGTGGACTCGACCCTGCCGCGAGTTTACGAGTCCGGCCCGACGAGCGCAAAACCGGCTCTGGACGAGCTGCGGTGGCACCTCGCGTTGAGGCGAAGAACTAGCAGACGGTTTTTTTTTTCCCCGCGCATTTCTAGCGTTTTCCGTACTGTTTTTTCCCACTGTGCCCCGATTCACCCCGACAGCGTTTACATGCTTCCTGCAGCAGGGTCGAGTCAAGTCAATCCACCTCCTGCGCGGGAGTTGACTGGGCTAACTGGGCTCGACCCGTCGTCTTCTCGACCCGACCCCATGGGGGTTTACATGAACCCGGTAACCGGTTTTGGACCCGATAACTCAATTCAACCCGCTCCTGTCGGATCCATGCACACGCCGCTACAATACCAGGTGGAACCTCTCATTCCGGGAGGGTCTTGACCAGAGTAATATAGACAGGAGCGCAGACTCCGCTTTTGGGAAGGGCGAAATTTTGCTACATCGGAGAGAGAGCTTTGTAGCGGATGCGATAGATGGCGCTAGGATTTATCACTGACTAGGGAGCCTACATGCTGTAGGCTCCCTATCACTGACTGGTGCTCCTGTATATGCTCCCGCACAGGAACACTATCACCGACTAGTGTTCCTGAGTTGGGCGTCTGTTTTTCCTCGTCGCTCCTAGCGCCATTCGCCGAGAGGCGATCACATGACTTTTGTGACGTCAGGTGTTCAATTTTCGGCGGGGGAACCAACTTTACAGGCACAACTCCGAACGAACCCTCGCCAGCACGACGCCTCATGTGAGCCCATGCTGTGGGATACATTTCACGCATTTTCCGTGCGCAACTGTGACATTAGGTTTGGTGTTCTAGTGCTAGTGACGGACGCAGTTGTAAGCTATGACTGGGTGCAGTGCGCCAAACTGCACCAACCGCACTTTTAGACAGTACATGTGGAAGGTCGGCGGCTGAAGCAACGTTATTAGAACCAGCTTCAGTTTGAAAACTCCCCGCCTCCGCTGTACATCGCGGGCGGCGCCCGGCGGCTTCCCGGCGCAGGTGGCGCGGCGATCGAAACCGGCTCCTGACTGACACCGTGGAGTGGCAGCGAAAGCTAGTGCGCGGTAGGCGAAGGGCAGCATATCTGTAGTATTAATTTGTCGAAACCGATAATGCGAGCGTGAATTTTTATTTTTCAGCAGCTGCGACCATGCAGTCACAAAAAGGTCGGGGAATAACGTGAAATTTTGCTAGCAACCAGGGCTGAGCTCATGCATGTACACGAAAACTAACGTGAGCGCGACGGCGGCACGCGTCTCGCGAAGCCTTCGCGCGAACAGAAATGCATGTGTCGCTTGGCTCGTCACTCGGACAACACAGAAAATTTCGCTCGTTCCGCCCGGAGGTGCACGGGCGATCATGAATTGTGCATGCGCGGCAGTGACGTATGCTCAGTGTATGTCACTGCCCCTCATTTTCTTTCTTTGCAGTATTTCTAGCTTTGTAACAATGGTGAATGGCCAAGGATTCAACGAGCGTCTAATATCAACAAAAAAAAAGGTCACGTGACCATTATAGCGCAAGTTAGCACATGTTAAGCTCATCAAGCTCAATACGGTGTGCTGTAAATGCATTTTGTTCCACATGTCGCAAAATAATTCAATTGTAATTTTTCTGACTGTTGTTGCATTTGCAAATAGTTTCGCGGTGATGCGTACTAGCCAGAACACAGAGTGTCGTCGCCATTTCGCGTTGCTGTCTGTTCGCGCTGTCGCGTGCATGCATGGAGGAAGGAAACAACTTAGGAGAGGCCCTTGCCATTCCCAATGCATTGGAGAAAGTGTGGCGGAAGTGACATCATAATTTAGGGTTAGCCAAGTCGGGCCATTAGCAACGGCGACGCGTTGCTATGAAAACTCGGGCCACTAGCAACAGCGTTGCTAAGGGCCCTAGGTACGTGAGAGTCGCGGAGAAAGGGTAAAGGAGGAGGAGAGACGTTGCAGCGCCCGGTTAGCCCGGTCGCGGCGCGGCCGCGCCGGCTTCAAAAAAATGACGTCAGGGCCTCTCCTAAGCTTTCCTTCCTCCATGCGTGCATGCATCTTTCCCAGTCAGCAGGCGACAGAACGAACGATGATCGCTTTCGCCGCGCCGCCTTGTCACGACGCTCCCTTTTTCGGTCGCATGTAGCTCAAGCGAAGATCGCTCTAATAACTTTGGGCGGAGCAGCCGCGCGGCCGTGTGGTGGCGTTGCGTTCGCTGGCGCCTGCCGGTGCTCGCCAGCTCCGAGGGTGCAGCAGCTAACGTAACTTCGCACTCTCGCATTTTTGGATGATTAATGTGAGCTGCGGTTTCACGTGTGCGAAGCCCGGTTGTGCTCAGCGATGGCGCTATTTGCCCTTCTCGGTTATAGCTCGGTAACTAAAGCTCTGGTTGTTCTTCTCTAGGACGAATGTACTGTAGGTTTGTGAGATTGCCCTGATGTAGCGTTCTGGGATTGAGAAAGTAATTATGTGCGCCTAATGGCTAAGCGCGAGTAAGGTTTCATTATAGTTTGTTTACTTAAACCAAAACTTACCCACGAGCAAATGCAAGAAATTTATTACAATCAATAATGACACTTATTCATACGCAACCTACCCAAGAGGAGTCACACGGCACTTCTCCAAGGTCTATACTGCAAAGGAGCTGTATTGCATTAAAGGAGCAAAACTAAAAAGGAGATAGATGGCGATGATGATGATAATTCAAGTATTCTCCGTGAGCGCCATCTGTCGAGCGGCAATCACAACGGCTGTCAACCGCTGCGCTTGACTCATTATTATAAAAAGATTTTGAAGGTTTGATGAAGGTTTGAAGCGGATGTTTAGTGACAAGATTTTCTGTTTTCCTTTCCATTCTGACCACGGTAGACACGCACTCGTCGTTCCGCCTGGTTCCGCGTGCTCGCGTGCGAAGCATGCTTTACTTGTGCGAATTTCGAATAAATTTTTATAAGGTGTTCGATCAACGTAATCAATGTGCGTGTTACAACCATGAGCGACGAGACACAGGACGTGAAAGCAAAGTGCGAAATCACAAGGAGACATCATATGTCGATGCGGCTGCTGAAACGTTCGAACTCTTCTATCAACACTCGGGAGATTTTTAAAGTTCATTGAAATACGAAGTTACCGCCTAAAAGGCCGCCCCATGGAGCGAATTTTGCGAACTTCATGCGGTGCGGCGGTCCGCTGACGCACCGTCGTCGTGCCGTACCACATGCAGCGAAAAACTGGCGGCGTCGGCGCCCGAGCGAGAAAACGCAAGAGCTGGTCCGCTTCAACAACGCACTTTTCACACTAAATGACATTTCAAGAGCAACAAGTAAAATATAATAGGCAGCGTGTAAAATGGCGCTCGACAGCGCTTGCATACAGCCCTCGAGTACGCCCGACGCCGCAACAACAGCGTACTGCAGGCGCGTCGCTTTGCAGCAGAGTTTAATGAGCGAATGTTGTTGAGCGGAACGTCGCAAACGGTCCCGCTTCGTCTCCATCATCAAATTAGGCAAAATCGCAACGCTTACAGCCGAGCGCTGCTCCCTAGTCGTCGCTAGGCCTGTTTTGTTTCGCATCGATGGCACATGAAACAGCGCTATGAAATTCCTTCGTGCTATAGTAAATGGTCTACTCATGAATGAATGAATGAATGAATGAATGAAGCCTTTATTGAAAGGAAGGGATGGCTCTCGGCCGCTGTTTGGGTTCTTGGGGAGTTAGGAGGGATAGAACTGCCCAACTCTCAGTCCCATTCTCTAGTAATAAAAGCAAAATATGATTAATAATTCGGCTTCACTTTTTAACGGAACTGGCGTGCAGGCGGGCCGCAGTAGCCGCGCCGCAACGGTGACAGCCGGCTGTGAGCAGAAACTTGCTTGCAAGGCTCAGTGATCCTCAAGAAGGACTCAGTTCTGACATTCGGCTTATTATTTATGGCAACAACAGAATTTAGCACACTTTTTATGAGTTTTTTCGTATCGCCGGCGCGCACGACTCCAAGCAGTAGCCTGCTTGGTCAACAGCGAACGGCCGCCGGGCGACTGTTCGCGAGGTTTTCCGCAGGAAAATCGCTTCATGTGGGTCAGCTTTAAGTAGCGTCAATTAGGCTAAATATAATATTAAAAGCTTTATTTGTGTCAGCTTTTTTCTTTCTCTTTTATTTTTTCTTTTTAGTCTGCTCCGTGGCGTTCATGTTCGGGCCGCTCTTCGTAGCTTCAGGCGGACCACGTGCAGACTTCTGGGGACTCCGAGGGAATTTGCCAGCGACGTCGTCCGAAGCTAAGTGCGCTTTTATATTTATTGTTTAGCTTTGAAAGCGTATTCTCCTGCATGCGTTAAAGCACTAATTTCAATCATAGGACCAGGGAAAGCGGAGGTAACCGTTTTCCCTAGGTAGGTGGGCGGGCTGCCTATGGGTCGTAAAGTTAAGGAAGACATGGGGGGCGAGGAGCTGGTGCAATGTGACGAGTGCAGGCGCTGGTGCTACATGGATGAAACTGGTTTTGAAAGCTTAGATGACGCGGGGGAGACTAGTTTCTCGTGCAAGTTGTGCGTTAGGTTTAAGGAGACCATTCTGAGGCTGGAGGGTGAATGGGCCGTAAAGATTCAGGAGCTCGGGAGGGACCTGAAGGTTGAGAGGGAGAAAAGGATGGCGCTGGAGGCACAGGCAGTAGAGCTGGTTAGGATGGAAGGGGCAAAGACCGACCAGCTAGAGGAGGTAGGGTCTCAGCTCAGGGAAGAACAACAAAAGCGAGCCGAGCTGGAAGGTCAGGTGAAGGCGCTTATGGCGCGGACAGCGAAAGACCCCGGGTCGGAGCAAAGTCAGGGGGTGGATGAGACCAGCGTTAAGACCCCTCATGATGACGGAGATGGAAAGGAGGCGGGCAGAGAAGATCACCCGGTGGCGGTGGAGTCGCAAGAGGCGGCTACACGATGCTACAGCGAAGTAGCAAAACAGTTCGCGGGAGGGCTAGCGACAAGCCCAGAATCGCGCGAGAAAGGTGAAACGCCGCTACGACAGGAGAACCAACGAGAGCGAACCGGGCGGCAGTTAGCGCAAGCTGGAGATGAAAGGCTGGATCGTAGGAGAGTTCTGGTGGTGGGGGACTCAAATGTAGCAAGGTTTGAGGAAGCTGTCCTAGCAACAGTGAAGGGTGACAGGCGTTTGAAGGTGGAGGCCCAATCGGGGAAAGGTATGGTTGAAGCGATGACCAAAGCCCAGGAGGTGGTAGGGAACAACAGGGATGTAGAAACCCTGGTCATCATCCATGCTGGACTCAATGATGTCTTGAAGGGGACGAGCCGGAATCTCGGGAGGCAGTTAGAAGTAGGTATGAATAACATAAAGGAGGCCTCTGAGAAAGTACACGTGACTGTATGCACAATCCCGGAAGTAGAAGGGCAGTCCAGCAGAACAGAGGGGAGAGTAGTCGAAGCCAACCGGGTCATTAGGAGCCTAAGCCGACGACTTGGGCACACCACAATGGAGGTTAACAGGGATGTGTACGAGGCCGGCCTCCACCCGTTTGCACGAGAAGGCATCCACTACAGCCGGGCCACCGGTAGGAGGGTAGGAGGCAGGATAGGCCGCCAGGCAACAGCTTTTTTAGGAGGGCCCAGGGCCCTGAAGCCACCAGTTTAAACAAAGGCGACCAAGAGGACGAACATAGACTAGGGAAACATAGAAGCCATAGGAGAAGCAACAGGCATAAGCGCAAGAGCCAAATTAATTCAGACATAGGGTATATTAACATGCAAGGAGGCAGGAATAGGCTAAAATGGGAGGAAATAGACGAGCAGCTTAGGCAGGAGAAGTTAATGGTTTATGGATTTGTGGAGACGCATCTTCGGGACATGGAGCAACCACCCTGTAACCCTGATTATGCATGGGAATACTGCAACAGAACAGAGGGCAGCAGAAAGGGAGGGGGAATTGGGGCATTCATCCATAAAAGTACAAATTGGCAAAGAGTCAAACAGGAATGTAAGGAACATTTATGGCTAAAAGGAAAAGTGGCAGGGGAGCAAACACTCCTTGGCTTTGTATACCTGTGGACAGGAGCAACTGCCAAAGAGGAAAACAAAAAAAATGGTAGAATGTATAGCAGGTGACATTAATGAGCTAGGAAAAGGATGCGAAATAATTATAGTAGGGGACATGAATGCTCATATAGAAGATATAGATGGATACACAGACTCGACAGGTACCATGCTGCTGGATATGTGTGAAAGACACGACTTAGTTGTCTGTAACAGTACTGAGAAGTGTGACGGGGTCATAACGTGGGAGGTAGGGAGTCTGCATTCGACAATAGATTATGCGATAATGTCACACAGGATGTACGATAGGCTAAGGGTCATGAACATAGATGAACATGGTGCCAGGAGTCTAGGCAGTGATCATAAACGTATCAAGATGAGTTTTGGAATAAAAACTAATTCGGGAATGAAACATGATGACCAGCCAGATGGGATCTTTTACTCGGAGCAGCAAATAGAAAAAGCAAGCACCCAAATTGAAGCAGTAATCTCTAAGGATAAGAAAGCAGAGTGGACATACACAAAGTTAATGGGACTGTTTGGGCTAGAGTTGGCTAAGGTGCGAGTCAGGAAAAAAAGGACAAGACGAAAACCAAAGAGCTGGTGGGATGGGGAGGTGAAGAAGGCCATAGAGAAACGCCAGGAAGCCTCCAGGGAACACAGATATTCTAAGCATAGGGGAGACCCAGAAGCAGACGTTGAGAGAAAATGGGATAAATACATAAAATGTAGAAGGGAGGCATCCTACTTAATCAATGAGAAAATTAGAAGACAAGGTTCCCAGTGGCTGTCAGAAGTAAACAAAAGGGATAAAAATGCAGCTAAGAAATTCTGGCAACACTTGAATTCCCTGAGTAATAAGACTAGCCTAGAGCAGAGGTCTATTGTTACAGATCAAGGTATTCGGCTAGAAGGGGAAAAGGCAATAGAGCATATACGACTAACGATGTCAGAAAAGTTTAAAGAACAAAGAAATGTAGTAGGTGCCTTAGTAGAGGACGATAGACCGGTTAGTGCAATTGTTCCAATTGGACAAAGAGAGTGGGAAAGGGCTGAGAAGAGAGTACCAAGTAGCACATCAGCAGGCCCAGATGGTATTCCTGTTAGGTTATTAAAGATGTTGGGCCCAAAGTCTAAGGAAACGTTAAGAGAGGTGGTGAGCAAAATGTTAATGGATGGCAAAGTTCCTGATGAATGGAGACTAAGTAGAATGAGCATGATATATAAGGGAAAGGGGGACAAAGCTGACATAGGCAACTACCGTCCCATAACAGTAACATATCAGTGGTCTACAGGGTGGTGATGCAGATTATAAAGGACAGACTGCAGGCATGGGTAGAGAGCAAGGGGGTGCTGGGAGAGCTGCAGAATGGCTTCCGGAAACAAAGGAGGTTAGAGGACAATCTGTTCTCATTGACACAGTGTATCGAGGTAGCAGAAAAGGAACACAGACCCCTATGGCTAGCTTTTCTAGATATCAAAGGAGCCTATGACAGTGTACTTCAAGAAGCCTTATGGAGTATTCTGGATGTGTTAGGTGTGGAAAGCGGAGTAACTAATCTTTTAAAAGATATTTATAAGGATAACCAAGTGCTAATAAAATGGGAAAAAAAGGTGTCGAAGCCTGTAGAGGTAAAGAAGGGGCTTAGACAAGGATGTCCCCTGTCACCTTTGTTGTTCATGCTGTACCTGCAAGGATTAGAGGCTAAACTAGAGGGGAGTGGACTCGGCTTCAACCTTTCTTTATTCAAGCAAGGAGAATTTATCCCACAGTCATTACCAGGACTAATGTATGCAGATGATATAGTACTGATGGCTGACAACAGGGTAGATTTGCAGGAGTTGATGGATATCTGCGGTACAGAGGGAGATAAGTTAGGTCTGCAGTTTAGCAAGGAAAAATCGGCAGTCATGATTTTTAATGATAATGAGGTCAGCGAACATAGGATACAGGAGGACATGCTGGAAGTAGTGGATAAGTACAAGTATCTTGGGGTGTGGATAAATACTGGAGCTGAATACCTAACGGAGCATGAAAAATATGTGGCAGCTAAAGGAAGTAGAAACGCAGCCGTCATGAAAAACAGGGCGCTTTGGAATTACAATAGGTATGAAGTGGTGCGAGGGATTTGGAAAGGGGTGATGGTTCCTAGTCTGACTTTTGCCAACGCAGTCCTGTGTATGAGATCAGAGGTCCGAACACGGTTGGAAATTAAACAGCGCGGGGTGGGTAGGCTTGCTTTGGGAGCTCATGGGAATACGCCAAACCAAGGTGTGCAGGGTGACCTGGGATGGTCTTCTTATGAGAGCAGGGAAGCTGGCAGCAAGATAGCGTTTGAGCAACGATTGAGAAAAATGGGAGAAAAGCGGTGGGCTAGGAAAGTCTTCAGCTACCTCTACATGAGGAATGTTGACACAAGATGGAGAAGGCGGACAAGAAAATTGGCAAGCAAATATTTGGACAGAAGTAGGGGGACCAGCCAGGAATCATCAATTAAGAAAAAGGTTAAGGAAACAGAGAGGGGTCTGTGGAAAACAGGGATGGAGACTAAATCAGCATTAGAAATGTACCGAACGTTCAAGCAGGAAATAGCCAAAGAAAACATTTACGATAATTCTAGGGGCAGCCCATTGTTGTTCGAGGCTAGGACAGGAGTATTGCGGACTAAGACGTACCGAGTCAAGTACCAAGAGATAGACATGCTGTGCAGGGTGTGTGGGGAGGATGAGGAAACGCCTGAACACTTAATAATTTCCTGTAAAGGGCTCCGCCCTATAGTTCAAGGCAATGGGCCAGATTTAGCCAAAGCATTGGGGTTTAAGGATAATGAAGGGAAAATAGACTTTAAAAGGGTAGAAATAACCAAACGAAGGTTAGCTGATTGGTGGCTGAAAGGAAGGCAAGAATAGGTCCACACTATATATTACTATTCACGGCTAGGCGGCCTGTGGCGCCGCCGCCCGATTCAAAGGGTTCAGCCTTATCCATCCATCCATCCATCCATCCATCCATCCATCCATCCATCCATCCATCCATCCATCCATCCACCCACCCACCCACCCACCCATCCATCCATCCATCCATCCATTCACCCACCCACCCACCCACCCATCCATCCATCCATCCATCCATCCATCCATCCATCCATCCATCCATCCACCCACCCACCCACCCACCCATCCATCCATCCATCCACCCACCCACCCACCCACCCACCCATCCATCCATCCATCCATCCATCCATCCATCCATCCATCCATCCATCCATCCACCCACCCACCCACCCACCCACCCACCCACCCACCCATCCATCCATCCATCCATCCATCCATCCATCCATCCATCCATCCATCCATCCATCCATCCATCCATCCATCCATCCATCCATCCATCCATCCATCCATCCATCCATCCATCCATCCATCCATCCATCCATCCATCCATCCATCCATCCATCCATCCATCCATCCATCCATCCATCCATCCATCCATCCATCCATCCATCCATCCATCCATCCATCCATCCATCCATCCATCCATCCATCCATCCATCCATCCATCCATCCATCCATCCATCCATCCATCCATCCATCCATCCATCCATCCATCCATCCATCCATCCATCCATCCATCCATCCATCCATCCATCCATCCATCCATCCATCCATCCATCCATCCATCCATCCATCCATCCATCCATCCATCCATCCATCCATCCATCCATCCATCCATCCATCCATCCATCCATCCATCCATCCATCCATCCATCCATCCATCCATCCATCCATCCATCCATCCATCCATCCATCCATCCATCCATCCATCCATCCATCCATCCATCCATCCATCCATCCATCCATCCATCCATCCATCCATCCATCCATCCATCCATCCATCCATCCATCCATCCATCCATCCATCCATCCATCCATCCATCCATCCATCCATCCATCCATCCATCCATCCATCCATCCATCCATCCATCCATCCATCCATCCATCCATCCATCCATCCATCCTCTAGGGTGCCTCGATACCAGCGCCGCCGTACAGGGTGGTGACACCCTTTGACATGCCCCGCGCCGCCGCCTTTAGTATCATTCGCGTAGTGTCACACAATAATATCTGTTGTTGAGGATCTGCCTTCATAGCCGCACCAAGAACATGTGGAGAAGGTCGAGCCTGGTATTTGTCAAAGGAATGCACCATTGTGCCCTTTCGATCGCTCCCCTTTACACTCGTTCTTGAAAGCTGGTGGCAACCGCCGAGGCTTCAGATTCATACAGATTACATTCCCTCTCTCCTTCTCGGGAAATAATACAATGGAGAGCGACGGATGGCATGTCATCTCGCGACAGAGTATGAAGTGAAACGCAGTTTGTAACAATTATTTTGGTCGCAAAAAAAAAAAAAAAACACCCCGTGAGTTGGCCGCGCTGGAATTTGGCAAGTGGGCTTAACGCTAGTACAACATTTCGCGAAACAGAGATAACAGGTCCTCTGAAACTGCTCTTTTTTAATTATACACAGGAGCAGTTTTACGCGAGGTTTCTGAGATTCGCAATAATATAAAAAGTTGGGTTCTCATGAAAATTAGGTCGTTTTAAGCATATGATTGGCAGCTCGACAAGTCTCAAAGAAACTTCTCTCGTACGTGAGCTGGGAGGTGTAGCGACATCATCTTATGAAAACGGTCGTGAGGAAGCAAGGTTCTTGCGCAGTACAACAGTTCATCCCGAATGCAGCTTTTCCTTCCCTGTATAATAATTACGCATCGCGAGGCGATGTTCACACCCTGTTGTCCCCGCAAGTACTCGTCTGAGGTTAAGCCAAATTTTGGTGAAGCTAAATTTGACTGCCGAATTAGTGCTGTCGCTTGTTTGGCATCCATGGAAAAGTTTTGCGATCGTACATGTAAATATCGCATTACTTCCATAATGTTTTTATTATTTCATCCATTTGCGTGCACACTACAAAATACGCAAAAATGACTGTTTCGTAGCCTATCTTGTTTCAGCGCCAGTTCAAGGGCAAACACAGTGTATGGACGGTGGCTCCTCAAGTCAACAGCTGTCCCGACATTGTTTGATTGCGTGTAAAAATTTAT
This sequence comes from Amblyomma maculatum, assembly GCF_055883805.1. NCBI lineage: Eukaryota > Metazoa > Arthropoda > Arachnida > Ixodida > Ixodidae > Amblyomma > Amblyomma maculatum. Next base: position 3,631,442 of record NC_139353.1, read on the forward strand.
CAGAACTAAACGACATCTTCCGCTTGAAGAGTCGAGTAAAATCCTATAAATGCCTTATCGAACAAACCGTTCCGATTCCAGTGGTTGATTGCGCGGAATACCCAAAGCTTATGAACAGACTGTTAGAGCGGTTTGGGACGATCCGCTTGCGCATTTACTTCAGTTGGCTAAGTCAGCCAGAAAAATCGAATGATGGGTACGGCATCAAAACTGTAGCTGACGGCAACATTTATTAAAAGATGTGTCCTAGGCGTGCATCCAAAATCAGCTTCAAAGTCTTAATGAGGATTGTTTTGGAATAAAATGCCGTGTGAATATGCGACACGTGCCAAGGGTTGATTTACGCATCGTTTTTGCTGTGTTTTTTCTACGGTTTACGATGGGCCAATGCGATACAAATTATTTTCGATGTACGGCTCCCTGAAACGTACACATGGTTGTTCATCTATAGCAATAGACGCAACTGAATGTTATGCACCTCATAAACTCAATTATGGCCGGCAGTGCAAAATACATTGCTTTATAAAACAGCCAGTCGTCAAAATAACCGCATTTGAACATCCGAGACGACGAAAGAGTAAATGCTTACCATCTGCAATTTGATCATTTCCTCTTAAACTACGCATGCTAGCAAGCAGTAGTTGCTTTCACATTTTTTTCTTCGAGCGAAAAAGCGCTCAGGATTGCGCGTATGTGTGTAAAAACGGTACACAGCCGAGCCTGCTAGCGCAAGCGCGTGCTGAATAAGAAATAGGGCCGCGGCTCCATAGCCTGCCGTATCTGAGCTTGCCCCAACATGGCGCCGTCGAAGGCGGTGTCTCCACCCTGTACGGCGGCGCGCTACATCGAGGCACCCTAGGCCGCTCCTTTACGAAGCTGAAGGCCGCTAACGACCGCCTTTCCCGCTACGGGCCTTTATCTCAAAGGGCCCACGACTTTGCCGTGTAGCTGCGCGTCAACCGCCTTTGGAGCAAAGAACCTTAATTCTCAAGGCCTTGCAAGTGCCCGTGTGACAGGGGTATAACACACGCTTTGAAAACCTAAAAGAGCGATAAATGAGGGTTCACAAGGATTCTCATTAATTTGTGCCAGTCCCACGGCGCGTAGGCAAGGCACCTCGGAGAAAGCATATTAAAATTTTGAGGTGCACTATCATTATTTAATTTACAGTCGCCTCAAACACGCAGAAAAGCGCTATTGTGCTGTTGCATTTCAGCATAGCCTCCTTTATACTCTGGTTTCAGCGGCGGATTACAGAACTCAAGCACTTATAATTATATAGCAAAAAACGCGACATATTGGGCACTTGCCGAAAAGGGGCGAGCAGAACCGTTGGTGTACTGATCGAGTGCCCTCGCTGGGCACAACCTTGCTTAACACGCGTGAAGACGCAGTCCGCACATCATACGCGCCTAGTTTTTATCATCCAATGAGTGAGGGTGCGAAGTTACGTCAGCTGTAGTACCCTCGGAGCTGACACGCACCAACAAGCATCAGCGAGCGTAACACCTTCGTAGCAGCCTGGTTACTTTTGGCGGTACAGTTCCACGTTTGACACGTCGTAAACATTTACTGGAAAAGCGCGCATTTTTATTTCATCAACATCTGTTCAGGATACTGACGTTCCGAACTCGATTTCATGCAGAACATGTTGAATCCTGACCAGCGCGAGGCTCTTCTCCCTGGGACCAAACTTCTTTAGGCGTTCGCGCAGGCTGAGCAGGTACATTGTTTCATAGTCGTCGGAATCGACGTGCTGTAACCGACAATGTGCCGTGCCGTCCACCATAGCCCTCATCTGCTCCGTCGCCGTGGTCAACTCGCGCAGCAGGGTATCGGTGCTGCTAGCGACATCGTCGCTGGTGTCGTTCCCGTGGAAATCGTCCTGCTGGCCCCTGGCAGGCTTCGACCTGTTTTCACGGCCGATACCCGTGTCGCTAGTCTTCCGCTTTCGATATGACCGTCCATCGTCGTAGTTTGTGGGCGGTGTCGATTGGGACTTGCCACGCGCGGCGCTGTCCGATGGAGTGTGAGTATTCTTATCTTCCCAGTGTTCTTCACACTGGTCCAGCGTCTCGCAGTCGGGCGGTTCCTGCTTGACAGTGATTGGTGCCTGGATGGATGGAGTTTGAACTGGTTGCCTTGGATCTGGTAGAGTAGCCTACGAGAAACGAAAAAGGCGTTGCCTGTCATCCAGGGGTAAAACGAGTAATATATATATAACTATGGCACGTTGGCCCAGTGGGTCAATCCTATCACAGTATGCACTGTCCAACCTGGAGCGCAAGATTTTGCTCGGCCTTCTCTTCCCCGCCATCGCCACCCGCGGAACACAGATGTCTCGAAGAGTCTGCTGAATCGTTGGGATCCTGAGGGACCCCTCAACCGCTCACGAGCTTCTTTTAAACGCTAAATTGTAGACTCTCTCAAATGGCGCGCTAATAAGTTTACTGGACAAGAGCTACATGCATGCAGGTATCGGCTTCACGTGTACGACGATCGCAACACATACGCAGGAGGTCAAAGTCTCGAGGCAGGACGTCGCCGGCGGCTGGTCTGGCGTAATTATTTCATCCGGCGATGGCACGTTCACCATTGACAGCAGAACACCTGCACAGACACAAGGGGCGGCGTTGGGTGGAGAGCCCGGTACGACATGCCAAGCGAGTGAAGCTCACTCTGTGTGATGGCATCCGGGTGCAGGATGACGCACTCCGACCCTACGTCGCAGCCCTCAGGCAGGCGATTCTGAGTGGCTTGCAATTGCATGGGTTGCAGCTGCATAGAGAATATACACGTATACCTCATGCGGAGGAAATATCTTCCTTTTTTTTTTTTTTTCAAGTAAACGTGTTATCGGCGATTTTGGCGATCTTAGCAGCTCCGACTAATAAGATTGGCTAGCCTTGTCTCCTTGTTCATTTTTTTTTATCCCTTCCTCAAACGATATTTTGCTCTGCGCTTCTATTGCCTCAGAGGACGATCAACTCTTCAATACAGCTCCGCTTGCTGTATTTCTATGAGCCCACATATGCAATATTCCCAGCTTTCTTTGGATTTTATTCACAGTAACGCATTTTCAAATGTCACGCCCGGAACCATTACCCTTCTAGTCATACCGTATTACTTCTCATCATATCTATTGCACCTGGATAGTGTTCTATGCTTCATTATGAACCTGTTCCTTTCTTTTTCTTGACAGATGTTCTTCATGGGTCTTTAATTTTCTTTATCAGTAAATATCCCAAACATTTGTACTGTCTACGACTGTGATTCCTGACCCGCTATCGTTCAGTACTACCCCCCCCCCCCCCCCCCCCCCGACCTCGTTTTTTCAAAACGATTCAAACCCAGTTTTTGCTGTTTCCTTCCCTAGATCTGCCTGCATATCTGCAAAAAGGAACAAACCAGGTAAACATTAGACTTTCGAAGTAAAAAACTCGCTCTCTGGCGTAGGAAAACCGCCGGCATGGAAACAGATCGGTAGGCGGTCAACGTGCAACTGCAGAAAGACAAATCCAGGATACAGGTAAGCGGGATCCCAACGACTGTCACTGGGTAATGTTGATTCGGAGAACACAAATAAATAAGTTTAACATGCAGATTCATTTCCGGGCGCATGAACTCCATTGATCGCGGCGATACTCTAAATTAGAATACAGATTTAAAATTATGTGTACATATAAAAACAGAAAACAAATAAGATAGCTTCATTTCGCACACTGGCCTTTTGGGAGGAAATAACAGCGCCTATAGTGCTCCGAATTTATTTATGAGCAGTGCATGGACGGAAGGCATGCAATAAAATATAAGACCGCTATGATGCGATTCTTTTTTAAATGCTCTAAACAATTCCTGCCATCATTTATTCCACTGACAGCGAGCGCATGCAGACAATGGAAGTGCAGAAAGATAAGAATGAAATTATGCCACTCCGTGGAAAATGAAGCACCATGTCTCGAAATTAATGAGACATGCTCGTGTTAGTTTCCTTGCAGACAGCGCTTGTGTACTCATATATATATATATATATATATATATATATACATATATATATATATAGGTAGAAGAATTTCCCAGGGTTATAGGATGGATAACGAGGTGAAGAACACTATGCTTCTCTTGACGTTTCGGCCGGGGACCGACCGGCCGAAACGTCAAGAGAAGCATATAGTGTTTTTCACCTGGTCTATTTTCTTTCAAGCATATATATATATTATTAATTTTTTCAGTGCGAACCTCCAACAAGAACGTGTGAATACACCGGAAAACCGCTCGGAGATCAGAGACCACTCGCCGATCCTTCCCAGACTATAGTTGGCGGCGCCATCGCAGCGTGATGCCGATCTCGCGAAATTCGTCAAGGTAAACTGTTAACAACACTCGCGATTTGAGGCACCCCTGTCGCAAACGTTTCTAGACGTTCTCGTCTTCGTACTACTTAGTTATTTCCATTACGTAGGCGCATCTAGTCCTGCTTCCGTTACGAAGACCCAGCGTAATACCCGAATTGTCATACGCACCTTGCATGTCACGAAAGGCAACCACCGCGGCCTATTTCAGCTCAGCGCGTTGCTACAAGCAGATCGTATTACAAACGCCTGTCTGAAACCATATTTGCAATTTTCCTCGGTGCCTTTTTTTCTTTATCCCCATTTGTAGCTTTGGTCTGAAAGCCTACACAGCAAACAATATTTTTTTTTTAATAGGGATGACATTTTTCGTTTCTTACTTCAGAACACAATTTTCGCTTTTTTTTTTTTTTTCACCAATTATTATTGCTTGCAGAGGTACGTTTTTTTTTTCTTGGCACCTGTGACATTCTTCTACACTAAAATGTCACGTAGTTTTTTTTTTTTTTTTTTTTGTGGCAATATCAATTAAAGAGTAATCCGTCTCAAAGCTCGTGCAACTGCAACAGGAAACAGGCGGCGTCATATTGCTCTCTGCTGCACGAACATAACTTAATTACTCCTCGGACAGTGAGCGCCACTTCCCGTCGTATCTTTCGGGTGAAGGAAAGCGTAAAGTGTGCCGTCGTGACAAATCATCGCACACGGCTTTCCTACATGATCATTTGCGACAGGGGCAGGAAGAAGTCCAGTGCACCTGTAGGGGAGATTGGCTGGTGACTGGCTGCGTCAGCTGACCGCACTTGTGACGAAAGTGGCCGCTGACAGCAGTCTCGCTTCCGGAGTAGGTGTCGCTGGCGGAGTTCCACAGCCTGCAGGTTGGTCGTCATCGCCATCAGTTAAGTTTTAAAGGGATGGAAATGCCTGAGTGGGACAAAAGCCCCCCTCTGAGCTCATTTTCTATTCCTGTACGGCGTCGGAACCGCGGCAACTTCTACAAATTGCTGTGACGTCACCTACTCGGCGCGATATCATGATCCAGGCAACCATGGCGCGCAACAACATGGCAGTCGCATCGCGTCGCGGCCACACGCGCGAGACATTCCTGTTGTCCGGAAAATCCGCAAAAGAGCCCCAAGGCAGGTCATCGAGAATGGTAGTAAGGACGAGTCCACAACTTGGCAGACGTACACAAGCAGCCTGTGAGCATCACTCATCACAATCACTATCGTGATAGTCTGAATCAGGTACATCGAACGAATTAACGTAGCTTGTGAGGAAACCAGGAGGTTGTCATGATCTGTTCCTGTATTTCAAGGGCCTCCACCTGTTTGTTATCTGCCCCTTCTCACCTTTCAACATTACAGCCATAAGGATCAATGAATATCTGCATTTACAAAGATAAAATGCACACTGAGTGGGTTAGCAGATGTGCGCCACAACCACTGTTCGCAGACTTGGATCAGCTCTATTTATGTCGACCCGAACTCTGTACTCTCACATCGTCAGCAAATTCAACTTGGCAATGTAGAATCACATGGGAAAATCACAAAAGGCAAAAATACATTAGCACTGTAGAGCCATACACATATGAAAAGCAGAAATAATCAAACAGGAATGGCATAACTGTAATACGATCGCTAGCGCTGTCCTGTTCCTGATGTCTGAACTACGCATCACGGCCTTACCCAACTGTAGCTATCTTGATCTGAACAGGCGTGCCTCACCGGGACTTCTGGGACCTGACTAGGAAGCCCAGATGCCTGTAGAGACTCCACTTTGAGATGCGGTCATCATCGACGTCCGCCGCGAGCTTCGCCAGTCTCTCCTCGCGCACGAACCGGTCCCGAACGCTGCGCCAGTGCTTCTTGCAGGAAGCAGCTGTCGAGAAAAAGACCAGCGAGATAGAGACCAATCGTATTTTGTTGAATACATGAGAAGTCCCAGCTAAGATGGACCGAGATTAAAAAAAAAAAACACCTAAGCGTTGTTCCCAACTGAAATCGAGTGAGTCTTGCTGCGAGTCATGTAACGTATCCACTGATATTTATTTTCTTTCCTGTCTGCATGAATAATTCATCATCTTCAACCGGACTGTACCCACTGCAGGGCGAAGGCCTCTCCCATATTTTTCCAGTTAGCCCTGTCCTGTGCTAGCTGCATCCACTTTACCCCTGAGAAATTCTTAACCTCATCCGCCCACCTAACTTTCTGCCACCCTCTGCTCCTCCCTTTGGAATCCAATTAGTTACCCTAAGCGACCATCGGTTGTCCTCTCCGCACTACATGCCCTGATCACGTCCATTTTTTCTTCTTGATTTCCACTAGGATGTCATCAACTTCGAATTATTTCTCTAATATGATCTTCACGCTTCCTATTTCTTAACGTTACACCTACCATTTGGGCTTCATGGCCCTCTGCGTTTTCCTTAACTTAAGTAGAACCCTTTTCGTTAGCCTGCACATTTCAGCCCCATGGTGAGTACAGGTAAGATTCAACTGTTATGCATTTTCCTATTGAGCAATACCGGTTTCCAAATGCACTCCATCCCAATCTTATTCTCCTAGTTATTTCTCTTTCCTGATCCGGGTCTGCGGCTACTACCTACCTGCCCTAAGTTGACATTCATTTATGACTTCCAGTGCTTCTCTACCTATTGCAAACTGTTTTTTCTTCCCTAGGGTGTTGAACATTATCTTTGCCTTCTGCATATTATTGCGAAAGCAATACTACTTTCATTTTCAGCTCCTCGCGTGGCGAGGCCGCGGTAGCTACCATTGACCTTTAGCTTGACCTCTGATATGACGTCATACCATCTGTCGCAAAAACCAGGGGCCCAACTTGTGCCGTCGCGAGGCGAGGCCGCGCGTGGTGGCTGCTGCCTAACTCCTGCGCCAGCCGCGCGCGGCGCGCCTAGCGGTGTGACGTCACAGCTGCAAGAGCAGGGCTCCAACTTGTGCCGTCGCGAGGCGAGGCCGCGCGTGGTGGCTGCTGCCTAACTCCTGCGCGCGGCGCGCCTAGCGGTGTAACGTCACGTTATCTGCTGTAAAACAGGCCGGCCAGAGAGAAAAGAACGGCGAGCTACGGAGACCCAAGAAGAGCGTGAACAGAGACTTTGCGGCGTGCCCAGTATGCCGCTCGGCGACAACGTGCAGCCTCTACGGAAGTTACTCTTATGAGTATGCTCAACGCCAGGGATGACGATACAGAAGGGAGCAGCGTATCTCTAGCTCAACGTGCAGCCTCGACAGCAGAATCTACAGAAGAATCTATGGACGAGCGTCCTGACTTTATGAGTATGCTAAACGCCAACCACTACTACTACTAGTTGTACACAGAATAATCAGGTAATATCACTGCACAACCACAAGTCCAATCACAAGCACCACCACCAGCAACACTACCAGCTGAACTAAGCGTAGCTACGGTATTGCTTTCGCAATCACCAGGCTTAACCAAGCTAAGCCCTCAGCCAATTTTTTTTTTATTTTTAGGCTCATATCCTTTATAAAAATGAGTGTGTAAAGTATGTGTTCCAGTTGGTTACTTACGTAAAGTCAATCAATAAATTTCTCACAAAAAGGATACACAAATGTTGATATCCAGTCCACACCTATCAAATTGTGGCACTCCGAATTGTTGGCTGGGTGTACTGATGTTGTTGACTGACGAATTGTATTGAAGTTGTTGACTTAGCACAGGTTGTCAACACAACACTAATTCTGCCATTAACATTCAAGTTGTTGACTGAGTATGTCGCTGTTACAAGTGTGTTGACTGAGTGTGTTGCAGTTTACAAGTTGTTTCATAGTTGCTGTCTGCACACAACTTTGTCAACCTTGCTGTAAAAGCATCCCACGTCGGCTATTGTACAGTAGCAACCAAGTGACATATATGTAAATGATTCAATTTATATGAGGCAGGTCTGATCAGTTATCTTTTTTTTCGAAGAACATTTATTGGAATAATGTGACATTATTTGAACATAGACACAAAGCACTCATAGCAGAGTCAGAAAACCACACATTGCACCGCCACATCAATATAGCAGCGACTACGGGATTACTGAAGTTGTAAGATGGGAAGGGGGATTGACACCCGGGAGTGCCGTTATCCAGAGTCACACGTAACTCATCGGCCCATCATCATCCATTCAACACCTCCGGCAGGCTCCTCCCCAGGGCCAAGTGGGGACTGGGAGAGCTTTTTAGTTCGAGGTGAGGGCCCTACCCGGACAAGGGGGCCGCCGCGCGATTCCCCCCACAAGAGTGAGTAGCATCTTACGCGAAGACGACCTGCAGCGCCATCGTGGCATTGAGCCAACGAGGCGGACCTTCATGACTACACAACGGGTGTCATTAAGGACGACCATTCCCTGCAGTGGAGTCATAGCGACCCAGTGAGTGTTTCACCCTTAACCGAGAAAATCACAGACGGACCGCACCAATTCTTCGAGAACCTCCGCTCACCAAGAATGCGACGTTCCCACAGCAGGTAGAACGAGACCTCCTTCCGTATCTTTGCAGCTATTTCATGGAGGCCCGGAACCCTGCTGTTGTATGCGGCCGCGCAGCGTGCCAGCCATATTTGGTACGCGCATTCCACGAGCAGGAGGACGAACTGATTAACGGCTACGCCCGGCAACGGATTCAGGTATCGCACAGTCTGGTACAGTATACCCGGAAGAGATTAGCTACACGACGGAGAAGCGCTTCAGGAAGAAGACAAAGAAGACACTGCGAGAATATGTGCACAGTGTCCTCTCACAAATCGGACAAGTTGGTCGCAAGCTGGCCCGTGTAAATGCTGGAGCCTTAATTTGGAGGCCTCCCCTAGCAAAGCGGTACTTAAATGACACTCTGCTTGCTTCCAAAAAGTCTGCTGTGATGTACCGCCAGCTTGGCCTAACATTGACAAGATCATATTGGCGGAGGAGAGGAGAGCCACCTCCGCTGCCTCGTGCAGACAGAAGAGAAAACAAAGAAGAAAGAGAAGGAAGAGAAAGACGCGTGCCGCAACAACAGACGTCGTCCACCACCAAAGTGGTGGCGGGTGCAATGACGGCCTACAACAGATAAAAATTCGGTGCCAGGCCAGCTCCCACCGCAAGCGGCGGTGACCGACCTGTCCCAGCCCCATCGGTTGTGGTGCAGCCTGACTCTCACCACACGAACCACATTAAGGGGAACAGTTGTATATCGAATTTGGTTCTAAAGTATAACCCTATGGTTTGTGATATACAAATTAAATTACATATTGTTACGGACGACAAGGAAGAGGAAGCGGGCAGTGGCGCGGGCAGGAGCGCTCGCGCTAGGCCCGCCGCGAACATTCATTAAACGTCACCTACCATCGTCATCGGTCATGTTCTGTCTCCTGTCTTCATCGGCTTACCGCTTCGTAACATTTGGTGGAGGTGTTGGGTACGACATCCCCATCCTCGCCTTGGAGCATCGAGGCCATCTTCAAGCCGGGACCATCACCGAGGGCCCAGGGACATCGCCGAGCAGCTTCGCCCCAGCCCTTCAAGCTCAGACCTGAACAACTACCACCGCCCAGTCCCCAGCCCGGACCTGAAGACAAGGAGAACAGACCAATCAGAACCGAGATGAAGGACCCGAAAGACCCGAAGGAACCGATGGGCACGAACACGCAACCCCCGCCCAAGCTGCCCGACGTGACCTCGAGCCATCGGTCCCATGGACTCTGGTGACGGATGGTTGACAGCTCCAAGGGAGGCGGATCACCCACGCATCAGACATCGTACCGGCAAGCCGTTCTATTCTTCCTTCTTCCTCTTCTTCTTCAAGCATCCAGACACGCCCATCATCACGACGTAAAATCATTAACATCGCTAAACTTCCTCGTCCACGATCGGGACGATCGCTCGGTGGCCCCGGGTCATGTTACGGACGACAAGGAAGAAGAAGCGGGCAGTGGCGCGGGCAGGAGCGCTCGCGCTAGGCCCGCCGCGAACATTCATTAAACGTCATCTACCATCGTCATCGGTCATGTTCTGTCTCCTGTCTTCATCGGCTTACCGCTTCGTAACAATATAAATAAAAACTAACATTGAATACCTCGAATTGCTAATTAAAACGTAAGCATATCAAATTAGCGACTGAATCCGAAACCCCTCAAACGAATCCGATTTTGATTTGGGACGTTTACTAAGGGGGACATAACTCAGTAACGGGCAGCCGTAAACAAACGGGAGTGGTACCAAACGATTTCTCGTGATGAGATCTATCGGAAATGATGCGTCGTATATGTCAATCACGTGTCGCTAGGCGGCGTATGCGTGAGTGTATAGATATGTCTTCTCGGGTGCTCAATTTTTTTTCTCAGCATAATAAACGATAATTTACTTGTTAACAGGCTATCACATTGAAACTGAGTCTATTGTTTTTCGCGTAAGTAAAATGCGAGAAAACCCAAACATCTGTTCATTTGCAACGCGTTTTTGGTTTTTTGTGCCAGAAGGGTAAAATGAAATAAACATGAAAGCAGACTAATCAGCAGACAAAAAGCACTAAAGGAAGCGAAAGCAAAATCACTAGCAAGAAAAAATGCTAACGGAGTCAAGCTATCTCCTTGAGAATTTTTGAAGATCATCCGTATATGCTTCAGTCAGTCAACCCATAGTTAACAAAATTTACACACATGTTAGTCAACAACTATACGCATTTAGTTAGGTCAAAACATGGTTAACAAACTTTGCACAAATGTTAATCAACAACTACGCTGTTGACTAAAGGTAAATATCCATTTCGTTTACACTTGTTGACCACAGTCAACAACCTGTGTGAAAGCTGTTCACTCCACAGGTTCTCCACAGTCTGTCAACTCTTTGTCAATGCTCATTTTTGTAAGGCTTTCCGCTTTCCCTGTCTAGGTCATCAATCAATCTTTGCAATTCATCCCCTGAGTTACTTAGCAAGACAATGTCATCAGTCATCAGTGAATCACAGATTACTGAGGTATTCTCCATCCACCCTTATGCCTAACTGCTCCCATTCCAAGCCTGAATACTTCCTTTTAAGCAAGCTGTGAGCAGTACAGGGAAGATCCTGTCTCCTTGCCTAACCCTTTTTTTATGGGAATTTTGCTACTTTCTTTATTCAGAACAATGGTTGCTTTGCAGCCACTATATATACATATATCTTCCAGTACTTTCACATACGGCTCGTCTACACATTTCACAATGCCTGCATGACTGCCGATGTTTCTGTTGAGTCAAATACTTTTTCGTAATCAATGAATGCTATGTATCAGGGCTGATTATATTGCGAACATTTTTCTATCATCTGGTTGATGGTATGGACATGATCAATGGTTCAATACCCTTTACTAAAACCTGCTTGCTTGATTGAAGGAGGTTGTCTTGATTCTGTTAGCGATTACCTCAGTAAATACTTTGTACGTAACGGATAGTAAGGAGTAAGCTGATTGGTCTGTAATTTTTCAAGTCTTTAGCATCCCCTTTCTTATGAATTAAGATAATGTTAGCGTTCTTCCATGACTCCGGTACCGTCGATGACATGAGGCATTGCGTATACAGGGTGGCCAGGTTCCCCAGCACGATACCTCCCCTGTCCTTTAACAAATCTGCAGACTGATCTTCTCCAGCTTTCCCGTTTTCATAGTTTCTAAAGCGTTCTTAACCTCTTCCTTCGTCACTCGCGGAACGTCTGACTGATCTTCAATACTGCCTATCTCATTATTGTCGTGACTACTTCGGCTACTATATAGATCAGTATAGAACTCCTCGGCTACTTTGACTATCGATCCTGTCCATATTCGTCCATTATTTGTCATACTCGTAACTAGCCCGACAGCTTGTCCTCTTCGTGATGACATTGCCCACCTTGTCCCTTAGCGCATACATCTGATTTTTGCCTATGCCTAATTTCCTCTTCACAGTTTTAAGGCTGCCGTCGTTCTCTAGAGAGCATGCTCGATTGTTTTCCATGTTATACTTTCTTACGTCTGACACTTTCAGCCTAATGATTACCTTTGACAGCTCTGCCTACTCTATCTTGTCTGTTGGGTTGGAGGCTTTCAAGGCGTTTCTTAATCAAATCTTTCGTCTGCTTGTATAATTTGCCGGTATCCTAACTATCCTACCGCCTACTTTTACCGCACACTCGGTAATGATATCTCGGAAGGTATCGTTCATCGCTTCTGCAGTAAGCTCGTCATCCTCGGTTAACGCTGAATAGCTATTCTGTAGCCAGATCCTGAATTATTCTGCCTTCCCCCTCACGGCTTATTCGTTGAACTTCTTCCTTACTAATCCGTTTCGTTCCCTCTTCAAACCTAGACTAATTCCAGACCTTACCATCCTGTGGTCACTGCATCGCACTTTTCCGATTGCCTCTACATCATTTATAATGCCAGGGTTATAACATAGTACATGTAGTCCATTTCATTTTCGTCTCCCCTTTAGGGCTCTTCCATGTCCACTTCTGGTTCTTCCATTTGCTGAACAAGGTATTCATAATCCTTAAGTTATTGCGTTCTGCAAACTCAAACTACTAACTCGCCCCTGCTATTTCTAGAACGAATGCCATCGTCACCAACTGCCTGGTCACCAGCCTGCTTTGTCCCCTTGACAATGAAGTCGCCCATTAGTACTGTATACTTCGTTTTTACCTTCCCCATTGCCAGTTCTACATATTCATAGAAGCTTTCGACTGCCTGGTCATCATGACTACATGTAGATGCGTGTACAATCTTCAGTTTATAGTGCTTATTAGTCGTAATCACGATGTCTGCCTGTCTCTCATTAATGCTATAGAATTCATCTATATTACCAGCTATATCCTTATTGACAAGGAACCCTACTCCTAGTCCTCGTCTCTGCGGCAAACCTCGATAAAAGAATACCCGCTATTCAGTACCAGTATATGCCTCATTTGGCCCGTGAACCTCACTAAGCCCTATGATATCCCTTTTCATGCCCGCTATGTTCCGCGAACAGCACTATTAAACTAGCCTCACTAGCTAGGGTTCTAGCATTAAACGTTGCCAGGGTCAGTTTCCAATGGCGGCCTGTCCGGGGCCAGAGATTCTTAGCTCCCTTTGCTGCGTTAGAGGTCTGACCGCCGCTGTGGTCAGTTGCTTCGCAGCCGCTGGGGTCTGAGGGCCAGTGGTTTGTTGGAGTGTTTATATAGAGGTAGCTGCCACTGACTACACCAGGCTGTCCAAATCCTGTTCTGGTGAGGGAGTGCATTTCCGGAGGCGTTCGCCGGCATCAGCATGAATAATTAGTCCCCATTAAATTACTAACGTTTTAAGTATCCCTCGAAACGCTCAGATGTCAACAGTAAAGTTGACAAGCACCACGAAAACAGTTAATTGTTTTTGACGAGGTAAAGTTAACATTGCCGTTTTTATCGGCAAAAGTTAAAGCCCGCGAAGTTTAATAACATAACACCAAGTTATAGCGGGCTGTGCGCGCCTGTATGCTCCGCGAATAAACCGCTAGATATACATATTCTAGACTTCTACCGGACATATGTTCAGCGGAAGTGAGGGCCATGCGGCTTGGGATATTTGGATAATTTTGGCGAGATGCTTATTTTTTTTTTTTTTTTCTGGTGGTGGCGATATAGCACAGTTATTAAATAAAACAGCCTCCTCCAGACTGATCGTTCAAAAGATCCTTGGCCAAGGTGACGAGGGCGCATTGTAAGTTCAGATCCCGGAAGGCAACCCAGATAAGCCACGGTGGGAGCGGTAGCTGGTATTGAACATACTACCTGAGACGCAATTTTGACAAAAGCAACAACAAATAAACTAATAATTTTGAAGAGTTGCAAGAGATTTCGCATCCGTTTGCAGGATGTATATAATGACTGATATTTCTATAGTGTGTCCTCAATACGTCTAGTAGTGTACAAACGCGGGAGCATCAGCTGAGCTAGATGATGGCTTTAAAAATGTATAAATGCGACTAGAAATATTTTTCAAAAAGTCGACTGGACATCCTGCACATATTATCATACGTCTTGCTAACATTTAGTAAGCGTCCCAGCAGTCATTTCAGACATCGTTGCAGCTCGCTTATCTTGGTGAGACGCCTTACTATATCCGTTCAGTAGTCGGACCGGTGTTCAGTTCTCTTCGTGATGTCAAAACATCGCATACCTGTATATATAGTGAGCAGAACAACTGTCTCAGTGACTACATGAGTTCACTAGAAACCAACGTCATACTGTACCCGCATTGCCCTTAGCGGTGAATTTTCAACGTTCGAATTTGACTTTTCTTTCACAATGCATTCGAGCTGAAATTTCGGTGCTCACGCACCCCGGTATGACGGCTGAGTCGGGCTGATTGGTTCATATTGACGGAAACCACCGTACAGCGCTAAATAACGATAAGCGAGAGAAGAAGCGTCCGTCCTCTAAGCTTAGAAGCGTCTGAGTGCAGGCGTCTATCCTCTCATCTCTGCACGTTGTGGCAGAAAACTTGTACGTTAAATTTAACTCTGTAACTTCGTAACTCAGTATAAACAGCAAACATGCAACGTATACGTATGAGACGTTTTGCGTGCTCCAAGCCAATTAAGCGACTGCGTTCAGCGAACTGCACACGCTGTTATACCAAACGATTGAGCTCTGCTCTAACGACGCTTGCGCCGTAACTTCTAGGGCCTGAAAGGTTATATTTTTATGGTAGCATGCTCTACATGTATACTATACAAACGTAGCTTTTTTGATGCCTAGAAAATTTGGGTAAAGTAGGCCTTTAAGGAGCCGTAGTTCGATATTCATCCACTGTGATCCCTTCCAGTTTCCTGCTTCAAACAAACGTCCGGGCTGCGCGAGATTCAGGACTTATACTCCCCCATTAATGATTCCCTGCTTTCCCCACGTCTGCAACAAAATCCAAAGAGAGAGAGTAAACTCTAATTGTTTAACGAAATAGCGTGGGTGGTTTCCTCAGTCCAGGATACCATTGGCCTGGGCTGTCCCCGGGCCCTGGTGTGAGCAGGCTGCGCTGCTCAGAGAGACCCGTGTGGGCCAGCTCTGCCTCCCACTCCGCTTGGCTGAGCGCTCGAGCTTTATATTTCTCTAAATGCTCTTTGCAGTTCCATATTATGTGAAGGATGTCCGAGACTTCACCGCATGCAGTGCATGTGTTATTTGTGAATTTTTCGGGCCAGATTTTGTGGTACTTTGCTAGGTTTGGGAATGTCCTAGCCTGTATGTTCCTCCATGGTTACTGCCTCCTGTCTGCTGAGATCTTTGTGCGGTTCTGCGTATCGTTTTCTTTCTAATTTGAAGTACTGTATTAGTTCCGCGTATGTGAAAGGGGTTGAAGGCTCTGGAGCAGCTGGCGCAGGTGCCCGGAAAGTATGCCCTCGGGCTATCCTGTCGGCAGCCTCGTTGTCGTCGATTCCCTCGTGTGCCGGTATCCACAGGATTGTGTGCTTCATGTCGCCCGTCTTTTTTTCCTGCTCCACTAATCGGTGTACCTGTTTGAATACGCGTCCCAGGAGGAAAGCACGACAGGCCTTTTGGAAATCGCTGAGTATTATGTGTTTTCTACCTTGGCTGCTGGCGTGTTTAAATGCAAGGGCGATTGCAACTTCCTCTGCATCTTCTATGTAGTTATTGGTCTTGATCGATGAGCTGGTCACCTCTCTTCCGGTGTGATCAACTGTGGTGGCTACCGCCGCTTTTCTCCCCAGATATGGACTGGCGTCTACATAGAGTATGTCGCTATTGTTTCTGACGACGTTGTTTTGTATGTGGGGACATCTCGCTTTTCGTCTTTCGCTGTTGTGTAGGGGGTCCATGTATTTGGGAATTGGAAGGACCTGGAGTGGCCGTATATAGTAACGATTATTTCCAGAGTTCGTTTTGATTGCACCTGCATGCTATTGGTCAGCCTTGGCCTTATAGATAATGGAGCCTGCGGATTACGTTAGTAGCTGTAGTTAGTAGACAGAGCCACCAAACGCGGCCTCGCATGCAGTACCTACAAACGACAGAGAGCGCAAAAAAATGGATCAGGAAAATGAACCATTATAACGTACACTGCGTAAGTCTGCGCTCATTTGATACTTGATCGACACAAACGCACTGCACTTACGGGAAGCATTCATGACTTGCGAGACGGCCCTCCACGCTTGCGTTCGCTTGTGGAAGTCTCTGACGTCTGGGTGCGCCGGGTCGTAGAGCAGCGGGTGCTTTTCAACCGCCATGCAGAGCTTCTCTAAGTTGACCGTCCCACTGCAGTTTGCTGCCGCCATATTGAGCCGCAACAGACCGCGCCGAAAGCGCTCCGGCACCGCTACGCACCCGCCTAGACGACAGATGCGCAGGACATTGCGTGTTCGTCGATCGGCGTTTCCATGCGGCCTGTGTATCTACAAAAACGCTGCCGCGTTCGACCACCGCGACGGAGTTCTGCACACACCGCCAACGAAGACAACTCCGAAAAGGCTGCGTTTCAACCCTGTTTTGAATGGACCCGCAGCACTCCACCACTAGCTCGACTGAGGACAACGTTACCGGGGAGGAGCCCTTAGCGCGCTGTATGTATGTATGTTACCGAGGGAAGGAAGGAGCAAGTCGCGAACCGCGTTGCGTTCGAGCATGCGAACGCGATACGCAGCGTGCGCGTTGCCATGACAACAAGCAACGAGCAAAAGCGGCACCAGGCCGAACGGCCAAGTAGAGAGAGTGGGGAGAACCCAGCATTGATCGGCGTCTCTCCCTTGAAGCGGAGGGCGGCTAGGCTAGCATGCGCGCGTCGGCACGTTGCATCGTCTGCTCCGGCACATTTGCGCTGCGAATGTTACCCTCGGTTTGCGTGGTCAAAACGAACAAGTTGCGGCAGTGCTAGGCTTCTTTAAAAGTTTGATTAGATGCTCACTGAACAGGACGCCAATATTGCCTGATCCTCAAGTATTTTGATTTCTGCGAACACTACTTATTTGAACAAGAGCTTTTTAACTGATGGAGCCGTGCTACCGGAACTATAGATGAGGGGGGTCAGTCGCTCCCACTGCACTCCTTGTTCTTGCACCCCTGGCTTGAGACACGCAGATAAACCGAATAGACTCTAGATCACTGCCTAGCCGAGGAAATGGAGTATGAAGGTGCGTAAAATGCATTTATTTAATTTCGGCAGCTCATTGCAAATATCTCGATGTAGACGCATGGCAGCGCCCACCTGAAGATTTCACCTGTAGTATCCACTTACGCAGGGCACAGTGCCTGCGCTGTTTGTTTTGATGAGACGTCGGATTTGGCAGATAATACGTTTATTTCAATAATGTGGTGGTTGCACACGAACGCCTCTCAAATGCAGTATGCACTATGCATTTCAAAGGCATATAATCCCGAAATAGCAATGACAGTGTGGTGTCTGGTAACAGCGACAGCCGCTCCGATCAGCACTGCTTTGTGATGTTTTTTGGAGGATAGCGGGTGAAATGAACTGCAGATATGTCACTTTTGGTAGTCTGGCAACACTGATTGTCACTGCTAACTATAGTGCGAATTCTGGTTTGTAATATGACAACGCAGATGGGACCGGCCTGTTTGTACCCTTCGCAAAACCCTGTATTTGGTAAGGCTTTCTGTTTTAATGGAACATATATATCAGTATTCATGCAACAAAAGACAAGTGCTCCTTATGCTGTGTCACTTTTTCTTTTTCTCGTGCGGGGTGTGTGAAGATGACAGCTTATTATGTAAAACTTCGATAAACTTCAAGAGTCACCTCACCACCTTCTACTGTTGACAACAACAGTAACGCCAAGAATAATTTAGAGCAGCGTCCATGCAGATATCCTCCGAATTATTTATCTTGCGACTGCAGATTTGACCTACTGACTATGCGAGGCGTGTCAGACTATGAGAGAATATTGCACAAATAATGTTTGTTGGAATACAGCACGCTCCATGATATAAGGGACATACCCTACGTGTAGTGCAGACAACTACATTGCATTGTGTGTTAACCGCTGAAAGTATAAAATTGAGCTACAAATATGTGTTGTTCTCCTTCCCTTTTTTTCATGCATCTTGCCTTTAACTAACAAATGTTTCGCATCACAATGTTTACCACTTCCTGACTTCTTGACACACGAGGAGCCTTAGCATGAAATAAGTGCTTTGGGGTGAGATGTAAATTAGGCGTGCAATGAGTAACTCCCCCTGAAGTGATTGTATGTATACTTTCCAGTATAATAGGACATCACATGTTTATCTCAGCACATGGTTGTAATCAGAGTACACTAGGTGAACGAAATTGAGTTTTACTTTCCAAGCAGTTGTATCGGTAGTTGGCTTACTTTATAGTAGTTGAGCCGGCAACCAGGGCGCAGCACGAGCGCCACCAAAAAGATGTGTGCGGTGAGCGCTAAATAAACTTCGCTTTTCACCCTCCGCGCTGGTTGTGTGTGGCTGACCTGACAATACATAGTGTCAGAAAAGACAAAGACGCCACTGACATGCAGGGACTGAAAGCCCCGGAGCCGCCCCAGTTCTCTGGAAACGTTGCCGGGAACTGGAGACGTTTCAAGCAACGCCTGTAAATTTTCATGACAGCGACAGAACCGACGGTGGCCTGAAGCAGCGCACAGAAGACGGCATTGCTATTGCACGTGGCTGTTGAACAAGCCGTCGACGCATACAACACGTTCGGACTGGAAGGCTAGACTACCTTCGAAACGGTGCTGAGCAAGTTCAGTGCTGTTCGCTGAAGAAAAATGAGACCTGCCAGCGTTTCGTCTTTCGCATGCGAGAGCAAGCTGAGGGTGAGTCGTTCGAGCAGTTTTACCGGGATCTGCTGCTGAACTTCAGCTGAGCCAAAGCTTGCGATTTCGGCAGTTTGGCTGATTCCATGATTCGAGACCAAATCGCACATGGGACGGCAATAAGGAACTCCGACAAAGGCTGCTGCGCGAACAGGACTTAACCCTTGAGAAAACGGTCGACATGTGTAAGACAGACGAGTTATCGACCAAGCAGAGTAAGCTGTGGAACGAGCAGGAGCAAACGATTCCCTCTATGAGCCAAGGGTCCAGGAAACAGGGGACGAAGCCACGAGCGGCGATCAGACAACGCTGCAACAAGTGTGCTTACGTTCACAAGGGGCCAGCTTGCCCGACAGCAGGTAAAGAGTGCCACAAATGCAACAAAAAGGTCATTTTACATCGTGTTGCACACGATCAACCATCCACGAAGTTAACGAGGAGCCAACATCTGAGAACGAATTTGATATTCTAGAGGTATAGACCAACACCGTGTTTACAAACAAAGGGGGCGCTCGCGACGCCGCAGCCGACTGGGGGGGAAAAGTAGGGTTAGCGCCCATAGGTCTATATGGAATCGAAATATTCCAAAGCAGTTTTCTCATTTGACGGGGCACCTATGATGTTTGTTATTCGGTACAAAGCAACTATGAACATCATAGAACATATCGTGAAAATATGAAATCTCATTACCGAGGCGAAGTATTTTTAGAACACCGTGAAACGTTGGGGGTACGAGTTGGGAGGGCGACCTGTCGTAACACATGTAAACACAACTTACCGCAACATTTTTCTTGTTTCGCAGAGCATCAGAAGGGGTGGCCGGTCGGTAAACGTTGGCCAGTGCTTTAAAAAATTGTGCGACAAAGTATTCTGCGTCATTGCGGAGACAACCCACTTTTAAAACTCCCCAAATAACCTTTGTTGTGAATCCAGACACCCCCAAAAGGCAAGATGGGTGAAGCGAATCGCGCAGTCTTGTTTACAGTCTGATATGCTGCGGCATAAGGTAAATAACTTGACAATACTGTCACCCCAGTGATACATCCTAGAGAGAATTACATTTAAAACGCAGTTATCAAACGCCATACGACAATATGGACCGAACGAGAATCGCGCATTGCAGCATACGACGCCTCTGCAGCTTCGGGGCGTCCGCTAGCGACGGCGCCGGTGGTGCATGGTCGTCTGCAACTGTGCGCGGACAGTTTATCGTGCTGTGAACAGTCCCGTAAATCGTCACACTTGCAGTACTTGTAAGGGAATGTAGTGTGCGATGCAGCAATGTCGGGCTACGTGAAAAGCTTGTCGGAATCGGATAAGCAGCGTTACGATGAAAAGCTGCACATTGACGTCGTTGTGCACCCGGGCCCATTTGCTATGCTTGAAACACATTGGGAAGTCCTCCAGACTGACGTGGGCGCTCTTAGACTATTGGGAATGGCAAACATTGTAGTGTTTTTGATTTTTTCTCCGAATCGCTGCACTACAGAGACCGCCCAGGTAGTCCCTGGAGGCATACAATTGTTTTGAATCAGGTGGGTGCGCGCAAGCCGCAAGGTGATCAACGGGCACATATGCTAGTCAAATATTTTTTCGTTTTTTTTTTTTTCGTGGCATCGCTATGGCTGTCATATATCGTCCTGCGCTTGATGTGCGGTTTCCTCGTCTTATTTTGATTCTTTCCGTACGGCGCAGACCACGCACCGCGTGCACGGACGTTGTTCGCTTACGACTTGCTCACCGCACGCATGTATCGCGACGCAATTACTTATTCATTCCTTTTAATACTTACCGCCTCTACTTAGCCACGATCGATGTTTTCAGAACGCAATAATGGAGTGCCCGTTAATTTGCGTTTTATTCCTCTCAGTGTACAAAATGAACCGCGTCTCGACGGCATCATTACTGCCTTACCAGCCATTGCAATCTTTTTTTTTTCTTCCGCCATGCAGCATGATGTTGGGGTGTGGTACAAGACGTTCACCAAAAAAGAAAAAGAAAAAAAAAGCCGCTTGGGCGTCTCGCATCTAGACGTGAGGGTTCGTCTGGAAACGCATCGCACTATACTTACTGATAAATATGCTTTACAAAGATGTTAGACGCGAAATGTTGTTGCATACGTATATTGATGGTCTTAGAATAGTGCACCAGCTCAATTAACAAACGACTGTTTTCGGAGCCACGAAGTCAGCTTCTTTGCGGTTCTTTGCATATATTTTGTTCGGGCCGCGCTACCGCAATGCATTTCTAAATCGGATTCTAGACAACGAGGGGTTTTAAAAGTAGATTGCCTCCGCAATGACGCAGCACACTTTGTCACACATATCTTCAAAGTGCTGGCCAATGTTGCTCTGGTGCTCTGCGAAACGAGAAAAATGTTGCGGTAAGTTGCGTTTGCATGCGTTTCTATGTGTCGCCCTCCCAACTCGCACCCCCATACGTTTCGCGGTGTTTTAAAAATATTTCGCCTCGGTAATGAGATTTCTTACTTTCATGATCTGTTCTAGGATGTTCATGGTTGCTCTGTACCGAATAAAAACTTCATAGATGTCCCGTGAAATGAGAAAACTGCTTTGAAAATTTTCGGTTTCCTGTATTTTTAGGGGCGCTAAGCCTTTTCACCCCCAGCTGGCCGAGCCTGGCGACACAAGCGCCGCCACATCGTGCTTACGGAAGCCAAGAGTGAGTGGCTCGTACCAGCGAAGGTGGGAGGTATCGACGTTGAATTAAAAATTGATACCAGGGTGCAGGCGAACCTTTTGCCATTGTCGTGTTGGAAACGAATGGGACACAAAGCGCCGCTTCGGAAGAGCTTCTCAATTTTGCGCAGCTACAATGGAGGCGTAATTGCGCATGTTGGTAAAACACAGTTGCCAGTGGCCTGCAATGGAATGGAGCAGGTTGTCGAGTTCATCGTCGAAAAATCCCGTACTCCCATCCTGGATCTTCATGCCTGTGAGCTCTTTGGATTTGTCAACCGCGTTTTTGCAGTCACCTGCGACGATGTGGTGAAGGAGTTTCCGGAGGCATTCCGCGTTGGAAATTAAAGTTTTACCACCACCACCACGGCCTGGGATGCATCAAACGAACTTACCATATATGGTCCTAAAGGATGGAGACACCCCTACAGTACAAGCAGCTCGTCGGGTGCCAACCGCTAGAGCAGGACTTGAAGCGCTTATCCGAGGCCGACATGATCAAGAAGGTGCAGGAGCCAGCGGACTGGGTGATTCCCTTGGTCATTGCTTTGCAGAAGAATGGTCAACTTAGGATTTGCGTAGACCCCAGGGCTATAAATAAGTGGGGGAAACGAGAACACTATCAGCTGCCTAAACGTGAAGATATTGAGGCTGAGCTAGCTGGTGCTCAATGGTTCTCAACTCTGGATGCCAACTCAGGTTTCCATCAGATCCCATTGGACCCAGAAACTGCAAGAATATTTACTCTTGCCACCCCTTTCGAAAGGTACCAGTACTTGCGGCTGACATTCAGCATTCCCTCGGCCCCAGATGTATTGCAAAACACTATGTGTCAGATCCCCTTCATGGATCACTGCCTTGTCGTGGCGGAGGGGCTTGCAAAACTCGATGAAGTCGTGAGCTCTGCTGTGTAGGGCCACCCAAGATAGACAGGTCACGGCAGAGAGTTCTGACAAAATGTTATACACTGGAGAAGGTAATGGCAATCCACTCCAGTACTTCCTGCCAAGAAAACCCAATGACCAGTCACAATAGCATTAATGATATGGCGCCGGAAGATGAGCCCCCCAGGTTGGAAAGCGTCCCACATGTTACTGGGGATGAACAAAGGGCGATTCCTAGTAGCTCCAGGACGAATGAAGCGGCTCGGCTAAAGCCAAAAGGACGCTCAGTTGTGGATGTGTCGGGAAGCGACCGGAAAGTCCGATGCTGCAAGGAGATATATCACATAGCAACATGGAATGTAAGATCTATGACGCAAGGTAAACTGGCTGTCGTCAAGCGAGAAATGGACAGATTGAACATTGATATCTTGAGTATCAGCGAGCTCAAGTGGACCGGAATGGCAAAATTTAATTCCGGCGACCATGATGTCTTTTATTGTGGGCACGAATCCAGGAGAAGGAATGGGGTCGCTCTCATAGTAAATAGAAGAATGGGCAAAGCAGTGCTAGGGTACAACCCCAAAAACAACTGAATGATTTCACTTCGGATCCAAGGTCATGCCTTTCAACATAACAGTTATCCAAGTCTATGCACCAACCACTACTGCTGAAGAAGCTGACGTTGAGAGATTTTATGCTGACCTGCAATGCCTTTTAGACCGCACTCACTCATCAGATGTCCTTTTTCTCATTGGAGACTGGAATGCTAAGGTGGGGAGTGAAGAAATATCCGGAATTACAGGCAAGTTCGGTCTCGGTGAGGCAAATGAAGCTGGGCAGAGGCTAGTAGAGTTTTGTCAAGAAGACAACCTGACCATACCGAATACTCATTTTCAACAGCACAAGAGGCGCCTGTACACATGGACTTCACCGGATGGTCTGTACAGGAATCAGATTGATTATATTCTTTGCCGGCAGAGATGGAGAAGCGCTATACAAGCAGTAAAAACAAGGCCTGGGACCGATTGTGGCACCGATCATCAGCTTTTTAGAAGAACGGCTGATTGGGCGAGTCGGTGAACCATGATGGACAGTAATGTATATTGCGCAAAAAGACGAGACAAAGAGGAGAAGTGGACAACGACGGCGCAGAACTGACAACTGAATTTATTCGAAGAACGGAAGAGTATATATATAAGTACACACACTTGTTGTACCCACATGAGCATAGTCAAAAATGCATAAAAAATCTATATCAACACAGTAAAACTCCCCCCATCACACGCACGTGGTGAAAACTGCCGACGCACTAACGATTGTGCAGCATGGTCATCTCATTTTCTGTCAACGCGACGGACGTATTACTAACACAAACATTTTGCTTTCGGTTAATATGGAACGCCTCGGCGATTTCTCGAGTAGTCTGGTCTTTATGAAGAAACAATATATTAGTATCAACGAAGAAAGGTACACACTCACACGCGTTACAATGTTTTGCTAAGTTAGTATCATTCTTTTTTAAGGACTGCGCATGCTCCATCAGCCTAATGTTGATGCAACGGCCTGTCTGCCCAATATACGTACGGCCACAGGACAATGGTATTTGGTATACTACACCCATCCTACAACTAATGAAACTCTTGGCGTGATTGACCTGGCATCTGTTCTTACTTCTTGTGCCCCCCAGCTTTCTTTGAACCGCTGCACCTACCTTGCCAATCTTATTAGGGGCTGAAAACAACACCTGTACGCCATATTTTGCGCCTACTTTTTTAAACCGATGTGATAATGCATGTATATAAGGCACAACTGCAATTTTATTTCTTTCATTTTTTCTTTCTATCTGTCCGGAACACTTCAGAGAACGCAGAACCTTATCAGCACTAGCTACAAGCACTGAGTCTGGATAACCAGCCTCCCTACATCTGTTAGCTTGGATTTCAAGGCTATTATACATTTGATGTGCACAAGACTTATTGACAGCCATCCTAAAACAAGCTGTTACTATTCCAGATTTAACAAGTTTGGAGTGACATGACTTGTAGTTTAAAAGAGGCTTTACACTCCTAGGAGAGTACTGCCAACACACATGATTCATATTAAAAGTCAACTTTAAATCTAAAAATTGCAAAACATTTTTCTGAGGAACCTCAAAGGTGAACTTCAGTCCTGTACCATTCCGAGCAAAAATGTCAAGAATTTGAGGCACATTTACAGCATCCAAGGATCTAACTAAAACAAGAAAATCATCTACGTATCGGAATATACGAATGATCTTTCCTGTTAGGTCGCTCTCTATTTTTCGGTCGACATAACTAAGATAAATGTTACTGAGAACGGGGGCTACTTTAGCGCCTATGCACACGCCAGACTTCTGCATGAATAATTTATCGTCCCACATTACATAGGTGTTCTGAAGATAAAATGACAAAAGTTCCAGGAAGGATCCAACAGTTATACCGCACTCATTTCGAAATAAACACTCATCATTATCCTCTGTGATGCAATTCTTCACACATTGTAGAAGTTGATTATGAGGAAGAGAATAAAACAAGTCAACCACATCTATGCTAAAGCCAGAGCAAGAAGCCATATTCTCGTTGAAAAGATGCTTTACAACGGTCTCTGTGTTAGGCACAAGAAACGGGTCAATAACGGAAAGTGCTGACAAATGATTGTTAAGGTAAGACGATACGACTACTTGCCAAGTCTGGCGCTCAGAAACTATTGCCCGGAAAGGGATGCCAGGCTTATGCGTTTTTGCTGAAAAGAAAATTTCAAGAACTGGAAGTTCAGCTTTCTTTACTTTGCTTGCCAAATTCTCTAGTCCAAATTCATGCAATAACGCCACAGCCTCTTTCTTGCACTCAACCGGATCCTTTCTGCTCACTCTAAAATGCTTCCTTACTGACTCACATGCTTTTTCTGAAAACTGTTTCTCGGACAGTACAACAAAGTAGCCTTCTTTATCAGACTGCACAACGTGCAAACGATTGTCACACAGGTAATTGACCAATGAGCGAAACCTGTTACTACGCCGACCACTAGACTTGCTACTGGCTACCGCATCAACACACTCTGAAATACACCTAGACCTATCATCGAACTGAGCTTTGGACGATACACTGCGAGCAAAAGCCAACTTCTCAACCGTTAACATCCCAGGGTCAAGACAGAACTTTGGTCCGAGGCGTAAAGTCTTTTCATGCTTAGAATCCAAAGCGACATCATCCAAGACCAAAAGCTTTCCTTCTGATGCCGGTCTTCTCGTACCTTTTGGGAGGGTTGGACGGACTGCGCTCCAAAGGAATTCCGTCAGCTGATCGGTAGTCTTACACCACTCACGAAACACACGCTGATTACGGAGAGTGTTCTCAACCAGGCACTTAGTCCGAAGTACGTCCTTGAACAGCCTCGCCTGCCGCCACCATTCACTCCTGAGAATTCTGCAAATTCTTCTGTTGTGCCCCGTAGAAGGTCGTAACCAGCCACAAAGTGCTTGCACATCCGGAGGGCAGGTATCGTATCGGCAATGCCACGACGCAGTGCGGGCTCGGCAGATACACACGGCGATGATGGGTGACAGTATTGCTGGGTTAGACAAATCGATGTTTCGACACAAAATAGAAGCCCATGTACAAGAAATGAACTGTAGAAGAACGGCTGATTGGGCGAGTTGGTGAACCATGATGGACAGTAATGTATATTGCGCAAAAAGACGAGACAAAGAGGAGAAGTGGACAACGACGGCGCAGAACTGACAACTGAATTTATTCGAAGAACGGAAGAGTATATATATAAGTACACACACTTGTTGTACCCACATGAGCATAGTCAAAAATGCATAAAAAATCTATATCAACACAGTAAAACTCCCCCCATCACACGCACGTGGTGAAAACTGCCGACGCACTAACGATTGTGCAGCATGGTCATCTCATTTTCTGTCAACGCGACGGACGTATTACTAACACAAACATTTTGCTTTCGGTTAATATGGAACGCCTCGGCGATTTCTCGAGTAGTCTGGTCTTTATGAAGAAACAATATATTAGTATCAACGAAGAAAGGTACACACTCACACGCGTTACAATGTTTTGCTAAGTTAGTATCATTCTTTTTTAAGGACTGCGCATGCTCCATCAGCCTAATGTTGATGCAACGGCCTGTCTGCCCAATATACGTACGGCCACAGGACAATGGTATTTGGTATACTACACCCATCCTACAACTAATGAAACTCTTGGCGTGATTGACCTGGCATCTGTTCTTACTTCTTGTGCCCCCCAGCTTTCTTTGAACCGCTGCACCTACCTTGCCAATCTTTGTCATTTTATCTTCAGAACACCTATGTAATGTGGGACGATAAATTATTCATGCAGAAGTCTGGCGTGTGCATAGGCGCTAAAGTAGCCCCCGTTCTCAGTAACATTTATCTTAGTTATGTCGACCGAAAAATAGAGAGCGACCTAACAGGAAAGATCATTCGTATATTCCGATACGTAGATGATTTTCTTGTTTTAGTTAGATCCTTGGATGCTGTAAATGTGCCTCAAATTCTTGACATTTTTGCTCGGAATGGTACAGGACTGAAGTTCACCTTTGAGGTTCCTCAGAAAAATGTTTTGCAATTTTTAGATTTAAAGTTGACTTTTAATATGAATCATGTGTGTTGGCAGTACTCTCCTAGGAGTGTAAAGCCTCTTTTAAACTACAAGTCATGTCACTCCAAACTTGTTAAATCTGGAATAGTAACAGCTTGTTTTAGGATGGCTGTCAATAAGTCTTGTGCACATCAAATGTATAATAGCCTTGAAATCCAAGCTAACAGATGTAGGGAGGCTGGTTATCCAGACTCAGTGCTTGTAGCTAGTGCTGATAAGGTTCTGCGTTCTCTGAAGTGTTCCGGACAGATAGAAAGAAAAAATGAAAGAAATAAAATTGCAGTTGTGCCTTATATACATGCATTATCACATCGGTTTAAAAAAGTAGGCGCAAAATATGGCGTACAGGTGTTGTTTTCAGCCCCTAATAAGATTGGCAAGGTAGGTGCAGCGGTTCAAAGAAAGCTGGGGGGCACAAGAAGTAAGAACAGATGCCAGGTCAATCACGCCAAGAGTTTCATTAGTTGTAGGATGGGTGTAGTATACCAAATACCATTGTCCTGTGGCCGTACGTATATTGGGCAGACAGGCCGTTGCATCAACATTAGGCTGATGGAGCATGCGCAGTCCTTAAAAAAGAATGATACTAACTTAGCAAAACATTGTAACGCGTGTGAGTGTGTACCTTTCTTCGTTGATACTAATATATTGTTTCTTCATAAAGACCAGACTACTCGAGAAATCGCCGAGGCGTTCCATATTAACCGAAAGCAAAATGTTTGTGTTAGTAATACGTCCGTCGCGTTGACAGAAAATGAGATGACCATGCTGCACAATCGTTAGTGCGTCGGCAGTTTTCACCACGTGCGTGTGATGGGGGGAGTTTTACTGTGTTGATATAGATTTTTTATGCATTTTTGACTATGCTCATGTGGGTACAACAAGTGTGTGTACTTATATATATACTCTTCCGTTCTTCGAATAAATTCAGTTGTCAGTTCTGCGCCGTCGTTGTCCACTTCTCCTCTTTGTCTCGTCTTTTTGCGCAATATACATTACTGTCCATCAGCTTTTTGTTGCCAAATTTAAGCTTCGATTGAGGAAAACGCAGAAAACTAGAAGGCCTTTCAGGTATGATCTGGATCAAATTCCATCAGAATATGCTGTTGAAGTGAGGAATCGATTTCAAGAATTAGATCTAGAAGACAGAGCCTGAAGAGATGTGGACTGATGTTCGTGATATAATACAAGAAGTTGCTACTAAGGTAGTTCCAAAGCAAAAGAAATGCAAGAAAGCAAACTGGTTATCTGAAGAGGCTTTGCAAATAGCTGAGAAAAATAGGATGGCAAAAGTTATGGGGGAAAAAGAAAGATACAAGGCTCTCAATGCAGATTTTCAGAAAATAGCAAGGAGAGATAAGAATGCCTTCCTGAACATGCAGTGCCAAGCAGTTGAGGACAACAGCCAATTGAGGAACACAAGAGCTCTGTATAAGACAATCAAATATATCATAGGAAGCTTCTGTGCTAAGCTGGGCGTGATAAAGGACAAACGAGGCAGGGACCTCACTGAAGCCTCAGAGATAAAGAAGAGGTGGCAGGAATACACAGAAGAACTGTACAAGAAGGACCCGGATGTGCAAACCCAACATAAGCCATCGCCTGAAATCCTGCTTATTGCCTACACCGAGCGTCCACGTGCTGCGTCCGCCAGATACCTGTTTGTGCCTGCGCTTTGCTGTTGGACTGTTGGAGGGCCGTCGGCGACACTTTATCATCCGGCAGTCAGCTGCGCTTGCGCAGCTCGAAGGGCCATCGACGTCACAGGAAGGCTATAAAATCCGCTGTCTAGCCCATCCTCAGCACCATTCCGGAGCAGTCCAGGACGCCGTAACGTTGAGCTGCAACTAACTGCCTGCTTCATTCTGTGCAGCCTGTCATCGGGAAAAAAATCCTCAAGCCATCGCCTGAAATCCTGCTTATTGCCTACACCGAGCGTCCACGTGCTGCGTCCGCCAGATACCTGTTTGTGCCTGCGCTTTGCTGTTGGACTGTTAGAGGGCTGTCGGCGACACTTTATCATCCGGCAGTCAGCTGCGCTTGCGCAGCTCGAAGGGCCATCGACGTCACAGGAAGGCTATAAAATCCGCTGTCTAGCCCATCCTCAGCACCATTCCGGAGCAGTCCAGGACGCCGTAACGTTGAGCTGCAACTAACTGCCTGCTTCATTCTGTGCAGCCTGTCATCGGGAAAAAAATCCTCAAGCCATCGCCTGAAATCCTGCTTATTGCCTACACCGAGCGTCCACGTGCTGCGTCCGCCAGATACCTGTTTGTGCCTGCGCTTTGCTGTTGGACTGTTGGAGGGCCGTCGGCGACACTTTATCATCCGGCAGTCAGCTGCGCTTGCGCAGCTCGAAGGGCCATCGACGTCACAGGAAGGCTATAAAATCCGCTGTCTAGCCCATCCTCAGCACCATTCCGGAGCAGTCCAGGACGCCGTAACGTTGAGCTGCAACTAACTGCCTGCTTCATTCTGTGCAGGTACGTGTGTGAGCCTTCTTTTACTTAAGGTGCTTGTTGCTATATAGCGGCTCTTGGACTGCTCCGTCCGTCTGTACATGATATTATGGGAGACAAGGCACCTTCGACTATAAAGGAAGTCGTGAAAGCACTTGCTGACATGTCAGCACACTTTGAGACAAATCAGCTAGAGCTGAAAGAGGCCCTCAAAAAGGTAATTGAAGATGAGCTTGAGCCAGTGCGGAAATCCATGGAGTTCATTAACACAATTTTTGAGGAGCTTAAGGCAGAAATAGCTGAAATGAAAAAGGAACTGAAATATGTGAAAGCTGAAAGCGTAGAAATAAAAAAAGACAACGATCGCCTCTCAAAAGAACTAGAAGACGTGAAGAAAGAGGTGATTGACTTGCAGCAGTACAGCAGGAGAAGTAATCTGGAAATCAAGGGGCTTCCTGTAGTCCAGGGTGAAAACCTTGTCGCTACTTTGACAGATATATCACGCCATTTGCAAATTGAAATCAGTGAGAGTGACATTGATGTCGTTCACCGAGTGCCATCTATGAACAAAAAAGAGTCAAATGTGGTGGTCAAATTTCATTCCCGTGCCGCTAGAGACAAAATGCTGAAAGCTGCCAAAAAACAAAGACTAAACACATTTCACCTGGGTTTCAACAGCTCAGAAGAAAAGAGTTCACCAGTCTATGTTAACGAGCATTTGTGCCCGGCAAAAAAAGTGCTGCTGGGCCACGCTTTGAAGGCAAAAAAAGAGAAGGGTTGGAAGTATGCCTGGGTCATAGAAGGTAAAATCTTGATGCGCAAGACAGAAAACTCGCACGTACTGCAGGTGACGCGAATGGCTGACCTCGCCCAGGTACAGTAATAAATAGGCTACCCTGTAATCGCTGTATCTCCGAATGACTTACACTTCTGCTCAAATCGAAAACAAATGGCTTGGGCGCGGTCAGGTATCTGTGTTACACTGCAACATCCGGAGTGCTAGGAAAAACCTCGATCATTTGGTTGCTTATCTGTCACATTACTCGTATCGTTTTGATGTTATTGCGCTGACAGAAACATGGCTCAAGCAAGGTGAAACTGTTGAAATTCCTGGGTACAATTTCCTCTCGCGACCGCGGGATAGTGTATCACGTGGTGGTGGCCTCGCACTTTTTATTCGAAAAGGGATCGACTACTGCTGTAAATGCAATGCTAGTTATGAAGCAGGTGTAGTTGAAACACTGTTCATTGAAATGAAGTGTGGCATCATTATAGGTGTTGTTTACCGCCCACCTAGCGCTTGTCTAAACAAATTCTATTCCGTAATGGAAACTACGCTATTATCACTTGCGACGGGTAAATCGTCTTTGATTGTATGTGGTGATTTCAACATTGATTTGTTGAAAGATGATTGCCGTGATTACCTCTTGCTGATACAGTCCTTTAACTTGACAAATGTTATAGATGAGCCAACTCGAGTCACTAACCAATCCGCCTCTCTGATTGACCATGTGCTTTGCAACAAGGACATAAATGTGTTTGCTGGTGTGTGCGACATTGCCATCTCAGACCACAATCCCATCTTTATTCTTTATCCCTGTGACCCTTTGCTTTATCCTCCCAAGCAGTTTAAAAAACGTACCACCCGAATCGATTACGCTCAAGTGCGATCGCTGCTTCAGTGCACAGATTTCGAAGGCGTGCATGATGATGACATAGATATTGAATATCAATACTGATAAGGAAAATCACAGACGTCATTGACCGATCCACTTACACATACACTAGGCGTAACTACGACCATGGTATATGCCCTTGGATGACAAAAGCTATACTTGAAGTCTTGAAAAAGAAAGATTCATACTATCATAAGTGGAAAAACAATCGAACTAATAGGTATTACCGGGAACAGTTTCGATGCTACAGAAACAAATCGGTCGCCATGATGAGGAACTCAAAGAAACAATACTACACTAATCTAATTATGAGACAGGAAGGAAATTCCAAAAAGATATGGGGAATTGTGAGCGATGTTGTTGGATTAAAGAAAAAAGAACATATCCTTCCAGACTTAATCTCAGAGGAGATGGCTGATACCTTCAATAATAATTTCGTCGATCGAGGAAAAAAACTGGTTAATGGCTTTCCTTCAACAACACCTCACCTAGGAAGACCTATTGCAACAAATAATACCTTTGCTTTCCGGGAGATAACTGAAGAAGAAATGAGATCAGTAGTTAAAAATCTGCGAGAAAACAAAGCTTGTGGTTATGACGGAATACCATCGAAGGTGCTAAAAGACAATATCGACATTCTTTGCACCCCCTTATGCAACATAATTAACCATGCGATGGTTAGCTCTCAGTATCCAATAAGCTTGAAGATTGCGAAAGTTGTGCCAGTCTACAAGACAGGAGATCCCAATGACCCCAGTAGTTACAGACCCATATCTGTGCTTAGTATAATCAATACTGTTTTTGAAAAATTAATATCCTTACAATTGAACAAGTTTCTGCTGGATAATAATGTAATCTGTGCTGAGCAGCATGGCTTTATCTCAGCCAAATCAACAACCACTGCTGTCACATCACTTTCTCACCATATTAACACTGCTCTTCACAAAAATCAAATTGCAATAGTAATATTCCTCGACATAAAAAAGGCATTTGAGTGCGTCTGTCACTCAGAGTTATTGGAAAAATTAAAATCGTGTGGTATTACTAATGCCTCTCTCCAGTTTTTTGATAGCTACCTTTCCGCTAGAAAACAAAAAGTAGTGCTGAGTGACAGACACTCCACACTACTACCTGTGACTTGCGGGGTCCCGCAAGGATCTGTATTGGGTCCTGTTTTGTTTTCCATTTTCGTGAACGACCTACCGCAGGCCGTTCAATTTTCAAAAGTCTTTATGTATGCAGATGACACTGCTCTTTTGTTCACATCTAAGTCACTCTTGGGCCTAGAAAATACGATAACGTCCGAACTGTTTAATGTTTCAGAATGGTTTCGTGCTAATAAACTAACAATAAATGTAGATAAAACTAAATATGTAGTATTCCACTCCAAGAGAAGAAACATTGACCCTAGTACGATTCACATATCTCTAAACAACGATTGTATTCAGCAAGTTTGTTCTTTCAAATACCTTGGTATCATCTTTGACCAACACTTGCACTGGCAAGAGCAGATAGATAAGCTATCTAAAAAGCTAGCTTTCAGTTGCTACGCGCTTACCAAGGCGAAAAGGTATTTCCCGTACACCATACTACGTTCCCTGTATTTTTCGTTATTTCACTGCCACATCAGCTACTGCTGTGAGTCTTGGGGACAAACGTACAAAACTTATCTACTTCCCTTACAGAGACTGCAGAAGAGAGCATTGCGTATAATATACCGCGTATCTTTCAACTGCAGCAACAATAATTTATTTCTAGAAAATCGAGTACTTTCTTTAGAATCAATGCTTAAATACAAAATCTGTGTATTGGTAAATAACATCATTAATACTAGTATTCCTCTGCCACTTGATATTTTCTTGTTGCCATCTCGCAATACAAGACACGCATTAAATGGCAATTTCAACCTCCCTGCCTGCCACAATGTGTACGGAGAACGTTTAGTACAATTTTCTGGAGCAAAACATTGGAACACGTTGCCTATTAATGTAAAACTTGCAGGTAACTTTAAAATGAGTTGTAAAATGTTCTTTATTAACAACCAAGGAGAGTTATGATCCCCTCCCCCCCCCCCCCCCCCCATTTTTTTTGTGTGTGTGTGCGCTTGCGTTTTGTATTAATTGCCTATGAATTGCTTGCTGAAAAGTATTTTTCTCCGTGCCTGTTGATTCTTTTTGCTTGTCTGTTTGAGTCGTTTTTTTTGTATGTTTGTGTGTGTGTGTGTTTGTATGCGCTCATTACGGCTGCCTGACCAAGTTTATTCTGTACTGGACCGTCTACTAGCCCCCCGGCTATCGGTCCAAATATTCTTTATGTATTTCGTTTCCTACAAATAAAGATCACTTTGATTGATTGATTGAAAGACGGCTGTGATTACTGATCTCGAGCCGGGCATCCTGAAGAGAGAAGTTGAATGGGTCTTAGCCAGCCTTGCTAAGAACAAAGCTAGCGGAATTGATGGCATTCCAGCTGAGTTGCTTCAAAACCTCAACCATGACGACGCTGTTAACGTTATACATTATGTCAGTAAATTTGGACAACCCCGCAGTGGCCACAGGATTGGAGGAGGTCAGTTTACATCCCTATTCCAAAGAAAGGCAATAGCAAAGATTGTTTCAACTATCGCACGATCGCGCTTATTTCGCACGCTAGCAAGGTGATGTTGAAAATCCTCCTAGGTAGGCTGCAGCAGTATGTGGATCGGGAGCTTCCGGACGTGCAAGCTGGGTTTCGCAAGGGCAGAGGAACTAGAGACCAGATTGCCAACCTTCGCTGGATCATGTAAAAAGCAAGAGAGTTCCAAAAACCCATCTACTTCTGCTTTTTTGATTATGCGAAAGCGTTTGACTGCGTAGATCACAGCAGATTGTGGCAAGCTCTCCAAGAGATGGGAGTTCCAATTCACCTCATCTGTCTCCTCAGGAACCTGTATGATGGGCAAGAGGCCACAGTCAGAACTGGGCATGGTCTTACTGATTGGTTTCTGATTGAGAAAGGAGTGAGACAAAGCTGCATACTGTCGCCCTGCCTATTTAACCTATATGCTGAGTGCATCATGAGGAAGGCCGGTCTGGACGAGTCTTCAGCTGGAGTGAAGATTGCTTGGAAACGTATCAACAACCTTAGATATGCGGATGATACCACTTTAATGGCAGAAAGTGAAGTGGAACTCAAGAGACTTCTGATGCGCGTACAAGAAGAGAGTGAGAAGTTTCGGCTTAAACTGAACATTAAAAAGACAAAGATCATGGCGTCTTGCCCCATCAAGTTCTGGAGCATCAAGGGACAGAGTAGATTGAGATCCTAAGTGGGATCTCTCCCGCACCACTAATGTATCGCGGGTAAAGCATCAAGGGACAAGAAGTGGAAGCTGTGACAGATTTTCTCTTCTTGGGCTCCAAGCTAACCCCGGAAGGAGACTGCAGCCATGAAATTAGGAGACGCCTACTTCTGGGAAAGAGAGCCATGGTTAGCCTTGACCGCCTAGTAAAGAGCAGATACACTACTCTGCCAACCAACATCCGTATAACTCGTGCTATGGTATTTACAGTTGTGATGTATGGATGCGAGAGTTGTACTGTGAAGAAGGCTGACCGCCGAAGAATTGACGCGTTTGAATTGTGGTGCTGGCGGAGAATCTTGAGAGTTCCTTGGACGGCCAGAAGATCAAATCAGTCGATATTGTCGACCATAAATCCTGACTGCTCATTGGAGGGTCAAATTCTAAAGTTAAAGCTCAGCTACTTTGGTCATCTGATGAGAAGAGAGGAGTCGCTGGAGAAAGATTTGATGTTGGGAAAGGTTGAGGGTCGCCGGAGAAGGGGTAGGCAGCGAACGCGATGGTTAGATGGCATCCTCGAGGTGCTGCAGATGAAGTTATGTGATGTCAGGAAGATAGTGAGATACCGGAAAGCGTGGCGTGATATGGTCCATAGGGTCACGAAGAGTCGGACACGACTGAACGACTGAATTGAACTGAACTGATGTGTCAGATACTAGAGGGACTCCCTGTAGTTATAGAGTCTATGTTGGCGATGTTCTTGTGTGGGGCAGGACACGAGAAGAGCGTGGCAAAAGGTTGCAGGCAGTGCTGGAGAGGGCCGAGAAGCAGGGGCTCACTTTCAACCTGAGCAAGTGTAAGCTAGGCCAAAAGCAAATAGAGTTCCTCGGTGATATCATCAACAGCAAAGGCATTTCTCATGGTCCATCACTAGTTCAGAGAATTGATGACTTAATTCCGCCACAGGCTACTAAGACTGATGTGCAGAAGAGATTTGGTTTTATAAACTATTTTGAAAAATATTTGTTTAACGTGTCTGCTGCAACAACCCTAATGCGGGATGTCATCAAGGAAGACGCAATCTTCGAGTAGACTAACGCCCATCAGGCTGAGTGGGAGGCGCTAAAATCTCGCTAGTGCTCAAGTCCTGTGCTTGCACTGTTTGACCCAGCAAAACCTGTGAAGGTGTCAAGTGATGCCTCCCAGTACGGGCTTGGGGCAGCACTTTTAGAACAGCATCCTGAAGGGTGGCGGCCGATCGCCTATGCTTTCAGAGTTCTCTCCGGAGCTGAAACGCGATACTCGCAAATTGAAAAAGAGGCTTTGGCAGTCACGTTTGGTTTTGAAAATTTTCGCCATTTTGTTTACGGTCGACATGTGCAAGCAGAAACTGACCATAATTGTCTCTCATTGCAATTGCGCAGAAAAGTGTGCAGGACATATGCCACCTGATTTGCAGCGTTTTTTTTTCTTAAGACTGATAAGATATGACTTTCATCTATAGCATGTATACCTGGAAAGGAGGTTGTGGTGTCGGACTTATTGTCCGGAGCCTTAACCATGAACAAGGCCGGCAGCGCCGAGCTGGTGGACGTAGAGGTACATGCAGTTGAGATCTAGGACTCCCAATTGTCAGCGACACCACGAGATCACAGCTGGTTCGTGAAACTTCTGAGCACCCTGATTACTATTTAAACAGCGCGAACACGAAGACAAAGGACAAGATAAAAGAAAGCCACAGTACAAGCGCTGACTCGCAACTATGCCTAAGCTTTTACTCCAAGGCCCAGATAAAAACAAACATGACGAAAACGAAACAATCACATGAAACAACCCCTGGGTTCACCAACTCGCCCAACAAAATATCTTGGTGAGCACCTGAACTGGCAAAAGTGATACATTGCCTCCAAGAAGACCTCCTATTGCCTGGCCCTTACAAGCCATTTGATGGTGAGCTAACGGAGGTCTATAGTGTACTCTTCAAAGGAAGAAAAATCGTCATTCCCTTATGAGAAAAAGAATGCTAGATAATATCTATGGTGGTCACCTCGGCATCAACAAATGCAAGACTAGGGCTAGAGGACTGGTCTTCTGGCCAGGCCTCTCTACTGACATTGCAACATTAATTCGAGGTTTTCATGTTTGCCAACAATTTGCCTACCAGCAGCCAGAACCCCTGCTCATGCGAGAAGTGCCACACCTGCCCTGGGCAAGGGTTGGAGTTGATCTATTTGGGTATGGTGGCAATTCCTGTGTGATAGCATACGATGCATTCTCTAATTTTCCTGAAGTGGAGCGACTTCGAGATACCACTGCACAAACTGTCATGGCAGCTTTGGGTAGCATGTTTGCCAGACACGGCATACCCCTGGAAGTCAGCAGTGGCAACGGCCCACAATTCACATCAAAGGAATTTCGACAATTTGCCGAGAAGTATGACTTCCAACATGTAACCTCAAGCCCCCACTTTCCCCGCTCTAATGGCCTAGCAGAAAAAAGGAGTGAAAATTGAGAAACGCATTCTCAAGAAAACATCTGACTCTAATGAAGATTTTTGGCTTGGCTTGCTGAGTTGCATGTCTGCACCCTTGGAAGACGACCGACGTCCAAGCGAGCTGCTCATGAGACGGCGCCTTAGGTCCAGAATCCCAGACTTTTCACCGTATATCCCTACCCAGCCAGTCAAACACAAGCAGATCCGCAGCAGAGGAAGGCATCTGCGGCCATTACAAACTGGTGACATGGTGCGGCTGAGGGAGCATAGACGATGGGGCAGGAGGGTCCGAGTGCAGGAAGAAGTGGCTGCACGATCATCGCCGGTTATAACTGAAGACGGGCATGAGTTACGACGCAACAAGGTGCACCTCCTCCCGATAAGAGGTACCTTTGTGGAAAGAGATGACACTGAGGAGTATGGCCTAGCTTGGTGCATCTGAACCAGAACCTGTGGTGGATGCCGAAGTTCCTAATCCTGTTGAGCATCAGCCCACCTCGGCTGATACGCGATATCATCTGGCGACGACTCCAGAGTGACAGCAAAGTGTAGTGGATGTGTAACTAGGCGGTCCACGAGAACTGTTCGACCTAGGGCGCGCCTGACTTATGATGAACATTTTCAACAGTTAACTAAGTAGTTATTTTTGTGTTCTTTATGTTGAGAGTAGCCTCAAAGGAAGGATGATGTATCGGTAGTTGGCTGACTTTGTAGTAGTTGAGCCAGCAACCAGGGCGCAACACGAGCGCCACCAAAGAGATGTATAGGTCCTATTCACTATCAGGTTTAGCAGGCGGCCGTTGTGGCAACCCTGTTTTGCGGAGACGCCATAACGTTAGGTGGTTCGAAACTAAAAGCACACAAAAAATGCTTCCAACGCGTCGGCGCCGGTCTACCAGCGTTCTCCCTGCTGCGCGCCGCTCATTTGTCGGATACTTGAGACGCCGTTTGGAACGCCGTCCAACCAGAGCTCGGATTTCACCGACGCCGTACCCTGATTCGCCGTAGGCCCTCTCTTTCTCTTTCTTTCTCCCTCTCTCATGTTGCGTGTGCGTGCCATGGTTGCCAGTAAAGCAACAAGGACGTCATGTGAATAAGCTCTATACGATGAGTGCCAAATGAATTTCGCTTTTCACCCTCCACGCTCGTACGTTGTGTGTGTGACGTGACGATACAGCAGTAGCAAGGTTATAGGAAAAGAATATGTCAGCTGTGTGAAAGGTTCGTCGTGTATATTGACTGCACACGGGACGTGACATTTTTTTCTTTGGAATTACTTTTTTTCACAGCTGCTGCTGCCTTTATACGTGGCTTCATATGTACTACCTGCTAGTGCGTCGGTCAATTACCAATCGAGGCCCGATTTCAGTGGATTTAAAACCGCCAAAGAACTGAATCACTGCTCTTATTTTTGGCACTCTAACTGCTATATTGTAACAAGCACGTGAACTTGATCAACAAAGGCGCCCTATTCGCCGAGTGCGGAAAGATTGAACAAGTCACACTGGACGGCGCGAAAACCGAGCTTATCGCAGAGGGATAACGATCCACCTACGATTTCGCTATATGCATATGTTGGATGCAGCAGACTGGTCGCCTGGTGCAGCCCGAACTAAATTACTACCGAAGCCTGTGAAAGCTGCGTCTGTTAATTCACTGAACCTGTATCCCCGTAAATCTTAGCTATAGCGGTTCCACACAGCCGACGCTCCCGTGTTCATCCTGCGGTTGTATTCAGTTACCGCGCAAAAAAGAGAAACCTGAATGAGTTTGTGACATTGAACCCCATTAACCGAAACAACCAATGTGTGTGCCCTCGCACCAAAAAAGAATCGAACAAGAAGATTCGTTTTTCTGTGACTTGAGCAAATTACACTTTTAGAAGAAACTAATGAAGCATATGTTTACAATTGCGCACAAAATAAAGACTCATTGCGCGTGGTTCGAGAGGTGAATGGTATAAATAAAACAGCACACTCATTTCTTGAAACAGCGTCAGACGTTCAGGTGAGCCTTGCGTTTAAAGCGCTGCATGCTGTTGCATAACTGGTGTGTGTGTGTGTGTGTGTGTGTGTGTGTGTGTGTGTGTGTGTGTGTGTGTGTGTGTGTGTGTGTGTGTGTGTGTGTGTGTGTGTGTGTGTGTGTGTGTGTGTGTGTGTGTGTGTGTGTGTGTGTGTGTGTGTGTGTGTGTGTGTGTGTGTGTGTGTGTGTGTGTGTGTGTGTGTGTGTGTGTGTGTGTGTGTGTGTGTGTGTGTGTGTGTGTGTGTGTGTGTGTGTGTGTGTGTGTGTGTGTGTGTGTGTGTGTGTGTGTGTGTGTGTGTGTGTGTGTGTGTGTGTGTGTGTGTGTGTGTGTGTGTGTGTGTGTGTGTGTGTGTGTGTGTGTGTGTGTGTGTGTGTGTGTGTGTGTGTGTGTGTGTGTGTGTGTGTGTGTGTGTGTGTGTGTGTGTGTGTGTGTGTGTGTGTGTGTGTGTGTGTGTGTGTGTGTGTGTGTGTGTGTGTGTGTGTGTGTGTGTGTGTGTGTGTGTGTGTGTGTGTGTGTGTGTGTGTGTGTGTGTGTGTGTGTGTGTGTGTGTGTGTGTGTGTGTGTGTGTGTGTGTGTGTGTGTGTGTGTGTGTGTGTGTGTGTGTGTGTGTGTGTGTGTGTGTGTGTGTGTGTGTGTGTGTGTGTGTGTGTGTGTGTGTGTGTGTGTGTGTGTGTGTGTGTGTGTGTGTGTGTGTGTGTGTGTGTGTGTGTGTGTGTGTGTGTGTGTGTGTGTGTGTGTGTGTGTGTGTGTGTGTGTGTGTGTGTGTGTGTGTGTGTGTGTGTGTGTGTGTGTGTGTGTGTGTGTGTGTGTGTGTGTGTGTGTGTGTGTGTGTGTGTGTGTGTGTGTGTGTGTGTGTGAGAGAGAGAGAGAGAGAGATTGGACAGCTGCATTCACCCACTAGACGATGCATTTCCCTAGCTATCAGGTAGGTACAGGCGCCCAAATCTTTAGATTACGTGCGCGAGCACTGACGTTTCCGTGCATCAGTCAGCGCCGTATGACGGGGCGAGGCTGGAAACAGTTTGAGACTAAGCGTAGGCCGACAAAGCGCGCTAAGCTGGGCCCATCGTCTGCTAGGCTGTGCCATTCTTAAGGACGTCACCCACATTATCACACCTGCAGACGAACAGGCAGCGTGAGTAGACGAATGGTTTTGCTCAGATTTTATCTTCCAAAGATCAGCGCCGCAGCAACCAAGCAAGTTAATAAAATATAAATATATGCCGAACTCGCTCAATCAAGCGAAAAGTCTAAGAACATGGATTGTTCCTTTGCTACTTCCTGACTTAAAGGCTCTTTTCATCTCTAGATAAAAAGTGCAGTTATCAACACGCTGCGTGCTTCTCGCTAATCGGATCAGGACAATTCTTAGACTTTAATCAACCAAAGGTTGAAGCAGGATTTCTGAAAGGGTACTCTACCATCGATTAATCCACACCATAAACCAGGTGATAGAAAAGTGCTCAGAGTATATGACCAGCCTTTATACATAGCATTCATTGACTACAATTAAGCACTTGACTCAGTTGAAACCTCAGCGGTCATTGCGAGATCAGGGTGTAGATGAGCCATATGTGAAAGTTCTGGAAGATATCTATAGAAGCTGCATAGCAACCATAGTTTTGCATAAACAATAGCGATAAAATTCCAATTAAGAAAGGTGTTAGGCAAGGTGACATGATCTTCCCAGTGCTGTTTACAGCTTGCCTAGGGAGTGTATTCAAAGGCATGCAATGGGGGGTCGATGCAGAATATCTCAGTAATTTGCGATTCGCTGATGGCCTTGCCTTGTTATGTTACTCAGAGGACCAACTGCAACTAATGATAAATATCTAGACAGGAGAAGCACGCAGGTTGGTCTTAATATTATTATGCAGAAGACTAAGGTAGGTAATGCTGAAACTAGCCAATTTACGGTTTCCGCTCCACGTAAATTGGATAGTTTGTGCAGGAAAATTAGCAATAAGGCAAAGTCACAGTGCACGGTGAGCCATGAGACGAAGTTTGTACCCTGTGTAACTCAAGTTGTGTATTGCATTTCATTATCATGCGGGAATATGTACGTTGGACAGACAGGTCGGTGCATAAATGCCCGACTTCGCATGAAAGATCCGTACTTTCCGACGAACGGGCCAATTTGCCGAAACACTGCCGGAAGCATAAATGCAGGCCGTTGCTTAAGGAAACAGTCATCCTGGGGCGGGGTAAAACAAAGAGCCAACGCGAAATCCTGGAATCTTTTCATATTATTAAAAATGATGAGACTTTTTTTTTATCGAAACTTCTGTCACCTTGTACGATAAAGAATTTCAGTTCCTAAATTCTTTACAGCACACATAGATAGCGCCTTGTTAACGTAATTTTCCCCGTGATTATCATTTTTATTTTTTTATTATTTTTCTTGCCACGTGCGCATGTCTTGCTTCTTCGCTGAAGGGAATATATGAATGCCAGTTTCTTAGCAATAAATTCAGTTGTCAGTCCAGCGTTGTGTTGTGTGCTTCTCTCTTTGTCTGCGTCTTTCCGCTGGTTTTATTCCTTACCAATATGTGCCAACTGGCCCAACTCTCCACTCTAATTATTTAGCTTTGTCCTTGAGGCATTGCAGATGAATCTATGCGATATTCAAAAGATAGTGGGAGACCAGCTTGGTGTGATGTGATTTATATAGAGTCACGGTGAAGAACCACGACTGAGCGATTTAGCTGGCGTGAACTGGGGAAAAGGAGGGCAGAACCTCGCCGATATTTGAGACTGCTTGTAGCAAGTGTTGTAGGGCAGGTACAATATGAGAAATACTCAATTTCCTTGTTATTGGCCCCCACAGAACCTCGAGTCAAGGCTTACTATGCTGTGCATGAGCTACAGGCTATTTCTCTCATTGTGTTATTTTGGTCTTAATGTGAATGCTAAGACAAGTTGCCGAGCATTTCAGATATAATGGTCGACTGAAATTTAGTGTAGGCTTGAAGACTAACCTTTTTTTTTTTCAGAAAGCTGTTTGCTTTCACTTCATCACGGAAGATGGATGTCCGCTTCAAGTTTTATGTCATATTGAGGAATTAGACATTTTACAATAACTCAGTGCTGTGCTGATGTACAACTACAATAAAATATTTCTGCTGTACTTTGAACTGCATTTCTATTTTATTGCATCGTGGGAGCGGAAAAAGCATGCATGCAGCATATATGCGAATATCTGAGAAAGATCCGGTAACGGACGTCCAAAATGGACGTCCGTTGGCCAGACTAACATGTCCCTTTGGACGCCCATCGGACGGCCGTCGGACGTCCATTGGCTGTTCGCGGACGTCCATCGGCCATCCGGAACATCCGAAACGGATGGCCGTTGGCCGTCCGATGGATGTCGGTGGTTGCTTGACGTGACAAGAGCGATGGTGCATCATCCAAACGCACACTTGCCGGAGAAAGTGTGACAGGTACTGCGCCTTTTCTCCAAAAGTCTCATCTTGTTTAGCCTTCCTGTCTTCTGCAATCCCACACTTGAACGCGTGCCAAGGAACGCCACGCGCGCGATGGCGCACCATCCAAACGCACACTTGTCGGAGGTACTGCGCCTTTCCTCCGGAAGTCTCATCTCGTCTAGCGTTTCTGCCATCTGCAATCCACACTTGAACGAGCGCCAAGGAACGCCACGCGACAGCCGCCGAAAAAATGGGACACACTTTGTCCATGACAGTATGAGCCATTATAGACTTTCGCCTTAAAATTAGAGGGTCTCTGTAAGCGCACACTTCCTATCCTGTAATTTGCCTCCCATCGTTAGCCTACTGTCGGCATTCGTTGCAGTGCTACATATAAATATAATTGGTTTACAGGAAAGGAAAGGCGCAGTATCTATCACACTTTCTCCGGCAAGTGTGTTTGGACAGTACACATCGCTCCTGTCGGGTGGCGTTCCTTGGCGCGCGTTCAAGTGTGGCATTGCAGATGACAGGGAAGCATTCTGCATCGACTCCCCTGATGGGGCTGGGGCAGGTAGGTCACCGCCGCTTGCGGCGGGGGCTAGCCTGCCACCGAATTTTTATCTGTTGTAGGCCGTCGTTGCCACCGCTTTGGTGGTGGACGACGGCTGTTGTTGCGGCGCGCGTCTTTCTTACCCTCTTCCTTTTCTTTCTTCTCTGTTTTCTCTTCTGTCTTCACGAGGCAGCGAAGGTGGCTCAGCTGCAGAGCCAGTAGCAGGCCCGTGCATTTTCTTTTCCTTCTTCCTACAGCCACAACAACAACATTCCGCGAA
The DNA here is from genome assembly GCF_055883805.1 of Amblyomma maculatum. NCBI lineage: Eukaryota > Metazoa > Arthropoda > Arachnida > Ixodida > Ixodidae > Amblyomma > Amblyomma maculatum. The sequence continues at coordinate 3,675,014 of NC_139353.1, forward strand.
ACGAAGAGGCGTCGTGTGCTGTGCGATGTCAGCGCACGTTAAAGATCCCCAGGTGGTCGAAATTACTCCGTAGCCCTCCACTACGGCTCCTCTTTCTCTCTTTCCACTTTCATTCCCATCTTCCTCCCTTCCCTTGCGGTATCCACAGAAATCAAGTGAGACAGTTACCGTGCCTTTCTCTTCCTATAAATAAATCAATAAAATAAACATTCCGCCTCGGCCAATCAGAACGCCGCAAAAGCGGAACACACTTTGTCCACGACAGTATAAACGCCATTAAAGGCTTTTGCCTCAAAATTAGAGGGTCTACTCCCCTGATGGGGCTGGGACAGGTAGGTCCCCGCCGCTTGCGGCAGGGGCTAGCCTGCCACCGAATTTTTATCTGTTGTAGGCCGTCATTGCACCCGCCACCGCTTCGGTGGTGGACGACGGCCGTTGTTGCGGCGCGCGTCTTTCTTTCCCTCTTTCTTTTCTTTCTTCTCTATTTTTTTCTTCTGTCCGCACGAGGCAGCGGAGGTGGCTCAGCTACAGAGCCAGTAGCAGGCCCGTGCATTTTCTTTTCATTCTTCCTACAGCCACAACAACAGAGGGTCTCTGTAAGCATACACTTCCTATTCTGTAATTTGCCTCCCATCGTTAGCCTATTGTCGGCATTCGTCGCAATGCTACATATAATTATAATTGGTTTACAGGAAAGGAAAGGCGCAGTATCACACCTTCTCCGGCAAGTGTGAGTTTGGACAGTACACCATCGCTCCTGTCGGGTGGCGTTCCTTGGCGCGCGTTCAAGTGTGGCATTGTAGATGGCCCGCCTCGGCCAATCAGAACGCCGCAAAAGCGGGACACACTTTGTCCACGACGGCATGGGCCATTAAAGGCTTTCGACTTAATAAAAAGCAGAAAGGCAGTTTGGCAGCACACAGCGTAGGAGTTGACACTCGCGCGCAGCTGGTACGCCCCGACCGGCCGCTCGGGGCGCGCTCGTCCAAGCAGGACGTAGAGGCACGTGACAGCAGTAGCGAGGGATCGCTTCCGGTATAGTGTTCTAGAATTGAGAAGTGTGCCGTCTGCCGCCGGCGAGCTGGTCGTTTCAGCGATGACAGGAGAGAGGGCGCTGTGTGCAGGAGGAGCGCAGTGAGCGCGGAGCAGACAGCTGGGTGAACCGTCACCGCTAGTTCAATCGGACTCCGAAGGCGCAATAAATTGTGTCGCTTTAGCTCCCACACGCTTGTCTAAATGTATTAAAACGGTTATGTTCATGAACAAAACAACTAGTTCCCTATAAAATAAGCGGCCGTCGCCAGGGAACGGCAATACACATACAGGCAATGTAAGATACAGATTACCGACGAACTGCCAAGCAACGGCAAGATATATTTCCTGAACGTATTGGGTACTTTATTTCTCGAACACTAGCGGGAGGTTCAATGACGAATGTCTAACGTATTTCTATGATCATGTAAATTTTTAATATTGGATGCACCGGTTTATGCGGGCTAGACTGAAGTCTTCCATCGACGCTCGCATGTACTGAAAACGCAGTGAATGGTGTTTTAGGCTAGGCTAGCGTACTTTTTGCGCCACATGTAAATAGAGGTATGCGAAGATTGCTTGAAGACAGAAATTATGCCAGCGCCTACTGATGACTTTATTTAAATGTGGGCGAATACATATGAACTGGCAGTCCTACTCAAAACGAAATGAATGAATGAGAGCACATAGAAATGAACGAAACCACACAATGGACGACGTGAAAAAATAATCGCGACTTAGTGCAAGAATATGGTACAAACGTATAAAACTGTACAGAACTATATGAGAATTTAATGAACTGTACTAGGCCGTGCATAAATTAAGCTGCTAAATTTGAAAACACACAAGAGAAAGGCAGAGTGATTAAAGTCCTTAAACACGATTACTTGCACCTCCTCGCAGCTTTAGGTGCTTTACCTGCTCTGCTTTAGAGGTCTGCTCTTGGTTTAGCGACTTGGCATAAAAACGCAATCGCACGAGGACGTAGAACTTCACTATGTTAAGTGTCATTTCTTTGTCATGAGTAGTGCAACCAAACTTGGAACCCTCTGCGCTTTGCAAAAACAAAGCAAGTTCACGCATGCTATTTGCGTTAATCTTTCTTGAACTAAAAAAAAAAAAAAACGTGAAAGACTCTTCCAGCGTGTGCACGAGCTTTGCAAGCTCCGAGGACGGATAAAGAAGACCTCCGTGGTCGAAGTTTGAGATAAATTGATTTTCTTCTTTTTGTACCGCGCACGATTTGCTGGAAATGAGATAAGCGGAGCAAGTACTGCATTTTGACTTCATGAACTTTCTAGCGACATATCCTGCAATATAAGCTATGAGACGGCTAGAACTGTGCCTAGTGACGTATCTGCGGTCATCTGAAGGAAGGGAATTCAAAGTAGCTTCGACGTCCTCGAGCCTTCTCTCGTCAACCAAACAGTCAAGCTCATCAATAGGATTTGAAAGAAGCTGGGTAGGTTTCTCGCTTGTAAGGCTAATTCCAAGTAAGGCATTTACAATCTCAGCATTACAATTTCCTGTCTTTGGGGGCTTCGCTAAGTTGTCAGGGCATTAACTGTCACTAAAAAATTGAGCCGGCGTGGGATGATCGTTGCAGCCATTAAATTGCCTCACGATGCCGAAGAGGTTTTCTAGTTTGTCTTGGCTTAGTCTCGATATGTGATAATGTATGTAAAGCCGCATTTTGCAGATAAGTAGTCAGCGAGGTCGACTGTGGACTGCAAAGTTACCCGAAGGCCTTCCGCGGTGCTGCTGCTTAGGAAAACATGCTTTGAGTCAACCATGCTTTGAGTGTATTTCGACAAGGGAAGGGATCGAATAGGGAAGGCAGCAGAAAGAGCGCGCAATGAGCAAGAAGAAAGAACGAAAGGAAGGAAAAGAGCATTCAGTAAAAGAAGGGGGGGGGGGGGGGGGCGAAAGTTATACGAGACTGACGGAACTGTTAATATGCTGTCTGCAAACATGTGTTTTCCTGCTTGACCAATCATCGCTCTTCGCTCAACAACGCGCCATAGTACAACAGCCAGAGAAGCAACGCGATGCAACAAAATTCACGCAGGAAACGAGCCGCAGAAGCAGACGCCCCAAGCGTTTCCTCTGCGGCGCGCGCGCTTGTGATGCGCTCCTACGGCTGACAGCGCCACCTACGCTTTTCATCGCTCCGGCGACCACGTCGCTCCCATTGCCGCGCGCCGAAGACGGCACACTTCCCAATTCTAGAACACTATACTTCCGGTGCAGGATGCTGTGAAATTTGTGTTGCCCCTCTCGGGCGCGTTTTCTCACATGCTTTGTCGTTATGTCCGTGTAGTCGGTTAGCTAGCACCCGTTCTTTTAGATTTTACATGTCAGATGCTGAGCGTGTACTGCACCTGTGCTTGAACTTAGTCTGAAGTCGCAACATGCTACCAAGACCTGTGGACTTTTTACGGGCCTTTCACGCCAGCGCGATGGGCCCTGAAACATTTCTCCGGTGTTCCCGATTGGTGCAGCCGAGTACGTTCACTAAATCCGATGCAAAGAATGCACTTTGTAAAAGCCAGAAGGTGGGTAGAAGTTGTTTATTGAGCGGTGCTACGTGAATACATTTAACGCTGATCGTTCTTAAGGATCACTGCCCTTCGGATGGTCGTAGTGGTCGTAGCTTGAACCCAATATATTGTATGGTGCACGGGTGCACTCAACCCAGTGGGTTTGTTTGCACTCTTAGAAAAGCTCACTTAAATATTGAGTGGTATTCAAAGCCGTTATAGGATGATTTTATAAACCTAGATACGAGAAATTGCAGAAAAGTTACATAGTTTGGCGCTGAAGCCTTTGCAAGTGTACTATAAAACATCCCAACATGCTCATTGCTCATGTATATGACAGGAACGGTTATTGACTACGGGAGCAGCAAGACGGGTTGCAACTGTATTGCCAAAATAAATAAATAAATAAATAAATAAATAAATAAGAGTGCATGGGGCTTAGAATATTGCAGGAGATGGGCTGAGCCATTGAAAAACTTCGCAATTTCTCGCGGGCTTCATGGCATACAGCCTGTTTATGAGTGGTGCAGTTTACTTATGTTTTCTCGACCGCTGCGGTGTTTTCAGTTCCATACTATGCGCCGAACTAGCCACAGAAGAGAAGAAAAATGTGACTACAGTGTTCTGTAAACCTTTGCAGCCCTGCGCGGCCATTGGAGACTGTACCGCGAACGCATGCGCTCGTGTACAGCTTGTAAGCAGCTAAGAAAGTGAAAACTGAGTGCATGTTTTTTTTTGGTTAAACTACAGGGCTTGTGTGCGTGTGTGTGGCACAGTCGTATTGATTTAAATTATCGATGACCGTGTTATCTGGTACGTGGATAAAGCAATGAGTTGGAACGAAGTTGACTGTCATTAAACTAGAAAAGCATGCTCGCCATCACAAGTGCAGCATGATGGGAGCACTGAAGCCATGCCAAGAGGGGGAGATAGGATGCCATTGTACTACTCAGTCTTTACTTATGTGATTAGCATCTGACTGAAGTATTCTGCAAATCTCCGCAATTTTGGGTTATAAATACCACCTGATTTGTGTTTTTAACCATTCTAAATAAGTGAACTTGTCTGTGTAACTTTTGAAAAGCTGCGACTTTTCTGCTAATTAGCCTTGCAGTCTGTGAGGTCTGCAGATAACCATTTCTACGTCAAAATCAATTTAATAAGACATACTGTTGATGAAGATGTAGTTTTCTTACTCTAATAATTGCTTATTATAGGAGGAAAATGTTAACGTTTTTGAATCAGCCTATCGAACTGCACATTGAAATTAGTTATCTTCCCACACTCAATCCCCTCCAATAAGATAGATCCTTGTGCATGCCTAATTAAGGTCATATATCTTAAATGTTTTACATTGCAGCTTATGCTTGACTATGGTTTGATAAGCCCGTCAAGTGCTGGGACGTTCGTTCTGCTCCCCCTTGCTACGAGAGCACTGGAGCGCCTCACCAACCTAATAGACACCGAGCTGCAGCAAGTTGGAGGCCAGAAAACACACTTCCCCTGCCTTATGCCATGTTCTTTGTTCAAGAAGACAGGTGTAGCATATATGCATTTTTCTGTTTACATTGCTACCCAGGCATCGGTTGCCTGATGTGTGCATCTGCAATCTATGGGTGTTGCTAAAATCTCGATAGTGATGTTTGCAAGCTAACAAAAATGGCGTTATGACTTGTGAAAATGACCAAACTGATTACTGAGGGATTAATTAGCCCAAGGGGTGTAGCATGCTCTGTCTGTCTAATGCATAAAAAAAAAAAAAGAATAAAGAGTGAGAGTCGAGTATGGCAGTACAAAAAGTAGAAAGAGTGATCACTTATTGTCCCTTCCATAGCCGCAAATGTGGACTGCTTCCATGTAAGAAAGGGCTTGTAAATTTTTTTGCCTAAAAAGAGGAGAGTTTCTGTAAGTGCTGCTGAAATACATAACATTTACCACCTGGGAATCTTTAACATGCACTGACATCACACCGCACACAGACTCCTGTTCGTTTCTTCCCCATCGAGATGCAGTTGGCGGCGGCTTGGATCAAACCCGAATACTCCGGCACAGTAGTCTGGCACCTTAACCACTACACCACCGCAGTGGGGACAAAAAAAAGCATATCTATTTTCTTGCCCGGGTCTAACTCTTCCATAATTTTATTGGAAACATGTAGTAGCTGTGTAACTGTGGACAGGCTCTTTTGAATGTCATGCTATTCTTCAGAAAAGAAACTATTCTTTACGGAAAAGAACTTAAGTGCCTAAAAATAAAGGGCTCTCTCTGCTTGTTTGTGGGCTGCAGAGAAGGGAAATTGGTTTGTAGTTAATAACAGCAAGTTTATCTCCAGTCTTATAAGTGGGTATTATCTTTGTTGCTTTCCGATAATGTGGAAGGATACCTTGTTTTAGAGGCTCATTAAATATTACCAGATATTTTTATCTACTTCTTCTGAGTACCTAAAAGGAACATTGTTTGGTATGACATCAGGACCGACATATATCTTTAACAAAAGAATGCTTTGTTCTGCCGCAAGGAGTTCCGATGTTTGTAACAAGAGCTTGAAAATTCCTGGCTATGATGATCACTGCTTAAAAACACTGAAGCAAACCATTCACTTCCTTTTTTCTTTCCCAGGCCGTTGGGATAAACTAGGCCAAGAATTGTTCACACTGAAGGACAGAAAGAGCCATGACTACTGCCTTGGACCTGTAAGTGGTAACTCGATCAGTGATTTCACTCGCTGCTTTTTCCACTTGCATTGGGTTTTAGCTGCTAACGTCCCAAAGCGACATCGTGGGGAACTCATTCTGGAAATTTCGTTCACTGCTGTTATTTATCTCTTTTCATAATGGGCCCATTGAGCATGGGTTACTGGTTGTCCATAAATATCCGACACTATTTCAGTGCTACCAATAAACTTTCCAACAACAGCGTCTCTCATAGCCTTGTCGCTCCGAGACGTTAAACCCCACAAACCAAACCTAACTTTCCAGCATGTTGCATCATAAGTAATGTAGTAAACGGAGTCAACTTGCTCTTTTGAGCTCATTTACATCTCTGCTACAAAGCAGTGATTTTTAGTGTGCTACTGAAGGCTACAATGCTCAACTTTATGCACATGAAAAAATCCCGTTTCAGGGAAGCGTCTTTCAAACCACCCTAGTTTTTTTTTTTTTTTTGCCATTGTAACTTTTTAATGCTCGTAGCAGCGACGAGCTTTAGGATGATCTCGGATACCTGATCCTTGTTTTTACAATAAATACGAAGAAAAAGCATTTTCTAGAATATACTGGCTAGTGTGTGACAAGTGCTAGTGCTCCACTTTGTCATCAGTGCGTGGCACCTTTTGAAATGAAAGACCACTGCGGGCGGTAGAGGGCGCTACTTGTCAGGAGGGTGCTGCCGAAGCAAACAATGCGGCTCTCTTGTCATAAAGTGGCATGTTCGAAAGCTATTGGTGCTGTGTGTTCATTATCGTCTTGCTTGTGCGCATAATTTTTGTTCACCGAGGCAGAGGATTGGCTTTTGATGCCAGTTCTTCAACTATTGTCGCCAAAACATCTCCAAGCCAAAGAAACAGTTCAAGCAGAAAACATGTTCTATCCCGGCGTGCACAAGTAGCTATCTTCCAAAGAAACAGCTTGTGTCTTTGTTCACTATGCCCACCGACGCTGCACAATTGACAGAGTGGGAAGAGCGATAAAAAGGCAGGACAGAAGGGTGACATCAGTGTGTGATGTGCGAGAAACAATTTGAGGGGAATTGTACCGAATGTTCATTTAAGCTGTAAACGGCATGTTGAGCGAGACCGCTCGAGGCAAACTGTGCCTGAAGCCTGATGCCAGGCCAACATTGTTGGTGCTATATCTCAAGCATCCAGTGCTGAGAAAAGCACTCGGGAGAAAGGAGAGAACTTTTGCTTGCAGAAGTCGCCCCCGGAAAGATGCAAAGACAAATTGCACCGCGGTATGTGGTCAGCAACACTGCAGCAGATGAGATTGAAATTTCCACCTGTTCTGACGGTGTGGCTATGCGCAGCAAGCACTACGAAGGTGATGAGTAAGAGGAAGAGTTGGTTTCATCATCGCAAAGTGACGGCCAGCCTGTACAGCAACCATCAGCCGAGAGTGGCTACCCATTTAGGGGTACCTTGATCCCAGTGAAAGGGAGAAAGGTTCCAAACGTCTAGTGATAGTTTGTCCTATGCGTTCTGCAGAGCCAAAGCAAACAATTTTGGAAACCTGTTGGTTGAGAGGATGATTATCTTTATCAAGGTCTTTCCTGAAGGAAAGACTATTTTAGCCACCGTGTACATGTGAGGAACAGAGCTTACAACACATGGTCAGCCAGAATTGCTGGTACAGAATGTTTCTACAATGGTTCTTTACGGTGCGTGCAACATAAAGGCAGTGTGAAGCAACTATTCGATGTATAGGAAAATGTTCTTTGCTTCTAGATGCTTGTTAACCGCAGGAACTAAGGAAGTTCCTGTGCACAGTGTAAATATTAGCGAACGATTGCTCAAAGCCAGATGTTGAGGTTGAAAAAGCAGAAGGAAAGCAGCATTGAAAAAAATAAATACTAAAACATCTTCCTCAACCTCAGAAAAACAATAATGATTTTGTCCACTGTGCAGTGACAAGTGGCTTGATCGAAAGAAGAAAATCAATTAATCAATTATCGAAGAGGCTCTAGAAACGAGGATTCGGGCCCTTCATCAGAAACAGCTCAATGATCATAGGCAAACTTTGTTGTGAAACAGTAATGGTAGCGACGCTTGCGATTACAATATTTACAGTCGTTATAGTGTCCTAGAATTGTACAGCTGTCTCACTGGCATAATGCCAAAAGGTGGCAATGTTCATTCTCCTTGCCCTTTCCACGCTGCCAAGACAAGCCAGATCGAGCAGACTCTCTTTTACAGTTACGATTTGCAACATTTTTTGACGGCTATTGCATGTGTGTTTTCTCCTTCCTGCATGTGCTTTGCCCCGTGCGGCACAGTGCCCACGCGCAGGGACGATCAGCGCATCAATTATTAGCGCAAAGAGGACGCATGAGTGCTGTCGCGATGAAGCCTTTCAAGGCTTTAAGTAATAATAAAGTGTTCCTGCTTTCACTGAGGAAGTTTTTTCGCACATAAGTTTTGCCTTTTTTTTTTTGTCTGTCATTCGTACGCACAAGTAACAAATTTTCTTTCAGGCACATAGCCCACGATGGTCGAGCAAGCATATACAGTCGTGCCTCGTTAATATGGACACTTTGGTTTCCAATCAAAACTGTCCATAAAGCGAGTCATCCTTAATAACGAGTCATGAATAAAAACAAAAAAATTTTATTGAGTAAAAAGAATTGTAATTAGCGACTGCTTTTGTACATAATGGTGTGTACTGGACTCAAAATTTCACCGAACACCGGCAATTTTGAGTGCATTATCCTTGTCATTGTTGTCTTCGAAAAATTGTAGTGCAGTCTGAAGCGACTCGCTTACCATGACACCCGTGATGGTGGGCTTTGTGTTGGTCGAACTTTCGAGCACATACTCCTCACTGGCCGATGAATCAGCATTTGATTCTCTACTCACCGTCACTTCCAAAATGGCCTCGTCACTGAGCAGAGTAGCTGCTAAGTAGCTGCTTGAGATTCTCCTGAGGCGAGGAAACAGCTGAGCTGTCGATACTAGTCCCTCGCGGCTTGGATTGACTTAGATGGCTTTTGCCACTTGTATTCACAGATTTCTTCACGCCCGCCATGCCAAAAGCCAAACTCAAGTTGAGGGTTACAGGCTCCTGATGCTTTGCAATTTTTTGCCTAGTTAACCTTTCTGCCTTTCCGTTCTTCTGATTCTTTCTTTTTTTTTTTTTGCCTTGCACTGTTTCTGTAAGGAAGCAAGGGAGTCAAGTTGGCAAGCTGCTATGCAGAGTGCTATCGAACATCCCATCTTCTTGGCGCCGTTTTTACACGTTCCTATAAAACAAACACTGCAAGCTGAAGTACAGTTTAGAACGACGGCTAGCCGACTACGAAGAGCTCAGACCTTGTCAAGGCCGCATCGTTGACTCAAAGCGAAGCCGACATGGACCGCCTAGTGTGTAAAATGTGGCAGTTCGGCAGCGCAACAGGGACGAAAACCAGGAGCATGAGAGGGAAGCGCGTCCAGGACGGGGTGCCCGGTCCCGGTTGCGTGTTCCTACGTCGCCTTTCTTTTGTCACTCTACTTTGTGAGTGTGTCTTAACTCTCACCGAAAAGCGTTAACGGCTTCATGGAACACACATTGCGCTTTGGGAAAGAAAACTTCAGTTCCCACCGCCACTGTAGGCACTTGTCTTTCTTCCTGTCATTTCTTCCTTACGCTTTTACCGGCCTCTCTGTTCACGTTCAGCAGAATTTATTGCAACCACATGTTGCTGTTTTCCCGACTGCGGCGGCACTTCCGCTGCACCCAGAAATCTCCTGGTCTCCCCTTTCGGGGTCTTTCTTACGCTGACCCTCCATTTGCTGCGTACGTTCATGGCCGCTCGCTTCCATCGAGCGGCCGTGGTACGTTCCTCTCTGCTCTTGCGCTGCTCCTCCCCCGACTCTTCTGCTTTTTTTCAAGCACTGTCCATATTAACGAGACAAACATACATGGGCCCAAGTGGGGCGCGTGCATTCTTCCCCTGTCCATTGTCCAGACAGTGAGTTTCCATATTAACGAGGTACAAATACATTGAAAAAGTTTTGTCCCCAGAAAAACTGTCCATAATTCCGCTTGTCCATATTAACGGGGGTCATATTAACGGGGCACGACTGTATAGTCAAGCCCTATTTCCCTAACCTGAATAAACTGGTGTGCTTCTTTTACAAGGGTGCATCTTGTAGACTGGAAAATACGGTAAACTTAATTTGTAAATTTGTTTATAGGAAAGTAAAGCTGCGTTATCTGTCACAGTTCTTGGTGGACACCTGAACTGCATTGTAAGGGAAGGGATACCACCTCAACTACAGACCTCCATTTTTCGTACCACATTTAGAGCACTTTCAACAAAAACTGAGCTGAAACTGGGGAACGGTGACGGGTTTTCGTCCGAACGAGGTACATGCGCTCTCACATAACAAAGGACATGGATGCCTTCAGCTGCCGTGGTGTTCTCATAATAGCCGAGCTGAAGGAGCACCTTGACCTGAAGTCTAATGGTGAGTTTTACTGCCGTGTCCAGAATGCTACTGAACTGAAGTGTATTGTGTCATGAAAGCATTGGTGTAATTTGTAGATGTCTAGCTCCAAAAGCACATTATAATTATATTTTTATTAGGGGTGTGCTAATATTCGATTATGAATTGAATATGTTTGCTATTCGATTCATATTCTTATTCTAATATTCTAAAGTTATCGAATACACTGCAGATTCACCGTACTGCGTGCTTTACCACAATGCTTGACTGTGAGGACAGTGCAGTGAAGCATCTTCAAAACGCGAAGGGCCGTTTTGTGAAGAGGAACCTTACTGATAAAGTGCGCACCACACTGCGCGCTTCACCGCAACACTTGACTGCATTGACTATGCACTGAGGCACCTTTAAAATACAACGAGGCCGTTTTTGTGAAGAGGGCCTTCCCGACAGGGTGCGCAAGGCGTAGCACTTGACGAAACCAGGAGAAAAGCATTGTCCTTCAGTTTTATCTCGGAAGCACACAACCATCGTGCAGGTGTTCATCAGATAAAATTACATTGATGCCAACAAGTTTCGAAAGTGTTTTCAGGCCCATTCAATAATTCAAACTTTCAGTTATTTCAGACATTTTTTCTGGTCCCTTGGAGGCCAAATTAACGAGTTTACTATATTCAGAAGCGACGTGGCAACTCTGCCACTTTTCTTGCTGGTCCTTCCTGTACAGAACATCAGTATACGAAATCCTGTATAAGATCGACTTTTGTTCTTATTGATCAGATATTCAGTATTCAATTCAATATTCAAAAGCATTTTTTCCCCTCATATTCTTATTCGATTCATATTCGAAAACTTCAATTTTCGCACACCTCTAAATTTGACAAATGAGTGCTTAGTCTGAATTGATGCCTGGGCGAAAATTTGCAAATGAAGTGAGGCAAAATAAAAGAGTGAATATTTCGTTATGCCTTTTCATATTCCAGATGATGTTGAGGGCGCCATTGACCTTGGTGGCCGATCATCAGTGACCACAGAGGCATTCTGTCTGGCCATGCTGTGATTGTACTGTTCCAGCCATTTACAGGTAAACTGCAAATAAATCTGCATTCTTTTCGGAGTGTGATTTGAAGACTTGCAAACAATATATCCACATTAATCCTACTTGGCTCTGTTTTACGATATTGGGCACAGATAGTTGGAGTTTTCGGTTTCAGAAGCGGCTCTTGCCAAGATAATTCTAGAAGCCACCATTCCTGCGGAACAAGCTGGCTTATTTATTAATGCTATAACGTGCAATGGCACCAGCTGGAACAAAAGTTAGTGGCGGCCCTTCTGTGTACGAGGTAGTACAAGGCAGGAGTGCCATGCAGATTTGTAATGGGTTAAATAGACAGGACAGAACAACATAGCAAATCTTTACTACTTTCTACTGTGTTTGTTAGTTTTATATTGAGTACTTGCTTGATAAATTTGGTTCTGTAGCTTGTATCAAGTATATTGATGTATGTTTAAGATTTTTCAGGGAAAGAATCATTGTCTACCTAAGTTCAGCTGTGTAACTTTTGCTGAAGCTTAGGCGTGCAAAAAAAAATTTTTAAATTATCGCGATAACTTTATTTCCAAAATTCTAATAAACTGATTGATAAGCCTTTGTCGTTTCTGTCTGCCTTCATGTGGTTGCGCAGTTTTCTTTTTGCAAGTTGTTCCCCTGCATAGTCACTTGGATAATTTGTATATCCATGATTTATAATAGGTACAGCAGACAAAACGATGCAAAACTATTGCAAGTACGCTTTTATCAGCCATTATAGCACTTAAATTTTACAACTGTAAAAAAATAAAATTTGAAAATATCTTTTTATGAACTTTAATGCTTTATAGATCTACTTTTTAGAGTTCTTTGTGCGAGTAAAGCAAAAATATTCAATCGGAGTACCATCATGGCGCTACAGGAGTGTAGCTCAACCTCCTCGCCTCGCTTTACCCCCCTGTTACATGGTATTTGCAAGTAAAATTAGATTAACATTGCCCAGAAGTGTATACCCTACTGAAATATTCAGTATACATTGTGTACAGGATTCCGTATACCAATTTTCTGTACGGGCAGGAGCTGCGTGAGTGGTTATATTGTTGCTGAATGCAGTAAACTCTCCCTAATTCGGCCTTCTACTAGGTACCAATTTAACCGAAAGCCCAAATTATCAAATGGGTCTCAAAAACCTGTTGAAAACTGTTTGGATCCCAGTATCTGTTGTACGATGGTTATCTGCATCTGAGGTGGAACTGAAGTAAGAACGTTTCATTAAGTGCTTCGCTTCGAGCACTCTGCCAGGAAAGCCCTCTTCACAAACAGTCCCATCGTATTCTCTAGGATACTGCGCCACACGGCCCACATGGTCAAGCATTGTGGTGGAACTGCGGAAAATTTTTTGGTATATTGGTAACATTCAAGAATTTAAAAAATTCTAAGAATTAGTTTTTCGTATTTGAGATCTCGAATGTTTGCACACACCTCTTTATTACTCAAAATGCTTTGGTAATATTTTATTGTTATACTTTTAGAGGTAGAGTTAAAAGCAATTAGTTTTCTTTAATGAAAGAATACATGCTTTCTTTTTCAGTCTCTGCTGATGGTCGGATCAACAACAGCATCCGCCATCTGTGGACCTGATGAGGCAACTCTTTCTTTTCTAATTTCCTTCATCTTATTAAGAGTGTTAGGAACCGATTTGTTGCAAAGGACTGTTTAACACCATTTAGCCTAGCTCGCAATGGTATAATACAGGCAGCTTGGAATGCGGATCGCGACAGTGTAATGGTAAATGCCATGCCTAACATTACAATTGCATATATCAACTCCAACTGCTTTGAGAAAATGAAAATGGATCTTGCTTTCCAGCATTTTGGGGATGAAATTAAGAGGCTGTTTGTGCACAGGAAACATGTCACCTCATTATACAGAACAGTGCAACGAACCTAGGATTTTCTTCATCAGTGCAACAAACCCCATGTATTATGGCAGGAAGAGTGAGCATGAGAACATTAAAGCCTGGCAGTCGAAATGTAATGTCCTTGCAGAAATTTTTAGCATGCTTGGGTTAGTTGGAGACACATGCAAAACCAGTTGGAGGGAGTTTTTTGACAGGAAGTATATCCGCAGGGCTGAGGGCCACAATTAGAAGTACTCTACCTGAACTCTGTCGCAGGCTTCAAGTATACCTTTTTAACTTCTCGTTTGAGACAGGGCAAACTGCAAAATCTCTTTGTGATAATCAGGCTATCCTGATGTATAACTGTTTTCAGTAACTGTCAACTGTTTTTATTTTTCAACCTTGTAAGGCCACCAAAAAGAAGCAATTGTTCTCCTGCATTTATGAAATTGCTGTGGACTACTACTGATATTTATTTCCAAATACTGCAGGCAGCAGCGCTGCCCAAGCAGGAGAGGGGTTACATGTTCTGCAATAACAGTTCAGCAAACATATTTTCATCGGTGGATTCAATAATAAATTGAGGCAAACAGTTCCACTGATATGTGTTTTGAGGGGAAAGTTCTGGTAAAGTTTGGTCCTGGCGAAATATGGGCTTACTACTTTGGAGTGGTTCAGTCTACTAGATCTTTAGGGTGCTGCAAAAATATAGGTATTTAGTGACAAACCAGACTTGTTATACAGCATGTGAAAGAATTTCAGCCTAGAGACCTGACGGTGTAGTTTAAGGGGTTCTAGCTTAAGCTGACTCAGCATGTTAGAGACCGAAGATGTTGAACGGTAATCAGAAAAAATAAATTGCCCAAAGATATGCCCAAAGTGACAGAGGAGTGCCTTTTGGTCACATTGGACCGCCTTCCTGACAATGGAAGCGTTATGAAGCAGCAGAGGGTGTTCAGCAGTGCATTCAGTTAGAAGACTGTCATGAAGGGCAAAAAGGGCAGTTCAGCTTAAGTGTGCTATGCTATGTGGCAACAAAAAGCTTCAGCTAAAAATACATGTATGGAGCCCTTGTGTGTACCTCGGAAAGATGCTAACTCCTGATTCACGGTTGACTTTGATAATGGTGGGCTTATTTATCCTGCTGATGAAGGCTGACAGTCATGAAAATGCATTCATTAGTTTCTGTAGGAGAAACAAGCTACACGAGAAAAGCATGCAGGAGTTTGCATAGAGTTCGTGTTATTTGACATTTCCTCAATTAGGGTGTCCTTAGCATAGAAAAAAAAACTTCATATGCACAATCATTTTTTTAAGATTTTTATTATTTTTTTTTGTGAAAGGTTTGAACAGAAAGCATGAAGGAAAAAGGCAGCGACTAAAATGTTTGAAATTGCGGCACTGGCAGTAGTTTGTCCTTGCTCAAATTGATGCTCAAGGTTGCAATGAAACTTTGCATTATTTGTATTGAGCTTCCACTGTCTTGTCTTGAGATGGCAGAAAAAGATTCTATGGATATTGAAATAAAGTTGAAATTGAAATATTTCGAGTCTCATTGTTATTTCCAGATAATTGTTTCATACGCAAACACAAAAAACTGGAATGGCCAGGCTGAGAGTTGCCATTGGTAGGTGTATTGCCTGCTTTTGCCAAAAGGGTGAAACGAAGGGGAAAATACAAAAGACAAAGCAGAGCCTGATGCGTACAACGCCACATCAGTACCCTTAGGAAATATAAAAAATTGGTAAAGCTAGGCTTCGCAGCTTAGCGCATCGGGCAGCGTAAGCCGACTTGTATTTCCCGTCGAAAGGTCTGAATTGTCTGAATTGTCAGAATGCTGCCGCTCGGCCATTCCATCATGATTGCCCACATCTAGGCAGGGAATGAAGAAAGCTGCTTTGCAGTCTCTATCCTGCTCTTTCTCACATCGCAGCGCCTTTTCCAGAGTCGTAAGAAGCTGCAGCCGTGGCACGGCTGCCCAAGTGGCTTGGGTCACGGGTTCGGCTGCACCAGAGGGAAAACCTCTGAGTGGCACAAAGCAGCACAAGACAAGCGTATCAGCCCTAAACTCAGGAAGCCCTGTTTATTGTTACTGTAGACAAGAGCAAAAGAAAATGCACGGACCTGCCAACTGGCTCCAGCTGAGACACCACTGCTGTCTTGTGCAGACAGAGGAGGAGTAAAAGAGATGAAAGAAAAAGAAAGACGTGCATTGCAACAGCTGTCATTCGCCACTGAAGAGGCGGCAAGTGCAGTGATGGCATGCAGAACAGATACAATACACCGGTGGCAAAGGAGCCTCCACCGCAATGGGCAGAGGCCTATAGGTCCCCAGCCCCGGAGGGTCGGGCGCTACCACCAGACTTCCCGACCGTTTTTGTCCTCCAGCTCATTATATAGCCTGCCGGGTGATGATATCGATGGTCAGCATAAATGTCGCAACTGTCTAGAAACAGTGCCATCGAACACCGGATGACTTTGAAGCATTCCAGTGTGCGTTCAGAGAAGCTGGTTGCGCATTCGTTGCCCTCCGCGATATTCCCGCAGTCATGCTCTGCACACTAGCCAGTAATTCTAGGCACTGAAGTTAGTGTGTGCAATTAAAAGGAAACAAAAATAACGTCCACGTCGTATAAACTAGTAAAAAAATAAATGATTGGCAAAAAATATTTTAGGCACTATAGAAAGCGGCCCAAAACATCAGCTGCTGTTTCCTGGGAGCATTGTTTTCTGCCTGCTACCAATGTTCTACTAATTTGTTTCGGCCAGGGTGTAATAGGAATGTCTGCAGTATCATGGCCCGCTATATATGCCATCTGTCTGCGCTATGTGGCCACGGTTCAGCGCAGCTGTCCTTGCAAATAATGCCTCCTGCATGAAAAAACCTGCATGCCCACCCCCTGCAGGGTGCTATGCAGTGAAGCAGACAAGATTTGACAACGTTGTTGTGCTCGTTTTCTCGACAGCAGCAAAAAGATTTCAGTCTACACTAATATGTATGTCTACATGCTAACGTAAAACGAATGGCCTAGAAAGAAAATTGCATTATAAAGGTTGCAAATGCAAAGCCGCGTCGTCCACTACCTTGCTAATTTACAATAATATCGCCGAATTTCTACGTCTGCCTCTTTGTTGGAGTAATGCCAGCCTGTTTTCTGGTGTCTTTCATTTCAAGTTAATTTCCACAGGGCATTTTACAGGTCTTCGTTGCTTGTTGGCTGTCTCTACGCGTCTTTAAACATCGAGGAACTGCTTCACACTGTGAAACGTTAGTGTTGGTTGGTGAGCTTTTGTTGTTTTTTTTGTAGTTGAATCTTATGCGTAACCTTTACCCACTTCAATTTCAAACATTTCTTTGCAGGAAGTACACATTAACTAATCTTTTCTTATTTATATCTATTTTATTTTATTCCTAAGTTTTGTTGTCATCTTCTCTAGGTTGTTTGGTCCCGCCGCAGTGGTTCAGTGGTTGGAGTGCTCGACGGCTGTGCCCAAGGATACAGGATCAAACACTGGCCGCTTTCTTTAACATGCACTGACATCGCATAGCACACAAGCGCCTGGCTTTTTGTTCCATTGAAAAGCGGCCATGGAAAGAATCCCAGATGGGCGAAGCTTCTGAGGCCCTCCACCATGACGTCTCTGATAGCCCGAGTCGCTTTGGGACGATAAACCGCTTAAACCAAACCAAGCCTCTGTGTTGTTGCATTGCTGTTAATGGTAAACACGGCACAAAGGAATGCGGACAAAAAGCGCACAACAGAGGATAGTCCCTGTCGTGTGTTGTTTGTTCCTTCTTGGCCACATTTCTTTGTACCGTGTTTTCCACTAATTCAAAAGAACATTGTTGTTACTAGATCTACTTGTACTCATTAGGGCATTCCTGTTAAAATGTGTGGAGAAAAAAATGGCCATTTTAACAGCCCGAAAAAAAAAAAAAGAAAAAAGCTGCTGTCAATGAGGGAACAAACCTCTTTTTTGTCCGAGGTATTTGTCAGCCAAGGCACTGAAACTTTCAGGTGCTTTATGCAATAAAACAAGCAGGCTTTTGTATATGGTAAATTTTTAACATATTTTTTTCTTTTCACTTTATAGACCCGATGTCGTAAATATTTATCCGCCAACTACCTCCTGCAGGAGCAGCCCATAAACCCACTTCTGTATTTAATCCTAGTATGCCACCTCATTTGCAAACTACTCTCCTTTAATTGAGTGGTTGAGCTTCGGAGGCTGTGAAACAAGCGATAAAGAACTCTTCTGTGCTAGCATGCTATGCCAACGTTTTAAGCTCCTTTTTAAAGCTTTGCTATGTAATGTCTTGCTTCATGGTTCTATAAATCTTTCTTCATATAGACTCATGAAGAAGCTGTATCACAGCTGGTGGCTTCCATGAAATCGTTGCCTCATACAGTTCTGCCGGTTATGCTCTATCAGGTAACATATCAAATGCTTTTAATCAACACTTGTTTACCATTTACTTAGAGAGTCAATTTATCAGAGCACGTCTGTAATTATTGGTCGAAATTTCTACACCTTCACTTGCGGCCTTCGGACGTCACTAGCAGTAGTGTACTTTCAGTGGCTGCAATTGTTATATCGGTGTATACTCATTAGTGATTGACGATCACCAGAAGGGTAGTAATAAATTGTTCAGTAGCAAAAGAAAGCCTGCACGGTGGTTGTATGACTTTGTGATGCTTTTCCAGGGACAGATTTAAGAGGCCTAAAAGGAAGAAATTTTACGTAGAAAAACCGACCACATATTTCTGAAACAAAAGTTCTGTGATACATGATTTTTATGCACATAATTCATGGGTTTAATAAAACTTCCTCCGTATCATGCTGCCTCCTCCAAAGGTGACCCATAAATTTACCACCTTGGAACTTTCGTGTTCCTGAAATTTTCGTTTGTTGAACTCCCAGATAACCCCAAAATTCCGGGATGAAGCGCGACCCAAGTTTGGCTTGCTTAGGTGTCGTGAATTTCTTATGAAAGGTGAGCTGTCGTCTTGTGACTGCATTTGGCTGAAAAGCTTGCTGAGGGACTTGTGCTCTTGCCGAAAGGTCAGGGATGTTGTCATCTGTGACACTTATAACTATGAATATGTAAAACTTCTTTGAGCATGGGTCACTTACTGCACTGTGTAGGTATCTGAAAAGTGGCGAGCAGCGGCCGGAAACAGCCTGTCAAAAGTGTTTAGTACATGAGGAGGGGGAAAAGTATGGAAGATGTTTCTGTAATGCATAACATCTTCTTCAGCATATGTAAATGCTACCAAAGTATTAAATGGACCATGGTACACCAACATTGCAAATGTCATCAGTGAGGCAGTGCAGCATCATCATGTTTCACTGTTTTATTATGAATTTTTTGAAGCTAGCATATAATATTCAAATGGTATTAACATACAAAGCAGCATGTAGCAGCTGTAAAGCCCATGCACATACAAATGGTTAAAAGTAAACCAGCATATTTACTTCTGCTTACTCACATTATTCATCCCTCCTATCGAGTAGCTTTGGTACATTATTTAAAACTCTATATATCAAACTAAACCAAACATTGTTAATTGCAGTCAATTTGCACTTAGCTCTGTACCAGCCACCAGTGTAAATGCGTTGCACATTTATTACAATGGTTCTTACAGTTGACGCTGCTGTTAGGATGTACTAAATACCTTTCCATTTTTCCTTGCTATTTTTTTTTCAGGTAGTGAACAAATTTTCTCGTTCTTTCAGACATGTATTCCTTTGACAAAAGTCGGGAAGAGGCAGTGAACACATATAACATGGTCTGTGACGCATACACTAGGATTCTGAGGCAGCTGGAAGTTCCGTTTGTTAAAGGTAAGCTGTAGAAGTCGCTCCTTTTTTTAGTCCCTTGCCTTGCCATATAATGCAGCATATACTTCTTCAGCTGAAGTTGAGCAAAGAAAAGCCAACATTGCTGGCACAAACTTCCATCTTTACGGTGGACAGAGGCGCAAGGTTCCTTTATGGTTACCCACCTTTCCTCTAATGAGGTTTAGGCTGGTCAGGCCATGAAGCACATGTGTCGGTGTGTGACTGAGAAATAAGTTCACAAGAGGCACTTTTGCTGCAGACAAATGTATATTTATATGAAGTTGTTAGAGTGACATTGTGAAATAACCAGATCATTACAAAAGCTACAACGACAAGATCTCTGTAATCTTGACTCGGTAAATTGCACAATAGAATCCCGACAATGAACAAATGCAATGGTAAAGAAGGATATAAAGTGTTGCCAAAAGAAGTATTCAAAATAGAGTAAATGGGAGTGAAGAGATACACACAAAATGCAGCAAACAAAATGCTAAACAGAATCAACGTTTAAACAAAGGCGATAGCATTTCTCACTTAATGGCCAGTCAGTGGCAACACAGCTTTGAAGTTCCGATGATGTTCATTGTCAGAGAGTCGATCGGTAGCGCCGGCATAGGAGGTGATGAGATGAGTTGATTGCGAGCTCGAGGAGCTTGACTTTACCAGAGCGTGTTGCCGCGAGAGTGATTGCTGAGAGGTAGAATCTTCTCTGAGCACAGTGGCACCTGGCTCGATGGGGCCCATCTCATTCCCTCGGCTGGTTGCGCCGCGAACCTCTTGTTGATGGCATGGCTGGCCGAGCATGGCCCTGGAGAATCATGTCAGAGCATGGTCAGAGGAACGGGAAGAGGCTGTATCTTCTGCGCTGTAAGAGGCAGCTTGTGACCGTTGCTCATCCAGCTGAGATTTTTTTTATGTTCTAATTTCTGGACTTGCAAGTTGAATTTTCAGTTTAATTTTTTCTTGAAGGTTGTGGAAGCAGTGCTCCACCATCCTTGCTCAGAACTTTCGCCAGAGCAAAGCACTTGCATATTCAGAACATTGCAAGTCTTTGATAAGTGTTACAAGGCAATTCAAATCATTGTTATGAGCAGTGCCTTCTAAATAAGAGCATGATGAGTAGGAGCATAGCAGAGTTGTGATTACAAATGGTTTACTGTGGCGAATAAAACATTCTTCACAGTACCCTTTCAGGAAAGGCATAATTTCAGTTTGCCATTTCTCACCCAAGACAACTGTGCCGAGTGGTGCCTTTGATGTCCCCTTGTATTAGGCATCTGAAAATAGCTCAGTTATGAATGCGTGCTCGAAAACTGCAGACATTTGTTGACCTCCATCTTATTGACAATTAATAATGATGAAGTGTCAGTGGTGCTTATGGCGTTTTAATGCAGAATCATCAAATGTCTCATAAGCCACAAAACCCTGTTGGCATTGGCCAGGAAATGTGGCACTGAAAACCTCATGACATCACAGCCACATAACCTTGAGCATGATTTTAACCACTCCACAGTATTCATGTTAAACGTGATGTCACGCTTAGAATGAAAGTGGTCAAAACCTGATATGCAGTACTAATGGTCGCCGCAAGCCACTCAGTTTCTCAGCAGAACTCACGATGAGGCAATGCTTTTGCATACGCAGCACGTAAGTGGTTTTAACCCAGGCAACACAAGTTGAGTGCCCAATATTGGTACTTCGTTGACAATGCCCGGCCCAGCATACAATGCCAATAGATGCCAGTATTGGGCCGGTCTAGTATTGCCAAGGAAGTGCTTGCAACATGAACATGCTTATCTCGTGTTAAACAGAGACACATACCAGAATGTTCATAATCTTGCCTTTATAAGGCACGCTGTATAATTATAATTGCCTCTAGATCAGTCTATTTACCCAGTCCTCCCCTCTCACTCACCAGTGAAAGCCTGCACAGGTGCAATGGGTGGAAACTACTCCCACGAGTTCCACTACCTGACTGATATTGGGGAAGACCATCTGCACGTGTGCTTGCAGTAAGTTTCCCTATTTTAAATGCTGCAGGTCCTTTGCTGTCACACTTTTCATTTATTTATTTGAAATACCTTACAGGCCCGTTGGGCATTTTGTAACAGGGTGGGAGGAGGGGGGGAAGGCAGAAACTCTAGACAGTGTTATCATAAGCAAAAATGTAAGAAAACAAGCAAAAGTACAATGCATGGATATATGTACATAAAGAAATCACGCAGAAGAGCAGATGCAATGACACTGATATGATTACAGTAACAAAAAGAAATAGGCGACACAGATTAAAGCACAACAATAAAAAAATGAAACAACCTGGAGGACATTATCAGTGTGTGGTATAGTGCTGTTAAGACCAATGGGTAAGAGTAACAAAAAAAGAAATGTGGAGCAGAAACAGAAGTAAAGAAGGCATCAAAATGGCACTTAACACCAGCAGCAGAGGGGGGGCACACACACACACACACACACACACACACACACACACACACACACACACACACACACACACACACACACACACACACACACACACACACACACACACACTCACACTCACACTCACACTCACACTCACACACACTCACACTCTCTCTCTCTCTCTAGATGGAATATTGAGATATTGAGGTAAAAAGAACTTGATCAATTGAAGTGCACACACTTGTGGAATAGTGTTAGGAGAGCAATGTCATGGCATTTACTTAAAGGTTGTAACAAGAGATCAGTTTTAATCTGAGTCCTTTCCACTGGTTTCAGTTCTGATTTTTTGGACGTGCGTCCATTGTGATGTTGCTAGCCAGGTTTAGAAGATGAGCAGACATGCCACAGTGTGCATTTTCTGCAGCTTTTCCAAGCTGCAAAGCATCCATTTTTGCATCCTATGCTTATGAAAGTCACTAATGTCATGTGCCTCGTCAGATTTCTCGACTTGTGACATCTTACTGCTGTTGCTTGTGTTGAGTGCGAGTGGCAGTTTCAGAAACTGAGACCATGTTTGAGAAAAATGTTGCTTGCACAGAAGTCTTGCGTGTGCCCTGTTCTGAAGAAGACAAGGCGGTAAACATTTTTCTGTCTACATATCATGTAGAGCTGCATGCACCTTTACTATGCTGAAAGCTTTTTTGTTCCTGTGAAACATATTTCCATTTGTGACAAAGTTGCATAATCTGACCTTTAGTAAAATGATTACTTCCTGGCCAATATGACTGGGTTTTTGTAACACGAATATTTCATGCAAATGTGGTAGTGAGAGTGTTCAGAAGATAGATTAGGCTGGGGAGCTTTAACGGGAGGCAAAGCCTAGCTGTAACTCAGCCAATCATACAAGCAGTGTGCTTAATTCATGTTTGAAGCTTTTGTATATCAACCTGCAGGTGTATGAAGGAAAGCAACAGTCACTAAAAGCAAGGAAAACATAAGGTATTTTTGGATGTTAATCAAGTGATGGAGAGCATTTATTATTCAACTTTCTTAGGTATTTAAGTTGTGTATAAACCTTCCTTAAAAAGGATGAAGGTAGAAAATTTGTGATTTGCACATTCTTTGTTTAAAACATGTCTTATTACTCCAGGAACCATGATACATGCTTTATGATTCATGTGCAGCCAGTGAATAATTTAATACTATTGTGTGAGGAATACAACACACAGCGCCGCGGCATCGCTATCACCATCACTTGTCTCCGGCGTCCATCTCTCGCGCTGAAGCTGTGCCCTGCGGCTGGTAATTCTACACTGTTGTGTCCGAAGTACAGGCAGCGTTAGCCCTTGGGCCATGCCATTAAATCCTCTTTTCAATTTCATTATTGATGTGAACATTTTTTGCTTTTGGTTTCTGGATGCCGTGTTGAGCAGTGACGTCGCTGTGTAGGAATCTTGACAACTTAGCCTTGTCACAGGAGCTCACAAATCTGCTCTCTCATACACTTGCTGTCTGAGCGCAAGCAAACCGGCAACGGCGAAAATTGGCTTGTTTAGCAACTCTGATTCTGACCATGACAAGCCTTCATCTGACTCCAGTGAGGACGTCGACTTACTCTTTTTTTTTTTATGAAAGCAGTGAAGATGATGATAAACATAACTCCAGAATCCAGATAGTCATTTCATATTTGATCCGCTTGCAAGTGAGCCAAAATGCTGTGCTCTGTGCGATGTTAGCATATGCTAAGGTACCCCAGGTGATCTAAATTAATACAGAGCTCTCCACTACTGCGTACCACAGAGCCCATGTGTTGCATTTGGATGTTAAACTCCACGGCCTCCATTTTTTCACTCACTTGATTTCTTTTCAACTTAGACCCCTCTCACTGCGTTGGAGAATAAGTGCGAGATTGGATAGCAAACTCCATGGCACCACAAACAAGACAAAAAGACTTCCGTTGTGGAAACTGCCAACATAACCTAGCTGAGTCCATCTTGAGTTTGAAAGGCCAGTGTAGCCGGATCAGTGACATAGGAGTTTCTGTGGCACATATGTGCTGTGATGCTCCGTAACATTTTTTATGGTTTATGTCCTCAGGTGCTGCACAGGCGTCAGTGCTGATGGACCCTCATCAGGTGTGTGTTTCATTCATCATGCTAATCACATGATTCAGTAGTGTTCTGAGTAACTGATACTTCTACCAGCAACTCTAAGTCTGCATTGAATGGAGGGAGAGGCTGGGGTTGAAGTTTATAAGGCTTCTTTCACTGCACCATTGATCAGGACCTGACCTTTTCTTTCCCATGGAAAGAGATAAGAGGGAGATAGCCTCCGTTTTTTTTTTGTGCTTGCATAAATGAGAAACCTCAGCATTCGCTCAGAAGTTAATACTTAGCTTACTTGCTTGCAAATTTCAAAGCATATCAAAGTAAATGAAAAGCAGCTTACTTTTATTGAAAAGCTGCACGGCATATATTTTTCCTCGTGAAGAAAGGAAGTCCAGTATTGTACAAAGTGAGAGGTGGTGTCTGTGTTATGCATTTTCATTAGGGGTGTGCTGATATTGAAATTTTTGAATACAAATTGAATGCGAATATGGGGAAAAAATGCCTTCGAATATCAGCTCGAATATCAGACTAGTAAAAAAATAAAGAATGAAAAATTAAGAAACAGCAGATATTGTTGCCTTGTTTATTTCAGAATTTGCATCATATTTGCAAATAAAATTGCACAAGAATTGCACAGGAATGTAACCCTACCAAAAATGCACTAATACAGAATTCTATGTACCTGTCTTTGTATTATAAGGATCTGCATGAAACATGTGGAACCGTCATAAATCTGCTGAATATAGTAAATGCTTGTTAATTCAGTCTTGAAGGGACCAGGAAACATATTCGAATTAACCGAAAGTTGAAATTATCGAATGGGCCTGAAAAACTGCCGAAAACCATTTGCATCACAGTGATTTTTATCTGATGAATACTTGCACAATGACTGTCGACATTTGAGATGAAACCAAAGTGAGAACAATGTTTTTTCACTGTTTCGTGAAGTGCTTCGCTATGCGCACACTGTTGGGAAGGCCCCCTTCGCGAAACGGCCCCGTCATGTTTCGAGGATGCTTCACTGCACGGTCCACGCTGTCAAGCGTTGCGGTGCAGTGTGCAATGCGGCGAAACTGTGGCAATTCTTTGGTAATTTTCGAATATTCAAAAATCCTAAATATCAGCTTTTAGAATACGAGTATGAATTGAATAACAAGCATATTCAATTAGTATTTGAAATTCTGAACAATCGCCCACACCTCATTTTTAAACATAGCAAAGGTGAGCAGCTGCTGTCTACTTTACTGCATGCATATGCTTGTAACTAAAGCACATTTAATTTTACAGACTGCCCAAATCAAAGCTGTGAACATTGTGGCGGACGTCTGCATGAGGCAAGGGGCATTGAGGTATGTTTCTCCGCTTTGCAGTACAATTATTTTGCCTTGTATGACTGGCTTTATGTGCATTTTTGATTGGCACACATCATTTAAAGGTTGCACATGCCTTCTCCCTGGGAACCACATACTCAGAGCCACTTGGCGCTACTATTCAACATGCTAACGGTAAGACCAGGTGAGACTTCATTATTTTTATGCCATTACCATAGCCTCTAATAAAAATAATTTTTGGATATTCTTATACTTCTGGCTCTCATAACATCGTTATGTAACAAATCTCGCAAATATTTTTGCTGGGATATGTGTTTCAAATGTTTGGAGAATTTGGAATACCTGATAATGTACCAGGCCCTAGGACACTGCAGCATTAGTCCTTTCACTTCCATGTCTTTTTTTTGGCTGCTTCTCTCACCTTGCCAGCTTTTTACCTGTTTGTGTTTTTGTGTGCTGGCCAGGTTCGTTTTCTTTATTGTAATTCCGCTGAAATTTCTTGCTTGTAGTACATTAGAATGTTCTGCAAGATATGTGAGCATTTTTTATTCTGCTCGTTCGGTTTTACCCTCTACCTCACATTTTTAGGCGAGGGATGTTCTTCCTCACTGTCTTCGTTCAACAAGACATTTAGCTGAGCTGATCCATCGCTGTCACTCTCTCACCTGAGTTGAAATTCGTCAACAGTTCCTGATTATATACGGCCGTCAAAGCGTGGATGCGCCTGACCCGCTGTCTCGCCATGGCTGCATTGCTGAGGCAATGAAGGGGCGCAGTAATGATGATAAAATGGTGCAGGTCTGGAAACATCTGCCGTATTTTTTTTTTTTATTCAAAGGCTTGCCATGTGGCACAGAATGGGGCTGCCTTTAACTTAAAGTTAAAGTAAGCGGTGGAGTCCATTGTCTTCAAGAAACCGGAGCAAGCTCTGGCTCTTAATGTTGTCTGTTAGCCACAAGTGCAGGTCTTGTTCCCTTGTAGCCAACAGCCCAACTTCCTGTAGTCGTCTTAGTCTTGATGGCTGCATCCCTGGGCATGACTATAAAAGGTGGTGAAGACCCACCTCGGTAGTCGGCCTTGGACGCTTGGAGCATGTGCTTGGTACTGCATCTGCTGTATCTGTTGTCCGGAATTTACCCTACAGGTTCTGTGTGTTTATGTGGCCTCTCCATAGATGGTGCCACATGTCTACAATATTTATTTTTACATGAGAAGTATCGGGAGTGGCATGGAGTGAGTTAAAGGGGCAACGCGAGTACAATTCTATCTCACTACAATGAAAATGACAGAGCGTGGGAAAAATTCCTTTGTGGCAAAATCAGCCCCAACAAATCATCAGATTGGACCACGGTGCAATCGAAAAACTTAATCTATTTACAAAGGTATCGATTAGCTAACTGCTTCTGCTCTTTTTTTGCATGACCGTCGTGGTGCTATTTTCGTACTCAGTGAGCAATTACATTGCATTTTGATTGTCGTGGGCACTGACAGGGGTGGAAGTGCTGCTCCATCTGCTCCATTCTGCTCCAATCTGCTTTTCCTGTTCCATCCTGCTTCAAAATGCAATATTGCTCCAGAACTGCTCCAAACTGGCTGCCTCGATGTTCTACCATAAATTTTGGCGGAACTGGGGAACAGTGTCACAGCACCAGGGGCAAAGATATAACAAATCTTGCACTGGGCTTAATAGAAATGAAATTTTTGCAAGAGAAGGAAGCATGGAGCATATATATGTTCGCAAGTAAATTCCGTATGAGCCACTGGCAATTTAAGATAATTGCAGAAAAATGCACTATGCATGTGATGTAGCACCTCCTCACAGCCTTTTGAATCGCTGGTGGAGAGCGACGCAAGAACAGCAAGCGAAGAAGGTAGCGCAAAGTGCTGTGAGCCGTTAGGAAACTTGTCCGACTGCAATAACTGCATGAGTTGTCCTAATGATTCTGGTGTGAAAGCAAAACTTCCCCATCGAGCCTCTTTGTCAATGACAAGCTTTCAGGCCTACGGCAGAAAAAATTATACTTGAATCTTTATGGGTTAGTACGCCAAGATGTCAGTCACTAGGAAACTTCTCAAGAGTCTTGGAAAGTCATACAGGGCCTATGCAAAGGTTTTAAAAATGAGTCCCCTCATTACTCAATGAAAGAATGATGACCTATTGGCAGGAGACAATGAAGTGAAAAAAGCTGAAGGATGAAAAGGCCACCCTTCAGTGCCATCTATCTTTCCTAAAGGCACTAGCTACTAACCAGTGCTCAGGTTTATCATACGCACAGGTATAGGATCAAAACGGATATGCACAAGATAGAGCAGAAATGTCGGGCCCATTCTGCTGAGCTTCAAATTAATGGCGCTGCTATAGCACATCAAAGTGGTAGACTCGACATTTGGATCTATCAAGTCAAAACAGGCAAATGCTTTAGGTCACTCTTGGTGTTCAGTTATGAAGTGCACCATGAAGCGTTCCTTTTGTTGCTAGTCTGTTCCAAGTTTGTTGGTCATTTGTCCTGTCAGAGATGAGTGTGTAGTCGGAAAGGCATTGAACTTGCATAAAAAGGAATCAGATTGGAAGTTTTGTATTTCAGAAAGAGAAAGCTGCAGTCATCAGAGGCGTTTGACCTTAGAAACCTGCTCCAAAACATAGTTCAAATGCTCTAAAATTCTGGTTTCATTGTTCCAAAGCTGCTCCAAAATGGCTTTATTAGTGCTCCCAAAGCTGCTCCAAAATGTTCAAGCCTGCTTCCACCCCTGCACCGATGAAACAGCAGATCACACCAAATGTGTCCCTCGCAGATGGTGCTGCTACAAGATATGGATTGATTGCGCTCTGGCTCGGAAGAAATGGGAGCTTATACCTGCGCTTGTCCTCAGGCAGCCAGTCTAATCTTCATGGCCACCAAGCAATGAGGGTCATGTGTCTGTGGATGGGTGGGCACATATCGATTCAAGCGAGAGTTTTTGGTGAAGCAGAGCAGTGTGGACTTACAGAACTGCACAAATTGGTGGTGGTATGCTTATTTTGTTCTTAAATACATTTTCAAATCCAGCCCCTTTTACCAAGAATTTCATTGAAGCGAAAACGGGCCCCAGAAATTTGTTCTGTTTGTTTCTATGGCGAGCTGGTGGGGAATAGAAAATATTTTAGCGAAGCGAAAATTTCGTTAAATTGGCGTTCATAGTAGAGGGGTTTGACTGTATACTCAAGAGTGGCAGGGGGTGTGTCTATATTGTCTGCTGAGCTATCTCGGAAGTAGCAGTGAAAGGGTTATAAAACTTGGCTCTGTTTTACTTGAGCGTTCATTTTGTTCAGTGATCTTCTGCTGCCTCGCTCGCCTTCATTTGCAGTCGCAGATTAATTTTTCCCCCTGTAATTTACAGTAATTGCTGCATGAGGGGCTTTCTGTGCTGTGGACGCAGTCTGCTATGAACAGACCCATTTACACGTCCATAATGGGGGCATGGTTCGCTTTAAGGCTTATGCCATGCAGACGAGACGTTGTCCAGGAGCGTGCCTGGCATCACCTGCAGACCATCACATACCCACCATTCTGTACCCCCACATCTACACCAATTGCTACACCAATGTTGGTATGATTTGCAAAGAACCTGCAGATCTCGTCCGCAGGTGCTTCCTGCCATCTGATTGCCCATCCTCCCTACTTTAACTGATAATAATAAATTATTAATCATCATCATCATTATGTTTCAAGATTCCAGCAATGGTGTTGAATGAAATAATCTTAAACTGGAAAAAATATTAGCTCGAAGTTTTGGTAAATGTTCACCTGGTCATGCTGGGTCAGTCAAGTTTGATAAAAACAAAATTGCCGACATTACTCTTGTTGCAAATAGATTTTTAAATGGTGAACAAGAAGCCCCGACTCCATTCTAGACAATGTGAGTGTGATTGCTGTATTGTTTTGGCGTTCAGTGTCATGAAAAGTGCATTATTTGCTCTCATTGCAGGCCTTTCGAAATGAACTGCTTCGGCATTGGTGTGACTCGACTTCTTGCTGCCTGCCTCGAGATGCTTGCCTCCGAAGACCAGCTTCGTTGGCCATTTTCTGTGGTGCCATTCAAAGTGGCCATCGTCACACCTAAGGTTCTGACAGTCTCAACGTTTTGTGGCAACTATTTGATGGAGCATACAATACACTGTTTACATAATGGCTGGTTGAGCAAATGTTTTTCCTAGTGAGCACGATATGGAGTATGTTGGCAGCCTAAAAGAGTGGGGGCTTTCATTTGAACTGCATTCAATCACCAGAGTAATATGGTGCAGTAAACCAAGAAAGCGACAGACAAGTTTGACCTACACAAATACTGCATAGTACTGGTTCACCTGCACATGAACATGCTTACCATCACTTTCACAAGCGCATACATGAATAGTCACGACATTTTCTTCTGCTCTCATGATTGCCAGCAACATATCCTTGAGTGTTGTACAACTTTTCGGAGCAGTTTTGTGAACTTTCACGACTTCCTTAACTTTAGTTGTGCTATTTGCTTTCTGCTGTTAGTATTGTAGGGGATGGGGGTGCATAGTTAATGCTCAATGATCACTTATCCACCCACATGTAGGTTCTAGATTCACTTTATGGCTCTCGTTCAAAGACCCACCCTCATAGGCGCTTTGCACGTAAGACACAGAAGCTATGGCAAATATGTCTGCCAAACTGGGCATGCCTCTACAAATTTTGCGTGCTTCAGTAGCCATGTTGTGCTTGGCGGAAATCGAAAGTCCCATAGTTCTCATTGCATCAGTTACTGATGTACTTAGCATTTAATATCAACTGTATATGTGTGCATTTGTGACTCGTTTTTGATTTTAAAACAACAATGCATTATTACATTTGCTGCTACAAGTGCATGCCTTACTTCATTTGCAATACCTTGGTGACCTTTCAGTACTTTCAGTTTTGTCATGGAAGCATGTGTATGTGATTGACTTATGCAAAAATGTTCAGACAGTTACTTTCCCTTTTTGCATACATGAAGGAATTCTGTTTTTCAATCTGCCTGGTTCTTTTTCACTTTCCATGGCCACTAGAGGGGCAGTCATGAAGCAGAAAGCCTCGCCTTGGCCGAGCACCTAGCTGGCCAACTTGGCTTGCTCAAACAACTTCAGGGTGGTGTCCTGCTGGATGACAGAGATGATTGGACAATCGGCAAAAGGCTCAAAGACCTTAGCACCCTGGGAGCTCCTTATATTATCGTCGCTGGCAAGAAGGTTGGGTTCTTGTCTGGACTTGATTTCGGGATCTTGCTAGAGTGCTTTCAAAACTTTATAAAATAGCAGGCAGAAGCAGAGAAGAGGCTTGAGAAATTTTGGGAAGCATTGTGTGTGTGAATTTAAGCTTGCCTTCGTATTTTCGTTACAGACAAAGGAACCTATGCCCCTGTTCGAACTGCACGACGTGATCGGAAAGTCTGCAGCCGAGCTCACACATTCAGAACTGCTGCACTTTTTCCAGTTTGGACCACTCGCAGTAAGGACTGTCTAATTTTGAGTGATTCACTGGGATGCTTCTCGAATAGTTTACATGCTGCATACTTCTCATGCGATGTTCTTGATTCTGGACAACATCAATTCGAGTGGTGCGGCCAAGTGCTTGGAGCTGTGCCTGTCTGTCCTGTCTCCTGCACCAAGAGTGGCGCTGCTGTTGCCAGATCACCCAATCCAAGAAATCGAGAAATCAATATTTTTTATTTTAGATGTTAAATGGAATTATTATTGTGTGCTTAACTTGCACAAAGTGGTAACATCGGTCAAGAATGTGAGAATTGGAAAGCATAATAAACGAACATAAATTAAATCTGTTACTGCAATTCTTGTTAAATCATGTCTAATGGTGGTACTAATCAGAAAATTGTCATTGATTTACATTGCAGTAAATGTACAAGTTTATAAGTTTGGCATGATGTGGTATATGGCATGAGGGGTTTAAAGTCTCATCTCGAAGTGACCTCGGACTATGAGGAGCGCCACAGTGGAGGTCTCCGCATTAATTCAGGCTACCTGGGGATCGACATGGTCTGGTGTCATACAAGACACTGGCACCTTTTTCAATTGGCCTTTATTTGAAAGTGGCCACTGCAGCCGGATTTGAACCTGTAGTCAAGCACACTAACTGCTGAGCCACCACGGTTATTGTTCACAAATTTACCAATCCATGCATCACCTGGAGGCAAAGACAAGAAACGAGGTACGGAATTCTAAGTAGGGGATTCCTTTCACTAGCCTAACAGAAACTCATTAGCACAGTGCTCGTGGAGCCGTCAAAAGAAAAAAAAAATTCTGCAAAATTTCGCAGTGCCTGTCAGTATAGTGACGCACCAGTTCCTGAATTTTCTTTGTGCTCGAACAGTTGATGCCATAGGATTTAATGTTGCCAGTCTCCATGGGCCGGGATGAAAGTGACGCTGAAAATATTGTCTATTCTTGCCCGTGTTTTCGGTGCAGTTTCTTCCTACCTGGTATGAAATATCAGCCAAGCATCCTAAGGCATAGAACTCCTGTGCTATTCCATTGCAACTTTGGCACGCATAAGCAGCCAAGTTCTAGCTGTGACATCTTGCTCATAGCCTATTTTAAGCTTGTGCGCTACTTAGGATATCATCACGAAATGCGTGGTTATGACTGCCAACATTAATCATCACCATCAGACTGACTATACCCACTGCAGGGCAAAAACCTTGCCCATATCCCTCTAACCAAGTCCTTTTCCAGTCACATGGTGTTAATAATAAAACCTCAAGGATGAGCCCAGTTTTTAAACTTAAGACCTTGAGTGCCCTTTGTGCACCTTCAGTCCATTTTGCCCAAGTTTAGTTCTGGGTTAATTCTGATTATATGTGGCATACTATCCTGAAGTAAAAATTTATGCTGCACTGCAAATGAAGCTGTACTGCAGGCTGTGATCTGCAAAACAACTGTCAAGTAGAATTTGATAGTGTGAGGCCCATCAGCTACTCAAGAAAGCCAATATATGCATCAGTTTTATTTCTGCTTCATGGCACATGTCGCAGACCGCCACCAACCACCTCATTTTGGCGCCGTTTGCTGTAGATGTACGTGTCCGCTCAGCGTGATGCACCTTGCAGAGATCACAGTCCCCTCCGCTTCCGGTCATTCACAGCCGCTCTGTGTGCGAGCGAATATAGACCTTTGCAACGAGGGCTCACTGCATAGAGTTAATAAGCATCACCATATTGCTCGCTGGGCTGTTGTGTGCGCGTGACGTCAGCAAAATGGAAGTGGCAGCGGAATCGGTTTGCAACAGCTCGGAGAGGAGGCGTTTCGACATCCTCCTTGCCCGGTGCAAAGGTCTATAGGAGGCTATGCCCTGAATAACAAGAGCACACAGGACACAGTCGTTTGAAAGTATGCAGTGGAAGAGGTTGTGCGTGGTTCTTTGAGGCATGCTTAAGGCCGAAGTTCAGGCGCCAGTTGCGTGGCCCTCATCGCATCGAGACGGATGCCTTCGAGCCAGCGCCGCGTTGACAACCATCTTTCACCGTGTTTGACTGTCCGTGTGACTTTCTTTTTTTGCCCTATCTTGCTGCCTGTCATAAATTGTATGATTAGTTTATTCACCTAATTGCTTAAGATGCTTGTGCTCCTACTCCTTGTTGCGTTCTGGTTTTGAATAAGCTTTAGATCTTACTGTTCTATCAATTAATTCTTACCTTGTATCATCCCTGCAGCAATTAAATGTTTTGTGTATTCTCCGCACTCGTCGAATATCTTCTCATTCACCAAAGCACTGACACGTAAACAGGTGCTGGCGTAAAGTGGCCCCTGTGCCTCCACGGTTTGCGACAATAATTGTCGTCTGCGACAGGACTAATCAGCTGTGTGTTGGTGCCGAAGTTTAGAAGGAATTTTTTTTTTTTCTGGGAGCACGATGGCAGAGAAGGAGTTTGATAAGTTGGTTGAACAGGGAAAAAGCTTTGGCTTCGAAGGTAAAGAATTGCTTTCATAGGTTGAACAAGAGCGAGCTAGGCGCCGAGGAGAGCGAGAAGCAGAACGCACTTTGCAGAAGGAAGAGTTGAAACTCATAAGTGAGAGGCAAAGAGAAGAGTCGAATCTCAAAATGGCTGTGCTTGAAAGGGAAAAGGAGGTGTTAAAACGAGAACCTCAAAATACGTCTAAAACGAATACTAGGGCCAGACCGGGAGGCAGAGGGAATCAAAGTTACAGTCGTGATGAGAAAGTCTGGTGGCACGAAACTGGTGACATTGCCATACAATGCTTACGCATTAATAACTTCTATCAAAGTGGGCCCGCACAAAGTTATCCCGGCGTTTGATGAACAGCATGCGATGACCTCGATGCCAAATTTGCTGTTTTGAGTGCGTGGCCCAGAGCCAATTAGCTGTGAGACCAGTAGCCATCTGCCCTGAGTCTGCGTGTTTGAGCGGCGAGGCACTGGCCGTATTTAGCAGAATGTCCGCATCAGACTGTATACGAGCTATGACAAATTGAAGCAAGCCATAGTGCAGCATTTTCGGCTCACCGAACAGGGATTTAGAGAAAAGTTCAGGGGGGCATCTCCCATGAATGGAGAAATATGTTCCCAATTTGTCACTCTGCTAAGAAATTTGCTCGATAGGGGGGTCGAGCCTTTCAACCCCAAGAAGGAATATAAGGATTTGAGCTAATAGTGAAGGACCAGTTGCTTTCAGGGTGTGCCGCTTCGCTAGAACTCTCTGAAAGTGAAGAAGGATCGAGTCTATCCTCGATGAAATGGTGGAAAAAGTGGAGCACGTAGACACTCGCGAGGGGGGGCAAATTTCGGAAAATGTCCCGCAACAAGGAGAGAATCATCAGCTGCTGCAAACGCTGGACAAAAAAACATGAAAGGAAAGCCGAAAAACCCAGAATTGCAGAGATATTTCCTTTGCTCTCGCACTGGCCACATTGAGCTGAAAACCGCCGTTCTAGAAGGACGGAGGGAAGCAGTCATTCTCCGAAATGCTTCAGGTGTGGGAGAATCGGCCACACTAGTTGGAAATGTTGGCAGAAAGGCTCCACGAAACCAAAAGCCGCCGTGGATGAATCGGCCTCGATATGTATCAAGGATAGATATATTGGATTAAAGGATGGCTGCAAGATTCTGGCTGTAGGTACTAACCTGACAGATAAGGCAGCAACTATGAAGAATAAACTTTCGGTAGTCAGCAGTTTAGTGGGTGACCACTGCATGCGAGTACTTTGACACCGGGTGCAACACGGTGATAGTGAAGATCCTTGCAGAAAATGGCGATCTCACAGAATCTAAGTCTCCCGTTTATCTCCACGATCGCTCGGTTCTAATGCTTCCAGAGGCATTGGTTAACATTGACACCCCTTATTTCAAGGGAAGGTCCCGGGCGAAGTGTATGGAAAATCCTTTATACGACCTCATATTGGGCAACGTTGAGAGAGTCAGATCTGCAGTCGACCCGGATCCCAACGGAAGCCTAGAGACAGTGGCTAAGGCGATGCCTTGAAGGTAAATTGCCGGAGGAATGGAAATAGGCAAAAGTGGATCTCATCCCCAAGCCGGGGACGGAACCAAAATTGGAAAGCCTAAGACGTCTCGCTGACGTCGTACGTGGGGGAACTCGTGGAGCACATAGTGCAAACGAGGTTAATGAGATACACGGAAGATGGAAACGTGGCCGCACGAGATGGTGGGATTTTATAGACAAGAAAGGATCAAGATGCCAAGGTGATCCTATAGGTCTTGACCTCACGAAAGCCTTTGACGTCCGACACAAGGCAATGCTCAGAGGTCTGGAGGAGGTAAACGTGGGCAAGAGAGCATACGTATATCGAGGACTTCCTTCGAGATAGGAAGGCGATGTGAATAAATTCCAGGACGCAGAGTCCCCAGCATAAGGCTGGGCAGCAAAGGTGCCCCGCAAGGAGCCATACTGTCCCCTTTCCTATTTAACATAGCGATGAGAGGTCTCCCGGCCATGCTGAACAAGATCCCTGATCTAAAATTCAGCATGTACGCCGACGACATAAACATTTGGATGAATAGCGGAAACGACGCAGAAATTGAGTGGAGTCTGCAAAGGGCAGCATACGTAGTGGTGAAGCATGCTGCCGAAAGAGGCCTGGCGTGTTCACTGACCGCAAAAGTCAGAGCTTTTTGTGTATAATAGCGACGGCAGGAACAAGAGAGTTTATCAACAAGAAGGGCAACAATACTATAAACAAATTAGCCACATATGCAGACCAAGTATAGTAGGCATACATATTGAGAGGACTAAAAGAAAGGAATCTCCTGAAAATGTCACAGGCGTACGTAATAAGTTGGATCTGCTACGCGATGCCGTACCTAAATATGAGCAAGGCAGAAATAGAGAAGGTAGACAGAATATTGAGGAAATGCATCAAGCGAGCTCTGGGACTCCCCATATCCACGTCGACGGAGTGGCTTGAGAAAATGGGGGTTCACAATGGATGAGTTGAGCTTGCAGAGGGGGTGAGAATATCCCAATTGGAACGGCTCGGCCAATCTGAAACGGGCAGGTTAATACTCGAATGGATAGGAATCCGGCCAGAAAGAAGCACGCATAAGATGGTAAACATGCCAGGAATGCCAAGATATGCGTTCCACCTATGCCGTGAAACATGCACCCCGAGTATAACAAAGAAAGGCGAGAGCATAGGGCTAAGGCCTACGAGAGGAAGATGAAGCAACCGGCAGACCAGGTGGCTTATGTAGACGCGGCGTGCAGACAGCACGGGGCGGCAGTATCCGCGGTTACAGCACTGTACTGTACCGCGGTGGTCGACGGGGCAGGAGCATCAGTGGTAGCAGCTTCGAGCCACATGAGGGATGGCAGCGTGGCGGAAGAGTTGGTGATGGTGCTCGCTTGCATCGGTACCAAGGCCACGATGATTTTAAGAGACCGCAAAATGCAGTGAGGAACTTTGGGAAAGGAAGAATCTTGAAAGAGGCCAAACACATCCTAGAGGCGAGGCCAATAGAACCTAACATAGAGATATTATGGATTCCAGCCCAGTAAAAAAAAACAGTTGGGTTTCCAACAGATTCCAATTGGATTCAAATGGTGCACAACTGGTTCCATTTGATTCCAGTTGGAATTGCCATTCCCACTGCTCAGACCAGCTGGTCTTTCTATCGAATAAATGGTTTTCCAACTGGTTCCAATTGGGTTTTTCAATAGTTCCATTTGGACATCTCTGGCTGTGCATTACTGTGCAACATATATGCTCATTATAAACACAGCCTAGAACAAGTTTTGATTTTGTAATAGATGTCAGTAGCCTGACCTGAGAAACTGTACGCAGCACTCACGCCATCCCCTGCGATAGAAATAAATTAGATATCCACGCTTAGTGGGCAAGTGCCACTGACTCCACCATTAAGGTCTAATAACTCGAATATATATATGAATTCAAAATTATACTATATCTGTAGGAAGTATGTTTCCGCATGTCGCTAAGTGTATCTGACGTGTGTGTATATATATATATATATATATATATATTGTTACGGATGAGCAAGGAAAAAGAAGCGGGCAGTAACGAATCGGCTTGCTGCATCGTAAAAAAATATATATATATATATATATGCCTGGTTTGTTTCAGTGATTTACGTATTTCAAAAGTTTCATTTCACTTCTGTTGTAAAATATCAGCTAGCACCTCTCATGTACACCCCAGCTTCGACTTCAACTTAACAATAGAAAAAATGTAGGGTGGCACAAACGGTTTTGTTTTTGCACAGGAGGTATATTTTGTTATATCTTGGATGTAGTTCATTTGCGTATGGCGTATTGATCCTATTTTGCCCATATTCTAGTTGGTGCCAACTGGTCCAACGGGGCAAAACACAACTGGAAAATTCAAATGGTACCAATTGAAAATTTTCCAGTTGGAACCAACCGTTTTTTTTTTCAACTGAGAGCGCACGAGTCTATTGCAGGAAATTAGGCTGCAAACGAGCTTGCCTGAGCTCTCTATCACCAGGCGGCCATAGAGCAGCCCTCTCGCATAGACATGAAAGATAGCTTGATTTCATACGAGATCACAGAACATTATAAGCTGAGCAGGAGGGTCTATCTGCCGCCCGACCGCTTCCTCGGAAACGAGAAGGCAATTGCATGGAAAAGATTACAAGGGGGAAATCTTATAAGCCCCTTCTGGGTATACATGACAATCTCTAAAGAGGAGAAAGACCAATATATTGCATAACGTGCGGGGAGAGGGGCACTCTCGACCACGTAATTTGGGAATGTGCTGGCAGCCCAGGCACCGAGCAAAATATAAAAGATAGAGAAGCCTGGGAGCTCCTTGCTGCAGAGCGAGAACACTGCTCCACAGCAAAAAGCCATTCGCCTGGCGGCTGAGGCCGTGAAGCGACAATGCATCTTCACCAGACCTTAGTTTTCGAGGCTCCTGAGTAGGACTCTCTTAGGCCTGCATGCCGGGGGGTCCAAAGGAGTCATTTCGGTGCAAATAAAAAGTTTTGATGATTGTTTACCCATTTTAGTCTTTGCTACTTTCAAATTGCGCGCCAATCCCTTCCTATGCCTTTTTTAATTGACTGATTTAATTAGCTATTTAGTATTTGATGCATCTTGACATCACCCTAATTGACTGACTTAACTATTTTTATATTCGATACATTCAAAAGTGGTGCCAAGTCATTGGCTAATGAGACCATTTTCACCTTCACTTTTGCATTTGTTGCCTCTAATTAATTACCTAATTAACTTATTTACCTAATTATTTTTTCGGACATATTACGTTACGCTCTATCGATTGACACCACTCATTAACTTCTAACTGCTGCGGGCAACTTTTTACATTTTTTTCTTGTATTTATTTAACTTATTGGCCTATTTATTTATTTGGACACAACATTACGTCACCCTCCATCGTTCTTGTTGCGACTGCAGGAAGAAAGAAAAGAAAATGCACGGGCCTGCTACTGGCTCTGTAGCTGAGACACCTCCGCTGCCTTGTTGTTACGACTATTATAGGAAGAAGGAAAAGAAAATGCACGGGCCTGCTACTGATTCTGTAGCTGAGCCACCTCCGCTGCCTCGTGCGGACAGAAGAGAAAATAGAGAAGAAAGAGAAAGAAGAGGGCCTCGTGCGGATAGTAGAGAAAATAAAGAAAGAAAAAAAGGAAGGAGAGGGCCTCATGCGGATAGTAGAGAAAGAAAAAGAGGGAGCGAAAGATGCGCGTCGCAACAGCTGTCGTCCACCACCGAAACGGTGGCAGGTGCAATGACTGCCTACAATAGATAAAAATTCAGTGGCAGGCTAGCCTCTGCCGCAAGCGGCGTTGACCTACCCGTCCTGGCCCCATAGGGCCAGGAACAGCCACCCTTCACCATCTAC
The DNA here is from genome assembly GCF_055883805.1 of Amblyomma maculatum. NCBI lineage: Eukaryota > Metazoa > Arthropoda > Arachnida > Ixodida > Ixodidae > Amblyomma > Amblyomma maculatum. The sequence goes on from NC_139353.1 coordinate 3,713,736, forward strand.
CAACCCTCTATCGATTGGGACCGGGCGCTCGTTGTATGGCAATACCAGTAATTAAGGGTGCTTATATATTCAGCCTCTCTCTAATAAAGGCTTCTTGTTCCAATATTGTCATTTCAATTGTATTACTGCATTTCATTTGATGCTGCCAGTAGCAATCCTCAATGCCTCCGTTCGCTTTTAATTGCTAAACAGGATTCAAAATGGAGAAACGACATTTACTGTTTGAATTAATGTATTTACTCTGTATTCTGCTCAGACTTCTGCTATAGATTATGTTAGACTATTATCCCACCTGCTTTATTGTAATTTAGTGAACAGATTGCATAACAGCAGTTTTTAATCTATCATCATGAGATAGCTGGTTTAGTTGGAATGAATATGTCTTCCTTACACTGCACCACAGAATAGAAAAAATAATGCCTACCTTATTTGTCATTTCCTTCTCTTTTTCTGCTCTATCTTTATGCAGCTGAATAAGGTGTCTTCACTTTCGTAGTGGACCATAAGACCTTTCATAATTCAGTGCCCCAGTTTTTACAATTTTATGTGCATAGGACACTAGCAAGAACGGTGGCATTGTTATAAAAATGTGTCATTCGCTATAATTGTTCATTTACATAAAATAACTAAAATTAAATCTGGATCGCACATTAAAAAATACAGTCAGCTATATATCATCACTGCCTAATAAAGGGTATGATAAAATGCTCAAACTTTATTGTGGCCGTCACCGAGCCGAGCAGGAAGAAAAACTCTCTCCATGTCTCTTCATCTTTCTCACATGAGCACAGCCAATAAATCACACAACTAGAAAAAAAAAACTCATAAATATACAATACACCTGTGTTTCCGCTAAAAGACAAGTCCACAAAGTTCTCGGAGGAATGGAAACACGAAGAAAGTTCTACTTTCTTTCATAAAATCAGTCTTTACGAAGACAAATGCTAGTCACACTTTTGCCACCTATTTCATAAAAGAATAACACTACCATTTCATGTGGCTTTCATCAGAAGAGACATCTTCTGCTGTGTCATTACGCAAGGAATGGCACCTGTGAGAGCACTCACTTCACTAAAATCACCAGGAATCTGCACTCCGCAGCAAATGTGACACCAAAAGTGAGGAATTCAACACCTTGAGAGACGTGACGACAAGCACTGTGGCACGCAAACACACATGTAGTTTGCCAACAACATGCACAAGGGCGGCATTCAGGAAAAGCTCACAGTTTCACCACTGGCACATTTCTTCACTTTAAGGATCATTTGCATTGGTGCTGCAGGCTTAACTTTGTTGATATATCATATGTACAGTGTGTTAGGCTTTCTACACTGTGTCATGCAAACTTTACACTGTCTTCAGGCTGCAAATTCAGAAAAGAAGACATATTAGGTTTTCCACTGCTTGCCCATACAAACTAAGTCTACAGACAGTTTGCTGGTGACACATCTATTGCCCTGACCTCACTGCAGTCTGTCAACCTGAAGTATTCAGATGGGCTAAGCTCTCGCTTTTTCGTCTTCTCCGCCACTTGTAGGACAATGGCTGTTGCACAACACACATTTTATGCTGGTAACTGACTGACATGACTTGTGGAAAACAGCCAAATATTAATGTCAGTAATGCAAGGAATGGAACGCAACATACATCGGTCGCGCCCCCTGTAATCGCCTTTCATGTGCTGCCATGTCACAGCCCCACATCACTGGCATGCCTGTTATGGTGGCGAAAGCAGGATAGGACACGATACATATTATGTCCAGTTCTTCCCTTGACAGGCGCAAATGCCAGGCTCTTTCCAAGCGCCGCGACATAGCACCCAGGCTTAGAATGGGCCCCATCATAAGGTGCACTATGGACATGGTGTTGGGACGAAGACGCAGCATTGTACGGAGATCATGCATCTTGGCGACTCACTCAACAAGCATCACCTGTCTCTATGGCACGGTGTTGTGGTCCACCATTCCCTGCGCACCTTTCATGAGAGGTGCGTGTGCCTAACAAGCACCCATTATAATCTGTAGTGCTTCAAAAAGAAGCAGAGGCCTGTTGCTGGCATTCAGAGATGCACAGTATGGCTCCATGCGGTCAGTAAAAAAAGAAAAAGAATACCACATGGCTGCTGCCTCGTAGTTCAAACTGCAAAGCACACAGTGAACCTTGTTTCGGCACAGAATAGTGTCAGCACAGTTATTGGATATGTCGTGGTTCCTCCACTTCTTTTTCAACACAACTCGTGCCAGTTAAAACAGTCACACAGAAACTGGATAGGTGTCTGACGCAGTTCTTTTGACAAGCCGTGCCGCGGTCCTCGCCAAGCATCATGAGTGGCGCCTCCAGGTCGCTGCTTAGTTCTGGTCCTTCTTGCCAGCTTTGGCATAAATACTCAATATCACAAGGTGCGCGCTCTCGAAGAAAAGACCAGGGGGTGTTTGTTTCAGGGAAAGTGGGGAACGACAGGAAATGCCAAACGATGTCGACAGTCTTGGTGCCGCCAGTTTCGTCTCAGACATAGCCATTTGCAGTCTTCTGATAATGCTGCTGCTTGGGCTTGTTGAATGGCCTGGTGTTACGCCTCCTCCAGAGACAAGCCACGCACATGAGCACCACAATGATGGTGACCAGAATCACGATTGCAATGACGTAGCCAACGACGTCGCTGCCAGAGCTCTTGATGTAGTGGTCCAGCTCTGAAGAGGGAAAAAGAAAGGTATGTATCAGTCATTTAGCTTAGTGAGAAGGTTTTAAAAAGGCATGGAGCACAAAAAAATTTGCTGACTTTGTATAAGTTAGTACAGTGCATTCATTTATGCTTCGTGCCTGCGCATATGACAGAGCCATTCTCCACACGCATGAGGCCCAAGCAACAATTTGAGAGTGTGATGGCAATTTCATAACTAATCGCTTCTGCCAGTGAATTATTGTTACAAAGTAATTTCTTATACTACTAATTACGAGACCAGAATATAGTTCCTAATATCACAAATTACTAAGGGTGTACGAATATTCAAAATTTCGAATATGTATCAAATATCTTTGTTATTCGATTCGTATTTCAAAAACTGATGTTCAGAATTTCTAGAATATTCGGAAGTCACCGAACACAGAGAAAATTTTCTAATTCACCACAGTTTCACCACAGTGCGCCTCACTGCAATACTTCATTGTGTTGACTATGCAGTAAAGAATCCTCAAAACACCAGAGAACATTTTTTTAAGAGAAACCTTCCTTTTTGTGAAGAGGACTTTCCTGAAATTGTGCGCAAAGCAAAGCATATGACAAAACTGGGGGAAAAAGTTCTCACTTGGGTTTAATCTCAAATGTGGACAAACATCATGCAGGTGTTTATCAGATATAATTATGGTGATGCAAACAGTTTTCGGCAGTTTCTTCAGGCCCACTAGACACTTGGAGCTTTCAGCTAATTTGCTTTCAACAAATTAACAAGAGTGGACTGTACTCAGCAGCAATAAGACATCTCCACCCGATTTCATACAGGTCCTTGCCGTACAACAATATCGCATAAGGTAGAATTTTGCTACAACAAAGCTGACGGAACATGCGAGAAATTTTGTTGTGGCAAAACCTGCTTAAAAATATTTTTGGGCTTGATTGCCAGCTTCAAAGACATTATTTATTGATTTGGATATCAGCACCATGGTGCGATGCTAGCACTCCGTCAGCAGCTGCATCGCGACGTCGTCATCTTTGGCACCAATGAAATTGTAAATGAGGTCAAATGCATCCGTCATATGCAGTGCAGGAGGCGCGTGCAATGAATTTTGCTCGTAATTCTCATCGTCTGATGACGCACTGTTTTGAAAAACCTCGAAATTCAAACTTCAGTACTGTCAACAGTGTGCTGTTGGAGATGTCAAATTCTGCTGCAATGTCTCTTTTTTTTTTTCCTGCCACTTTTAGCCTTGCTGACGATTCGAACATTCCCCTTCAAAGGAAGGAACCTCCGCTTTGTTGTCATGCTGCTATCGAGCGCGCAAAGTACGCATGCACTAATGAAGGACTAGGTGGATCGGGCCTGTGCTACTGTCGCCGCATGCTGCGTTGCGCCTGCAATAGCGTGATCTAGAATTAATATGGATTAGCTGTGGCTTTGGCTTGGCACACCAGAACTGCGCCTTGTCACAAGGTGACCAACCAAATCGTCATTGGCACCCAGCAATGGGGTGCCCCTCTACGAGTTTGTTTACGGGTGCTGCAATAGGCACACGTTTTCGGTGAAACTAAGCGGCATCGATGTATAAGAAGTTGCAGACAGTTAAAATTATGCTTAGTTAATCATAAAATAAATTTCTAAAGCCAGCTGACTCAGCGAAAGTTTCGTCAAAGTGAGAAGAAGCCTAAAAATTGGATCATTGTGGCGAGAACTTTGTTGCATTGATTTCTATGGCTAGCTGACGGGGAATCCGTTAAAGTGGGATTCGACTTTATGGAATCCTGTATAAAATTTATACCGAATTTTTCAGTAGGGTATAAACTTGTGCACAGTTCTAGCTTAACATTTTGGAAATACCATGTGAATCCTGAAATAAACAGCACAAATAGCTGCATTTTTAATTTTTCTTTTTTTTTTCTTTTTTGTTTTTTGTTTTTTTTTTTACTGATCAGATATTTGATTCAATATCCAAAAGCGTCTTTTTTTCTCCCATTTTCACATCATATTCGTACTCGAAAATTTCAATATTTGTGCTCTTCTACAAATTAATGAAAAGTAATTAACTCATTTTAATTTTACTACAGTGATTCACGTAAAACCTTGTCGCTACATTTCATTAAAAAATGTGGGAAAAAACACATCCAGGAAAACGTATGGTTTGAACTGCCTAATTTTGAAAAATTTAACTGCTGAATGAGGTACCAAAGGCAATTAGATAAAAGTGTAGATTACAATTTATGCACATAAAGTATACACTGCACTGTTTTTAGCTTTTGCAGAATTGATTCCATTGCGTTGTCCTCAGCGGGAGAGAGATTTAGTAACAAATCCGGTTCGCAGAAGCTATGGCGAGCCGGAGTCGCTTCCTTGGCCATTTCGGGGGAAGCCATCCAGATTGCTTACAGTTGCAGCGGTTTTGCTCATCTGTGCGTCCCCCGGATCCGGACTGCTCGTATGCAAGCGAGAAGTTATCAATTATCAAATGCTTTACCCTTATGTCCCTAAGGCACCGCAAAGAAGCCACCGCATTTCTCCTCATGAAGTCATGTTTCCATGGGGACGGGTGCCTCTTATGTTGGCTTTCTTTGATACTTTGCTCCTTTGCACCTAGTCACTTCAGGAAAGCAACTGTGGCTGATAAGTGCCGCTGATCAGTTTTTAATGTCGCGAGTGCTCGTTAGCACATGTCCGGTTGATTGCAAAATGTATTATACGACCACAAAATATCAAAGTTTAGAAGGTAGTAACTGGGAAATTGTGTTATCTGGGAACGTCTTAACCAGGACAAAATAGTGCACTATTTGCAAATAGTGCAATAGGGAAATGCTTTAATGCCTACGATTTTGAGTGTATGAAACGGGAAAATATCAATGAGGTTCTACATATATGTTGCCATCTTTGAGCCTGACATTAAAACCCATTTTCTTCTTTTTACCCTTCTTTTGTACACAATTCAGTAAAGTATGTGGAGGCAGAGCCTGTACTGCATTCTTTAATTTTATGACTACATAAATACATTGTCTGAGCCATGTGAAATTAATAGTTTTTCATGGGTCCTCTTCCCAAAAATTCACAGCAGTTCTTCTTGTAAGCTTATGATCACTCTACACTGGATACTTGCTACCCATGCACACTCTGTTTGTGACGCCCAGTACTGTATGCAGCCGCTCAGCAAAAGCCATGGGGCATGATAGCAAAACTGATGAGCATACTAGCCCTTAAAGTGACTCTGTAAGTACTTTCACAAGTGGGAAATAGCTCTGTGCAACTACAATTCAAGTTTCTTGAAGTGCACTTCAAAGTTTAACCAACAGCACCTGCCCCACCGTGTGCTACCAGTTTAAGCTATTGTGAATAGTCATCAGGTGATATCGCCATTTTGCGATGACGTTAACCTACACAACTAAAGACTAGTGAAGCAGCCTTCTAAGTGCTGCTGCACGGAAGAAATGGACGCATCTGTTTGTGGCCCAAACTGCACCTAATACAGTGTCACCTCGTTGATACATTGTTTCTTTTTTTGTGTAAGTGATGAGAAAGAAAGTATTATCTGGGAAGACTTATAATTTGAACTATTTGGTTTTGAAAATTTTAATTGTTGAATGAGGCGCAAGGCATTTAGTATACCCCTTGCAAAAGTCCATAAGTCAGCTTTTCTGCATAGCAAAAATCTCTTTACCAAAGCAGCGCGTCCTGTCCATGGGACAGAGGTTGGGTACAGTTCAGAATACCCCTGTATCAAGCCCCATGTCATACACCTGATGATCATAATGCCTTCGTTATTGAAAAGCAGGAAGGGGGTTATGAATGGTGCTTGGGAGCACAGGCACTCTTCATTACTTATTCGCAATAGTAACACAAGGCAGAAGGGCACAGGAAATGGACGCGGCCATTATTGTCATCTTCTGCGCTGGCCACCATGGCGAAGGGGTTTTTGCCGTGCAGAGAAGCTGACTCGCACAGTTTTGCAAAGGGTCCATTGTCACTTTCAATGCATAAAAGTGTAGATTAGCATTTCTTGACATCAAGTATGAACAGCTCCTTTTTTAGCTCCCGCAGAATTCATTCCGTATTTTCATTGTCTTAAATGCGAAAAAGCTACAGCAACAAATCCGCACTGCTGGCAGCAAGAGATTGCTTTTTTGATTCCAGATGCTCTGACCCGTGGCACCAATGCACTGTGGTGAAGCCAGTGAGATAGCTGACGGCCGCCGCATTTTTACTCTTCCTGCAGCGTTCCCTAGGTCCGGCCTGCTTGTATGCAAGCACACAGTTGTAGTTCTCAAATGGCTCACCCTTTTGCCCATAACAAACTGCAAAGAAGCCACTGCACTGCATTTCTGCTAATGAAGTCGTGTCTTCGTGGGAGCCTCATACGTTGACTCGTCTTCAATGCTTTGCCCCTCTTTACCTAAGCAATGCAGGAAAGCGACTGCAATGGGTGAGTGCCGGTGGGTTTTTTTTATTTTTAAAAAATTTTTTTTCATGTGACGCATATCCAGGTTTGGCCCGCTTGTATGTTGAACACATGTGCATTTGATTGCCAAATGTGTTATACAGCCACATTTTGTCAAAGCTTTGAACATAGTAAGCAGGAAATCGTGTTTGCAGGAACGTATTAGCCGGGAGAAAACTACTGTTACTGCCTTTACTGCCTGCGATCTTGGGCATATGAAATGGAGATTGTATGAACAGAGAATGTATCAGTGAAGTTCTACTACTAGCTGCCACTTAATTTTCTATGAACACTGCTGGTCATGATAACAACACAGCCAGGAATGAAACATGAAGTGGCTTTCTTAGTATTGTTGCATCCAAGGAAAAGCCCCAGTCACATGCGGTGCACACTAGCACGTTGCTTTTACAAACTACCCGGACAGCGCGTGTTGTGCCATCTGTCATCGACTGTCACTAGTGTGCACGAGAACAGCATGAGAACAACGAGATAGGCAGACGTGAAATTATGCTACATGGTTCTTTATACAGTCTGTAATTGTGCGGAATAGCTCCTGGTATGGAAAGTACCAAGGTCATCAGTCACTGACTAATTCAAAGCACCAACAAATTTTTAGATAGTCAGGGACTCAAGATTTGCGCCACTATACTCCTGGACAACTTTTTCTGGTTATAGAGTTGAAGGTATAGAGCCTAAACGCATCAGTTGACAGCGCAGCAGATTATAGTCCCTCCATAAATTTCGCAGATCGTGCTGTCGAATATTATACTATTACAGAAACATTCACGTTAATATTGCATCACAATTGTACTGCAACACAAGCCAGTAAAACGCTAGTGTAGTGCATTTTCAAATCAGTGCAGTGCGCCGAGCAAACGGGATGTTTGCACCACCTGTCGAAAATCTCCCAAAGAGTACTTCGGCTGCTTTTGCTGTGTCTACCCGCCGGTTTCTGTGAACTTTCGTGATGCGCTTGTTTGGGCAAAGTATACAGCGTGTGATATCATTAACCGCGAATATGCGTTCACTCATAGAAAGAAAGACATTTCTGCATTGTAGTCAACTCGAAGAAAACTACAATTTCAAGTAAAGGTCGAATTGAAACCAAAACTGCAACTGAGGTCAGATGTGCCAGAACTACATGACATAGCAACGCCATGACGAAAGCTCCGCCCCCGTAGCCTTGGCTGCACAGCCCCAGAAAAAAAGTTTTCCAAAAGCAAGTCATTCGTCAAGCCCAGGCCGCCGCCGGAAGCCAACTGATTCCGGCCGACGTCTAGGGGGAGATAGACGGTGAAAGGGAGAGCTGTGTCTCACCCGATCATCCATACTCTCTGACGGGTGCAAATAAAGTGCTTTCTCTCTCTCTCTTTCCAAGCATGGTTCTTCAGAGTCTCACTCACCAGCACACTGCACGCAGCAGTTGCCCGAGCTGTGGTTGTGGGTCCTGCACAAGTCCTGGTGGCAAATGGTCTCCTGGCAGTGCAGGTGGCCGCGACTGCACTCGCAGCGGTTGCAGTTGTCGATGACACGCTGCTCACCATCCAACAGCACTAGACTGCCACGCACACACTGCCACTGAGTTGCTGTCCGTGCTGCTCCCTCTGGTGAGGCAAAACGACAACAAAATGACTTCAGTGGGTGGGTACATTTGTTGAGTAGCGGTGACTAGAAGCAATGAAAAATATCAATAATGGCAAAATTTATTGGTTATCTAGAAAATGTTATTGTTTTTAAGGGAGGTCATGGATCTTATCTTACAATAGTTTTATTATTTATTGCCCAAATGTTACGAAATCTCATGGAATTGTTCAGTTTCTTTTTTTCTGCTGATTTCAAATATGCAAAAATTTTCCTTCTAGGGAAATTAGTTCTAGAGATATTAGAAAATTACTGCTGCTGTTAGAGGAAGATATGCTTATCACAAATTAATTTGTAATACACAAGTAGATAAAAGTGTAACGAATGCATTGTTCGAAGAGTTTTTAAAATTGAGCTAATATTGAAGATTTAGCAGCCCACTGAACTTGACACTCGCAGCCACAAGAACTATATAAGAATTTCATGATAAAATACAAAAATATTGCAGGTGAAAATAAAGAATGTGCTTACTGCAGTCCACATACACTTTATAGTATATCTACCTGCATATTAAAAATTTACTTCTGATGATATTTTTTTCTTATTGCTTGAGCAGACAATAGCAATAATTCTGTAATACCTCTAGAAATACTTGCCCTAGAAGGAAAATGTTTGCATTTCTGAAATTAGCAGAAAAAAAAACAACAATCCTGTGAAGTCCCATCAAATTTTGGCAGTAAATAGCAAAATTAGATTTAAGACCTATTCCCCCTTAAATCGTTCTTTGCCACACCTATTCAAATCGATCACCAGTGATCGATGCTTTCAATTGCCGATTTCGACATGTTGGAATCGTTTCTCATGCACTTAGCCCTCCCGGTTAGTCTAGGCGCTGCACTTGTAGAACCAGCTTAAACTTTGCCACTCTGGCGACGTTCTGATTTTTGATGGACTTTTTTGAGAACTAGTGTGCATGTGTTGTTTGCGAAAAAGGGTGTGGCGGCCACGCTTAAAAAAAAAAAATATTCTGCCACTCACGGTAATGTAGAATTATCATCAAATTTTTGTGACCAAAAGACTTCCAGCAAGTCAAACATTGAATCATATTGTCGGCTTTGCTATCTGACTGTGTTGAGTGGTGATAATTACCCGAAAATGGCACCAGCTATTACTAGTGAACTTTGACTCTGAGTCCATGTGGTTTTATTGCACGAAAACACATTTGAAGGCTCACGCCGCATGTCCAACATGTATACCCGGCCTTTACAGACAGTTTGCAGCAGTTTTGGTTTGGTGCGTCACGAAAACAAGGAACTGCTTCGCTGCATGCCGCAAGAAATGAAGCTGTTTCCATCTGTAGCTTTTTTTTTTTTTTTTTTTTTTTTGTAGCTGAAGAACGGCGCTGTAGAGATACTAGTTGATTTCTTTACACAGTGTTCCTGTGTCACTGATCTTCAAAATGTGTATTCTAAATTTTCTTTCTTAATAATGCATCTGTAGATATTGTGCCTTCTCTAGCTCCATAATTTACGAAACTGTAGCCTTAGCTGCTAAAAGATGAAACATTAATTTCTAATAAGGAACAAGCAGTATGAAGTCGATATTGACTCTCATCATTATCATGTTATATGTATAACAAAAGAATCTTTCACCATGTGATGACGGCTGTATATAAACTAGCACCACATACCAGTAGATGAAACAGGCAGCAACTATATATAAGCTGTGGTTGCCAAGATGCCGTGTCATCAGGCCATGTATGGGCATAACATACAACATCAATTTCAATGGGCCACATCACACTGCTGAATTCTCCACTTTGCTGTGCAGTGTGTTGCAGTGGGCCCAGTTTTAGTAAGTGAAGACAACTATTGCATGCTTTATTCAAATATCATTCCAAGTACAGCTGAACCTCCTACAATGAAAAACTGACTGGGTGTGCTGAAAAATTTCGTACAAGCGAAATTTTGTTAAGGTGAGATCAGCTCCAAAACATTGCCAGATTGGTATATACAGTTCGAAAACATGATTTATTTCCATTGCAAATGCTCTGCCGTGAGTGCTGTGCTGCGATTTTCATGCTCGGTCACCAACTGCATCGCAACATCCTTTTCATGATGGGCAACAATAAAACTGTGGATCCTATATACACCCGAGCATCATATCGAGGTGCAGGTATGTTTCTGTGTAGTATATAGTATAAGTGTATATGTGTAATCCCCTTCATGGATCACTGCCCTGTCGTGGCGGAGGGGCTTGTGAAACTCGATGAGGTCATTAGCTCTGCTGTGTAGGGCCACCCAAGACAGACAGGTCACGGCAGAGAGTTCTGACAAAATGTGATTCACTGGAGAAGGTAATGACAACCCACTCCAGTATTTCCTGCCAAGAAAACCCTATGGCCAGTCACAATACCATTAATGATATGGCACCGGAAGATGAGCCCCCCAGGTTGGAAGGCGTCCCTCATGTTACTGGGGATGAACAAAGGGCGATTCTTAGTAGCTCCAGGACGAATGAAGCGGCTGGGCTAAAGCCAAAAGGACGCTCAGTTGTGGATGTGTCGGGAAGCGACCGAAAGTCCGATGTTGCAAGGAGATATCACATAGCAACACGGAATGTAAGATCTATGATGAAAGGTAAACTGGATGTCGTCAAGCGAGAAATGGACAGATTGAACATTGATATCTTGGGTATCAGCGAGCTCATGTGGACCAGAATGGGAGAATTTAATTCCGGCGACCATTATGTCTTTTATTGTGGGCACGAATCCAGGAGAAGGAATGGGGTCGCTCTCATAGTAAACAGAAGAATGGGCAAAGCAGTGCTAGGGTACAACCCCAAAAACGACCGAATGATTTCTCTTCGGATCCAAGGTCACCCTTTCAACATAACAGTTATCCAAGTCTATGCACCGACCACTACTGCTGAAGAAGCTGACGTTGAGAGATTTTATGCTGACCTGCAATGCCTTTTAGACCGCACTCCATCATCAGATGTCCTTTTTCTCATAGGAGACTGGAATGCTAAGGTGGGGAGTGAAGAAATATCCGGAATTACAGGCAAGTTCGGTCTTGGTGAGCCAAATGAAGCTGGGCAAAGGCTAATAGAGTTTTGTCAAGAAAACAACCTGACCATAGCGAATACTCATTTTCAACAGCACAAGAGGTGCCTGTACACATGGACTTCACCGGACAGTCTTTACAGGAATCAGATTGATTATATAATCAGTCTATATAATTTGCCGGCAGAGATGAAGCGCTATACAAGCAGTAGAAACAAGGCCTGGGGCCGATTGTGGCACTGATCATCAGTTTCTTGTTGCCAAATTTAAGCTTCGATTGAGGAGAACGCAGAAAACTAGAAGGCCTTTCAAGTATGATCTGGATCAAATTCCATCAGAATATGCTGTGGAAGTGAGGAATCGATTTCAAGAATTAGATCTAGAAGATAGAGAGCCTGAAGAGATGTGGACTGATGTTCATGATATAATACAAGAAGTTGCTACTAAGGTAGTTCCAAAGCAAAAGAAATGCAAGAAAGCAAACTGGTTATCTGAAGAGGCTTTGCAAATAGCTGAGGAAAGGAGGATGGCAAAAGTTATGGGGGAAAGAGAAAGATACAAGGTTCTCAGTGCGGATTTTCAGAAAATAGCAAGGAGAGATAAGAATGCCTTCCTGAACATACAGTGCCAAGCAGTTGAGGACAACAGCCAATTGAGGAACACAAGAGCTCTGTATAAGACAATCAAAGATATCAAAGGATGCTTCTGTGCTAAGCTGGGCGTGATAAAAACGAGGCAGGGACCTCACTGAAGCCTCAGAGATAAAGAAAAGGTGGCAGGAATACACAGATAAACTGTACAAGAAGGACCCGGATGTGCAAACCCAACATAAGACAGTTGGGATTACTGATCTCGAGCCGGGCATCCTGAAGAGTGAAGTTGAATGGGCCTTAACCAGCCTTGCTAGGAACAAAGCTAGCGGAATTGATGGCATTCCAGCTGGGTTGCTTCAAAACCTCAACCATGACGCTGTTAACGTTCTGTGTACATTATGTCAGCAAATTTGGACAACCCTGAAGTGGCCACAGGATTGGAGGAGGTCAGTTTACATCCCCATTCCAAAGAAAGGCAGTGCTAAAGATTGTTCCAACTACCGTACGATCGCGCTTATTTTGCATGCTAGCAAGGTGATGTTGAAAATCCTCCAAGATAGGCTGCAGCAGTATGTGGATCGGGAGCTTCCGGATGTGCAAGCTGGGTTTCACAAGGGCAGAGGAACTAGACACCAGATTGCCAACCTTCACTGGATCATGGAAAAAGCAAGAGAGTTTCAGAAACCCATCTACTTCTGCTTTATTGATTATGCGAAAGCGTTTGACAGCGTAGATCACAGCAGATTGTGGCAAGCTCTCCAAGAGATGGGAGTTCCAATTCATCTGATCTGTCTCCTCAGGAACCTGTATGATGGGCAAGAGGCCACAGTCAGAACTGGGCATGGTCTTACTGATTGGTTTCTGATTGAGAAAGGAGTGAGACAAAGCTGCATACTGTCGCCCTGCCTATTTAAACTATATGCTGAGTGCATCATGAGGAAGGCCGGTCTGGACGAGTTGTCAGCTGGAGTGAAGATTGCTCGAAAACGTATCAACAACCTTAGATATGCGGATGATACCACTTTAAAGGCAGAAAGTGAAGTGGAACTCAACAGACTTCTGATGCACGTACAAGAAGAGAGTGAGAAGTTTGGGCTTAAACTGAACATTAAAAAGGCAAAGATCATGGCGTCTTGCCCTATCAAGTCCTGGAGCATCAAGGGACAAGAAGTGGAAGCTGTGACAGATTTTCTCTTCTTGGGCTCCAAGATTACCCCGGAAGGAGACTGCAGCCATGAAATTAGGAGACGCCTGCTTCTGGGAAAGGGAGCCATGGCTAGCCTTGATCGCCTAGTAATGAGCAGAGACATTAGACTTCCAACCAAGATCTTAACTCGTGCTATGGCCTTTCCAGTTGTGATGTATGGATGCGAGAGTTGGACTGTGAAGAAGGCTGACCGTCGAAGAATTGACGCGTTTGAATTGTGGTGCTGGCGGAGACTCTTGAGAGTTCCTTGGACTGCCAGAAGATCAAATCAGTTGATATTGTCGACTATAAACTCTGACTGCTCATTGGAGGGTCAAATTCTAAAGTTAAAGCTCAGCTACTTTGGTCATCTGATGAGAAGGGAGGAGTCGCAGGAGAAAGATTTGATGTTGGGAAAGGTTGAGGGTCACCGCAGAAGGGGTAGGCAGCGAACGCGGTGGTTAGATGGCATCCTCGAGGCGCTGCAGATGAAGTTATGTGGTGTTAGAAAGATAGTGAGAGACCGGAAAGCGTGGCGTGATATGGTCCATGGGGTCACAAAGAGTCGGACAAGACTGAACAACTGAACTGAAATGAACTGATATGTGTAATGTACATGTGTATGTTTCAATGTATATAGTGCCCCTTTCCTGGAACGGCCTCAAATGCGAGGCCAGCAGTATGCTTAAATAAATAAGTAAACAAACAAACATGCTCCTTCATTCTCATCGCCACCATGCAATAACGGCCCTCATGTGTGTGTGAATGTAGCACATATCAATTCCAGCGAAAGTTTTTAGTGAAACAGTTTAAATCCAGACTCTCTTGCAAGAATTTTGTTAAAGCCGAAATGCGGCCAAAAATGATTCGTTGTGGAAAGTAATTTGTTCCATTTGTTGCTATGGCAAGCTGATGGGAAATAGGAGATATTACGGTGAAGCAAACATTTCGTTGAAGCGACATTTGAAGTAGCGGGGTTCGAATGTTTTCCCAAAGCAGTAAAAACCTCAAGAATACATTCACATATAATTTCACATTTTCAATAACTTTCAACATGAACTATTTGATTCACTCGACAAGCAAGATAGCAGCAAACATTTGATGCACTACTCAAAAATTTTGAGCAGTCAAAAACCCCTAAACAAAGTATGGGAGGTCCTAATCAAGTCACTCGTGATGAAACCCCCTCATGAACACTTATTTTATGTAAAACATTGATGCACTGAATAAGAAATGAATATGATTTTAAAATAACAGCAACAGGCACCTTTGATGTCTGAACATAATGCTGTGATGCCAAACTGGATTAGGTGCATTAATTAAAGCTGCAGTTCGGGCAAGCTGATACTGATTAATGAGTTAATAGTGCAGAGAACAGGAACCGAACAAGGTGTGAAATCATTGCTACATAACCTAAATGCGCATTCCGCACCAAGTCCTGACAGCATTCCTAACTATATTCTAAAGCACTGCGCAGAACATAATAGTCCATTCGTTTTTGGTTACTTTATTCAACAAGTCACTACAGACCGCAAAACTACCCAAAGATTGGAAAATAGCCAATATCACACCAGTTCACAAAAAAGGTGATGCGTGCCAGGTCTCCAATTAACGCCCCATATCTTTGACGTCTGTTTGCTGCAAAGCTCTAGAGCACATAATCTATTCTTGAGTTGCAAAACACCTTCAAGGTAACAGTTTTTTCACATCAGCACAGCATGGTTTTTAATCAGGACTGTCATACACAATGCGAAAGTGGATCTGCTTTAAAACAAACAAACTTGAATTTGATTGAGATATGCACCAAAGGTTTGCTTTAATACGATAGCAACTTGTTATCGACAAACCGTGGGCGTTCCACGAAAAAATGGCCAAAGCCGGGCAGGCTGGCAATGTTTAATACAAATGGGACAGCTACAAATCCAATCCAATCCAAAACGACCACACGTGACCATAGAGTTTCTTACACTAACTAGAAGAAAAGCTGAGGGCGCTGCACTTCAGCCACCATGGGCGTGCTAAGAATCATGGGCCGGTGCGCTACTTGGTGCGGGACAGTCGGTTTTTTTCGGATGCGCGGAGTGGCGTTACATGATGTTCATCACCATATTGAGGTGCGTACATAGACTGCAAAAGCCATAGTAGCGAAGGCACAAAAGCAGATGTCACCAATAAAAGGTTTCTGCTTCCCGAAATGCTACTAAAAACTTTCTTAAGTAATTGCACAACCATAAATATTTCCAAAACGTTTTTTTTTTCTTACAAAGTTTGCCTATTAAGTGCGAAATATTGGTATTTGTGCTGCTCAATGCTAAGCCAATAGGAGAAAGAGCCATCGCTTATATTGGATAAATCTCACACTGACATGCTGTTTCTCTCTCTTTTTGCAATTTATAGTCACAATATTGAATGTTAGGATGTTATTTATGGTAGAAAAACGCTTATCATTGCATTAATTTTGTCTAAAAGTTGTAGGTCTGCACTGGGTAGCTCTCCAGCCCATAATGCTTTGAGCGCCCATGGTGGCTGAACCGGTCGTCTGGAAACTCTATGTAAACTCCCATAGATGGCAGCACAGCTTTCCCACTAGGTAAGAGTAAGAAACTCTATGCACGTGACCAGTCACATGAGCCGAGAAGCATTTTCGCGTGTTGTGCAACTTTGTGTGCATTTCGCCATTTCTTCTCTTCGCACCGCCTGGATTCTAGCCGACGTGACAGCTAACAGCGGTGTATATGGTTTGTGTCACTCGACGGACGCCTTGCAAGATGCCGCCGCAACCTCGGCAACAGTACAGTGCTGCTTTCAAGCGGCAAGTCATCCTGTACACCGAGTCAGAAAACAATGTCGAAGCAGGGCGGAAGTTCGACGTCTCAGAAAAGTGCGTGAGAGGCTGGAGAAAACAAAGAAGTAAGCTTTTTGCGTGTGCTGCTACATGCCGTTCCTTTCGCGGGCCGAAGTCCAGACAATACCTTGCCGTTGAGGAGGCGGTTTGAGATCGGGTTCACGACCAGAGAAGCAAGAGCCTGAGTGTTTGCTACAATGACATTGAAACAAAGGCGCGCGCTGTCGCGGAGGAGATGTGCATCCCGTGTACCGAGTTTAAAGTGTCGAAGAAGTGGGTGACGAATTTCATGAAGAGGAATGGCCTCAGCCTGAGGCGACGAACGACCGTATGCCAACGGTTACCCGAAGCCTACGAAGAAGAATGGAGCGCCTTTCTGCGCAATGTGAATGACCTGCGGGCAATACATTTATTCCTGCTAGGTGAAATAGGCAACGGTGGCCAGAATCCAGTCTGGTTTGATAAGCCTAGCAATAGGACCATGTCTGCAAAAGAGGAGTACCAGGTCTGCCTGCTGACAACGGGCAACACGCACAACCGTTCCACGGTCATGTTATGCTGTACAGCAGATGGGCACAAGTTACCGCCATTCCTTCTGTTCAAGAGGAAAATGATCCCGACGAAGGAAAAGTTTCCGCCAAAAGTCATCGTGCGGGTGAATGAAAAGGGGTTTTTTAATTATGAAATGGTCCTCGAGTGGTTTCGTCTTGTGTGGTGCAGGCATCCGGGGGGGCACTGCTGAAGCCCCGCAGCATGCTCATCCTGGACTCTTTCCGCGGCCACATAACCGACCGTGTGAAAAAAGTGGTAGCAGATGCGGGATGCGACCTGGTCATCATTCCGGGCGGACTGACACCATTCTTCAGCCACTGGATGTGGCGTTCAACAAGCCATTCAAAGACCGCATCGGTGCGTTCTACAACGAGTGGCTCCATCAAGAAAACCTAAAGACACCAACAGGGAGGCTGAAGTAAGCTTCTTTGGGCGAAGCGGCTCAATGGGTCAATGATGCCTGGTATGGACTACCAACAGACATGGTCTCTGTGGCGTTCTCCACGTGCGGCATCTCGGCACCGCTTCCGACGGCCAGCGGCAGCAGTGGCTCATAAGATGATCCCGACTGTGTCCTCACAAGCGACGACAAATGTCTCGTGAACGAATAAATGTTTCTTTACGACTCGGCCTTCTGAAATACTTTTCGGGCGAGCTAGGACCGCAGGGTGCGGCAGTGTCGACCTAAATTCGGAGTCTAACTTTTTTTTGCCCAAAAGGGGGTTGGGGGGGTCGACATATAATCGGAGTCGACTTATAATCAGCAATATATGGTATTTAAGCGCACGCCAGCAGCAGGTTGTAATCAATGGTGCGTCATCATTACCTGTGGAGTGCCACAGAGTTCTGTGCTCGGACCGTTACTGTTCCTCATATTCATCAATAATATACCTATCGGCCTCAGATCCACTGTCAGACTGTATGCTGACGATTGCGTTTTGTATTCCCCTGTCACGTGCCTTGATGACTTGTACTTATTACAGGCTGACCTTGACAAAGTCTGTGACTGGTGCTTGAAGTGGGGCATGGCATTGAATGTATCAAAGTGTTTCCTTGTGCAATTTACAAACAAAAAAACGAAAATTCTTGGATCGTATCTTTTAAACCACGATACTATTCAAACTATAGATAAGGTTAAATATCTTGGTGTTACACGCACAGCATCCCTAGATTGGATAGCCCACGTCGACATGATAATGGCCAAAGATTCTCATCTTTTGTATTTTTTCTAGGGGAATTTTAAAAGCTCTCCCCAGGTACTAAAAGGAACACTATATTTAACAAATGTCAGGCCTGTATTAGAATATGCTTGTGTAGCATGGGACTCTTTCACGGGTGCCCTCATTGACAAGTTAGAAAGGGTACAGAAACGCGCTGCAAGGTTTGTAACTGGCAATTATAATTTCCGTATCAAGAGCTCTGAACTTTACAACCGTATTGGGTGGAAGATTTTAGCAACCTGAAGAAAAATCTGCAGGCTGAAGTTCTTGTATACATTTACAATGATTGTACCGGTATTAATAAAAACACTTATCTAAAACAGCCATATTACATTTCGGAGAGACTAGACAACACGAAAAAGATTGCCTCATTAACGTATTTAAGTATTCGTTTTTCCCTAACACAATTCTGGACTGGAGTAAACTTCTGAATGATGTAGTTTGTGCACCCGACTTCCCAAGTGCTGTTGAAATGATGTTGTGATATATTTCTTCCAGACCTCATGCGTTTACTAGCGCTGTGTTGATGTATGTTATTTTATCACTTATACTACTTGTGAATTCATTTAGTGTTCTATTAGTGTGTTGTGTTACCTTGCTAACAAGTTTCCCGGTATCTTCTTTGCGTGTGTTATTGTATGTAGTTGTATCCCCCCTACAATAATGCCTCATGGGCACTGTAGGTACTTTCAATAAATAAATAAATAAACCACAGAACACTGTCACTTCACAGGACATAATGGAAAATGCACTGCAATGCAAATTACTTTACGTGAGAGGACATGCGAATTTTAACTGAACCAGATACCAGAACAATTCGCTTTCACTGCAGGAATAAATATATAAAGGAATAAGAGGCAGTGGCTTCTCTCGCTCCACCACAGCTGAATATGATAAGAACATCTGGCTTCTTCTGATTGACTCAGGCAAGTAACCCAAACAAATTTTGTATTAAAAAATACTGATGACAAAGTGCTATATCTGTGCGAAATTTGAGCTGCGAGGATTCTACAGTTTAGCTGGGAGAAGCATCCTGCAGCACACCTGTATAATCGTGCAATGCGCTGTAGTAAACAGGGCATTACCAAAGAAATGCCTTACCTGTAGAGCAAGGGATGCAGCAGCTCCCAGAGGTGTGATTGGCCGAACGACACATGTTTGCAGGACAGCCCATCTCGGAGCACTGCACTTGCCCCATGGTGCAGTGGCAACGCTTGCAGTTGTCAGGAGACCAGGATGCTCCATCAGCATACACCTTCCCATCTGTTCTGCAAACTGGAGATGCCTTGGAGGATGTAGCTGCTGCTGGCAAGGAAAATGGAAAGGCCATTAAGTCCTTTGAATGGTGCCCTTCACAGTTGTCAAGCTAGCTGTCCAACGATTCCAAGATGCATTAAATGGCTGGACAGCATATCAACCCAAACCAGCCACACATATCAGTTGAACAGCCACTGTCAAGTCGATATTGCACATTATGGATGTCCCTGAGATACTGATAAGCAAACAGTGGACACCTGCCACATGTGTAGCGGGCATCCAAAAGTATCTGCCCAGTAAATCATACATGCAGTGCACGGGGAAAATTTACATGCACCAGCATTCCTGCTTTAAGAAATGTTCAGAGCTATGATGCAATAGTAATACCGTAAATTTTACCTACAGTGCATTGCACAATTACCGGCGCGCTGTAGAATGCTTCTCCCAGTCAAACGGTGGAATCCTCGCAACTCAAATTTCGCACAGAAATGACATTTTGTCATTAGTATTTTTAATACCAAATTTGTTTGGGGTACTTGCCTGATTCAATCAGAAAAAGCCAGATTTTCTTATCGTATGCGGCGCAGCGAACCAAGAGGAACCACTTTCCCAACGCTAACATTGGTGGCACCATCTTGTGTAACAACCTTCCGTTGCCTCTCATTGTGCTGTGACAGAGCTACTGGAAACAGCACAAGATGGTTCCTCTGGTGTTAGCACTGGGCCAGTGGCTTCTTTTGCATCGCCACCACCTTATACGATGGGAACATCCAACTTCTTCTGATAGAATCATGCAAGTACCCCAAACAAATTTGTATTAAAAAATACTAATGACAAAGTGCCATTTCTGTGCGAAATCTGAGCTGCGAGGATTTCGCGCTTTAGCTGAAAGAAGCATTCTATAGTGCGCTGGTAATTGTGCAACGCGCTGTAGGTGTCCGAAAGCTTTATAAGGAGTGCAGAACTGTTCTCACTGGTGTGCAGTGTTATCGAAAGCTCCAAATCAAAGCAGCGAGGTTCTTCACAGCTTACACAGTGCTGCAAAATTAGCACTCAGCTGAGAGGAAAAATTTAAGTGTCACTGTAACAGGTGCACTTTTCATGTATTCATTAAGGAAATGGGCTTCACATAAGCGGAAGAAACCTATGAGCACCAAATGATGTATAGATGTCGACGTCAGAACAAAGTTTGGCATTTTTTCAGTCATGCTGAATGCAGCAAGTCGCTTTGTTATTCAGTCATTTATCATGGAAGGATCACATTTACTGAACTCGCCATTTTTAGACTCAGTTGTTTGGTTCGGCGTTGCTTAACACATCAGACAAGACAGTTATTTCAGTAGTGTATTGAGTTGCAAACTGCTGTTTTAAGTACAGTTTTTACTTCATGAACACATGCAGTGTTATTGTGTTTCTGTTGCTGTCTAAGAACAATGCAGTTTTACAGCAATATCTCAGCAAGTGGTGTAACTAAATGTTAAAACACTCCAAAAGTGAGCCGAATACAATTATTTTATTTATTTATGCTTATATGTATCATATTATAAACTTTGGCATGCAGTACAGTGGTGCACAATTGTGGCATTGAAGTACTGGCATTCCCTTTATTTGCAATACCTAATGTGGAGTAAAGCCTACAAATGACAGCTCGTTGTAAGCAGCATTTCTTCTGGTCTAATAATAAGACCGCACTCCTCAACTCCTATTTAAGTTTGTGAGCACAGCTCATACAACGAACAATCTGATTATTTTCTAGCCTTCTTTAATTTCAACTAACCTATCGTTTGGCATCTGGTGCCACCTGCTGCCGACAGCACACAAAATATGAATTGCACTGACTTGGGCAAATCGGGCAGCAGTGGTTCTTGAGAAACAGTGGCTCCAAGCACGTGAGTGGTGGGCACGCCTCCCGAAAGCAGCGTTCCTTGCCCGCACGGCACAGGCAGCTCAGGCAGGGCTCTGGGCGCCACGACTGGCCGTCCTTGTATCCACCCGCACAGGGAAGCTGGTTGGATTGGTTGCTACCTAGCTGCTCCTCTTCTGCAATCAGGGATGCTACCATTATTAACACAGTAACTTTAAGAGCGCGGTTCTCTAGAAAAAAAAAAATCTGACTCTGTTGGCATTTGTGTTGTGATCACAAACCATCAGCCCAATAATGGACTATGTTGGCAATCCACTGGTCCTATGTAGGCTGGACATTGCCAACACAGTGCCAATATCGGGCAAATGGCTTGTGCTGCCTGCAGCTGTGGCCGATGGCAACTGGCAGGTGACATGGCATGGCCACAGAATAGTCGGCAGAGTGTCGCCAGACTACACAACATGGCAGGAGCTGCTAACTCAGGTAGCTACTTTGAGATGGAAATCGCACCTACCAGGACCATTCAATTATGATTTAGACAGGCTACTCCTAAGCAAGCCATTCAAATGGCATGGTTAAAGCGGCGCTTTACAGCTACAGCGGGCGTGGTTTCACATACTGTGGTAGCACATACTGTGGTAGCTTAGAAGTGTATGATAGTGAGCAATGCGAGGTAATAAAGGTACAAATTAAGAGATTACTCATTAAGGAAGTAGCAAAGGGAATGTGTACAAAAAAAATTGCAGCCCCCCACTGAAATGCAAGGGTGTAAGCTGTTATGTTGATGTCGCCCACATGTGTCTATGATCAGTGGCTCGCAAGATACGCCCCCCCTTGCAAATGCGAATTCTGACCAATTTTTATTTTGGACTCCCAAAAGGTTGATGGTGAAAATCCCCCATCAAAGTAGATTTAGACTAGCAATTTTGCACTTATGAACCCAGCTAATCGTTAAACACCACTCCAATCTCTCTACCACCCTCTATAGGGACCGGGCGCTCGTTGTATGGCGCCACCGTCGCCTCGGCAGAACAGCGCCGCCCGCGGCGAAATGCTCACCAGCGGAGTGCCGAAGCAACTGAGCGGTGCAGTCGTTGCCGTTCTGCGAGGCGTTTTTGAGCATGTCCCTCCCCGTCGTTTTGCGGTGTGGCTTTGAGAGCATTGAGCTGCTTTGAGTAATCGCAAGGAGTATTTTTTGATTGGAAAATCTTGTAAAAGGAAAGGGCCGTCCTCGGCGGGGTGTGCGTGTTTTTTTTCTTTTTTGAAATCGCCCGGCGCATGGTATTTCTGTTGTATACTCGAAAATGCCGCGTGCGCGATTTCACCATGCAATAGGAACGCCTTCGTTAGGTGCTTGTAAAGATGATTTCGGAGACAGGAATTGCGCCTGCACTGTGCGTTCATCTTTTATTTGTTCTAGTCGAAACCCGCCTGAAGGTCAAATACCGCCGAGCCGTGTAGCCGTGGCGCCGTAGTAGTGGCAGTTGTAATGGTCAGCGTTCATGTAAAATGAAAAAGATGCTGCAACTGTCTTTTTTAGGTATAGCTAGGCTCAAACGATTCAGAATAAAATAATAGCAGATGACATTCCAGTTTCAATTAACCTTGCAACGAGAGCTGGAAAAGGAGAAAAATAAACAAGCAAGGCAAAAGTAGGAATCTATTTATGGTTGGAAAAGCTGCCACACATAATTCCAGGACTCCTGCACAATTACGCTACAATAGCTCACTGAACTCAGCCTTGAGACTATCGGACTTAATCATAATATAAGCCAAATGAATAATATTACCTCAGCATCATTTTTACATATACGACAATGCTCTTGTTGTACAAGTCGAAGCTGCTACAGATAATTGACTTGGAAAATACTATTACACTATAAATATGTTTCTCTCAACATGCTGCGGAGGTTGTGAAAAGGAAAAAAAATTAATTTTCCTGCTATCAGCGGCCCTATTTTTTCGGAAACTTGCTATGATAGAGAGATCTTAATAGTATTTGGCTTTCGCTTATTTAGGCGTTCTCTCAGCGCAGACCGCAGCTGCCTTGAGCATTTGAAGGCAATAGTCCAATACTGTTAAACTGTTAAATGAATAAAAAAAAACACACAGTGCGATGTGTTGTAAAATAAGCCACCGACAACTAAGAGGGCGTTCTATTGTTAAAGGAATCCCTCTGATGGCTCGTTCGCTGAGGTGTGCTACCTTCTCAGCGTACCACGAACTTGTGGGGCCGATACCAGACTGTGATACCAGATGAGCTGATGAGTGTGAGGGGATATGACCAAAAAGGCATAGTTTCCTATTTGCACATAAAGGAATCCGGATAACTGAAAGCCATTCCTTTTACAACCTTGCCACTGCAGCTTGCCGGACTGCCGCTAAATCTGTTTACAGCATTGGCCATAAAAGCAATTTCTGTGAGGTAAAACAGTCTTGTCTTACTTATGCCACAATCAGGAAATCTCGCGTTCACTAAAACGCCAATGAGAAACACTGTATTTAGGCGGGCCAGGAAATGGGCACTGCTGAGAAAATATGTAAACCCGTGTCAGGTGCATTGCGAATGTGAAATAAAAAAAAAATATTTGCTGCTCGAGAATAAATATGTAAGGAAACTATTAACACTCCAAACAGCAATCTGTGTGCCTTCGAAATTAAAAAGAAAAATGCTACGTTCATGCTCGTTTCCAAAACGAAATTGTATTTTTTTCTTGTTCGGCTTTTATATCACGCCGATAGCAGATTTTGTGACCATGCGGTATTGAATAAGCTGCGAAATGAGTGATTTTATTAGGCGAGATGGACATGCCACAAACAAATGTTAACAAATTCGAAAAGTATCAACGCAGAGCTCTCAGCACATTTTCATTGGTTGACAAACGAAGAGAGGAAAAAGGACAAGATCATGGTAATAGGAATTGTTCATGTCTCCTATCTGCTCTTTCTGTTAAGAGAAAAAAGTAAATTATAACTATGTCAGCGAAAGTAGCTGCACAAACATTGTCTCTGCCCTTCACTGAAGATCGTAACGCAGCCCGAGCGATGATGGTGGCTGCCTTTTCCTTTTCCGTGCTGGGGTAACAACGCAACAACGCACCACGTTTCGCCAGCCTTGTTTGGCCAGACTTCGTATCACCAGACATATTCACACAACTAGCCAAACGTTCTGCTCTCTTGAGGATATATTCACGCACAACATCATCTAAAACTTATGATTTCCGATTTCCACACAAACCAATGACAAACAGCACCACACTCCAATGCGCTGGCAATGTGCCAACTGTGGCCGGCGCATGCCAGCAATTGAGTGATGCGCCGAGAGGCGGCGCCATCCGTTCAGCTGTCTGGTCTCTATAGGGTGACAATTTTAGCGTAATGACATATTTATATTATTATGTAAATTTGAGCGCACCACCTATCGGCAATCGATTGAAGAGCATTAGCTGTCTAAAGCGGTTCGCCACTGAGTGGTAGCCACATTTGAATTTCACTGCTAGGTTCGAAATTCAGGTACCAACATCTTGAGCACGTAACGATGATTCGTTTAGTACCGCGTGCATCCTCCTGCTACTACTGGTTCACCCACCATACCTGCTATGGTGGCTCAGTAGCTAAGATGCTCGGCTACTGAACTGAAGTGCCCAAGTTCGATCCTGACCACACAGCCATGTTTCGATGGAGGTGCGACGCAAAGATATCCGTGGCCTGTGTTATGTCAGTGCATGTTAAAGGTCCCCACGTGGTCAAATTTATTCCGGAGCCTTCCACTATGGTACCTCTTTCTCTCTTCTCTGACTCCCACCTCCCTCCCTTCACTTACTGTGCATTTCCTTGCCTCTAAACCAATTTAACAATTTGTCTCCCAGAATTTACACCCCTGTTACAGTTTCAATGAGCAGCGGTCGTTAATACAACTCCCTCACACATTTTAATACTCGACCCCACTAGCAAATTTGTGTGCATTGACCCAACAAACTGTTTAACACTGGTCCAAACCTTGGGTGACAAGCGATTACACCACAATGTTGAACTAAATGCCCCCCCGCCCCCCACCACCACTTGGTCCAACATTGATTCTCATTCAATTGGAGCATATACAGTGGAGCGATAGCATAGGAGTGCATCAGTTACTGTGCAGGTCTCCAGGTGGCGACCACGATCATGTGGTTCCCAAAGTAGGCCGCCATCTTGGATTGCACCAGTTAAAAGACTATAGACAGAAAATTTTGGTGGCATTTTTCTTCTTCTTAATGATGCGCAAGCCATTCCTATATATCGATCCGCATGCAGTTTTCGCTTACCACCGCTAAATAATTTATAATTGGATTTTCTTATCTCACCAGTTTCAATTTCGATATCTGAGAGATGGCTGTGACGTCACAATCATATCTTGATGCACGGCATGAAAAAGCAGCGATATAATTGCTCATTCACTTGTAATCATTCCTGTTCTTTAGGCAGGCTGGCTTCATCACTGTAGTGAATTCAAATGACACATCATCACTGTAGTGAATTCAAATGACACAGCAATGATTATATTGCTGTATTTTCATCCTTCACGAGGACCTAGATTTGACTGTGACGTCACAGCCATCGCTCGGCTGTTAAAACCGAAACCGAAACAAGTGAGAAAAGAAATTCGATTATAAATTATTCCGCAGTCATAGGCAAATGTGACGTGGTGATCCGTGTAGAGTAATGTCCTAAGCATCTTTACAAATGACAAAACACAAAACCGAAAAGTAGGTGTCACCCAGGAGGGCTATGGAGGCGGCCACCGCTTCATGGGTGGCACCATGTGACCTATGGTGGGTGGATGCCATCTTGGATCGCTAATGTGGCAAATCACCATGATAAGCGTTGCTTCAGACACAGATCAAAACTCCAGCGAGTGAGATAGAACGAAGCTGTGTATGTATGGCCCTCAATTTGCTCTAATGCCAAGAGCGACTGACCTGTGCAGGTGGCACAACACTGCCCCTGCTTTCTCGTTGGGTTGGCACATGGAGCCGGTGGGCACGACATGGTGTCGCAAAGGGCCACCCCATCAACACACTCGCATCGCACACAGTCGTCAAGCCACCAGCTGTCTCCTTCTCGATGAATGTGGCCATCGAGGCCCTGGCAGACGCCAGTGCCCGCTGGTGGCCAATGGAATGGGCTGGCTGCATCATCTGACGAGAGACAGCCATGGGCACATATCAGTAAATGGAATTTTAGGTCTTGCTAGCACACATAAGATGTTGAAAATACCTGTGCAAATAATGTGAAACATAGGTATTTCGAGCTGGTGTCACGCACGTACATACACAAACACGCAAACTGCAGTTAAAAGCCCATTAATTCAAATGCAAGTCGGTTCCGTCACTGAAAATTTGAACTACGCGCTGCTGCATCTAGGCGGCCTGGCACTCGGCACTTGGCCTTAGTGGGTGCCTTGATGGCCAGCGCCGCTTTCAGGGTGGAGACATAAAGGTGTCCCCACCCTTAAAGTGGAGGTGACGGCATCGAGGCACCCTAGGCCTTAGAAACGCTCCCACGATAGGGCGGCTAACGACGCTGCGCGCCTACAAAACAGGAAGAGAAGACAAAATCAAGTGAAAAAACGTAAAACCATGGAAGACTGAAGCCGAATCGGTGCCATATGACTGGCATGGCATCAGCGGCACCTATATTCTAGTTAACAATAGCGGTGCCTAAGGGCAGAGGTTGGCTGCCATGGCGGCAGCTGCATGCTCTGCTCTCGTCAGACACCCGAGATGCGTTGCATTGCAGGCCCGTCCAGCAGTGCAGCCAGCGCTCATGCCCGGCATCGAAAAAAAACCCATAGCTCTCGCGCGCTCTCTCCATTTCAGCACTCCTCTTGTGTTTCCTTCACTTTTTAGAAATTGAAGTCGGCATTAAACCTCCATGCTTTTAAATCCCTGAAAAACTGAGTCTAGCCAGGCCAAAACTATAGCGTGCGACCTTTCTCTCTTTTTTTTTGTAGCCGTTGGTTTTGTGAACCCTCATTTTGAGCCAACTGAGAAACAGTGCTCTAGACTATACCTTTTGCTAAGTGCATTTTCCAGACATCTTGTGTTGCTTCTGCGCAAGCAATAGCTGGCAGACTGTATACCGGAGGCGTGTACTGTGGATTTGATGTCATGTATGCGCATGAACCCAGACGACACAAATCATCAGGCCAATATTGGTATTGTGTTGACAATTGATTGCTCTTATGTTGAGCCAGACAATGTCAACACAGTACCAATATTGGGCCAATGTAGTTTGTGCTGCCTGGAAAGTAAGAACAGGGAAGGTTAGGAAAATTAAACTTTCGTTTCCGACTAAATGGTCTGTGTAGGAGCTTGAGGATGATTTATGCTTTCAGCAAAGCTTGCATAGTCCATGCGAATCAGACTACTTGCAGCAAATACGTCTACATCATGCTGATAAGCCAGCAAGCATCTCTGGTGAACAGCGTGAATTCAGTGACTCACTCTGGCAGACAGGGCAGCAGGCTCCTGGCTCCATGACTGGATGCTCGCAGTAGGTTCGTGGACAGGCCACAAGAGAGCAGACCTCATGGCCGTTCAGGCAAGCGCAATGGCGACACTGATCTCGCCACACGCTGCGATCATCTCGCGGACATGACCGTGACAAACTCGTTTGGTTGGCGTAAGGTGAGGGTGATTCTGCGCAAATGGGTATCGGCTAAGGCTTACTCACCTTGCCTCGGCAGAATGCGAGTCTCAAAAGCATGCATGCCTGCTGGATATTACGACACGGCTTGATGTTGTGGCATCACTGTCTATGCGCAGTCTACTGGGAAGCGCATCAAGCACGCAAGCAATAAAACACGCATCGGCTATCTGACTAGTGCGTAAAGCAGGTATTAGGCAGGAATGGCATATGCAGAGGAAAAAGTACACTGGAAGCTTAGGCAGTTTATCCACTGCCTTGCCTGCACAACTTTAGTGTTGGCTCAACCTGTACATATGCACATTACTATTTGAAAGGTATGTTAGCATGGTTTTTGGTTCTTGGTTTCTAGTGCTCCTTTAGCATTAGATGAGTCTGTACAGTTGGCAGTGGAAGTTTACGCGATGTGAATGCACAAAACAAAACAAACAAAATTTCTTCAGCATAGCTATGTAAGGCTATTACCTTAAAAATGGCTGCAAGCATAACGAACATGCTCAATCTGCTGGTATCATAGATGACTGGGTTGTAATTAAGGTAGCACAGAAAAAAAAATTTTCCCAAGCACACTAAAAAACTGAAAAACTTCTGCCGGCTCCTGTACATACAACATATTTTTAACCATTACAACATGCTGGCTCTTTGGTCACTGTATTTTAATATGACCGATATAACACACCAAAGAAAACTTTGCTGCTCACTTTCGCAAACCGGACAGCAGACACCAGGTTTCTTGACCGGATTGGCGCACTTTGTCTGACACATCTGTGCCTCACATTTGGCTTTGCCTGATATGCATTCACACCAGGTACAGTCATCCTCCTTCCATCGTTCGCCATTGGTGAAATGTAGCCCAGATGAAGTCAGGCATCCTGTGTGTGAGCAATATTGTTGTGTACCGTCAGTTAACAGATTTAAGGAATCCAGATCAACAACGCATCTTGACACTTACACACAATGAACAGTGCTTTAATTATTTGCTATTGTAACCAGAGTAAAAACAGAACAGCAAATAAATTTTTAAATATTTGGGGATATGCCTCGGATAGAATTGAGTTGGCTCATGCTGGAACACTCCAGTATAATTTGAACGATCTGTTGTTTCTTTAATGCACACAGAAAGTCTCTGCCCACAAGTATTGATGTGTTTTCTCAATGTTGTATTACGGCACTGCCGGGGTCCATTCTTGAAAGCATGAGCACAAGCTCAACGATAGAATGTCACAGCTGCTGATGCACTGTGGCGGCATGCAATAATTCAGAAGCAAATGCTCGCAATAGGTGCATAATATATGATGAGGCGAGAGTTTGTTCTTAAAAAAAAGATCATTGGTAGATATTTTACAAACTTCTCATGAAGCATTCCTTTTGATTTCATGAAATATATTTCTTTCGCATTTGCAATCTCAGAAATGCATTTTTGTTCATTTTTTAGAGTGATGTGGAGCTAAAATTTTGTTACCTGCTGGTACAGCATTTCCTTGACTTTTAGAAAATATATTACACTTGGGTATAAACAACTTCAAAAATGCCTTTTTATCCGTTTTCATCACCCCCTCGAGTGGAAAGACAGAGGATTTTCAAATGCTTGAACCGCATTTTTCTCAAAGCAGCATTTCTGAAGTTTATGTAGCTTTTTTCTTAAAAGGTGACATTAGCAATCGAAATGTGGCATCCACAATGTCAGTCAATTTTTTACATAGCACGAATGGAGTAAATAGCCAGTCTATTTTTATCATGATGAGAAAAACGTTTCTGGTTGGCCATTTTATTGCACTGAAGAGGAAAAACATAAAGAATGCATTTCTTTTTGCTTAAAGCAAATTGTTCACAGTCATAGTTTTCTAACATCACCATTGACATCCTAGTGAAATTTCAGGGCTCTGCAACCAGAAGATTTTGAGAAAAGAGGTACATACGTGTACAAAATAAATATAAATATGTGATTGAAACTTCTTTTTCTAATTTTAAGCTTTAATGCAAGCTGAATTTCTTTAGAAGACTGCTAGATAATTTCGTAGCCATAGCATTTATCACCCATTTTTGCAGCCAATTTTTGAAAACTAAAAAAGCCAACTACACCTATGAACCTAAACTGAAGAAACATGAATTATTACCCATGATTAGCAATTCAGTCGCTCAAGTTCCTGCATCAGTTTCAAATGTTGGTCACTTATTTTTACGGGGATTGACTGACCTCGGTTATATCTATATCAGGGATTAATCATATATGCCTAGTATATAATGTACAGGGCAAAGCTAAATTGAAGAAATGTAAATTGCTGCCCATGATCAGCAATCAGTTTTCGTTTCTACATCAGTCTGAAATTTTGGTCCCTAATTATTACGGAAAATGATTCGCTTGATTTAGGCCTACTCAGGGATGAATCCATATATATATGCCTAGCATCCTACATGCGGTGCAAAGCTAAATTAAAGCGTAAATTGCTGCCCATGATAAACGTTTCAGTTTCAAGTTTCTACGTCAGTCTGAAATTTGGGTTCGTTACTTTAATGGTAAGTGACAAGTCATTTAGGCCTACTTAGGGAGTAACTCATATACGGCTGCATCATTGTGTAAAAGTCTGCGCCTGGTAGGGTAGGCTCTCAACTTTTCCCCTGCCAATGTTGCACCGTATGCTTTAGGTTTGGCGGCAGCAGCATTCAGAAAAAGCTGCAAGTATTCTCTTGAAGCATTTTTATTCTGCAAGAAAAACAATTGTGCACTGTCATGATGAAAACTACAATACAATACCAGGTGGGAAATGTGAAATTATATAGTCTGTGTCGAATGTTTGAAGGTTTACCACACAAAATGCTTGCCTAGTATTCTACACTGTAGACTGACTCAAAAGTCAGTGTTGTCAATATGCATCGCTAAATAGTGATATTCCAAATTCTAAAGCGAAATAAGCGTTAGATAAAGAATAGTTCTGTTTTTTTTTACTTCCCATACATTTGGCTTATGTAAATTAGGCAAGGCTTAGCGCTAAACCTAACTGCGCCACAGAGTGTCAGCCCACGTACCGCGGCACACGGGGCAGCACTCCCCTTCGGGCTTCTGCAGCCATGAGCAGTGCATGTCGACGCCCTTGCAGACGTTGTCGTTGCACACCGCCACTCCATTACGGCATGAGCAGGTGCTGCATTTGGTGTGCCACGTCTCGCCGTTCTTGTATGTCTCCTTGCCCACGTGGCACACGCGGTCGCTGCTTGCTGCATGCGCGCGTGAGAGGCTCATGAGGGACCACTTTGAACACCTGAGAGACACGTGACAGTCGACATACCTTACTCGGAGGCAGCCGGCTTTCATACAGGAATTAAATACACTATAAGCGCAAAAGGAGTGTGGGATCTAGTATAGCACTGGCTCAAGCTATGCGATTCTCAGAAGACGTTCGCAGCACTGCGAAAGGCAGAGGCGACCCGGTCCAATTAGGATCATGCTACGCACTACAATAAGTAATTGTCCTCTTACGTGCCTCTCGCCCCCAAATTGGGGGGAGGGGAAGTGACAGTAGGAGCACAATTAGCTACCATAGTAGGCATGATCCTGAATGGGCCAGGGCTTCCCCGCCTTTTGTAATGCTGCAAACGGCTTGTAAGACGAGTGAGAGGAACTGTTGCCCTCACACCTGGCCGAAAGTTGGGGCTTCAATTGTTAGAATGGTTCTGCTAGGAGCAAACCCCTAGGGCTCTGACTTTAGACGAAGGCTGTATACCTTTTCTACGGACTTAGTAATCACGCTTTTCAGATGCACACTGCTGCTAACAAACGCGGAATGTTTAACAATACTTCGCCTTTGATTCACACTTAGCGTTCCTGAATGGACATTTTTTTTTTTTTTTTGTACCCCGCCGGGGTGGTGCAGTGGTAAGACGCCCGACTACTGTGCCGGAGTACCCGGGTTCGAACCCGACCTCAGCGGCTGTGCTTCGATGGAGGCGAAACGGAGTGGCGTCCGTGTGCTGTGCGATGTCAATGCACGTTAAAGAACCCCAGGTGGTCGAAATTTCCGGAGTCCTCCACTACGGCGTCTCTCATAGCCTTAGTCGCTTTGGGACATTAAAACCCCACAAACCAACCAACCAACCATTTTTTTTTTTTTTTTTACTTTGCGCTGGAGGCTCTGAGAGTCACCATAGTGGTAGTAGGAGGCTCCACAAGGGCTTCGTTTGATGTACATGTGGAATCCTGTACAGATCCTGCCCCTGCGAGACTCGCGCGCACAATCGAACATGCAGCCTCGCTCTCAGAGCAGAACATCTTGCACTCGAAGTCGTGAATGTGATGGCAGCTGTGCAGTGCAGCGTCTTTAACAGTGTAAGTGAGAGAGTAACTCAAGCACATATTAGATTTTACGTGGCCTTTAGTATCGTTCTCCATGGTCACAAACTTGGCGAACACCATAACGCAAGTATGAAGCCGCCAACAAGGGTCGCGAGTGGAAGGCTGTATAAGTTGTTGTCACGGCAAAAGCAAAGCGGAGACTAATACATACATTCGAAATTCTTTTTTTTTTTTCGTCGTTGCAAGCAAAAACTAAACTCGAATCCTCCCCTCCAACAAGGCCGGCAGCGCACCATGGCGATAAATGGGCCATAAGCTGTGATATCTGCACACGGCGGCTGATTCGAATCCTGTGGGACATACACCGCGTGCACATACACCGGCCACGCGCTTTTGCAACCCGCATCATTAATCGCACTGCTCACGTGCCGAGCACCAAGCATTCGCGCATAGCTCAACCCAGCACGACCTGCAACAGGAAACTGGCAAATGTATAAGCAGAGAAATATTGCCACTGTCCTTGACAACACTAATTGATGGGTGCTGAGCATACGTAGCAAGTAAGTTGCAAACCAGGCTCACACTTGTTTTTTTTTTTTTCATCTTTCCTCGTGCCTATCTAACGTCTGTGTCAATAATTACCGCTGGAAAAAATCCAGGCTGCATTCCTTCGAATGCCTATTTTCTCAGACGCAGCCAGCGCCAAACGGCCTACCATAGCAGATGCTTAATAATGCAAGGTCAAGTCCGCCATCGATGATATATGATAGCTAAATCTAAGTTATATATGCTGCCATGAGCAATGATGCCAGAAACAGCTGTCTAGATCTGCACTGCATGCATAAATTGCACCCTCATCTGCAATATCATTAAAGAACACAACACAAACAGCAAGTACTCCATTCTAAGGGAAGACGTCTCCGGCAGGATTCTGTCAATATTTTGTGAAATATTCTTTTCTATAATTCCTTGCCACTGGGCTGTCTCGGAATAATCTGAAGGTACTCGAGTCTAATGCCAATCAGTGTCTAGGATTTCACGCCGTGAAATATATGAAAGCACGAGATGGTGAGGATAACAGAGCGAAATGTACAAATAGCAAAAGAGCCTGACACCATTCACTACGGCGCCATTTATCAACAAAGGTCAACCCGTCCGGGCACTTGAACATCAAAAAGATGGTGTGACCTTGACCTGATTATGTGCCAGTGAACATCAATCCCTGGTGTCCATCCAAAAGTATCCTGCGCCTTCCTTTCCTCAAAGCCTACTTTATGTTTGCCTCAGTACCCGTTTCGATCCCCACCGCCGGTGATGGAGGGAAAACGAAGAGGGATTCGTGTGCTGTGCGATGTCAGCGCACGCACGTTAAAGATCCCCAGGTGATCGAAATACTCCGTACCCCTCCACTATGGCTCCTCTTTCTCTCTTTCCACTTTCACTCCCACCTTCCTCCCTTCCCTTACGGTGCCAGATAATGCGCCTTTCCCTTCCTGAGAACCAATTATTATTATTATTATTATTATTATTATTATTATTATTATTATTATTATTATTATTATTATTATTATTATTATTATTATTATTATTATGTTGCTGTTATTATTATGTTTACCTCAGGCACCGCCGGTGCAGTGGTAAGACCTACTACTCTGCCGGAGTGCTTGGGCTCGATCCCTCGTTACCATATAAGCGAAACGAAGCAGCGGTCTCTGTATGATGTCAGTGCAAGTCAAGATCCTTATGTGGTCGAAATTATTTCGCAGCCCTCTCTTTCTCTTCACTTTCACTCCTACCTTATTCCTTCCCTTCTAGCGCGGTTCACGTGTCTACGCAAGCGTGACAGATACTGCACCTTTCATGTGAAACAAAGTTTGCCTCACCGCGGTAGCGCAGTGGTTAAGACGCTCTACTACTGTATCGGAGTACCTGGATTCGAACCTGACCGCCAGTAGCTGCGTTTCGGTGAAACGGAGGCGTCCATTAGCGCACGTAAAAGATCCCCAGGTGGTTCAAATTACGCCATAGTACTCCACTACTGCACCTCTTTCACTCCTTCCGCATTCACTCACACTTTCCTTTTCTTGGGTGCGGTTCAGGTGTCCACGGAAGTGACAGATACTGTGCCTTTTATTTCCTGTAAACCAATAATAATAATAATATTAATAATTGGTTCACAGGAAGGCAAACGCGCAGTATCTGCTACACTTGTTTCTGTGGGCACCTGAACCGCGCTGTAAGGGAAGAGACTGATTTATTTATAAGAAGGGAAAGGCGCGGTAACTGTCTCACTTGTTTTCTGTGGACACCGCAACCGCGCTGTACGCTCCTCTTTCTCTCTTTCCACTTTCACTCCCTTCTTCCTCCCTAAGGGAAGAGACCAATCTGGGAATGAAAGTGGATAGAGAGAAAGAGGAGCCGTAGTGGAGGGCTTCGGAGTAATTTCGACTACCTGAGGATCTTTAACCCGCGAAGACATCGCACAGCACACGGACGCTTCTCCAGATGGTCGAAAATACTCTGTAGCCCTCTACTGCGGCGGCTCGCCCCGCCGGGGTGGTGCAGTGGTAAGACGCCCTACTACCACGGCCGCTCGATGCGCTTCCATCGAGCGGCCGTGCTACTACTGTGCCGGAGCACCCGGGCTCGATCCCGACCGCGGCGGCTGCGTTTTTTTTTTTAATTTGGTTCACAGGAAGGGGAAGGGGCAGTATCTGTCACTTGCTCTGTGGACACCTGAACCGCGCCGTAAGGAAAGGAAAGGTGGGAGTGAAAGTGGAAAGAGAGAAAGGGGAGCCGTAGTGGAGGGCTACGGAGTAATTTCGACTGCGTTTCGATGAGGCCTCTCGGGCGGCTGCGTTTCGATGGAGGCGAAACGAAGAAGCGTCCGTGTGCTGTGCGATGTCAGCACACGATAAAGATCCCTAGGTGGTCGAAATTACTCCGTAGTCCCCACTACAGCTTCTCTTTCTCTCTATCCACTTTCACGCCCACCTTCCTCCCTTCCCTTAAGGCGCGGTTCAGGTGTCCACAACAGTGTGACAGATACTGCGCCTTTCCCTTCATGTGAACCAATTATTACTGCGGCACCTATTTCTCCGCTTTCCCTCTCACTTTCCTCCTTCCCTTACGACGCTGTTAGGTGTCCACAAAAAGTTTGACAGATACTGTGCTTTTCCTTTCCTGTAAACCAATTTATTATTTATTATTTAAAAATATGAAAAAAAAAATGCGGATTGAAAAGCGCGGAATATCGCAGTTGCCGCGAAAGTAGCCTAATTCAAACCATCAAACTATGCATAATCATGCTTAACCACGGCCGGTCTCGAGGGAGAGCGCGCTTCTCTTCTCACCAATGGGGTCTGTTTCCACCGCCCGCCGCGCCTCGGTGAGGTCGCCACCGCCCCACTGCTGCTAAGCCTTAACTGCTGTGCTTCTGCTACCGCCGTTCACGCGCAAGGGAAACGAGCGCTCGCTCTTCATTCCGCCCACCTCAGCTGCAACCGGCAGGTCGTGACATTTCGCCCCTTATGGTTTATACAAAGACGTCGTAATCAGCTTCTAAGATTTATCGTGTACGAGGAATAAAATATAGTCAACACCGCTCACGCGCGCGCGCACCTTCGTCAGTGCGGCCGAGCGCGGTCGAATGAAGCTGGTACACTTCAACATTTTTTTGCCCCTAACTTTCGTACATAAATAAATTATCAGGCTATGCAGTGCTCTTTCGAAAGCTGTAAGCAGGTGTAGCGTGACGTGACGTGAGTGCATGGCATATAGTTGGCTGGAGATTCTGTCAACCGCTTCTGTTTTAGTTTAGAGCAAAAGAGGCACCGGAAAAAATTCATGGCGAGTCTCAGATTCGGAACAAAATTTACGCATATAGTTAAAATTGCAGTTGTATGGTGGAGTGAGCTGTTCTAGCTGCGTTGAAAACAAATCAGTCAATTGAAAGACAGAATATGTATATGTAGTCTCGCGACTGACGCACGTACGTGTATAACAGACGCAGTCCGTTTAATACATAGGTAAACAACATTTAATCAAGGAAATGGGCATGAACGGTTATGCCTAATTGAAAAGAGCGGCAAGCAATAAAAAAATTGTCCTTCAAAATTATGCATTTTACTACATATTTATCAATTCATCAAAACGTGACCTGCGGCTAGAAAATTCAGTCTCAATCTTCCTGGCCGGTTTGTTCATATAGGGAGCTGGCCTGTAATTCCTGTCTGTCACTTTCTTGGCAAAGCTGACAAGAAGGATTCTGATAAATTTTTCAGATATCAAAGAAGCGGACCTTATAGGCTGTTGTTAATTCCTTCAGGGCAACTCAGCAATGGCGAATTCTCAACTGCGCTGCTTGAATCAAGATTTGAAGTACTTCGAGAGCATTTGTGTGTGGTAGAGGCACGAGTTTTTTTTTTTTTTTTTTTTAAAGAAACCTTGTCCAATAGGGCAACAAACTCTGGTTTCGGATAATGCAGTCCGCTAGAATTCTTGTCCTCGTAGAAGAGTGCACATGGGGCTGCTTCTTTCGCTAGTTTCAAGAAAGGTAGCGCAGTGTCACACCCGAGGTCACTGATTAACTTATCAATGTATCCATCGGCGTAAGCTAAACCGGAATATGTGACAGTAATGTGATGACAGGAGATGCCACCACAATTCCTTCATTTCCTCGGTTACTGATTGTGGCCGGCCAGAAATGATTTCTTCGGCATCGACGAACACTGCCTTGATTTTGCTCCAAGATGCTTTCATAATAAGCATAATATCATGTAAAATTTCATTAAAGCTGCATTTATTTGCAAAATAAAATAATGCTTACATACAACACATTTGCTAATATATAAATGATAATAACATTGATTTACCTTGACTGTTATACTAATACTTTATATCATGCAAGCATTATGCAACTTACATTACATTTTTATGAAATTAGTTTCATCTTCGGTGCTATATATGGATGCAGGTTTCGAATCTAACGCTGAAAGACTGTTTTGCTGTTGCAGACAAGTTGCTGTAATGTTAGCCTTGCAGAAGCTTCGATGTGATTACTGCTCATTCATTATTATTATTTTTTTTTTGCTATTCTTGTGCAGGCTTGGGAAAATTCGGATTAAAATGGACAAAAGTAGCTACCATGCCGCAATCAATTTCATATGCTTGTCGAACGTTTGCTGAGCGACAGTGTTTCTTATATAAAGACTCGGTCCACGTGTGTAGTACGCTGACGACATGCCGCTGCAGCATCTACCTGCTGTGCCCTTTCATTTCGGGGCTGCACTTACCACGAAACAAGCGAGCGACAGCGCGAAACCATGCAAAAGCCACCCGCCGCCGCTGAAGCAGATGCGGAGCGAACAGTGAGCACGTCGCGCCCCTTGCGGCGGCGGAGAGAGTAACTCAAGGAGAAAAGTTCCCATTGTTCCCGCGGCGATTGAGAGGGCCGTAGGAAAGAGCGCGCGCTCTCCCTCGAGACCGGCCGTGGCTTAACACAGCTTTTGCTCGGGTCACTATCGTTCAAGACAAGCTTAAACCCACACAAGTTTATAGAACACGAATGGAAACTTTTAACTAGCTCCACATGTAGCAGTAATAACAGCCAAGTACTTTATAGAGGTAGTACGTTTAATAGGTCGCAAAATGGTTGTAGGTGCCGTTCATTTTAAACGTGCCAAAATGTGTAGCGGTTAGTATACGGGTCGGCTCGACTTACCAGGAATACATTCGTGGGTGTCGCAGCAAGAACCCGGCTTGCGGTTGCCGGTTTTTACCAGGTGGCGCACCTCGTCGGGCTGGCAATCCTTCCCGAGGCAGTCGTTGGGAAGGCAGGCACACCTGCGAGGGAAATATACAGATAAAAACTCCGCTGCACAACTTGATTAAATGAGCAAACTTTTCGCACCAATAGACTTCGTGACAAGTTGTTGGTCCAGAACAATGCCTCGTATATCGACCACTCCAAGCTCTTTCGGTGTACAAACAAAGCATAACTAAAAATGTTCACAAATTACTAATTTACTATACCAACCCGCAACAACACCATCGTGAATTTTATTAAAATCACAATGCAATTGGAAGACACACATGTCTACTAACCGAGACAACTGCAACACAAGATATTCAGGCGGCGGCGCGCGCTTTCCCCACCACTCGCAGCACCATGGCTGGTCCAAAAACATCTCAAAATGTCTAACGCATACAGCGCTGTGCACAGTTGCGGTGTTGGTCGGGGGTGAGGTATGTGAGCTGTGATCCATGTTGTAATATTTTACCAAAACTCGCATCGCAAATACCCTAACCCCTGCAAAGGGTTGGGAAAAGCGAACGAGAGGCTTCCCCTGCGCCTCTTCACCAACACGATGCTGTGCCCGGCAGTACTTCAACATTTTGACTTCCAATTCACTGTCCAGTGCCAGTACTGTGGGGAGGTGGCTGGCACCTGGTATGGGCCTGCCAACGAAACCCATCCCTTCCCTAACCCTTCCCGAGAGGACTGGGAGGCGACTAGCTCTGCTCGGCTGCTGCGACCTACAGGTCCATACGCGGGCGGTGGCAACCGCCAATGGGGTCCCTGACTATAGACACTCCACCCAGTATTGTAAGGCCGAAGCCCTTAAGACTCCGCGCCAGACAAACCTTCAAAATGTACAATAAATGTTTTCATCCCCCCCCCCCCCTCCCCCGCTTTTGAAAGGAGTAAAATTTCGTCCATATTCTTCACGGGTGCATCAAAAGACGAACTAAAGGCGAATTATGAAGATATATGTGTGGCCTCGCTCACGCAGGGTTTGGCTCTTTAGACGTGATGGTCCTCTGAAGGACGGTGTCACAATTAGTGCACCATGTTGTTAAGTTCGCGACTCTACACTTCTCGAGGTCTTCCTTCGTGATGTCATCCTTTCCGGTTGCAAGATGACCAACCAAAGAACAACTCCGTTTGTCCCAAATGTCCCACTGATCGCTCTAAAGTGTGAAAAGGAGTATGGCATCGCAAAGAAAACCACTTATGATGCCTTAAGTCTCCACCTAACAGCGCAGTTTGGCAAAGGATTACAACAGCGCACACGTCTGTTACATTGTGTACCACTCTATCGCGAGTTGGCAGCAGCGGACGGAGCAACCGCTCGCTGCGGTGTGTGTTCACGCCAACTAGTCTCAGCGGGACCGCATCGTCCATGCGAACTTGGCGAAGTACGCGATTCTCACCGTTGACCGGCCAGCAAACGCGGCCACACACCGCTGCCCAAAGGGCGCTCCCCTATTTTCTCTCCCGTGCATAACAATCGAAATGGAGAGAGGAAGAGAGAACGGCCCCGTATCGGACACCCAAGCAAGCGGCGGCGTCCTTGCCCCAGCGTCCTTCAAGGTCGCCCGCTCGACGATGCGGTGCGGCATGCTGTATTACCCCCGGCCCAAATGTGGAGCGATGCCGTCGCGATTGCGCACGCCCTGTGCTACCTGTGCGCGAGCCCTGAGCGCAACACTGCTGGACGGCAGGTGTAAGCACGCGTACGCGTACATTCGCGACGAGCACTCTAAAGAGCAGTTCTGCTGTGCGTTGCAAAGCGGAAGGTCTTGTGACGACCCCGTGTCTCAGAACGGTGCGTCGCTCTGTTTGCGTCTTCCAGCTGCGCAGGCACATGTCAGAGTTGGTAAATGCACGTTCACTATACTTGGAACGACCAACAGGTAATGAGAGAAATATGCTGGAGTAAAATGAGCGTCAAGATCAATGCACCGATATAAAGTATATAGCCAGAAGACATGACTAAGTGTGCTGCGTGTGTGCGCTGTGTGTGTGTGTGTGTGTGTGTGTGTGTGTGTGTGTGTGTGTGTGTGTGTGTGTGTGTGTGTGTGTGTGTGTGTGTGTGTGTGTGTGTGTGTGTGTGTGTGTGTGTGTGTGTGTGTGTGTGTGTGTGTGTGTGTGTGTGTGTGTGTGTGTGTGTGTGTGTGTGTGTGTGTGTGTGTGTGTGTGTGTGTGTGTGTGTGTGTGTGTGTGTGTGTGTTTTCTCACAGGATGCGCGCAACGTCATATTTGGTCTCCTATCGTCCAGCCGACGAACCTTGCACTTCTATCGTCCCTTGTGGAAGCGACGCTCGCGGCTTGTGGCTTTTCATATGGAGTCACTATTTTTTTTTCTCTCTCTCTTTTCCTTTGCCGATGACCCATAGACATTTTGCCGTTTTAGGTACTCGTATGACATGTGGCGGGGCGTTGCAAAGTTTCAATTTCTATACGAGGAACCGTTCAGAGTAGAGGGGGAAAAAATCGAGGACCAGTGAGCACCGCATTCTAGAGACGGAATCTGTGCAGCAGAGCTCCTGTCAATAGTGATACCGGCTCCAAGCCTTCCGCCCCTGTTGGTGACATGCAGGTTTCACGTAAGATGGGCGTTCAATAAGTTGTACCTCTAATTGAATCTCTTTTTTCTTTTTTTTTTGTGTGTGGTGAAATTGGAAAACGTTACATTAAAATATAAGTTTATAAAGTTTCTCGCTGAATACACATCGGTTTCCGATAGCCTCCATCAGCTGGACAGACTGCATCACCGATGCTGAGGTGTGGTCGCTGTGTCCAAAAGTGATAGCTCATTAGGGAAGATCTGTTAGAAAAAAAAATTAAATAAAACAAGAGAGCGGCATTTAAGTCCAAAAATATGCTGAAGAAATGCATTATATTGTATTAGTATAACAGTAGAACTCTGCTTGAGCGAAAAAAAAAAAGAAAATACACGAGAAAATGGACTCTCATATTCTTCCGTGTATTCTGCATTTGTAGCTTGACACGCCTATAAAATGTGACCAACTAAAGTTTCGGTACGATATAATGCAGATCTTCCAAGTGCAGTTAGAAAAAGAACGCTGGATAAAAAAGAAATGTTTCTGAATTCCTGCTTATGACCTTATATTTTTTGTTTGTTTGAGATGCAATGAGCCAATCTAACGACCACTGTGTGCTCCTCGCACCCGGTGAGGTTAATGGCAGTAAACTTCTCTTCGTTGTTTCTTGAAGTTCCTTTTTTTTTTCTTCTTCTTCTTCTTCTTCTTCTTTTTGTTGGTGATGGTCCCGTCTCCTTGATTCGCCGAAAGAATCGCAATGGGCCGAATTAAATTAACAAACTGATTTAATTAAAATAATAGGTTGGGTGGATAAACAAGCACAGCACAGTCGAAAGAAAGAACAGATAAGACACTCAGTTGGGTCGCCCTCCGACTTAGGACAGTCCGTCGTCCCAAGCGAGCGTACAGGAGAACGTCTGTCTTCTCCCTCGCTCGGGCCGCAACTCCCGGGCTACCCCTCGCAACTCGTCGTTTTCGTGCGGCCGTGAAAACGTCCTTGGTGTCCCCCCCGTTCACACAGATTCGTGGAAAATCATAGCCGAGTTAGAGTGCCCCGAAGCGTCTCAACCCCGGCCTTTCCACCACTCTCGATGATACGCACGAGATTTACGACCGCTTCTTACACATACAAAATAAAATGAAAAAAGAAAAACACCGTAAAAACACCCAGAGGGCGCTCGACGGGGTCCGCCGGCGGCGTTCGGAGCCTCGCGCGCTAACCAACAAGCCAAACACAGAACGGCCGAGCGCCTTTCAATGCGCGAGACCCCCCGCCCCTCAAGAAAGACATAAAACAGACAACGTGCACACGCAGGGACACTTCACACTGTAACCAAAAACAAGAAAAAAGTCCCCCCTCGCGGGCCGGCTCCCCGAAACGGCAGGACACACACACACACACACACACACACACACACACACACACACACACACACACACACACACACACACACACACACACACACACACACACACACACACACACACACACACACACACACACACACACACACACACACACACACACACACACACACACACACACACACACACACACACACACCCTCACAATGGCCATGTGGTGGTGACGTCACAGTCATGCAACGCGCTAAGCCAGTGACTGTCATGTCATAAATGATTCACGTAGACTGGTACCCTTGCCAGATGTTAGCCTAAATAATAGAGAAGCTGTCGCGTGGAGGTGGCTACAAACTAATACGTTCATGAATCCGGCCTGGGCGTTTCACGCGCTACCAGACCTTGGGGACAATGATCTGTGCAAACACTGTGGGGCGAGAGGGACCCTCGACCACATAATTTGGGAGTGCCCACAATCTCCAAGGATAGGACAAAATATTACGAGTAGCCTGGGACACCTTGCTGCGAAGCGCGGACCCTGCGATCCAGCACTGCACCGTACATATGGCGGAAGAGGCCGCAATAAGCCAAGGGCTGCCTGCCAGCCTCCAATCCGCGGGCACGCGTGCCGGGGAAGAGGACGCCCATTTTCGATGGCAACAAAAATTGTAACCGCTTTGTTTTAAACCGTTGAAAACACAATAGAGATGGCACGAGGCTCTCCGAGGCGCTCTGCGCCAGAGCGCACCTCTGGAAGCAAGGCTTGTTCTTCGCCCGAAGGCATGGGTGAAACGACAGATAAGCGTCTCGTAACGCAAATCCCCTGACAGATTATCGCAGCCGCGGCGCGTGCCTCCCAGGAAGAGCGTAGACAGCACGTATATATACACTGTTTTGTGCGTTGCCAAAGCTTGATAAAGTGAAGGAAGCAAAGAGGGAGGTTATATCGGTTTGTCTCCGGGCCAAATGGCGTCGCCGTAATCGTCGGCTTTTTCGTACGAGGCGCTTAATCCAGAGGCTGCGAGCACTATACTAAGTCAGAGGGGGAGATGGGGAACCACGGAAGACGGTCGCTGTGGAATGTAGCACACGATGGTCGGCGAGGAAGAGGGCATAGTTTCGCAACAAGACCCGTTCGGTCTTTGAAGCGCGCCGAAAAGACCTGTTGCTCAACTGCTGCTGCAAAGGATAGCAGCCCTCCCAGCGGAATCAAGTGGTCGCCGCCACAATCCGTTTTCTGTTGATGTTGGGAGTTTGGCAAGGAGATGGGGTGGGTGGGTCCCAGTCTTGCGGCCTTGAGGCGGCGTGGACGGACTTGGCGCGGTTTTTCGAGATTCCCGGATTTTCGCCGAATGATTTGCTGCGCACGTACAGAGCCTAGGGAGGATAAAATGGGACTGCACTTAATACGAACTACTAGACCGTAGAGAGAGAGAGAGAACCTCCAACTAATGTTCCTTATGGTTGCTCTTGTTAAGGCTAATATGGTTGAGACAACGGAGTTATAGTCGCCAAAAGGAAGAACTGCGTGTACGCTCTACTCAACCTCAACTTTCTATGTCCAATTTTGCAGCAGCGCGCCATTCCGTTGCGGCGAAAAATGAATTTTAAAGGTTCTCATTATCATCGTAATC
The DNA here is from genome assembly GCF_055883805.1 of Amblyomma maculatum. Taxonomy (NCBI): domain Eukaryota; kingdom Metazoa; phylum Arthropoda; class Arachnida; order Ixodida; family Ixodidae; genus Amblyomma; species Amblyomma maculatum. Next base: position 3,757,349 of record NC_139353.1, read on the forward strand.
ATCATCAGCCAGATTACACCCACTGCAGAGTGAAGGCCTCTCCCGTTTTCTTCCAATTAACTGCAGTCCTGCGCATCTACTTGCCCTGCGAACTTCTTAACCTCACCCATCCACCTAATTTTCTGTCGTCCCCCGTTACGCTTTCCTTCCCTTGGAATCAAATTGCTTAACCTTCGCGACCATCGATTATCCTCTTCACATGACATGAGCATGACCTTGAATTAATTGTTATTGTTTTCTTTTTCTAGGCAGACAACGTTACCTGCCCGCTTATACTCGCTGAACAATAATTGTTTTCGTTCATTCATTTCGGCCATTTCATGAACGGGGACATTGCTTTGTCTCTAGCTTATCCATATCCAATAAAAACAAAACAGGATACTTACCAGTTCATATAGAAACAATTTGAGCGCTGGTTTTGGCGTGACAGGAAATTATTCCCGCAGTGAGACAACCGTAGGTGACTACACAGACTTGTCCACGACTGCAGCGATCGATATCGAAGGACCGTTTACAGCAGTGACACCTATTTGACTAACTTGAACCGCCGTGTGAATACGATGAACGAGGAAGCTTCTTTTGTCGCCGAAAGGGCGCAGTGGGGTTCTTCTAAGCGCGCCGGGGTACACTTGCACCCATCCTTGCCCGACGTTGGGTTTCGAACTACCTCCCGAGATGGACCACTCGCTAGTACCACCCTCTTCCTAATGTGGAGATGGTGAACTTTAACACCTGCTAACCATGAAAGGTGCGCTAGGCGCGAAACTGGAACCTAACCAGAGATGGGCAACGTCATGAAGTCTCAACCTACCCTCATGAGGTTGCCCACAATTCAAACCGGCCGTTTCGTCACCTGCAGTAACATAGCTGCAGCTGGTTTCCTTTCTATGCAACAAAATGGCATTGGACGTTTGCCAGTCTGCTACCTTCATTTACATTTATGGATACACAGAAACGGAAACCCTGACAAAGCAGTGAATAGAGGCGGGCAGCCTCGAGATGTTTCCCACCTCTTAAGCCAACGCTCCAATAAGTGGTGAAGAAAGGAAATGTGCACTACCGGCGTAGTTTCGGTTTCCTGAGCTTCGTATATACAGTCGGGTTATTACTATGAAAAAAAAAAAAAAAACTTAATTCAGACGAAGAGCTAAAAATATTAATGCAATATACCAATCAATGTGTTTACAAGAACGTCAGAGTTAAGCACCCTTCAGGTGGCTTCGTCCATAGGCCCAGGGAAAGTAACATATGCATTCGTAATTTACGACCTAACCTTTTCTTTCCACACGTTTTGCGTTTGAACTGGGGCTGCCCCCTTTAGCACCTGTGCGGAATAGCAAGGCTAGTGATGACCGCGACGAGAAGGAATAATTGGTTTACGGTGGTTAATGTAGTGGAGCGCTCCGGATAATTTCCACCACCTGACGTACTTTAACCTGCATCGACATGGAATCACCGTACATAGGTGCTTTGTGGGCCCTCGTCGAAAAGAGGCCGGGTTCGAACTCGGCTTAGTAGTAGAGCGCCGTAATTCCTGAGCCACCGCGTCGGGGAACAAACAAAACGGGCGGATCTAATAATTCGTAACTGGAAACTAAGGTTTACTTCAGGTTGGGATTCGAATCAACGGTGATAAGTGCGCGGTGAATTTCGTTTTCTTTTGCATGCGTGCCCCGTGAGGGAAGCAGCGCCAACTTAGCGTGAAAAGCAGCCAATGGACTGTCAACTTAAGCATATCGAGCAAAGTGCGTCTGAGCGATTTCATTTCTTCTGACCGCACCTGCTTTCATTTTTTGTTTCTTTTAAGGCAAGCTGGATCTTTATAACTCAAACATCATTACAATATATACGAAATTTTATTCCTTTAGGCGCAGCTCAAATGAGGAAATCCTCATAGCTCGAATAAGCCTTAAGTTCGAAGGCTCAGTTCGAATAAACCGCGAGTCCGATTTACTGCTATGTACTGTCGTCATGGCGCGCCCTCCAATGTCTGTATGCGATGCTATAGTCTTTGCGCAGGGTCTGTCTGCTTCGTCATCGGGTCGCCTTTGACAACAGCTGCACCAGCGAGGGTCATCGTCCGGCCGCTGACGATCGAGTCACGATGAACGCGCGCGCATCGCCTCTTCCCTGCCACGATGACGAAGCAGTTGTTTGACGCACTCCAGGATACACGATTACGCAGACCGCCAGTCAGTGCCCGCCCTCACCGTGCAGTGGTCGGTACGGGGCGCGGCACTTTTTGGACAGCGCTCGTGGTGTTGGTTTTTATGCAAATGTCAGTGATTGTCTCTACGAGGTGTTCTACAACGCGCCAAAGAGTTTTCGGCAAGACGCATCTCGCAGTGGAAGTGGCGCGGACTTTCGAAGCGCGAGACGTGGTTTGGGCATCTGTCCGTGTTCAGCACTCCAGTCGGTGAGCATGCCACAGCCTCTTCCTAGAAGCGGGGCTTTGTGGAATACGCTTGCGACTCCACAGCTTGCGAGTTTCATCTGCGCTCCGATAGAAGTTTATCGACCGCGACCAACAACCTTTGTTCCAGCTAGACTACAGGTGCATTCAAGCCCACCATGGTTGTGTATTCTACGAAAGACTGTGCGGTCGAGCGTCATCAGCTAGACAAAACGCCAGAACAGCTGCGCGCTCATTTCCGTATGACGCTTCTATGTCAACGCATTGTCTTGAGTTTATACTTGAACAGTACGGAAACAACATGGCGGCATACATGGTGGTGCTACCTGTGTTTTTTGTTTGACACATCTTAGCAATCTCCTTTAACTCTTAATAGTTTCAAAAGCGGGCCAGTTGGTCGACAGTCGCGGACCTTTTCGCCGGCTTTACAGCGGTGCTGTTACTGCTCGTGCTGGGCGTCGTGCGTGGGAACGAAGTACGTGTGACCCTGGATGCCGGCGCTGACGCCAGCGGAGTGTGTGTGGCGCCGTGGTCATTTGTATGTGCGTACTGTGGGGCACCCACGAGTTTTATTTACGGCCTGCGTCGTCGAGGTCCTCGACGCAGCCTTCACGGGAGGCCGACATGGGTGAGTTTTTTTGGAAACATATGTAGGAACGAAAGAACGCCTCTCGCAGTCCGCACTAAAGAATTTCGAAAATAAAACGATACAGTTCCGTAGGTATACAAGCCTGGAGAGGAGGCGGCCCGTTGTAACGCCCTCAGGTGCAGCTATATACGAATGCGTGTACAGAAGGAAACGAGAAATGAAGGATGCACTTCTCGATGCTGAAATATTTCGCAATTGTTTCTGAGCACCCTGCACAATTTAGCCGTTTTGTGCCATATAAAAAGACTAGAGGGTCAAGCTAACGAGGCCACCTTGTTTAGAATCATAAGAAGCACCTCGTTTGCCACATTAAAGGGGCGATGACAGGGTCGTTCGATGCATTGCCGTTTTATACTTCTGTGAATAATATACAGGTCTGTGATTCTACTCGCAAAGTTTTAGTGCCTAGCGCGCGGCGCACATTACAAAAAAAAAAAAAAAAACGCGATAGAAATCGGAATTCGGAAGCCCTCCCACCCAGAGCGACAGCCATTTTGAAATGCTCGTGTGACGTCACAAAGTATACACGGTGGAGCGTCGTCTGCAATGCAGGCTGCAATATCAAAGGACACGTCTTTAATATTTTTTTTTCTTAATTGTGACGATTGACCAAGTGGTCGTCCCTCATGCAGAAGTGTTTGATGAAGATGTTACCGCACGAAAGCGATATAGAGTAACGCATGTTATCTTCAGCATAAGGCACGCTCACAGTCAGTGGGCTGCACGATTAGGTCAGTTTATCAATGCAGAGAGGATAACCGATGGTCGCTGAGGGTAACAAACTGGATTCCAAGGGAAGGAAAGCGTAACAGAGGGCGGCAGAAAGTTAGGTGAAGTGGATGCAGCTAGCACAGAACCGGGTTAAGTGGAGAAATATGAGAGAGGCCTTCGCCCTGCAGTGGGTATAGTCAGGCTGATGATGATGATGATTATCGATGCACTGACGCCAGCACGGCCAGTCTTCTAGGTGGTGTTGGCACGGCCAACGGTCGCCTATCACCGTAGTGTGAGGTTTTAGGCCCCGCGACGCTGACGGAACTGATCTGCGGACGGTCGCCCGATCTGTTATCTGTTTTGGTCGGATCGGAGGCCCAGCGAGAACTTGACAACCGATACTCGAGTGAACGGCTTGAACAGCTGCGCTTGTTTGTAGCTCAACCAAGTTAGAGAAAGAAAAACAAGCTACACTTGATCTGTTCCCCATTGTCATTAGCAATCACCTTGGCCAGAAATGTTAGTCGGCGCCGAACTGCCGGCTCGTTCGGCGACGAATAGGCATAGCTCGAGTACGCGAGTTCGGGTTTAGAGTTTCGGCGATGACAGAGCGCGTATTCACAAGCTTTAGCGGTCGCATGTGGTTATCGAGTGTAGGTATCGACCACAAATCGACGACTGCTTGCATCACAAAGCCATTGTACATTGAGCGGGAAGCGTCGATATATGTGACCCTGTCTAGCGAGCGCAGCCGGCAGCTGCCGGCGCCGCATGTGTGGCAGGGAACGTATCATCCACTGCGCTTCTTGCAGCGCCGTTGTAGTTTGTGAACAAATAAAGGCGCAAAGAAGTGAATAGTTTTGGTATTGCTAGCTCAGCTTGCATTTTATGCCGTGCGAACGAGCAGCACACATCCAGTCATTGCAGAAGCTATGTAAACAAACACGCGCAGTTGTAATCCGCGAATCGGCGTATTCCTGCGGGAGTTTATGGTTCACACAGTAAATACAGTTGAAGCACTCACGAGTCATTTGCTGGAGAAGCACTAGAAAAACGGAAGGTGAGGCTCGCGAGTCCGTCGCAATCGCGCGCGCGGCTGCGGTGGAGGCGAGACGCATACGGCGGCGAGGCTCTTGTTCGGTGCGGGCATGCAAATCGAATCGCATTAGGTTTTACGATGACTGAAGCGGTGGCGGCGGCACATTCTTTCGTGCGCTGGCCGTGGCCAGACTGAACATAGTTTTGCAAAAATGCTTTACCAGACGAAAATAATTAAGTCTGACTAACACGCTGTCGTGACGCTGGGACTAAGTCGACCCGGCCTTCACTTGGTAGCGTGCAGAGACTCGCGGTTGATGAAGGATTGAATCTTCTAAGTTGGTAAAATATATACAAGCAGGTTTAATGGCACTTTGAGAAAACGTATTTACATGAAAAAGAAGGGTATATCAGCAAAATGGCAAGCGTTAAGAGTTCATAGCGAGAAGCGTCTGGTTGAGCCATTTACCCAGGGCTCAGAGCGTCATTTCGTGCTCTGCAACGTCCTTAAAACCCCCTATGTCCAGCCCCTCTCTGAAGATGCTGACCAACCAATTCCAGGGCACGCCCCTCAGATATCGGCATCCAATCGAACACATCACTGCACTGATGGTCTGATGCACTGACTGGTCCGATATTGTTTCGTTGGGCGTGGTCACTTGTTGGCGGGTAGAGCTTGGGAACGGCGAGGAGGTACATTTCTTTTCTTCTGCAAAGATCCGATATGGTGGTTCCGGCAAGTGGATTTCCTTCTCAGACACCCAAGTGCACGTGCGCGCCACATACTGCTCCCAGCATTGTCCCTTTCCGACAATTGCAACTCTTTCCTGCGTTCCCGGGAAATCCTCTAATGGCCGTAATCACCTTGCTCCTTTCGTCTCCTGTACGTCAGCGGACGTGTCACTCTGTTGTCTCCTTTGGACAATAGGCATTCCTTTCTTGACAATAGCGCCTCTCGACGGGAAGGGTGAACAGTTGAACAAAGCACTTCCGGCTATTCCTCACAGGACGACGTTTCTTTGTATTTTTCTTGAGGTTCCCTTGACAGGGCCAATTTGGCAGTTGCAGGGTCTCGACAAAGCAAAGCAGGCTCACACAAAAAGATTCATGGAAACAGGCTCACTTAGAGCACATACCCACAGCACATATCCATGCCCACAGGCGAACAATAGTGCGCGCAAGTGCGGACCATGCACGGTCATAACAACGCGCATATAACAGCAAGTCACGAGGAAGGGATTCGTTCAAAAGTTTTGGTCGCTCCTCTAATGGCAAGGTATGCTCTCGCGTCAAGGTATGCTTGTTTGAGATTTACTCTTAGTTTTTGGACCCAAAGAGCGACGGCAATAGCTCAACAATCAGGAACATAACGTGCACTTTCGCGGCACATGTACACGGCCGAAGGAAGCATTGTACAATTGCCTTTTTATATGCGGAAGCGCTTGTTGCTAAAACAAGCTAACTCTCATAACGTAAGAAAAATACGCTTTAGATTGCATGCCTAAATTATACAGCATGAGCGCGTTGATTTCGGACTCCTCAGCAATCTCTAGAAGCCCAAAACAAGTCCGAGGATCTCTAAGGTCGCTTATTATAGTGAAGGCTTCTCAAAGAAAAGAGAATATGGGAATAAAATATTTTTGCTGAAGAAAAAAAAAAAAAAACTCGGTGACCGCCATCCACGACGTGCATGCAAGAGTGCAGCCGGCAACGCGAATAGCAGACGACACGGAGACGTCAGTGTTGACGTTATGACGTCAGCGGCCAATGGTTGCCAGACCAGAAAGCTCATTCCGATATTAATAATAACAATTAATTTTAAAACTATCTACTGCGCGGAATGAGCTCAAATTTCGAGGATTTATAATTTAATGTGTGAGGAGTAGCAGTCATGACCCCTTAATGAGCCATGAATTTGGTACGCGGAGTAACAGCTTGGTGTCATTCAAGATGCCTAACCTTATATATATTGTGGAAGAAGGCCAGGTCGAGACGGCAAGGCAAGGGATGCCGTGTCAGGCGTTTTACTACGATGACAAAACCCAGGCGCGTGCCGGAGCCGGCGCCGCGGGACGATGATGATGGTATGTACAAATGAAAGAGGAAGATCATGGCATGTACAAATTAAAGAACGTCCACAGAAGGCTCCAGGGGCTGGGGCAGGTAGGTCACCGCCGCTTGAGGCGGGGGCTTGCCTGCCACCGAATTTTTATCTGTTGTAGGCGGTCATTGCACCCGCCACTGCTTCGGTGGTGGACGTTGCGGCGCGCGTTTTTTTCTCCCTCTTCCTTTTCTTTCTTCTCTATTTTCTCTTCTGTCTGCACGAGGCAGCGGAGGTGGCTTAGCTACAGAGCCAGTAACAGGCCCGTGCATTTTCTTTTCCTTAAAAAAACTGATTTATTTATAGGAAGGGAAAGGCGCGGTAACTGTCTCACTTGTTTTCTGTGGACACCGCAACCGCGCCGTAAGGGAAGGGAGGAAGGTGGGAGTGAAAGTGGAAAGAGAGAAAGAGGAGCCGTAGTGGAGGGCTGCGGAATAATTTCGACCACCTGGGGATCTTTAACGTGCGCTGACATCGCACAGCACACGGACGCCTCTTCGTTTCGCCTCCACCGAAACGCAGCCGCCGACATTTTCTTTTCCTTCTTCCTACAGCCACACAACAACTGGTGAAGGGCGGCTGTTCCTGGCCCTACGGGGCTGGGATGGTAGGTCAACGCCGTTTGCGGCGGGGGCTAGCCAGCCACCAATTTTTATCTGTTGTAGGCCGTCATTGCACCCGCCACTACTTCGGTGGTGGATGACGGCTGTTGTTGCAGCGCGCGTCTTTCTCTCCCTCTTCTTTTCTTTCTTTATTTCCTTTTCTGTCCGCCCGCCGGGGTGGTGCAGTGGTAAGACGCCCGACTACTGTGCTGGAGTACCCGGGTTCGAACCCGACCTCGGCGGCTGCGTTTCGATGGAGGCGAAACGAAGAGGAGTCCGTGTGCTGTGCGATGTCAGCGCGCGTTAAAGATCCCCAGGTGGTCGAAATTACTCCGTAGCCCTCCCCTACGGCTCCTCTTTCTCTTTTTCTACTTTCACTCCCACCTTACTCCCTTCCCTTACGGCGCGGTTGCGGTGTCCATAGAAAACAAGTGAGACAGTTACCGAGCCTTCCCTTCCTATAAATAAATCAGCTTTTCTCTACTTTCTCTCTTCTGTCTGCACGAGGCAGCGGAGGTGGCTCAGCTACAGAGTCAGTAGCAGGCCCTTGCATTTTCTTTTTCTTCTTCCTACAGCCACAACAACAACATTTCGCTCTATCACCAGGTTCAAGTCATGCTTAACACCCCATAATGGGGGGTGGTTAGGAGGTGGTGAAGGGTGGCAGTTCCTGGCCCTACGGGGCTGGGACGGTAGGTAAACGCCGCTTGCGGCGGGGTCTAGCCAGCCACTGAGTTTTATCTGTTGTAGGCCGTCATTGCACCCGCCACCGCTTCGGTGGTGGCGGACGACGGCTGTTGTTGCGGCGCGCGTCTTTATCTCCCTCTTCTTTTTTTTCTTTCTTGTCTATTTTCTCTTCTGTCCGCACAAGGCAACGGAGGTGGCTCAGCTACAGAGCCAGTAGCAGGCCCGTGCATTTTCTTTTCTTTCTTCCTACAGCCACACAAACAACAACCCCCCATAATTTTTTTATTCGATGGATGTCTCCCGGGTTCGATCCCGACCGCCGGCGACTGCGTTTCGATGGAGGCGAGGAGGATAAACTTTATTTTAGTCGACAGTAAAATATTGTGGAGGTATAGCCCCATCAAGTGGCCATGAGCTCGTGGCGCTCGGCGACTTCTATGGCTCTTGTCACGACCCGGATCTAAGTGTCCGAGTAGGAGCTGAGCAACGCGGCCTCCCACTGGTCTTGATTCGAGAGCTGCAAACCTGCGGAAGAAGGGGGGTCTCGAGGGAAAGCCCAGAGTATGAGTGCGAGAGGGACGTTTTGGCCATATATATCATACAGGATGAGGAATATACCCCGATATATGCGAGCATATATCGCAGTATTCGGGTGTGTTCGTTTGGAGTTGTCTCCACGCAACCTCTTGGGGTTGGTTCTCTTGGGGTTTCGTAAGGGAAATTTGCGCGCGGGGGGATAGATAAGACTACCAAGCGGTAGTACATGGTGATGTCATGAAACGTAACCATACGAACTCTCGCCGTCCGCAGAACGGGTGACGCCACATAATGATCGACGAATCCTCGGGCGTAATTGTGGGCCGCCTCGTTCCCTGGATGGGATGAGCACACTGGGACCCAGATTAATTGGATATGGCGGAGTTGAAGATTGGTGGAATGGAGGAGGGATATGACGACTGGGGAGACCCGGTCTTTGGCGAAGTTAAGAATTGCATATTTGGATGTTTATGAACTACTCCACTGAGGGTGGTGAGCATTAAAGTCACCCACAATATTATGAGGAGTTGCACAACACTGGATTGTTTAAAACAGATATGACTGGTCAAAGCAATCTCTCGGTGGAATAAAGCGCCAATTACAGAAAAGACTCGTCCTTTCAGGGTTAATGTCAAACAAATGTTGTGATTCGTGTTGTGGGGCTGTAGAGCATGACAAACGTGGACAATGTTTTGGCGTACACTGCTTGTTTCGTCTGCCTCTCGAGACCATATCAGAACATATCCAGAAAGGCGGAAAGCAGCCGTCATGTTGGGCTCACAGATCACATTCACAGGAAATCGGTACTTCTGTACCCGCTGTCGGAAGACACTCGGACGACCACGCAGGCTTCGCATGTGCATCGTCACAGAGGTGGCGTTGCGCCATTGTGAATTATTGCAATGAAGCCCAAGAGCGGCTGTCCAAAAACTGAACCTTTGCTGTTTGCGTGTTAGAGAGCAGCACCCGCATTAAACGAACAAGCTGCTTCAGAATTTCTTTCACCTGCTGGCTGTCGGGGTTGTCAGCACGTGTGGCAACCAAATTGGGATGAGGCATGACGATCCTTTGATGGTAGGGCCACTCAACATCAGACGCAAGTAATACAACAGCTTCTGACTCTTCCTTTGCACTAGCCTGTGACACCTGAGCTGACATTAACTGTAAGGTTGACTTATCAAGGCTTGATTTCTGATTTCTTGTGTAGGCGTCGGGAATACGGTGCTTGCGGCGACGAATAAAAACAGCTGCTTCTTGACGAGTCGTCTCTTACCATCTTATTTAGTATACGTCTTTTGTTCCCCTTAGCCGTTGCTTCATGCGCACCCGACCAGTTCGCACACAGTCTCTGTCTGGCATGTGTCATGAGGGTGCGTGCCGCCGCATCGACGGCAGGATACCTCGTTTCGACAAACGGTACCCACACGTCCGATCTTATTGCATTTGTGGCACTGAACAGGCCTTGGAACATGCATCCGAACTGGATGTCTCACATAGCCCACTTTAACGTGGGACGGGAGGGATTCAGTTTCAAAGACTAATTTACACACTTCGAGCAGCCGAAACAATGAACATCCACAATGCGCGCCGTATATTTGATCAGCGTTGTTGTTGTTGTAGTGGTTATTTATTGTATGTACAAAAGGAAAGAAAAGATGTTTGCCAGCCCCGGTATCTGCTATCTTATATATCTGAAGCACCTGAATTGGGGCGGCGGAAATAAAGGGATAGCGAGGAGAAGGTAGAGGAAATCAAAGAGGTGAGTGATAGGGAGAAAGAAAAGAGTAGGTAAAAATAAAAGAAATATATACACTATGGTACAGTATACAGTAGTTTGCTTGAGGCCCACCCGCAAATGTCTTAGGTCACTGAGTACTCGGCATATCGGGCGGGCCTCCGCAATAGCTCCACGTCCAGGCAACTGTTCACTACGCACGCACTTGCACACTGTACAAAACACTGACGGCTGTCGTGGGCGATCTGCCGTTATTGTGGGAAATAGCACACGTGGAGCGTTCAGTCCCAGCGCGCACTATCTGGCGAGGTGAAATAGGCGGGTCATCAAGCCCGCCTGTTCGATGTACTCACACAAGCTCACGTGAGCTCGCTCGCGGGCGCGCGCACAGCCCGGCGGCCACAGCAGCACAGCTACGCTGTCCGGGATTACCCCCTGCGCTCTGTAAGCCGCCAGCAACTCACGTCGTGGATCGGCTAGCGCGGTGCAGCGCAGTAGAAGATGTTCGAGAGTTTCTACCTCGCCACAGCCGTCACACACGTCACTATTGGCAAGTCCGTGGCGCATCCGTCGTTCCCCAGGCCACACACATCCAATGCGTGCACGGAGGATCATTGCGCGTTGCAGCCGAGTCAGCGAGCGGCCGCTGACACTGTGAATGCGCTCACTTCTTGCGATGCGTGGGTCGGGGTGCTGCGTCCGGAGGTGATCGTCGATTACCGCACGCACATCCTCCAAAGCGAGTTGCTCGTCGCTAGGAGGGAGTTCATGTGCTGCAGTCGCGAGCTCGTCGGCACGTTCGTTGCCCTCTATGCCGCAGTGCCCGGGGATCCACTGTGCCCGTATAGCGCAGCCACGCTCCGCCAAGTGCTTGAGACGTGCGCGAATCTGGCACAGCAGCGGAGTTCCCCGGCCTGTGGTTCGAAGGCGGCTGAGGGCAGCGCGGGAGTCACATAGCACGGCACACCTGGGTGGCGGCGGAGTCAGTTCAAGCAGTAGATCCAGGCCTAGGCGTAGGCCCAGCAGCTCCGCCGTGGTGGAAGAACCCAGGTATGACAGGTGCAGCTGTCTGTGCAGTTGCAGGGCGGGGATGGTAGCCGCCGCTGCTAGCGAGCAACTGCCTCTGGCCACGGAGCCGTCGGTGTAAACGAGGAGGTGGTGTTGGAGTTCCTCGTAGATGACGGCTCTGGTCAGCTGCTGCACTGCACAGGGCGGTGTGGTGCGTTTCCCCGCGATTCCGACAATCTCTCGCTGAACCTCCGTAGCAGCGGGCCAGGGCGAGAAGAGGTCGTAGGGGGGCGTTGCATTGGTGAGGTGCTCGTACTCGAGCAGCGCCGCTCCCATGCGCGAGTGGCGATGATGTCGCAACCGATGTAATAGCGGGCCGCCGTCCTTTGCGCGCTGTAGGCGATCGATGTGTCGGAGCGCCCGCCGCGTGGCCTGAAGTTGTAAAGGCCACGCACCTGCCTCGGCCAGAGTAGCTGCGCATTGAGAGTTCTGAGGAAGGCCGAGGCAAATGCGGAGCGCCTTGCGATGCTCGACCTCTAGCTTCTTCCAGCATGGTTTTCGCAGTGTGACGAGCGGTAGCGCGTAGAGTATTGCCCCCAGAGCCGCGGAGTTGTACAGCCGTAACGCTGCTTGCTGGGAGATGCCCTGGCCTCGAGCAGTGAGCCTGTGTACGGCGGCGGTGGTTCTCTTCATCTGCAGGCAGGCCTTGATCGCCGCGGGTCGGAAGGAAAGGCGCTGGTCTATGTCCAACCCCAGGTAACGCACCGAACGTCGCCACGGCAAGAGGGTCCCGTCCAGTGTGAGCGGCGGTGGTCGTTTGCGCGAGCTCGGAACACAGGCCATTGCGACGGATTTGTCCGCGCTGATCGAGAGACCTAGGCCGCGCAAACAGTCGCTCACCGCCGTCAGAGCTGCCTGCAGGCACGCGCGCACCCGTGCTGTCTCGCCCGGCGGTCCCAGGCACCACAGAGCAATGTCATCTGCGTATATGGAGATGTACACATGATGCCGGCAGCCTGCAGGCAGGCAGCCCGGCACCACCGACATCGCCACATTGAACAGAAAAGGTGACAGGACAGAGCCCTGCGGCACGCCTAGCCCGACCGGGCGAGGCGCCGAGAGAGCACCCCCCACGCGAACGCGCATGGAGCGCGCCTGGAAAAAGCTCCGAACGTATTGTAGCAAGCGTCCGCCCACGCCAGCCCTCTCAAGCGTCGCGAGATTGGGAGCGCGGCAGACGTTATCAAACGCGCCCGACACGTCCAGCAGTAGAAGCAACGCAACCTGCCTCACTGCCTTCGCGTGCTCGAGCGCGCTGACAACATCGGAGATGGAATCCGCAGTGCACCGCATTCCGCGAAAGCCCGTCTGCCGCTCATCAAACAAATCCGCCGCCGCAGCCTGCTCGTTAAGGCGATGTAAAGCCATGTGTTCCATGAGCTTATCAGCCGCAGATGTTAGCGCCACTGGACGGTATCCCGCGAGCTGGGTTGGTGGGCGTCCTGGCTTGAGGATGGGGCAGACGACTGCCGTGCGCCAGTCCTCCGGGAGGGTCCCGCGTTCCCACACTAGGTTGATCTGCTGCAGGAGAACCAGCCGTTGATCTGCGTCCAGGTTGCGCAGCATCTGGTAGGTCACCCCATCCGGCCCTGGCGCCGAGCGACGGTGGCAGCGCTGTAGCGCATTGTTGAGCTCTGTCACTGTGAAGAGGGCATCACAAGGGTCACCAGGGGTAGGAGCGCTGGCTCTGTCTCCGGGACTCACAGGTGAAGTTTGGCTGCCTGCGTTCACGGGGCTTTGCGGCGCAAAGCGGTCCGCAAACCGCTCAGCTAGCTCCTCGTAGCTAAGGCCGCTAGAGATGGCGAGAGCGGCCAGCGGCTGCGGGTTCGCTTGTGGCGTTGTGATGCGTCGCAGGATGGTAAAGAGCCGCCGCGAGCTACACAGTCCTCCTCCATCTTCCTGCAGAGCGATGCCCACTGCCGGCGGTAAAGTTTGTTGGAATGCCGCCTCGCTGCTGCGTCCAGCCGATTGTATACTGTCCAGTCGGTTGGTCGGTCCGTCCGCCGTGCTCGTCGCTCAGCTTTGTCGCGTTTTTGTCTCAGGTCGAGCAGCTTGTTGTCGGGCGTTGGTTGCCCTGCCCGAACCTCTACGCGGCGAGTGGCTGCGAACGCGCTACGGACGAGACTGGAGAAGAAATCCGCGCCGGACGTAGCTGCGGCTTAGAGACCGTTTTCACTTATCCCAAGGTCAACATCCTATAGCAGTATTTTTCCCATGTGCAAGGAACGGACCGGCATGTTGCCTAGCATACCACCGCAGCCTGGGATTTGACATCCACAGTGAGGACATTCTTCCGGGGATTAATTCCGACTTCATCGGGAACCAGCTGGTCGAAAAACTGGGTCAGGTGCTGTCTGTTTATAGCATTCAAATTAGCCGTCGCCGTTGTTGTACGAAGGCCATAGAAAAGATTCCTTGCTTATTAGCATTCTCCTTTGATGACTCACTCGTTGGTGATGTTCTAAGCAGACGGCGCGACTGGGCACGCGTGCTGTCGGAGTCATTGTGGATTCATCCGTCGAATCTGGAAGCTCCGCGACGTTGAGGTGACGCGTCGAGTATGCCGCAGCCTGCTCGATGGGTGGGCGAGAATCCAGAAAAGTGGAAGAGCGCTGCTAGCTTGAGACGTTCGGAAACCTCCACTGAATGGAAAATTCATATTTCACACTTCGTCAAATAAGAAACACAGAAGCACCCCAACTGTGCTAGGCACGCTGAGGTAGGACGCGATAGCAGTGGGGGACCTGGTGAGTGACGTCCGATTCACGAGAGCACTGAGGAGTACTCTGGTACTACTTTATTGTTCGTAACACTAGCAGTTTTCGGCAAAGGATGCAAAGGTTTAGAATCGACGAGCTTGTTGAATATCCCCCAAAATGCACTTCAATGCCCTTACGTGGCCACTGAAGATAGATAGGCGGTTGCTATGGTAACAGCGTCCATCGATTCCAACTCTGCCTCACAACTTAGGGCTCAATGGACGGTAGTGACCTCACATCTCCTAAATCGGTGGAAATTAAAGTTTTAATCAATCAATCAATCAATCAATCAATCAATCAATCAATCAATCAAAGTAAAAATGTTCTTCCTTGGTACGAGAGCTCGACCAAAAATAGATGCTCTGCACACAGATGAACCATTAAGTAAAGCTAAAGGGGAAAAAAAAAAAAAAGAAAGGCGAGTTCTTTTCGCTCAAACATTTCAGACGCTGTCCCGATATGTACAAAAATATCTAACTATGCGCGTGCTTCACTTATGCAAACAAGCCGAACAAATGAGAGAGAGAGAAAGAGGAAGGTACGGCCCAAGAAGCGACCAGGTGGAGGCAACGGGCGCGATAAAAACAGACGGTTGAACTTGACCGTCAACGGAACAATGGGGTACACCCCAGGCCAAGCCATGTTTCGGGCGACGTACGTAGGAGGGCGCGGCGCGCCTTTCATTTCGATTACTTTTATTTTTTTGACCGAAGAGTAGGAGACTTGTTTTTCGCCAGCCCTATTATGCACTCGCAGTCAGTCAGTGCTCCTACGCCTGCGCTTGGAAGACAAGCGGGCGTGACGACGTCCTCTATCAGACGCTCCCTTCTCGTCACAGGGTTTCTAACGTGAAGGGGTCACCACCGCGACGGCAAGTAAAAAAAAAAGAAAAAGAAAAGAGAAAAGAAAAAAAAAGGGGGGGGGGGGGCGTTTTGTTCGGGTTGAGACATCGTGCGAGACCTCGAAAACTAGCTGCTGCCAGTGGCTCGTCCGTCGATCTTTCGGGGACATGGTTCTACCACGGGGTTACGTAAGCGAGACGATTTTTCTACCGGCGTCATTACCCTTCGTTTCGTGTCGCCAGAATTCCAAACAATGTTTATAGCTATTCTCGGCGCTATGAACTGTCGTAGTTTGGTGCACTACATAAAGACAGTAATTGTTGACCTGGCATTTCTTGCTCCCAAATGCATTTTTGTTACTGAGTTTATATAACCATAAGCCCCCACAGAATATTTCGTCAGCGCGACACCGTTAAAGCGCTTGGTAGTCAAGAAGAGGTCGGAAAGTTAATCGGTGCAGTGCTAAGGGAACAACTCTGCATGTAATCAGGTTTGTCAGTGTATTTCCACACAAGGTTATGCACTTCACTTGTTGCTGCATGGTGCACAGCAATTCCATATGTCACTCTTTGGCCTCTGAGTCTGTTGATAAAACATCGAAACAGATGTCACCTCACGATGCTGGCGACCTAGGCTACGCAGCATGTGAACATGCGTGTTACTCACAGACAACTGGCTTTTTCGTGCACAAATTTTCTTAGGACGCGAGTCCGTGAAGTCAGCGCTTATGACTCTGATTGCTTCGTGAGCGAAGCAAGTACGCTCTGCCAATGCAAAACCCTCAATTTTTTTGTTTTTTTGACAATGAATGCAGGAGAGCATGCAGCAATTAACCTCGAGATTATAAGCTGTTTCGGAAGATGCACTACGCAAAAAATTGTCTCTAGTGTCCCTTCAACAGCGCTGTTGCGCACACTCGCGCAAGACCACATCGATGTGTCTAATAGCACCTTCAGCTAAACTACAGCGGTGCCTTTTCGCTACAAAGAAGCAACCTCCACCTCCTCACGTGAAAATAGAGCACGTTCAGTTCAATGTTGCTGGCACATGACAATTTGAAAACGATTTGGAGGAACGACACAAAAGCCTTTGCTATGGTATCCATTTTCGAACAAGAAAACGAGCGCCTGCCACGGCTGATGAAAGTCCATGAAAAAAGGATGAGAAGGCGGGATACGTGCTCGACAAGAGCCGGCAAGTATTCGCTCCTCTGCCCGTACACAGTCGCTCAGGAAGGACATGCAGGTGTGCGCACAAAATGTGAAGGGTGCTTGTAAGCGAAATGGAGCAGATGCTTCTCACGCCACGTGTTTATACGATGGCAGCAGGACGAAAAAAAAAAAAAAGTTATGTCGTAGAAATAATTCAAGAAGAAAGCGCCTAATCGCTTCGCTGGAATTCAAATAAAGGCAGAACGCGCGATTCGAAACGGCTGTTACGCTTCTCTTCAATCGCCGCACGAATTTTCAATGCCTCTTTCTTCAGCGTGAACAGAGGCCCCGTGATGCATGGAGAGAAAACTCCGCAGCGGCGTTCTCGTTATCCAGCCAAGCTCCGCTGATTGTCAGGTGGGTTGCAGGCGTCGCAGCAACGCATTATTATTTATTCCCGCACCAGGCAAGGAACCCGCGTATATAGTGTGTGTACGCGTCGGAGCGCGCGCGAACAGGACCAACAGATTTTTGTTTCTGTTTGTTCATAAACTATTCTTTTCTTCCGACCAGTCGAAGCGTGTTCGATCTTGCTCACCTGTCTGGGACGCTTTATTTGTTGCGAGGGGCCAGACGGCGTATTAGGCGGAAATGTCTGCCCCCCATTCTTCTTTCCCTTGAAAGAAAAAATTGCACAAAGCGAAAGTTCTCGCAACGCAAGAGTGCGCTGTCCCGTATGCACAATGAGGGGGCGTCGTCAGCCGTCACGAGATCAGCCAGGTACGCTATACGACGGAGACAGCGACCGTATCCTAGAGTAAAACTAAAAGCTAAACTCAACCCTTTCAGTTGGGCAGACAGACGTGCATCGAGGAGAAGCAAGCGAAGCGGAGGGAGTGAGAAGCAGTACAGCAATGGGGAATGCACGCAGGAAAGCCAGACGTTGCGCTTCTCTTCTGTCTTCCTCTTTTTGTTCGCTCGCTCTTTCAAAAACGCCTTCCAGCTTTTGAGCGACGCAGATCCATCAAAGGCATCGCTTGCAACAACAATGCGGCATTTTCTCGGCTCTTGGCTCGCTCCACTACACCGAGGGCTGCAAAGGTGACGCGAGCGCAAAGCGGCTGACGCGTGTGCGAATTGCGCGCCGGCGCTGTTCCAAATGGCCGGAGTCTCTCAAAGAGAGCTGCGACGGATGCGGTACGCTATGCCCCCCCCCCCCCCCCCCCCCCCCCACACACACACACACACACACACACACGCATTCTCTTTTCACTTGCTTTCCAGTTTCGAAATGCATTGGAGTATTTCAACAAATTTATTGAACGTAAGGTTTTTTTTTTCTTCTAATACACAGAAAAAGTCCGCCTGACAAAGACAGTCACTGCGTGTGCTGCAAGACACGCCCCCTGGAACCACATGAGACAGTCCGCTGGGCAAGTTGCTCCTGCGTGCTGAAATAAAATATAGCAGAAACGAGAAGCGGTTCGCGTCAATCGGTCATGTCGTGCACGCCGATCACGGCTAATAATTTTTTTTTTCTTCTTCCCCGGTGTGTTGGTTCACTTACTGTCCAATAAAAGTGACGTTGATTGAACCGGGGAATCAGTTCAATCACCGCCAAAATGTGACCTGAAACCAAAGCACCTTACACGGATCGGCTAAACCTAAACTGACCGTCGGCGTATACATCCCGACTTCACATTGGCGAAAATGGACGACAGTCGCGCGCGTTGTCTTCGTCGAGTCCCTGTTGAGCAAACGGCGATCTATAAAATGCCAAACCATGACTCATGAGTGGACGCGTGTCACCATACAAGCGTTGACGAGCGGCGGCAATTTTTCATCGCTTATCTTCCGACATGCATCTCTTATGCAAACACCGACCCTTGAACGGGGCTGTCAACGCGCGTCTCTCGGAAGCCGACGGCGGGTGATAAGCACGGATATGCGGAGCCTCGCGAGCTTGGAAGCACATTCCTCGGATGTCTCTGGACGCCAAGCAGAGGCGAAAATGGGCTGCGACACACAGGATGTTTAACCAGCGCGGCCACAGGGTCGTTCAAAAGGTGGTACCGTTTGGCCGTGCTTCGCGTGGCCACGTTGCAAGACAAGTCCAGCGTATCTCTGAGGCCGGTGCTGAGTTCATTGCGTTCTCCCTACCGTCCCAGAGAGTCGAGTCGTAAATCGTCACACTGGTATGACATATATACTATTGCGTTCGGCATAATCTATCACACAGCATACGGTCGGTGCTCGGTTGACAAAACGGGGCGAGCTTGTCGGCTTTGAGAAGTGTGCTGCCACGTCCGGAGCGTTGCAGGTATGCCAATGAACGTCACTGTATACTTGTGAGCGACAAGGCAAGGAGGTGCAAGTTTTTTCTTATCTGAATAGTGGAATACTAACCTATACTAACCTAATCACCACGCTCGAAGCAGTCCAAAACCGCGCCGCCAGATTCATTTGCTCAGACTACTCTCGCTATACTAGCGTTACAGCACTAAAATCTCAGCTTAATCTCCCAACACTGGCCTGTCGGCGTAAAATCGCCCGTCTTTCGCTGTATCATAAATTTTATCACACTTCCGATCATGAAACTGCCCCGATAACACGCGCTCATCGCTTTTCTCGTCATAGTCACCCTAACGCCGTCTACCCTGAACGGGCCCGCACCGAAACATATAAAATGTCATTTTTTCTTCGAACAGCCAATGACTGGAATGACCTTCCATCCGAAGTGGCGGCCATCATCAATCGTGTTCTATTCAAAACCGCCATTGAAGACCATCTGTGTTCGTATTAACTTTTTGTTTGCCCACCCCTCATGTAATGTCCCCTGTGGACCCTTGAGGAAACAATAAATAAATAAATAAATAAATGGAATGTAGGGACAGAATAGGGGCACTATGTTCCGCTGGAGCTCCCAGCATTGGCCCGTCTTCCATGGCCTGCGTGCCGGGGGTGATCGCCTTCTTCTGGTGGACAATAAAGGGGGGACTTTGGACCACTAAAGCGCGATGAGGCGAAAAGCCTTTGTTTGACTGCGTCTGTGTGGTGCGGCGTTGAGGAAGCGCCAAATGAAAGGCGAAGCACGGACGCCTGGATCGGGTATGCGTGAATCGCCTGGTGAAGTCATCGGTCATGACTGGAAATCACGTTACGACGGACGTGATGACGTCACTCGACGATTACTTCACAATCTCGCGGAATTTAGCGGTGGATGCTTCTCGCGGAAGCACGCACGGACGGACACGCTGGCGAGCCATTAAAGGCCTTAAAACCGTGTGGCTTTCGTCTTGAGTGAAACAACTTTATGTGAAACTACAAAGCTACAGGCGCCCGTGTGCTGTGCGATGTCAGTGCACGTTAAAGAACCCCAGGTGGTCGAAATTTCTGGAGTCCTCCACTACGGCGTCTCTCATAGCCTGAGTTGCTTTGGGACGTTAAATCCACAAACCAAACCAAACCAAACAGCCAAAACGCATCATCTTCCTACACAGCTGAGTATATAGTCCCTAGTTACATGACCAGTTCCTGCAAAAACAAATTGAAATCATAGCGCTAGTTATTTACGGTCATTTTTTATAACGATTTTCCGAAATGAAGCTGTTATGCCTAAAACACTTGTCTTGGTTCCACCGGGTTTTCTTGTGCGATGTCTGTCACGGGTTTTAGAGACTTTGCAGACAAGATGGCGACTGCCGCCTGTTCGGGTCGTTCTGGTACTGGTTCGTTCCCTCTGCAACGGTTGGAAGCGTTTTCACCAGACAAGATTAGAGTCAAGTTCAAGAGCTGTCGAAGCAAACGAAAGAAATGATCTGCAATGTCTACGCAGGCCGAAAGCCACGCGGTCGGACTACATGGCGGAGCAGCACGTTTAAAGATTCCCCGCCTCATTACCTTTGCGCCCATTGCCCAGAAAAAGTGTCCCCGAGTATACCTGTGATGCGAATACCCTCCCCCAATCCGGCTCAGATCTCCTGGTAGGCTGCTTTGCGGAACGCTCAACCCGCCAGCCAGAAATGTGAAGCGTAAGCCCGATACTTCTGGACCACCCTGGAGGTCTTCTCATTCATTTCAATATAAAGCGCTTCCGCTTGGTGACCGATTCAGACCATGGTATTTTATCATCGGATCATATATACGGAGACCACACTAGACCACTTCCTAAAAAATTACAAGGGTTCAACGCTGCTGAACCAAATATTGAGCGAAAGCATTAGCTGCGGGCTACCGAGCGTTCTTCTCTTTTGCTTCTTCCTCAGCCCGCATATAAAGCCCCGCTTTAACCAACCCGTATGAATAGGGGTAACGTGAATGCCAGCGTCCTAGCAAGCTGATTCTGACATAACCGTCCCATGTGAAACGAGATGACCCAAGTTGGCAGCTCCTGCCGACCGCTTGAGTTGGTAGTCCAGCTCTCACTCTAGTGTCACGTGGGGTGTGACGTCACAGCGTCACGTGGGTGCGGCCGCGCAACGCTGAAGGCTCGAAACCTAGAGTAGTATTGCTTTCGCAATAAAAACTTGTCCTGGTCTTCGCGTGGCCCGCAATGTACACCTTAGAAGCCACTCTTACCACCCTACCAGACCCCCTGACACAGGAGTATGGACACATGGCCCATACCACCACCGAGAGCTGTTGGCATTTATTGGGGCCACAGGCCTGAATCAATATATTTAGACCCTTATGCCGAAGGGCATACTTGCGCAATTAAAAAATATATATATATATATATATATATATATATATATGTGTGTGTGTGTGTGTGTGTGTGTGTGTGTGTGTGTGTGTGTGTGTGTGTGTGTGTGTGTGTGTGTGTGTGTGTGTGTGTGTGTGTGTGTGTGTGTGTGTGTGTGTGTGTGTGTGTGTGTGTGTGTGTGTGTGTGTGTGTGTGTGTGTGTGTGTGTGTGTGTGTGTCACCTAGCGCATGTTAGGTAAAATATTATCTTTCTTTTCCCACCGCACCCGCACGTCCCGAAAACTTTTGGCACCGACTGCAGACACGCCAGCTGCCCTTCCGCAACGCTCACTGACTGACATGTGGTTCGTAGGCCCCGACGTCGTGTCTCGAGTAGACCGGGAGGTCACGGGTCCCCTACAGACTCGAGAGAGACGAAAACGAGAGAAAACGAAAACACCAAACGTGTCCCAGTCATTTGATTGACGGGCCAATGTCGCGCATGTATATGTGCCTCTCGCGTGCCTTTGTGTAAAAGAGCGCCGCTCCGCCGAGCGTGTCGTATATCTCTTTACGCGCCTAATGCCCCGAGACCGTTACGGGTGAATGCTCCTCCTTCCCCTGCTCCCCTGTCTGCTGCTGCATTGCCTGTTTCCCTTCTTTTTTTTTCTTCTTCTCCGTCTTATTTCCCTCTAGACTTCTGGTTCCGAGTCTTGCCTTGCATCGCCTCTTCTCTTTTTTACTACCTGTTGATCTTTCTTGTCCGCCAAGAAAGAAGCCAATATTCTTTTTGTCGAGGCTTCAGGAGGCAATGCTATTTCAGATTTTTACTGCAGCCACGGTGCGTGCGGGGTTTCAGGGACAAAGGATCGTCGTCGACCGTGACCTGGCTCTTCTCGGGAGGAGCACAACGTCGGCGGTTCCAGGCGGAACTCCTTTGTATTCAGCAACTTAGATGCCGCTGCGATAGAGAATATATGCGTGTTTCTAGGCGTACCATCGAGCTGTGTTGTGTGCTTATGCTCCTGCGTGTGTGGTTAGTTAGGCACGCCAGAAGCGGAGCCCATGCCTGTGAGCATGTATGGAAAGAACTCAAGTAGCCACTACACAGATTTCCTCCGTGAGAGAAAGTAGACCGCTGTTGAGGCTTTTCTGCTTAGTGAATAAAAGGCTAACCATCAGACCAAATTGTAAGGTAAAATGCCCCTGGTTTCTTTGGTGTTCAGTCGAGTTATATGATTGCCGCTTACCCCAGCCATATTTAGCACATGCACATTTTTGTTTGTTACGTTGTATCCTGATATAGTGTCTTTAAGAACTATATCCTGATATAGTTCTTATATCAGGATATAGAACTGTATCAGGATATAGAACTATATCAGGATATAGAACTGCATCCTGATATAGTGTCCCTCCTTTTCTCTCGTGTGCGTGTGTGTTGTTTTGCGCTAAGAATGCCGTCTGAAGTGTCTTTAAGAACCTGTGGACCTGTATAGATCCTGTGGAGCACTCGTAAGACGATCTGGAACAGGAATCTGTGGAATTGTAAAGATCAAGGGTATTATATGGAGCCTGAAGTGCCGTTAAACCGCTGATGTGTCTATATATACGAATGCGCTGTAAAGAACGAACTGCACCACATGGGACAATCTATTTGGTTAACTGCAGCGCCTCAATCGGCGTCGTAGTACGGTGGTGAGCTAAAACTCCCACTGGAACTGGTGGGTCGGGCTTATTAAGGCCGGTTCACATGCAAGCGATTGAGCGAACTCAGCGGCGAGCGGCAGCGACAGAGCGAACCATTTTCACGGTGTTGGAACTGCGTCGCTCGAGCCGCCGCGACGGCTCAAAACAAGGGGAACGTGGTGTTGTGTGGAGTCCTAATACAGGGGATCCACGAAAAGTATGGCCGATAATTATTTCATTTTATGCGCTTACTCTATCCGAAGCAGGCTCGAAACTGTACATACCGCGGCTGTTGCAGGACCACGCGCATTGTATCCCTTAGCAACTTTGATTGCAATGCGTAAAAAAAAAAGAAAAGAAAAAAGCTGAAAAGCTGAGTAAATGAGTGTACTGCGTAAGTGAAAAACAGGCAGATGGGGAATATGCTGTCAAGTAGGAATTAAATTGTGCAATGAGGGATAAAATTGGACAAGAAAACAGAAAGATCATAGGCGACGAAGAACGCGCGGCACATTCGAACAAAGTAACAATGCACACACATCCTGCTCTTCGGCACCGCGCATAGGCACGCAGTCGGTCTGCGCTAGGTCAACACACGAGGATGGCAAAGGCTGTTGACCGTCTGTGCGAGCATATTGCTGCTGCTGTTGCTGGTGGTAGTGCGAGCGACGCGCAACCTTTTGTCTATTTCTGCTCATTTTATATCCCTTTCTGTCTACTTCACTGGGAAATAAATATCGTGCACGACAGTGTGCACAGTGTAGCGTGGCTGCGTATCCCCCCCCCCCCCCCTTCTTTTTTCCTCAAAAAAATTTCAACATATGGTAAGAAGGAAATGAAAAACAGATCAACTTTCCAGTCTCTCTTCTTTCGCCGTAGCGATCCGTAGCGCTGCGCGCATGCACGCGCGCATACACGTTTGCAGCAGCTCATTCCTTCCGCAGTCGCACTCCCAAGCTGGAAGTCTTCTGTGTTAGCGTTAACGCTAACGCTTTCCTCCTTCTCAAACAAATA
Organism: Amblyomma maculatum; assembly: GCF_055883805.1. Lineage (NCBI taxonomy): Eukaryota > Metazoa > Arthropoda > Arachnida > Ixodida > Ixodidae > Amblyomma > Amblyomma maculatum. The sequence goes on from NC_139353.1 coordinate 3,781,026, forward strand.
CACACCCATATAACCATACGCGTGCGCTGTCTCTGTTCAAGAGAGCCAGCGGCAGCGTTGTCGGCCGGGAGCTTACGTTGCAGGTTTGCGTTATATGCGCCCCTTCTCTCTCTCTGCCTGCAGCGAAGACGCATGTGTGTTTGTCTGCTGGGGGCTCGGAGTTCACCTGCTGTGTCTGCGCCCCCGCTGGCATCTTTACGAGCAGCGCGGAGATTTCTCCATAGGCCCTGTTTTGTCTGTCAGTGTCTGGGAACGCCAGGAACGGGAAGACAGCAAATAAGGACTCGGAAGGCGGACTCTGTGCTTTTTTTTTTTTTTTTTTAATTGAAGCTGCCCTCTTAGCGTCGCTCTTAATCGGCCGCACGGATGGCGCGGGATTAAGGCCCGTTCCATCCTCCTCTTCCACTATGTACCTGTGTATAGCGAAGAGAGTTTATACTCACTGTGTCTCGTACACGAATAAAAGGCGCTCACGCACCTGAATGCAGCAGTGGCCTCGGTTTGGAGAGGAGGTCGTTCACCGCGGTTTGAACGAAGCGACGCGAAATGGACCACGTCGTTAGCAATGACTCACGCATTAGGTATTGGACAATAAGTGCGGTATCGACGTCGGTGGCTCGGAGTGAACTTTCACTCCATTTGTTGTTCAAAGTGCTGAACACAAAAAGGACACATAGGACAGTCGAGCGCTACAATCAACTTACGAGGGACTTTGCGACTAAAGTAGTGAAGGGCGAAAGCCTGAGTGCCGCATTCTGCTACGCAACTGGCAGTAATTACTAATTAATTATTTAACCATTGAAAATGTAATTAATTACTAATTAATAATTATTAGGTAATTAATGAATTGCTTTCTTTAGTCATAAGTTATCAATTAATAAGATCACAACAATTAATATAATCAATCATAATGTTAATTGGTTAATTTGTAATTGATCATTGATTGGTATATGGCAATATAAGGCACGCATTCGCGCATACTGTGGTGGTGCTCTGTGATTGGTTGAGACCTCTATGACGTCATCCCGCCTCGGCCAATCAGAGCCGCCGCAAAAGCGGGACACATTTTGTCCACGACAGCATGAGCCATTAAAGGCTTTCGCCTTAACATCATAACTTGTGTACTAGCGTCAGTAGCCTCTTTTCCTGACAGGCAGCACACCACCACAAACAACAACTATATAAGCTCACTGCATTTTAAGAAATGCTTGTTGAGTAGATGCATTCTTCGTCCGTCCGCGATCTATACTCGATTATACTACGAGCGTGCCTCTTTAATGGATTCTCAAAGCGAGTTCAAAAGCCTTTGGGATGCGCAGCGGCTCCATGTGTAAAGGTTCACTTTCCGCGGGAATCCGGACCGAGCTTTCTTCGCATTGCACCCGTACCAGGGCGCGCCTCCTTACCAGGAGCAGATCCTGTTCTCTCCCAGTGCGTCGCTATAGTGTATATAAACAGCTAGGGCTCAGGCGGAGGCAGAGACTGCCTTTCTTTTCCCGGCGCTTTTGTGCGGTAGCGCGCAGCAGCAACGCCTTGCCGAGTAATGACTCGTCCACGCAGCTGTTGCCGTGGGGATGGAAGGACTACCGGCGAGAAAGTGTAGTGTGCGGTGGTGGCTAGGCTCGCGTTTTGTTCGCGACGCCGGGGAGGGATGCGGTCGGGTGCGTTATGATACCCGGTGTTATATAGCGGGCTCTGCACTGAAGAGCAGCAGTTACAGCGCGCGGCTGCCACTATGGTGATATGCAGTGGTTCGCGATGCGTAGCGTTTCCCCTGCTGTTATACTTGAGAAGGAAGCGCTACGCGTCGTTGCCCACGCAGCGGCAAACAGCCCACGGTTCAACCGGGGAGGCTCTTTTTCGGTGTACGAGAAAAGAGGCTCCCAGAAGATGAGCACGCCGCTTCCAAACTCGGTTGCAGTGTACGAACTCCCGGGAAGCAAGCGCGGTTGTGCCCACACAGCGGCTTAACATTTCTTACGAGTGGTTTCGCTGCGTGCGTGCTTTCGTTACGTATTTCCTTCCTTCGGGTGAAAAGGAGTTCGCGTGCGCAGTAGCAGCACTTCGCCTTGTTGAGAACGGCGGGGCGCTTTACACGACACGCGCACCTGTTTGTTATACGAGGGGGGGGACAAACCAGGCTCGCAGTAATTAACCGGCGCTAGCTTTTGGCACGGCTCGCTCAGCCGACGTCCGCACTGCCGTCGTTACGCGCAGGGGTTTCGGAGGGAAGAGGTCCAACGCTAACGAGCTGCTTTTGCGGAATGCCGTCACGGACGCAAGTGTGCGTCCTGCGAAATCCGCTTCGAAACTAACGACCGGAGGTATTTTCTTGCGCTTTTCACCCGACGTCAACGAGTGCGACCGGAGAAAAACATTTGCCTGGCTCAGCGCGCAAAAGGAGCGCAAAGATTTAGAGGATTTGTGGAGACGACCTACTTGCCGCAGCTTATATGAAAAACCCCGAGACTGCTCCTCTCGGCGCAGATGCAGATACGCAAATGGAGAGGATACACTCTCGGTCAAACTTCAACGAGTTGACGGTTGCGTTTTTGTAGCGATTCAATGCGTTTCTGCCCGCCGCCTTTTCTTCTATTCACATCACGTTGCCTTACGGCTTATGCAGCGAGCCGTGGCCTTATATTTCAAGATTTGTGGATAACTTCCTCTCAAGACCAAATAGAACAGAAGCTTCTGCCCCGTGTATAGCATAATTGGCATGCCACGTGCAAATAGGTGCGTAATAAATGAAAAATTACGAGGGACTTAAGCGACTAAAGTAGTGAAAGGTGAAAGCCTGAGTGCCGCATTCTGCTACGCAACTGGCACTAATTAGTAACAAATTAATCCATTACACATCGATTATTATAATTAACTAGATATTCGGTAATTAATTAGTTGCTTAATTACTTACCAGTCATTAGTTGTAATTACTTAATTAGTCATTAATTATCAATTGATTTATTGCCATATGGCTATAAAGGAACGCATTCGCGCATACTGTGGTGGTGCTCTGTGATTGGTCGATACCTCTATGACGTCATCCCGCTTCGGCCGATCAGAGCTGCCGCAAAAGCGGGACACATTTTGTCCACGACAGCACGAGCCATTAAAGGCTTTCGCCTTAAAATAGTAGCAGTAGTACACAATTTCCAACGCGCTCGTGTACATATACTTGCTTCAATCTTAGCATTTCTGGTTGTACGTCGACGCTATCCAACGCCTTACCTGCAAACCGCGACCAAAAAAAAATTTCGAGGACGCTTAAGCTTCGCCTTTAAGAATGGAACGCGATATCACAAGAGACACCGCCTTTTCCTACTGCTTCGACCGTAGTGCACGCCCGGCACTGGTAAACCCAACCGCTTTCATTACACGTCTCTGAAAAGCGAGCTCATGTTCCGACGCTTCATGCCTTAGCGGCCTCTGCGAGAGAACCTTTCGGCTCCAGTTCGCGCGTACAAGCGTTCCTTCGCTTACAATAAGGCTGAGGCGTGCACCGAGAAAGGAGGCGCTGTTTCGAATTCCTACATAGAGCAACTTGCTATACTCATTTTTATTTATTAATCCTTCCGGGACGTAGAAGCGCTGCCAGCCACATTGCCGAAACGCGCGGGCCTCAAGTTGCAGTCGCATTGTCGGCAACATCGTTGCCGATCCGAGCCGGCGCGATGAAGATCTCGGAGGCTATGCGCTGTCTATCTTATTCCGTGCGCCACACGCATGATGGCGCTACGTGCACGCCAAGCGAAGAGGAAGTACAGCGGAAAAGTAATTTACCACTCGCTTAACTACGTGTTCTGTAATTCTGTAATTTACATGCTCATAATTATTATTATACGCCACAATACACTTCTCTAAGGGACATTTCTGAGACAACACCGCAACCAATAGACGCGCCTTTGTCCATTTCAAACCATCTAGCTGGCGTGTGGAGTGGTTAGCGTGCTCGTCTTGTACCCCTGAGGCCCACGTTCAATTCCTCAGGTCGGCGATTTTTCCTACTCGTTTGTATTGCGAAAGCAATACTGTTAGTACTTTTCTGCCGTCGGTGGAGGTCATTCCTTCGCTCCGGCGCACCACGTGACCGCGTGACGTCATGACCAGAGGAGAGCAGGGGCACCAACTCGTCTCTTCGGTCGTAGTCACGGTGTGGTCGTAGTCATTCCTTCGCTCGGCGCGGCGGCTACCACGTGACGGCCTCCTCGGCCCGTCGCGTGAGGGCGCTCGCTAGGAGAGGATAAATGGGGCGCCGCAGGCGCGCTCCGCCTAGTCATGTCTGAGGAGTTGTACAAGGCGTCGCTAGAGCGACGTGCTGCGCGCAAACGCCGGCGCCGTGTCGAGGAGACAGATAAAGGCAAGAGCGGTTGGCTAAGCAACGAGCCTATGCCGCAGAATGGCGAGCCCGGCGGCGTTCTACAAGTTCAGTGAGCGAGAGTAGTTTCATGGACTCTCTGAATGCCGAAGAATCGTCTGTGAGTAGTGCAGAGCGAGAGTACTACCCATGGGGGAGCAGTCTAGACTTGGTGATGTATAGACATTCGGACGACTATATAATTATCAGTGTTCAGACCAAAAGTCACTACCTTACGGACCACCAAAGCGTGTTCATAGGAATAAACAAACAGTAGAAACCATGTTGTGTCCAGAGTATTTGGATTGGAAAACATTTATTGTCAGCAATGAACGATTTGTGGACGCTACACTTAGATGACCTCAAGACCGTTGCTCTCGGCGACCTTTTGAGCCCGCTCAGTAGCCGAACTTGCGTTAACGGGTCTGAGCTGGCCAGTATAGCCTCCCACCGCTCAAAAGAAGGGACTGGTAGTCGGTCCGCTGGTGGCGGCGCTTTTTTGCAGCTCCATAATATGTGATCACATCCATCCACAAAAGGCGAAGCCATGCCAAACCATCAGCAGAGCCAAGCGCAGCCAGGGAGGTATTGTTTTCGCAATCACTCAGGCTTAATCAGAGCTAAGCCACAGCTAATTTTTATTTATTAATGCTTCTGGGATTTTTCGCTCACGGCCAATGCCGGACGACGCGGGACGGCGGCCGCCGCCGACGACGACTCCGACTTTTCTGCGACACGGGGCCCTTAACGCTACCGCGTTAAAACCAGCTCCAAAAAACGGCGCAATCAGCACTCAAGACGCGACTTACGTCAGATGCGCAATCAACGAATCTTCCGAACACCGATTCGCAGCGGCTGCCGATCACAAGAGACATGCGATGCAAAACGCGTGTGCGCCACCCGTGTATTTCGCAGGTGGAAATAAGATTTCCCCGGTAAACAGGGCAAGAACACGCGAACATACTGAGTGCTTACATCTCTCATATATACCGCCTGTTTTTATGACCCGTTTCAACTTTGGGCGTACGATGCCCCAAAGGCGGCTCGTAGCCTTTAGCTACGCGCCGACCCAACTGAGGTAGCGCGCACTAACTGGAGTACATTCCCCGATTCATGCGTCGAGTTTGGTAGGCCGCAAGAATTGTTAATAACAGAACTACGATCGGCTAAAACCGGAATGCCTCCATGAAACAGATTTCACTACATACCTGTATTCCTGGCCAAGTGATCTCGTTCAAGCTTGCTTTCTGTGCGTCCAGTTAAGCTCGCGATATCTACGTCTGCGTAGGACACTTCCTGACATGAAAAATAATATAATAAAATTTAGAAAATAAGAGCGGGGAGTAGATACCGTCATCAAACGGCTACACTACGGCTGTCTCGACCAGCGCCGTAAGCACGCGCCGTGGCGTCAACTGGCGCCACACGCTCAAAGAAAAAGATTCTAGAGGGTACATTGGACCACTAAAGTGCGATGAGACGGAAGCCATTATAGCGCGGTGGATAGTGGCCCTCCTCTACAGCACCTCTATCTTCCTCTCTTCTTTCCCACCTTCCTCCCTTCCTTTACGGCGTGTTACATGTGTCCGCGGAGAATTGTGACAGATACTGCGCCTTTTCTATCCTATAAATCACTTTCAAACGCCGCCGATGCCTGCTGTACTGACGCCTCCTAGACATCTGGGTCTGCTTCTGTTTGCTGTGTGCGGCGTTAGAGGAAGCGGCAAATGAAAGGCGCCGCACGGACGCCTGGATCGGATGCACGGCGGGGTCGTCATGACCTGTCGTGACGGTACATCGCGCGCTCCTTGTTGTAGGCCGTCATTGCACCCGGTGGTGAACGACGGCTGTTGCCGACGCGCGTCTTTCTCTCCCTCTTCTTTTTATTTCTTCTCTACTTTCTCTCTTCTGTCCGCATGAGGCAGCGGAGGTGGCTCAGCTACAGAGCCAGTGGCAGGCCCGTGCATTCTTAACGCGGCAGCGTTAAGGAGCTCGTGTCGCAGATAGGCCGGTGTCGTCGGCGGCGTCGGCCGTGAGCGATAAATCCCGGCATGCACTTCATAAATAAAAAGCAACTTCCAAGATGGGCTGGGTGGGAATCGAACCAGGGTTTCCGGAGTGTGAGACGGAGACGCTACCACTCAGCCACAAGTTCGATGCTTGAAAGCGGTAAGCAACTTCCAAGATGGGCTGGGTGCGAATCGAACCAGGGTTTCCGGAGTGTGAGACGGAGACGCTACCACTCAGCCACAAGTTCGATGCTTGAAAGCGGTACAAAAGCGCTTCTAGTGAATGCGGTGTTGCCTTAGAAACGTGCCGTGGAACGTTATACTGCGGTGTATATCGGTAATTATGAGCATGTTACTTACAGAAGTCGCAGTTACACGAGTAGCGAAGTACGTTTGCGCTACATTTCTTCTGCGCTCTGCGCACATGCAGAGCCATCTTGCGGCAAACACAGAAGAACCCCTCCTCGCAATGTGCGGCGCTGCCCCGACACGTGGCGCGCCACTCGCCCCTGACGTTTCGCCGTGCACCCTCACGGGTTGTAGAATCAAGCGTCTTTCCTTTCTTTAGATCACTATCTTCGCTCACCCGCTTCTCCCCTTCGGGCCGCGCGGGTACCGGTGCGAGGATGCCTCAATACCCTTGCGTTTAATAAGTTTTCTCGCTCTCTCCCCTTCCAACATCCAGCGTGCGTCACTCGAACAGTGGTGTTCAGGCGACGCGGCTCCTCTTTCCGCTCACAGCGCGATTGCTAGGTGCAGCGTCTGATGCCGGACGCCTCTGACGTGATCGCTGCGCCGTAGCGCTTCTGCTGGGAAAGCGTCCCCTAGCTGCGATGTGTGACTGACCGACATACTCAGTGCGTGTGAACGCTAAAGGAACACGGGAGCAAGAAACGTTGTAGTGTGCACAACACAGTGCGATAATGTAGATTGTGAGAAGCACTTGTTTGAACAAATAATTAGAAAACGTTGTACAGTGCACTTAGAAGTGTTGAGTATGAAAACTATGTCTTTGTGTGACTCAAGAGCATACCGAGCGAATGAGTGGGCGGTGCGAACGAGGTGCAATAACGCTATCGCGTTCCACTCTTGAAGGCGAAGCTTAAGCGTCCTCCAAATTTTCTTTTCTTTCTTCCTACAGTCGCAACAAAAACACAACCAGCATTTCATTGAAGGCATCGAAGTTCACCGGCGTTCTATAATTTGATTACAGGAAAGGAAAGGTGCAGTATCTGTCACTCGCGGAATCCCGCTGTCGTCCTCACGGTAGACAAGGGGAATTGTGAAGAGCGTTTCACGATCCGGGGCGTGGCGCAGTCGGTAAAGCACTGGGCTGGGGATAAAAGTGATGGAGGTTTGATTCCCGGTGGAGACAAGGTTTATTAACCTATTTTTAACTCTCGCTCTCGAAAGCGTGACACCTCTGATGACAGCCTTCTGTCGACAACGATGAGACATTAAAGGCTTTCGCTTTAAAAGAAAACAGGAAACGGGCGGAGTCCAAATCGTCGGCAAGTGCCATATCCGAAGCAGAGGCACGTCCGGTCATGAACGAATGGCCTCGGAGGAGCACTTGGTCCGTAGAAAGCCAATACGAAACACTCACGCGGTTTCGACGGAGCTTCTCGCTTCTCGCGCGTATTGCGAACAGACGTTAGCGCGCGCAGATACACAGCGCAGTGCGCGCGAGACAGGCGACGGGTAATGGCCTTCTTCCTTGGACCTTTTCACGCCGCCCCCGCACACCTGCTGGCAGCATCCATTCGACGACGCCGCTAGCGTCTTGTGTACAGACGGACCTTCTCTTTCCGCTCTTCTTTTATTTAACTGCGCTCGCTCTGGCATAGCTTCCACCGGCGCGCCGACCGTTGGCGCCCGCGACAAAAGGATCATTAGCACACGGTACACCCCACCGTTTTCTCTTCTTTCGTTCTAGGCCGTCTGCTTCTTTTTTGCTTCTTGGCGCCGCAAACGCCCGCCGAGTTTCTAACGGGAGGACGTCGCGAAATTCAGTTCTTGGCCGCGTTACGGCGACCCGCCGCCGGGATACTCGCGGTGACCGTCCGTCCGTTACGTACAAAGGCTAGAAGTCGTGGGACGCGGTAGCTGGCAGCTGACATGGCCGAGCACTAACATGACGTAGGGCTTCCTAACATTACGTTTGGCAGGAGCTGCCAAGTCGGGCCTCTCCTTCCATATCGGAGGGTGATATCACAATCAGCCTGTCAAAGTCCTTGCATTCATCCCTAGGCCATGCGGGCACGTTAATATTGCCGCGGTTAAAGCGGGGCTTTATATAGCCGCGTTTACATGAATGCGACAGCTAGCGCATCGCATCGCATCAACTTTCTAGCGTATCGCATTCATGTAAACAGGGGTAATGCGCTATGAAAGCGCATCACATTAATGCACCAGGAGGGGCTGGATTGAGAGGGGTAAGTCGACTTTCTCCTGGCATGTAAACCCGTTCGCATCGCATTAGGAATTATGGGAAGAGAGTTTTCTCGAGCGTCCGCCTTGTGGCGCGCTCGCAGAGCTCCGAGACAATTACGAGAGACTTTAGCGACTAAAGTAGTGAAAGGCGAAAGGCTGAGAAGTCTCATCTTGTCGCGTGCCTGCCATCTGCAACCCCACACTTGAACGCGCGCCAACCAAGGAACGCCACGCGACAGCCGCCGCAAAAGCGGGACAGAAGAATGCCGGAAACAGCTCGCACAGGAAGTGCTACTTTGCCTTCGATATATACGACACCATGCGCCGCCACCATCGCGCTACATGTAAACGCTGTTGGATCGCATTACCGTGAGGCGCTACGAAATGCGATGCGGTGCGCACTTATATTCTAGGCACTATAGTGCTACTGTCGCATTCATGCAAACGCGGCTTATGTTGGCTAGTAGCTGATGCTATCGCGTAATTGCGAAGGTGAGAGTGAAAACGGAGAGGAAGAGGTGCCGCAATGGAGTGCTTCGGATGACCGCACGATACAGGCTTTAGCCTCATCGCAGTTTAGTGATCCAAAGTGCCCCCTAGAATTTTTTTTTCGATGAAGGTGAAACGAGGAGGCGTCCATGTGCTGCGCGTTGTTATTGTTGTTGTGGCTGTAGGAAGAAGGAAAAGAAAATGCACGGGCCTGCTACTGGCTCTGTAGCTGAGCCACCTCCGCTGCCTCGTGCGGACAGAAGAGAGGAAGTAGAGAAGGGAAGAAAAAGTTGGCAGAGGCTTAGCTTGGTTAAACCCGGTAGGTTGCGAAAGCATCCTTAGCAGTAGGCGGCATCGTAGTCATGTGCACCGCCGTCTCTCACGGACGGCGCGAGTCGGTCGCCGCTTTATACAGCTGCAGAACGTCACAGCACCTGTGGCGCTCCTGGCGGAGAGAGCGGGAGTTAGGCCGCCGTTCGTGTGCACCGCCGTCTCTCACGGACGGCGCGAGTTGGTCGCCCAGTTGTTGTTGTTGTTGTTACGAACTTTATTTTTCAACCGATGTAGGAGGCCCCCTACTACCCGCCCCCGGCACGCAGGCCTATGGGACGGAGGCCGGGGCCTCAGTGTTTCTTCGCGGCTTCAGCCGCCAGGCGGATAGCTTGCTGCTGGTTGGCGGGGGACTCGCTCCACAGTAGCAGTTCCCAGGCTTCTCTACTATTTATGTTTTCCTTGGCGCCAGGGGAATCAAGGCATTGCCAGATTATGTGATTCAGAGTACCCCTTTCTCCGCAGGTTTCGCATTTATCGTCCGCCTTTTCCTCCACTTGCGTGTGGAAAAGCCAGACGGGACTTGGGAAATTCCCAGCTTGCACGCGCCGCCAAGCGACGGCCTCTCCTTGTTAGTTGGCGTTCGATCCGGTGGTGGCAGGGACCTTCTGCTAAGTCTGTAGTGTTCTACAATTTTCTTATAAGTTTGCAGCCTCTCGTCCATCTCATCGCAATCAGGCGGCTCTACGGCTGCCCGGAAGTAGAGAGCTCGGGCTAGCTCGTGCGCCGCCTCGTTGCCGGGGACGGACTCGTGCGCGGGGGTCCAAATAATTCGAATCCTTCTTTCAAGTTTTCCTTTCTCTAAAATTTTGGCTGCCTCCTTCGAGACCTTCCCTTTTCCAAAGTTCCAGGCAGCTGTTTTGCTGTCACTAATAACTATGCTGGCTACCGTTCCAACGCAAGCGAGCGCCATTGCAACTTCTTCAGCCGTGTCTACATTTCGGCTTCTAACGGACGCGGCGGCGGCGGGTACGCCGCGGCCGTTGACGACCGCAGCCACCGCCGCCCCCGAGTAGGCGACCTCCCCCGGCTTCATTTTCCCCGCTTTCTTTGCGAGAATCTCGACCCTCTTTTCTCTCCTCCTCTCCTTGTACGTAGGGTGCATGTTTTTAGGTACGGGGGCACTATTATATATTCGCGACACTTTCGTGGAATGTCTACTTTGTGGCTTGTTCCTCTATCTGACAGCTTTGAGGCGTGACGTCATAACACCTGTGGCGCTCCTGGCGGAGAGAGCGGGGTTAGGCAACACCGCCTAGTCTAGGTGGTGTTGGATTAGGCCGCCGTTCATGCGCACTGCCGTCTCTCACGGACGGCGCGAGTTGGTCGCCCAGCTTTGAGGCGTGACGTCATAACACCTGTGGCGCTCCTGGCGGAGAAAGCGGGAGTTAGGCCGCCGTTCATGCGCACCGCCGTCTCTCACGGACGGTGCGAGTTGGTCGCCCAGCTTTGAGGCGTGACGTCACACAGAGGTCACGCGAAAGGTCATTTCATGTGCACCGCCGTCGCACCGCAAAGGCTTGAAAGTGAAAGTAGTATTGCGTTCGCAATAAAAGAAGAGGGAAAGACGCGCGCCACAACAGCCGTCGTCCACCACCTAAGCGGTGGCGGGTGCATAACGGCCTACAACAGATAAAAATTCGGTGGCTGGCTAGTCCCCGCCGTAAGCGGCGTTGGCCTACCGTCCCAGCCCCGTAGGGCCAGGAACAGCCACCCTTCACCACCTCCCTCTCCCGATGTCAGCACACGTTAAGATCCCCAGGTGGTCGAAATTACTCGGTAGCCCTCCACTATCGCTCCTCTCTCTATCCACTTCCACTCCTTCCTCCGTTCCCTTAAGGCGCGGTCTAGGTGTCCACAGAAACGAATGTGACAGACACAGCGTCTATTCCCTTCCTGTGATCCAGTTATTACTAAGGCGAAACTGATTCAATGATTTATAGGAAGGGAAAGGCGCGGTAACTGTATCACTTGTTTTCTGTGGACACCTCAACCGCGCCGCAAGGGAAGGGAAGTGAAAGCGGAAAGAGAGAAAGAGGGGCCGTAGTGGAGGGCTACGGAGTAATTTCGACCACCTGGGGAACTAATCTTCCCTGATGGGGCTGGGACAGGTAGGTCACCGCCGCTTGCGGCGGGGGCTAGCCTGCCACCGAATTTTTATCTGTTGTAGGCCGTCATTGCACCAGCCACCGCTTCGGTGGTGGACGACGGCTGTTGTTGCGGCGCGCGTCTTTCTTTCCCTCTTTCTTTTCTTTATTTTCTCGTCTGTCTGCACGAGGTGGTTCAGCTATAGAGCCAGTAGCAGGCCCGTGCATTTTCTTTTCCTTCTTCCTACAGCTACAACATCTTTAACGTGCGCTGACATCGCACAGCGCACGGACGCCTCGAAACGCAGCCGCCGAGGTCGGGTTCGAACCCGGGTACTCCGGCACAGTAGTCGGGCGTCTATACCGCTGCACCACCCCGGCGGGGCTATTATTAAGTCGAAATTAAGCCTTTAATGGCTCATACTGTCGTGGACAAAGTGTGTCCCGCTTTTGCGGCCGCTGTCGCGTGGCGTTCCGTAGCGCGCGTTTGAAGTGTGGGATTGCAGATGGCAGGAACGCTAGAGAAGATGAGGCTTCTGGAGGAAAGGCGCAGTATCTGTCACACTTTCTCGGACAAGTGTGCGTTTGGATGGCACCCTATCGCTCCTGTTGCGTGGCGTTCCTTGGCGTTCCTTGGCGTGCGTTGAAGTGTGGGATAGAAGATGACAGGGACGCTAGACAAGATGAGACTTCTCAGGTTTTCGCCTTTCACTACTTTAGTCGCTAAGGTCCCTCGTAATTGTTTTATTATTCTTGCTTCCATTCACGGCAGAACTAATTAGTCAAACATCTAACCGAAAGTCGATAGTGAAACTGGAAGCAAAAATACTCGATTTAAAAAAAAAAAAAAAAAAAAACTTTGTGGAGGTTTATCCCGGTTAGCTATATCGGCAGGATTATTAGACTTGAGCTTGGGATTATTAGACTTGAGCCTGAGACTGAAGGATCAAGCGCCAGCGAAGCAACTTTCGCCTGTGCCACAGCAACATGGCTGCGACGGAGCACAGTTCCTCTCCACAGCGTCTTGACGTCATACAGACAAGCCTCTGACAGCTGAAGGTCAAATTCGCGGCTCCAGGTTACCTTTGGAGCTTCAGTGCGAAAACCTCTCCTCCAGCTGCGTTCGAACCCACATTGGTGTCAGCCTGCTTGACTAAGGCTTAGCATTACCAGCTATCGCTGCAACTAAGTGAAGCCAGCTGTTCTCATGCATTAACCGTGCATTCACTAGACTACCATCTCGAGTCAACAAGTACCGGTGTTGTAGAAAAAGCGCGCACCTTCAAAGCAGTGAATATGCTGTCTTCCCTGTCACCATCGCGGGGTGTCAAGAAGTCAAGCAGAGACGGGGGAGGGAACGGAATTCGCAGACACCGCGTGGTTGCCGGCCGCCCGCGAGTTTGCAAAGCAGGCGCCGACTGGGCGCCCTTTCTGAATGCGTCGCCCTTGTGTCTCTCGACCGAGACATTCGCGCAGCGGGCTCCCCGTGGGCCTCCCCAGCACAAGCTGCACTGCGCCGCAGCAGACGAGGGAAGAGCTGAACTAGGGCAAATTGGAGGATCCGTGAACCCGTGTGGCGACTGTCAGCGCATGCAAGGCGACCGAATATACGTGTGCAGGTTAACGTATTCGCCTCAACTCCCAGCTGCTTAATCCGTTTGGCGAAAGTGCCGACCAAAAGCCGGACATGATATGCGGCCACTTTAGTCGAGGTTACAGATATTACCTGTTTCATGTGGCTTTCTTTGTCGAATAAGTTCACGCTTCTGAGCAGCCATGGGCAGTTCATGTGAATACTTAATCAAGGGGAATGCGCAAATAAAGATACGGACGAGAGGGGCACAAGGACGGCCGCTTTCCGAGCAGTCATGGACAAATGATGTGAATAAGGTGAGCGCTGACTCACTTTCAAAGCGCTAGTGTTCCGGAAGTGCGACAGACCTCCACTGTATGCATCCATCCTGCGTGAGACAACCTTACTCATGGAAGCCCTATGTAATCATAACTTTACACATGGCAACTTAAAGCTACCTCACATACCCGAGGACTTGACATTATGTGAAACTTAGCTCTTGGAAACATTTTCTTACTGCAACCTTATCGTACGGCGATCCTATTCTGCAGAAAAGCCACCGTATACATATACAGATCCATCTGTTATGCAAGAGTGGTCTCACGTGTTGCTGCGTACGGTAGAGTCGTCCATGCAGCACGGTCCTGTGAACTCAAGGCATGCTCAATACTTTCCTTGGCTCGTATGAGCCTGGTCAAGGGACATAACTATGTACGACCATTAAAGTTATAATTCGCAGCAGCTCGACCAAGCGTGAGACGGGAGCCCATTCGTGCCCTCAAAAAAGAAGAAAGGTGCACTCACCCTCCGCTGATGGGACAGCAGCTCTTGGGCGAACTCTGTGAAGGCAGAGCGTAGCTGTCCTCGGGGCAAGGCTTGGGCGGCACCACCGGACATTCGATAGCCGAGCAGTTCCTCTCTGCGAGCGAAAGAGAATGGGAAAGAGAGAATTTTTACTACAGTGCCTAGTGGAGGGCTCCGGAAATTGCGGCCCGTGGGATTCCTGCAGGTTGCAGTATGGTGCGCTTTGTTCTCTCGTATGTTTTTACTCAGTATCTCGTTCCTTCAGTCTCTCGTTCATTTTCTCATTTGGTGGGCGGAAACTGTGCAAATGAGGCGAGAAGCCAACTCGCCACAACATCGCGACCACAGGCAGGTACGTGGAGAGCCTCGGCATAGCGCGACAGTTTATTCGCTTGCACGAGGCGCACGCGCAGATGACCCCGTAGAGCAGTACGGGTGCGCACCTGACTGCGGATCCCCGCATCGCGGTTTGCCGCCTCCCCACTGGACGTAAGCGGATCACATAAGAGGATCTCGTTCGGCGCGTCGCTAAAACTCAATAACGTCGGTGCGAGCTTACCGCGACTACAGGACCTGATCCGTGCGGCATCGAACGAGGGAATCAAAAGGGCCTCCGCGCACCGTACAAAGAAAAACTTATTGATTTATAGGAAAAGAAAGGCGCGGTAACTGTCTCAATTGTTTTTTATGTGGACACCTCTACCGCGCCGTAAGGGGAGGGAGGAAGATGGGAGTGAAAGTGGAAATAGAGAAAGAGGAGCCGTAGTGGAGGGCTACGGAGTAATATCGACCACCTGGGGATCTTTAACGCGCGCTGACATCGCACCGCACATGGACGCCTTTTCGTTTCACCTCCATCGAAACACAGCCGCCGAGGTCGGGTTCGAACCCGGGTACTCCGGCACAGTAGTCGGGCGTCTTACACAGAGGAGTGAAAGAGGAAAGCCGATTTCATTGGCGCGCGATCATTATACACGCCTCCGTCGAGAAGAGGCAGCGCGGTGCGTTTATGGCGTAAGCAGCCCCTCTTGCGAAGCAGCCCTGTTTAAAACACCGACGCTCGCAGGTGCGCCGCGGTGTGGTCGTCGTCTGGGGCTCTTTCTGCGGACGCGTAATTCCTCTCTTTTTACGACGTTCTGGCTTAAATAAATCCCCGAATCAGGACCGGTGGCGCGAGCACGCGGCGGTCGTAAAGGAACGTGCTGCAAACCGCGCCTCGGGAGCCGTGGTGGTCGAAGACCGTAAAACATCCCCCTTCCTAAACCACGTTCTCTTCTTTAGATAGAGCGACGTGTGCCTTTGCACTGGCTCTCTTTATATCTCTCATTCTTGCTTCGTGGTCTCCCGGGCTACGAAAACAGGGCTCTTTTGCTGCCGTCGGTGAGCATGTCATCGCTACATCCGCGAAACAGGTAAACCTGAGGTCGATTTTCCTGTTTTCAGCAAGTGGAAGGCTTGGTTGGGGAAGAGTAGTATGGCATAGCGATGCAATGGAGAGAACGAAAATAAGCAGTTATGGATAGATGAAAAACAAAAATCGAGGTAGAAGGAATGTAATTATGTGTCCCTGCACTGCTGAAAATTAATTTTTTGTTGCTTTTGCCATTGCCACAAGAGAATCCTAAGGTCAAGATAACTGCCTTTAACCGAGACTTAACCGCTACCACTTTCCGCCCTTCGCAATCGGACGACGCAGAAAGTGAGCTCTTAGCTGGCGGGCTCCCCCTGGATACCTTAGGGTGATCAGGCATTCGCATCACCGGCGCGTGGAAGCGATAAAAATGTCAAATAATAGTAAATTGCGAGCAATGCAGCTCACAGACGGTGCTCATCCGAACCGCGTCTTGAGCGAAGGGATGAAACAAGGCATGAACGGTTGGGAAGGACGTAGATCAGCACGGATTTCTTTCTACAACCCGCGGTTTATTTCAACATGCAGTGACAAAGCACAGCGTACGGGCTTCCTCTGCATTTCACACAAATGGAAATTCAGCGGGAGAGACGAACAGAATTGGAGCGACATCACTGTGCAAAACGCCCACTAAAAACACGAAGCGGCGCTCCTTCGTCTCCAACCTTCTTTCTTTTCACCGCGTGCAACGACGTGCCGACAGAAGACCGCGCGGTTTCGAACTGCCATTTAACGCATATTCATTTTTCTTTCCTTCTCTGTTTCCCGCTGTCATCACCTCGATTAACGCGTCTTCAAGACGTGTGGAGATCGTTTATTGTTTTCGCGAGGAAACCGCCCAGGGCACAGCTAGGGAATAAGGGCAACACATGGAGGGGGCAACACTCAACAACGGCCAGCGGACAGCGACAACAAACGCGGCGCCAACGAGAACGTCCTTTGCCGTTCATAAAATGCACGAATGATGCCCCTCCTTCGTCGTCGTTGGACAACAATCTTTCCGCCTTCGACACTCTCCGAACGGCGCAGGGTTCATTTTACGACGCCAGTGGGTGCTTCGCCGGCGACCAACAACCACTTACGCGAACTAAACAAAGCCGCGGAATGGAAAGAGATGATTGAGACCGTATAGCGCTTAAATGCGCTCTTTGTAGCGCGGCCGTTATTCCTTCGTTTTTGCTCCGTTAGTATCACACGTTGCAGCATCCACCCGTAGTACACAGAGCACGCGAACCCAAAAAGTGCTTCAATGTTCCCTTTGCCTCCCATGTTCGGACTCCGATGAGAAAATTAACAAGATAACCTATCAGAGTTACATCGCGGCCCAACTTAACGGCCCAGTTAAAAGAAGCGGGGACATCTTTTTAAAAAGGCCAGCCCACGGCACTTTCTAGCGTTTGACCCCCGTTTTCGTCAACGTCCGCACTATCGACATCGACGCTGAAGGCGGGTACACCGTTTCCCCCGAGGTTTCGTGCGCGTGCTGACAGGAAGGACAGCCCCGCTCAGAGGTATGTAGGTATGTGGTATGTGCTTGTGACGTGCAATGTTTATGCAGTTTTAGCGTTGCAAAGTGTGTGTGTGTGTGTGTATGCGTGCGTGTGTGTGTGTGTGTGTGTGTGTGTGTGCGCGTGTGTGCGTGTGTGCGTGCGTGCGTGCGTGCGCTACTGATTACAGGCGCTGCACGGTCGATTTAAAATGGGGATGTTGCTTCACCCAAATTCCCTGCCCGAAGGAGGAAGAGCGCTGGCATATGAAAATTTCGTCAGTCAGGCATTGGGGGACACGACATAACATATTTTGTAGAAGATGATCGCACTGAAGTGCAAAAAAAAAACGTTTAGATGAACTGCAGTTGCTTTGACAGCAACCGGGACGGTGCATCGTTTTGACAGTTGTCTATAGTTCTGACGGCGTGCTGTCATCATCACATAGCCCGTATGATATTTGTACCCGTCATGGTGACACAAGCGAGCCGAACTGTCAGTCGGTTTATACCGTACATAACAAGGAATTCAAAATTCACTCCACTGTCCTAACCTAACGCGATTCATGTTACTCTTATTCTGACACAGTGGAATCGAAACAAAAAAGCTAAGTCACAGGGGCCGGGATAGTTGCCCTGCGAAAAAAACGGCAAGGGACAGGCACCAACAACGAGACGTACGAACCCTGAGGTTCAGCGAGAGATTTAGGGCTCATGTTTACCTCAATGACCTGTGGTGCTGGTTCATCGTCCCGTTGGTTTGGTTTGGTTCATGGGGTTTAACGTCCCAAAGTAACTCAGGCTATGGGAGACACCGTAGTGGAGGTCTCCGGAAATTTCGACCACCTGGGGTTCTTTAACGTGCACTGACATCGATCGTCCTGTTGGTCAAGCAAACCCATTGTTGCTTAGCTGTTGTCGGGCCAGCAGCTAAACAACATGCTCTTGCAGAGGCCGAAGACACAGACAGGACAAACGACGTGCAAGAGACAAAGCGACGTTAACCAACAATTCTGGCTTTTTTTTACTGTTTTGTCACGTACTTGTTTTTATGCAGCAACTTCTCTTGATAACAAAAAAAAAATTGAGGGTCTCTTAGGAGGAGAACGTTTTACTCATTTCCGACCAGTTGCAGTCATTTCAAGTCGTCGTTTGACATATTGGTCGTTTCGTAGTCATGATGAGTCATGCCTAGCCACTGTAAACATTACCACTCAAAGCTAAGCATGTTTTCTCATTTACAATCAGTTGCGGTCATTTCAAGTCGTCGTTTGACATATTGGTCGTTTCGTAGTCATGATGAGTCGTGCCTAGCCACTGTAGGCATTACCACTCAAAGCTAAGCATGTTTTCTCATTTACAATCAGTTGCGGTCATTTCAAGTCGTCGTTTGACATATTGGTCGTTTCGTAGTCATGATGAGTCGTGCCTAGCCACTGTAGGCATTACCACTCAAAGCTAAGCATGTTTTCTCATTTACAATCAGTTGCGGTCATTTCAAGTCGTCGTTTGACATATTGGTCGTTTCGTAGTCATGATGAGTCGTGCCTAGCCACTGTAGGCATTACCACTCAAAGCTAAGCATGTTTTCTCATTTACAATCAGTTGCGGTCATTTCAGGTCGTCGTTTGACATATTGGTCGTTTCGTAGTCATGATGAGTCGTGCCTAGCCACTGTAGGCATTACCACTCAAAGCTAAGCATGTTTTCTCATTTACAATCAGTTGCGGTCATTTCAAGTCGTCGTTTGACATATTGGTCGTTTCGTAGTCATGATGAGTCGTGCCTAGCCACTGTAGGCATTACCACTCAAAGCTAAGCATGTTTTCTCATTTACAATCAGTTGCGGTCATTTCAAGTCGTCGTTTGACATATTGGTCGTTTCGTAGTCATGATGAGTCGTGCCTAGCCACTGTAGGCATTACCACTCAAAGCTAAGCATGTTTTCTCATTTACAATCAGTTGCGGTCATTTCAAGTCGTCGTTTGACATATTGGTCGTTTCGTAGT
Organism: Amblyomma maculatum; assembly: GCF_055883805.1. Taxonomy (NCBI): domain Eukaryota; kingdom Metazoa; phylum Arthropoda; class Arachnida; order Ixodida; family Ixodidae; genus Amblyomma; species Amblyomma maculatum. The sequence goes on from NC_139353.1 coordinate 3,800,011, forward strand.
CATGATGAGTCGTGCCTAGCCACTGTAGGCATTACCACTCAAAGCTAAGCATGTTTTCTCATTTACAATCAGTTGCGGTCATTTCAAGTCGTCGTTTGACATATTGGTCGTTTCGTAGTCATGATGAGTCGTGCCTAGCCACTGTAGGCATTACCACTCAAAGCTAAGCATGTTTTCTCATTTACAATCAGTTGCGGTCATTTCAAGTCGTCGTTTGACATATTGGTCGTTTCGTAGTCATGATGAGTCGTGCCTAGCCACTGTAGGCATTACCACTCAAAGCTAAGCATGTTTTCTCATTTACAATCAGTTGCGGTCATTTCAAGTCGTCGTTTGACATATTGGTCGTTTCGTAGTCATGATGAGTCGTGCCTAGCCACTGTAGGCATTACCACTCAAAGCTAAGCATGTTTTCTCATTTACAATCAGTTGCGGTCATTTCAAGTCGTCGTTTGACATATTGGTCGTTTCGTAGTCATGATGAGTCGTGCCTAGCCACTGTAGGCATTACCACTCAAAGCTAAGCATGTTTTCTCATTTACAATCAGTTGCGGTCATTTCAAGTCGTCGTTTGACATATTGGTCGTTTCGTAGTCATGATGAGTCGTGCCTAGCCACTGTAGGCATTACCACTCAAAGCTAAGCATGTTTTCTCATTTACAATCAGTTGCGGTCATTTCAAGTCGTCGTTTGACATATTGGTCGTTTCGTAGTCATGATGAGTCGTGCCTAGCCACTGTAGGCATTACCACTCAAAGCTAAGCATGTTTTCTCATTTACAATCAGTTGCGGTCATTTCAAGTCGTCGTTTGACATATTGGTCGTTTCGTAGTCATGATGAGTCGTGCCTAGCCACTGTAGGCATTACCACTCAAAGCTAAGCATGTTTTCTCATTTACAATCAGTTGCGGTCATTTCAAGTCGTCGTTTGACATATTGGTCGTTTCGTAGTCATGATGAGTCGTGCCTAGCCACTGTAGGCATTACCACTCAAAGCTAAGCATGTTTTCTCATTTACAATCAGTTGCGGTCATTTCAAGTCGTCGTTTGACATATTGGTCGTTTCGTAGTCATGATGAGTCGTGCCTAGCCACTGTAGGCATTACCACTCAAAGCTAAGCATGTTTTCTCATTTACAATCAGTTGCGGTCATTTCAAGTCGTCGTTTGACATATTGGTCGTTTCGTAGTCATGATGAGTCGTGCCTAGCCGCTGTAGGCATTACCACTCAAAGCTAAGCATGTTTTCTCATTTACAATCAGTTGCGGTCATTTCAAGTCGTCGTTTGACATATTGGTCGTTTCGTAGTCATGATGAGTCGTGCCTAGCCACTGTAGGCATTACCACTCAAAGCTAAGCATGTTTTCTCATTTACAATCAGTTGCGGTCATTTCAAGTCGTCGTTTGACATATTGGTCGTTTCATAGTCATGATGAGTCGTGCCTAGCCACTGTAGGCATTACCACTCAAAGCTAAGCATGTTTTCTCATTTACAATCAGTTGCGGTCATTTCAAGTCGTCGTTTGACATATTGGTCGTTTCGTAGTCATGATGAGTCGTGCCTAGCCACTGTAGGCATTACCACTCAAAGCTAAGCATGTTTTCTCATTTACAATCAGTTGCGGTCATTTCAAGTCGTCGTTTGACATATTGGTCGTTTCGTAGTCATGATGAGTCGTGCCTAGCCACTGTAGGCATTACCACTCAAAGCTAAGCATGTTTTCTCATTTACAATCAGTTGCGGTCATTTCAAGTCGTCGTTTGACATATTGGTCGTTTTGTAGTCATGATGAGTCGTGCCTAGCCACTGTAGGCATTACCACTCAAAGCTAAGCATGTTTTCTCATTTACAATCAGTTGCGGTCATTTCAAGTCGTCGTTTGACATATTGGTCGTTTCGTAGTCATGATGAGTCGTGCCTAGCCACTGTAGGCATTGCCACTCAAAGCTAAGCATGTTTTCTCATTTACAATCAGTTGCGGTAATTTCAAGTCGTCGTTTGACATATTGGTCGTTTCGTAGTCATGATGAGTCGTGCCTAGCCACTGTAGGCATTACCACTCAAAGCTAAGCATGTTTTCTCATTTACAATCAGTTGCGGTCATTTCAAGTCGTCGTTTGACATATTGGTCGTTTCGTAGTCATGATGAGTCGTGCCTAGCCACTGTAGGCATTACCACTCAAAGCTAAGCATGTTTTCTCATTTACAATCAGTTGCGGTCATTTCAAGTCGTCGTTTGACATATTGGTCGTTTCGTAGTCGTGATGAGTCGTGCCTAGCCACTGTAGGCATTACCACTCAAAGCTAAGCATGTTTTCTCATTTACAATCAGTTGCGGTCATTTCAAGTCGTCGTTTGACATATTGGTCGTTTCGTAGTCATGATGAGTCGTGCCTAGCCACTGTAGGCATTACCACTCAAAGCTAAGCATGTTTTCTCATTTACAATCAGTTGCGGTCATTTCAAGTCGTCGTTTGACATATTGGTCGTTTCGTAGTCATGATGAGTCGTGCCCAGCCACTGCAGGCATTACCACTCAAAGCTAAGCATGTTTTCTCATTTACAATCAGTTGCGGTCATTTCAAGTCGTCGTTTGACATATTGGTCGTTTCGTAGTCATGATGAGTCGTGCCTAGCCACTGTAGGCATTACCACTCAAAGCTAAGCATGTTTTCTCATTTACAATCAGTTGCGGTCATTTCAAGTCGTCGTTTGACATTGGTCGTTTCGTAGTCATGATGAGTCGTGCCTAGCCACTGTAGGCATTACCACTCAAAGCTAAGCATGTTTTCTCATTTACAATCAGTTGCGGTCATTTCAAGTCGTCGTTTGACATATTGGTCGTTTCGTAGTCATGATGAGTCGTGCCTAGCCACTGTAGGCATTACCACTCAAAGCTAAGCATGTTTTCTCATTTACAATCAGTTGCGGTCATTTCAAGTCGTCGTTTGACATATTGGTCGTTTCGTAGTCATGATGAGTCGTGCCTAGCCACTGTAGGCATTACCACTCAAAGCTAAGCATGTTTTCTCATTTACAATCAGTTGCGGTCATTTCAAGTCGTCGTTTGACATATTGGTCGTTTCGTAGTCATGATGAGTCGTGCCTAGCCACTGTAGGCATTACCACTCAAAGCTAAGCATGTTTTCTCATTTACAATCAGTTGCGGTCATTTCAAGTCGTCGTTTGACATATTGGTCGTTTCGTAGTCATGATGAGTCGTGCCTAGCCACTGTAGGCATTACCACTCAAAGCTAAGCATGTTTTCTCATTTACAATCAGTTGCGGTCATTTCAAGTCGTCGTTTGACATATTGGTCGTTTCGTAGTCATGATGAGTCGTGCCTAGCCACTGTAGGCATTACCACTCAAAGCTAAGCATGTTTTCTCATTTACAATCAGTTGCGGTCATTTCAAGTCGTCGTTTGACATATTGGTCGTTTCGTAGTCATGATGAGTCGTGCCTAGCCACTGTAGGCATTACCACTCAAAGCTAAGCATGTTTTCTCATTTACAATCAGTTGCGGTCATTTCAAGTCGTCGTTTGACATATTGGTCGTTTCGTAGTCATGATGAGTCGTGCCTAGCCACTGTAGGCATTACCACTCAAAGCTAAGCATGTTTTCTCATTTACAATCAGTTGCGGTCATTTCAAGTCGTCGTTTGACATATTGGTCGTTTCGTAGTCATGATGAGTCGTGCCTAGCCACTGTAGGCATTACCACTCAAAGCTAAGCATGTTTTCTCATTTACAATCAGTTGCGGTCATTTCAAGTCGTCGTTTGACATATTGGTCGTTTCGTAGTCATGATGAGTCGTGCCTAGCCACTGTAGGCATTGCCACTCAAAGCTAAGCATGTTTTCTCATTTACAATCAGTTGCGGTCATTTCAAGTCGTCGTTTGACATATTGGTCGTTTCGTAGTCATGATGAGTCGTGCCTAGCCACTGTAGGCATTACCACTCAAAGCTAAGCATGTTTTCTCATTTACAATCAGTTGCGGTCAATACAAGTCGTGGTTTCACATATTGGTCATTACAAATCATTTAGTCATTATTAGTCATTGACGTTAGTCATTAACTCTATTGTAGACAAACTTTTATTCATTACCTATCAGCGTCAATCGGTTTCATTATTCACCTCCCTCCTCGCACGTCCGCTATACTTGCGAGTGACACATCAGCGCACAGATTTTTGCGCCTTGCCATCCCAGAGAGGCTTTCCCCTTGAAAGCCATTATATCGTACCATATCGCCTACTTTCGCGTGTGATATCGCACCCCCTAACACACGCTACATCGGTTATGTGAAACGCATGCCACGTGTGTTAGGAAGACTTCGGTACCGGTAAGAGAGAGAGACAAACATTCATTCGGAGCAGGCGTGAAATATTCAGTCCTGGGTGGGCAGCCTCCTCAGTCCAGGAAGCCGTGGGCCCGAGCCATCTCCTGAGTCCGGCTGACCAGACTACGCTGATCATCCAGGCTGGGGCTTGACAGCAGAGTCTCCCATTGCTCTTCGGTTAAGGCCATGGTGGTTATGGTACCAGTTGGTCCCTTGCATCCCCACACCATATGTTGTAGGGTGTTTGGTACGTTGCAAAATGCGCATTCATATTTATAGGTGGTGGGCGAAATTCTGTGTAGTAAGGTGCCGTGGACGTGGCTGTTGGTTTGGATTTTTCGGAGGGTTACTGCTTCTTCTCTGGTTAGTTTCTTGTGGGGTGGGGAATATTTTCTTCTGTCAAGGCTGTAATGCAGGAGGATGTCAGTATATTTCTTGGGTACATACACCGTATTTAAAGAAAGCAGAAGTGGAAAAAGTCAACACACTCATTCGTGAAGCCATCAAAGTCGGTACCGGTGACAAAAGAATAAAAAGCAGATAGAGTGGCTACATTAGCGTAGCAGTTATCGGCATGATCACAAAAGGTTGGCGCGACAAAAGCTAAGCGGTACGACTGAATTACGTTTGAGTTTCCTATTGCTTTGTACACCGCGGACGGCATAAAAAAAAGCAAGTAAGTCACTTCCAAACCTCTCCGAATCCCTCCGATAAAAATTAGCGCTTTCGGTTGCAGCCTCTTGGCTGTCGTGCTGTGCAGCTTTTTCGCAGTTGATTGATATGCGCCAACTGGCCGGCAAAAATGATCGGCTTTTGTTTAAGCCGCCCTTTTCCCCCCTCTTCTGATTTGATGTTCTCTACGCTTGTTTTATACATTTGCTGCTACTCTTATTATCGGAACAAAGTAATCGAGAATAGTATCCTCGAGGCGAAAATCACTGCACATTGAATGGTTACATGAACATTTAAATAGATAAAACATGCGTGAGAGAGCATGGCTCGTGGAAAAAGAAACCGCGACAGTCTGCTCAATTATTCATTTTTAACGTGGTCTGGAAAACATGAAAAATTTTATTGAAGAAACTGTTGCCATGTCAAGGATCGAGATACATCAAGCCAGAGGATGCCTGTGCTTTGCTGTAAAAAAAAAAGTATAAAAGTAAAGCAGCTTCCTTCTAATGCTCAATCTCAAGTAAAGTCACACTTTTTTGCAGAGAGTCTTCGAATGTCTCCCGGAAAATTTCCAAATATGCGTGCATCCTTTTTAATGAAGTGACACGAGGTTCATTTTGATTTCCCGAAATAGCTGTACAGGTATTTGTATTTTCTAAACGGAGTTCAGGCACTCCCAAAGTGTAGGTGGGTGCTTATGTGTGGTGCATATTGAGTTTTACCTCCCAAAACGATGCACACCGCTCTGAACAACAATTTTATGCACTCGCATATTTGTGTACACTGGACCGCAAAGAATTTTACGCGTCGAGTGTCACAACCAAGGAGTCCTTTTTCTTTTCTTTTTTTTATCACCCGTTGGTCAAAACACTGGGCCGGAACACACAGCAGACATACGCGGTTCGGCTCTACAGCCATGCGACAACAACGGCGGCAGCAACAGCAGCAGCAAAAGCCTAAAAAAGCGACAGCGTCATAAGGGAGAAAGATGAGGAGAGGGCAGCGAGGGTTACGACCAGGCGCGCGCGGAATGTATTAATCACACGCGCTGCTTGTAAACACAGACGGGCTACAGAGCAACCCACTCTCCCTCCCGCCCGTCTTTGGACCAACTTGTTGTTAACTTGTTGTGGGCGCGAGCGCCACCAAGCGCCGTCCCAGCCAGCTGCTGCAGCCGCCGCCTCGGGGTTTTGTGACACAACTCCGATGCAGTTGGCAGCAGTGCTGGTTTGGCGGACGCCAGTGTCGAAAGAGTGGCAGTTCCTCTCCTTCCTCTTTCGTCTACGCTGTCGGCTGCCTAAACTACGATTCGAAATATAACACGAAACCTTTCTCGATGCACTTCGCGCTGACGATATCAAAGCGCAAATTGAATCAACCAGAAATTCGAATTAGACGATTTTTAATTCACAAGGATTATTTGCCCAGAGAAAATGTTCCCTTTCACGCACTTGATTAATTGCGAATACGGCGACGATGAAGCGTTTCTACTCGAAAGCCGTTAACTACATGCCTTCCGAAATGAGCCGCACGGCATCAGTCTACAGAGAACGCACCATCCAATCCTGCGGTGATTTCATTGGTTTAGCAATCCCGAAACAGGTGACGTTAAAGACGAAACAGAGGGCCTTCGGAACGGGTGTCACTGAACCCAATCAAAGGGAGAGGAAAAAGAAAATGGGCGGAGATGAAGAAGGAGAACAGAAGTGAAAAATTGGTCTAGAATAAGCAGAAACCGTGAAGCTCGTAAACGCCTCGCAGCTGGCTCGTCGGCACCGCAGCGCGGGGCGCAAGAGTTGCCATACAACAAGCCCTTTATCATCGTGGATGGGGAAGTTGGAAAAAGACAGCAGAGATTCCCTTTGCTCTCACGCTTTTACTTTTGCTGGCGTCATCATCTTTTGGCCACGCGTATCGTGGCCCGGACGACCTTATTTTCCTGGCCTCCTTGTTTTGGATGAAAGCCGATTCCCTCTTCCTTGGAGCAGAAAATGCGATGACTCGAAGTGCTACGCTCCGCGTTCTTTCTTTTTTGTCCTGACCGGCGCACATCTAGCTTATCCGATGTCGGGATGGACTCTGCGTACGGATGACCGGCTCTTCACCGATGAGAGGTCCGGTTTTGGTCTGGAACTACGGCGTAATTTTTCGTGATTATTTATGCCCTTTTGAGGCGCAGATGAAGGTGAGAGAAAGACGCATCGTCGCCGAGTGATAGGCATCGAATACTGGGCCACCCACGGCGAGAAATATTCCTGCGAACTTTCTTCTCAGATGTTCGTTTTAAACATGCGCACACCGGCTGCAGAGGGCCAGCATTTCGCAACTGAATGCGAGATCCTCCTTAGTGCTTTTGTCAATGTCACGCATCTTGGCGTTCCAACATTTATATTTGTTATTATTTTTTTCCCAAATTTAACGAGTTCACGTGTCGTTTGTGTTGCTAGGCAGGTGGATGCCCCCGCGTTGCCTTCGACAGGATCGAGTGAGCGGAAACACTCTCGCGCCCCCTTATCCCAGTGCTCACAGTAGCAAGCCAATAGGCGCCATTTTTTTAAAATCGCGCACTGTAGGCTTAGTGCATATTCATTTTCTTCTGTAAGCCCCCCTATTGCGTTCGGTGTTTGTCTTATCAGCTCGTGAGACCGTGTGGCCGCTGGCCCAAAATATATACAGCCTTCTGACAAATAAATGCGTTAAAGAACACGACACATAGAACAGGGCGAGCGAAATGTTTTAGCGCACTCGATCACCAACTGCAGCATTCACTATGCAACACACCACGTTATCAGTAGGCGTCCAATGAGGTGGGATTTCAAATGTGCTTTACCACACAAGGCAATATAAGAGTGTTATTTGACCTCAGTTACACAGAGTACGTGCTTCAATTTAGGACTTTTTTCCTGTAAAGCGCTTATTTTTCATTGTTTACATACATCAAGTCGCGCGCGATGCCGGTATTCGAGCCACTCACAATATCTCTCTGTACTTCTCCCAAACACTTCGGGCGAACTGCAGCATGTGAATTCGGTGCAAGTGGCTTAATTCAACTTATGACCCAAGTGGCCACTCGTAAACAACGCAATTCAGGGCTGATTAGCGGACAGAGGGAAATGTTCGTTCACTCAGCGCTCCGCGAAGGCCCATTCTGCCAGCGTGGCTGCGTACAAGTACACCGCAGAGCGAGCACCGAGTTCTCGCACCTTGAACCTTCATTGCAGCAGCTGCGGTCGCGTTTTAGTAAAGAGCTCTTTTGCCCCACATAGCTGCACCGCGACAAACGCCTTTGCACGCTCCTCGGTTCTACACTGCAAGGAACGCTTCTCTGTTTACATCCATACTGTGGGCTGCGCAATATTACGACGTCGCGGCGCTCGGGCCAGATGTTATTAATAACGCAGGGTGCAGTGTCCTCCCTTAATTCCTCGTATACACCGCAATGTTTCCGCTCCACGCACGCCGCGTAGGAAAAAACAACAAACAAGTATCGCTGTGTCAGTGTCCCGGTATTTTTGCCTTCCTTGCACACACGCGCGCACCGCAAAATTTTCAGCCCCATTTATGAGGGGAGCTATGCACATCAGCTGCGCAATGCAGGCCTCTTCTCCTCCCCTTTGCACTTTCCCATGCGCTGTGCAAAAAGCAACTATCCTCCTCACGCCCTCCGTCCGCCTCGGGGAGTCAAGGTCCCGGCAGGAGCTCTGACCCGCAGTTTTCTTCTGTCAAGCGGGATATATTATGGGAGCGCGCTGCCTGCAGCCGCCCTCCACTTCACCCCCTTTACATCTTTCGTTTGTGCTTTCTTTCGTGACACACGCGCGCCGTATTTCTTTCTCAGTTTTGAGCTCGGCATTACCTTTCTTGATTTATGTGTGCTCTTTCCCTTATGGCACGTACCCCCCTCCCCCTTCTTAAGCCCTGTGTTGCACATTACAGTGTTCGTGCTGCTATCGCGAAGCAGCTTTTGGTCGCGGACGATGCGCCGCTGCCGGACTTGTCCACGTGTCGCCGTTGTTTTTGTCATTTACTGCGCGGGAGAGACAAGGGTGACTTTTGCTCAATTTACACTCCCTTTCGTCCCTCTTTCTCCACCTAAGTATTTATTAGCATATTTCCTTATTTGCTTGCTTTCGTGGCGTTTTTCATTCCCTTCGTCAAACTGTCTACGCGAAAAAGGGGTTCACAGCTTTGAAGCACGCGCTGTCCGGTCAGTCCTATGCAGAGTAGACGCCAAAACACAAAGCGGCGATGGCCGTTCGCCAAGTACACATCTGCGCCGGCTATTTAGGCGATCGCAGTCCGATTTTCAAGCGGCGATTTGCCCTTCAGCTCGTCCTATTCGGGGCGAATATGCCGTAGGTAAAGGTTCCATCTACAGCTACGGAAGACAGATGGCGTAGCGGGCGGCGCTGATTGCCTGTTAAGCTGTTCGGAGCGCGCGGTCGTTCCGGCCGAGAGCCACACTGATTTCAAACTTCCGACATCTTCTTTTCGTTCTACCTTTATATACGTTTTTATTTTTCCTCCTTCGCAAGGCATTGTGCGCACTGCGAATGCAGCCGCGGCAGCAAAACGCCTGCGTGGTTATACGCCGTATAATACGGAGTCCGTAATGGGGAATTGTTATACTGGCTTTGATGGATCGAAAGCGATCATTCTTCCAGCTTATTTGCATGCGTGCACGCCTGTCTGCTCCCAATCGGCGGTCTCACAGTCTCGCCGTGGCCAAATGGGTATTGGGCTATAAGAAAAAAGAAAAGAGGAAGAGAGAGAAAATGGTTTCCACATTCAACTTTCGCAAACGCACGTTTCCCTAAAGTTATCGTTTCTTTCTGTTTCTTTTTTCGCTCTCGATACTCTAGTTCCTGGCGCTCGGTTTTCCTGAATAAAAAATACGAATTGCTTTCTTCACCTTCCTTCTTTGCTCCCATTTCCTTATTTCTTATGCTTACTGCAGCTGAACGGAATTCGATAAGATGCTAGGCTTTTTTTTTTTTTTTTTTTTTGGTGGCAGTGAAGCTTTGCAACATTTTTGAATGACAATATCTTGAGTTTGTCACACGTATGTCACACGACCAAATGTCTCTAAAGTTTGCCAATTTCACCGCAGAAGATCCTGCAAAGAGTAAATAAAGGGGGGAGGGGGAGGGGTACCAACTTGAAAGTCTAATCAGGGTGGAATCAGGGGCCAATCGACCTTAATTGTAACGACTTCTGATAACTCTTACCTAGCCGGTCGCCGCAAAACCCCAGGTTGCAACAATGGTTGGCAGTCCTGGCGGTTTACTGGAGATCCCTGGTTGGAAGAATGTCTGGCTGCAGCAATTATATCTACTTTCTTTTTTCTTTCTTTCAAGGGTGCTCCTCAGCGGTGAAGCCGCGAGCGTCGTAATGCACTGTGCCCTAGAACTATACTGTTCACCTGCTTCCCAAATGAGGGTTGTAAGCCGACTGAGCCATCAGCCACAAACGACATCAGGACCGGCTATTAAGACTGAGCTACATGTGAGCGAAAAAAAAATTAGACGGTCTCTTAGATGTCTCTTAAAGGTATACTGAATAAAAAAAAAAAATTGCCGCCGAGATTTACAGCGCAGATGGTAGCTATCGCATTGGAAGTGACCAAAACAATCCACTTTATGAACAGAAATGAGCGGAAAGTAAGTATTTTAATAAATATTTCTCAAATCGCCGCACCTAGCGGGCTTCTATGAAAGCTCTGACCAAACCAGACATCACGTCACAACACCACCATCGCGGCCGGTTGCACCTGTTCATTTTAACGCTGCAGAACTGCCCGGATCATAACGACGAAGAGTCACTCGTTGAAACTCGCGAAAGTACAAACAGAGAAAAGCTACTTTACAAGTCCGGGCCTGTTATTGCCAGCAATATCGCACTGGAGTGACCGCTCAAGGTAATTGCAATTACCTTCACAGCACTTTTGTATCATTTCTACGTGAACGTATGCACGGGCAGTACTGCAAGTGAATGGAACTCACAGTGCAGCTTCCCTGCGGGATCATATGCACACGGAATATATCGCGTCTGAACTTCTTATGACAATTGACAGTATATCAAAACGGGCACGAATTGTAGGCGTTTATTCTTGCGCTATTCGTCTTGTCGCCGAAAAGCAATAATTAATTATTGTAAACGAACTGATCTAGTTTCTGTGAAGATGTTAGCCGCGAAGGCACAGAAGAGTCTATTTGTCGCGCTCAACGCCGCTGCCCTTCGCTGTCATCTTTATCCTACCGCAAGAAACAAGTGCCATTTTGCTTTTTGTGCCTCGAGGCGCAGTAAACCGCACCACAGCTCGCAGAAATATTGGGAAACACAGCAATCGCCGCGCATCCAATGCAGATGGCCCGTGCTTTTGCCTACACCAAGTCGCTGCTGTCGCCAGCGCCGCCGCATCTCCACTGACGTCACAGGCTGACGCTTGTCTACACCTTTAAGAGGATAATGGCGAAAGCCTACCCTCGGTCGTTCCAGTTCTTATAGGTGGCGCGGCGGCAGCACGACATGGCGGCTAAGTCGGTGATAGCGCCACTGCGCACGTTTAGACAAGCGGGCGTGCCTGTTATCGTTCGTGTGAGATTTGGCATTTGGATAAGTAGCAGTATGTCATATTAGTCCTAAATACGAAGTTATCTATGAGTTTGTCTACACTGGTTTCAAAATAAACGCACGTTGATACGAGTCGCACAGATTCGCTAGCTCGAAAACTCCGTCTGTATTGCCGCATGTACTAAAAATGCCGCATTAAAGGGCGACAAACCCTTTAAGCGACAGTTTTTCGGATATTCACATTTTATTTCATCGCATGTTTATGCGTGGCCATTGAGTGTATATATTTATTGTTCATGTGCTCATATACCGAGTATATAACAGCTTGTTTGTCTTCGCGTATATCGTGAGGCAGTCTGAGGCAAATGTATGCTACTGTTCGAAATAGCAGTCAAACGGTTATTTGAGCTTAATGAAACAGCCGAAATTAACACTCGAGGTGTGTTCTTTGGACTACGGGGAGAAAAGCGCGTGATCAAGCAGGGCCGGAGAAGACATCTGTAAAGAAACGATTGCGTTTGTTCTGATCCATGGCTCACTCCGTCCGCAAAATTAAAATACAACTAAAAAGTTAGCGCATTTCACATATATCGCTCCCATTGCTCACCTCGTCAAAAAATGAAAACACATCTGAAGAATGGGCCCATTTCACATCGTTATGTCGACGCAGTATGGCCATGAAGTCACGCTTACAAATTTTATCCTTTTTCATTTTATTTTTTCAATTAAACTCGTGGTGATGAATCAGAATAAGCTGAAGCTGAACGACAGCCGTAACAAATAGCTGCACGCGGAGAAATACAGGCGGTTATTAATGAGAGCAAGGTCTCCCCCCCCCCCCCTTTTGCACCTCCACCTTAAAAGATATCACCATACGTTTCATATCAGCTTGGTGTTTAAACACTGCCCCGCTTTCGTGCAGCTGCGATGGAATGATATTAAGCCTATATTTATTGCGATTCGCGAGCATGAATGCACTGACGACGCGCCTTTTTGCCTCAACAAAATACTTCGCTCAAAATCCACATGGGTCGTAAAGTCACAACGTCTTACAAACCGGCCCAGCGGACCGAAACGCTGCTTTTTACATATTATCTTCGCGACAGGAACAACATATTTGCTTTGTCAAACAGTTTATTGATTTGCACATCTCGGAATCGAAAAAATATTCGTTTTCTGCTCGCATCTCCACGCTCCAAATCAATGCGGTCGCCCGCGCCGCGAAGAGCTCCACCGGCTCGATGCTCCAAAAACAGGCCGCGTGGCGCCGCCCATCGTTAGCTTCTTGTCGGCATTCATTGCAGTGCTACATATAATTATAACTGGTTTACAGGAAAGGAAAGGCGCAGTATCTGTCACACTTTCTCCGGCAAGTGTGAGCTAGAACCGTACACCATAGCTCCTGTCGCGTGGCGTTCCTTAGCGCGCGGTCAAGTGTGGCATTGCAGATGGCAGGGACGCATCCCGCCTCGGTCAATGAGAAAGCCGCAAAAGCGGGACACACTTTGTCCACGACAGCATAAGCCATTAAAGGCTTTCGAAGACCTGCCCTGATGGGGCTAGGTAGGTCACCGCCGCTTGCGGCGGGGGCTAGCCTGCCACAGAATTTTTATCTGTTGTAGGCCGTCATTGCACCCGCCACCGTTTCGGTGGTGGACGACGGCCGTTGTTGCGACGCGCGTCTTTCTCTCCCTCTTCCTTTTCTTTCTTCTCTATTTTCTCTTCTGTCTGAAACGAATAGGCGTCCGTCTGCTGGTGGTGGTGGTGGTGGTGACAAACGTTTATTCATTTCAAAGGGGTGGACGTAGGGGAGCCCTTACAGATACTGGGTAAGGTCCCTAGTACGGGACCCGATGTCAGCGCACGTTAAAGATCCCCAGGTGGTCGAAACTACTCCGTAGCCCTCCACTACGACTCCTTTCACTCCCACCTTCCTCCCTTCCCTTACGGCGCGGTTCAGATGTCCACAGACACGTGTGACAGATACTGCGCCTTTCCCTTCCTGTGAACCAATTATCTCTTCTGTCTGAACGAAGCAGCGGAGGTAGCTCAGCTACAGAGCCAGCTGCAGGCCCGGGCATTTTCTTTCCCTTCTTCCTCTAGCCACAACAACAACAATCGCTCTTGAGATTTCAAGAGATTTCAAGTAGTCTCGGAGGTAGCGAAGGGCGGCAGTTCCTGGTCCTACAAGGCTGGGACGGTAGGTCAACGCCGCTTGCGGCGGGGGCTAGCCAGCCACCGAATTTTATATGTTGTAGGCCGTCATTGCACCCGCCACTGCTTTGGTGGTGGACGACGGCTGTTGTTGCGGCGCGCGTCTTTTCTCCCTCTTCTTTTTTCTTTCTTCTCTATTTTTTCTTCTGTCCACACGAGGCAGCGGAGGTGGCTCAGCTACAGAGCCAGTAGCAGGCCCGTGCATTTTCATTTCCTTCTTCCTACAGCCACAACAACAACCACAAATTTCAAGTACGGTGCTCTAGAGCACCGTAATTTCAAGCATACTCGAAAGCGGTCGTCGACACCCTCGTCATCAGCGAGCTCTAAACTTTGAAAACAATTGAATGCAACCGAACGGTAAATAATAACATATTGTCACGAAGACAGGGATTTATGGGTGTCGGCAACAGGGGCAGATGCGCAGTACCATGGAACGATTTCGGCACTCGGGGGTTTTGAACGTAAACAGGAGTACCTTGCATGACCGACGTAGTGCTTTGCGTGGCTGGCCGGAGGCTAGTTGTTGAAGTGGACTCCAAGGGCCCGTGTTCGGGAGGAAGGCCCAGGTTCCTCCGGCTGACGCGATGAACTGGCGTGTCCACAGGCAAAAGCTCGGTGTCGTTGGTTCGCGGAGGGGTGTGCGACATTGAGAGGACAATTACCCAGCACTTCCACCAAAACTGTCACGAAGACAGGGATTTATGGCTGTCGGCAACAGGGGCAGATACACACAGTCGGGACAGAGGTTCCCGAGAAACGGTAACACGAAGGCACAAGCTCAAGAGTCCACAGTCCTAGCTAGCCGAAGCGCGCGAGAGTCTCCAACTTCTTCGTCGTTCAAGCGCTACCTCGAACCGTCAGGTGGCAATATAAATGTATTAAAAGGCATGATAGAACATTTTTGAAACATAACATTCGTAGAACGTTAAGCTTGTTTCATCATCATCATCAGCCTGACTACCCACTGCAGGGCGAAGGCCTCTCCCATATTTCTCCACTTAACCCGGCTCTGTGCTAGCTGCATCCACTTGACCCCTGTGAACTTCTTGACCTCATCCGCCCACCTAACTTTCTGCCACCCCCTGCCACGCTTTCCATCCCTTGGAATCCAGTTTGTTACCATAAGCGACCATCGGTTATCCTCTCTTCGCACTACATGTCCTGCCCATACCCATTTCTTCTTAATTTCCACTAGAATGTCGGTAACTTGAGTTATTTCTCTGACCCACACTGCACGCTTCCTATCATAGCCCTCTGGGTTGTCCTCAACTTAAGTAGAACTCTCCTGGTTATCCTCCACGTTTCAGCCCCATAGGTGAGTACAAGTAAGATGCAACTGTTGTATACTTTCCTCTTGAGCGATGCCGGTAAGTTGCTACTCATAATCTGCGAGTGCTTGCCAAATGCGCTCCATCCCAATCTTACTCTTCTTATTTCCTTTTCATGGTCCGGATCTGCGGTTACTACCTGTCCTAAGTAGACATATTCGCCTACTACTTCCGGTACTTCGCTACCTAATGTAAACTGCTGTTCCTTCCCGAGGCTGTTAAACATTACCTTAGTCTTCTGCATATTGATTTTCAAGCCTACCATTCTGCTTTTCCTATCTAGGTCATCAATCATTATTTGCAGTTCATCCCCCGAGCTGCTTAGCAAGGAAATGTCATCAACAAATCGCAGATTACTGAGGGATTCTCCATCTACCCATATCCCTAACTGCTCCTATTCCAAGTCTCTGAATACTTCCTCTAAGCAAGCTGTGAATAGTACTGGGGAGATTGTGTCTCCTTGTCTAACACCTTTTTTTTTTTTTTATGGGAATTTTGTTACTTTCTTTATGCAGAACTATGGTTGCTGCACAGCCACTATATATATCTTCCAGCACTTTCACGTACGGCTCGTCTACCCCCTGATTTCGCAATGCCTGCATCACCGCCGAGGTTTCAACTGAGTTAAATGCTTTTTCGTAATCAATGAATGCTATGTATAAGGGCTGGTGATATTACGACCATTTTTCTATCACCTGATTGATGGTATGGATATGACCGATACTAGAGTACCGTTTCCGAAAACCTGCTTGATCCTTTGCTTGATTGCAGTCTAAGGTTGTCCTGATTCTATCAGCGATTACCTTAGAAAATACCTTATACGTAACAGATAGTAAGCTGATTGGTCTGTAATTTTTAAGGTCCTTAGAGTCCCCTTTCTTATATATATTGTTTATATTGAGCTAATTTTATAATTTCGACACCACTGTCCACCGCTTGCAAAGATGGCGTCCTCTTCGACTGCGTAGGCGCGGAAACTGTGGAACGAAAGAGAAAATGCAGCACTCAACGACTACTCGGAAGATAGATTAGCTAAATGAGATGAGGGGCCAAAAGCGAAATGCTGCTGTGTACGCTGAAATCGTGCAGTCATTACCCCAATATCGCGTTTCTTCTTCAGACTCATTGCGACTGACGGCAAACAACAGACCACCGTGCTTTGGCTGTCAATGCTCATTGAAAACGCCCATGTAGCACCGGATGCTTTAGTCCTTCTCGAAAGCCTCAGTGCAGATCGAGTTCAATAAGGATCGGAAGTCTTCGTGTGACAGAGGTATAAAATTCAAGAATTCTGAACGCTCGAGGTTTCGCACATCAAACTCGAGCTATCCCCTGGATTGAGTCGAACTGTGAGCGATGGAGAAACGATCATCGCATCCGACTAGCCCGACCGTAGGCCCGGCGCTTCCGTCTTGCATAAGATAACTTTGGGTGTTCCCAGCGCGAACCCTGGCTGGTCGTCCGCAATGCAGCTAGCGCGCCACTGCGATGGACGTGACACAGCGGGTCTGTCAGTTCCGCTTCGCGCGCAGCGACAAGGGGCGTGCGTTCTGCCCGCCCTCCCCCGCTTTCGATGGCACGGCGCGTTGTTGCTCGTCCGTACGTTCTCGGCGCACGCGCTGGAATTCGTGGAACGCAGAGAGCTGCTCCGAGCTTTCCTTTTTATTTATGCCTCCCCGTCCCTATCCGCTCGGCGGCGGCCTTGGTTTCATCTGTCGTGCGAAGCGCGTTGCGCGTCTTTCGTGCGCACGGCTCTCGCACTGGAGTTTTAAGGCGAAAGCCTTTAATAGGGAGTTTTAGAATAGGGAACCCAAGGCTTGGGACCCCCAAGAAAATTTGGAGGACGCTTAAGCTTCGCCTTTAAGAATGGAACGCAATAGCATTATCGAGCAACTTCATTTTTATTTATTAATCCTTCCGTGACGTAGAAGCGCTGCCAGCCACCTTGTGCCGAAACGCGCAGGCCTCAAGTTGTAGTCGTATTTCGTTGTTGCCGATCCGAGCCGGCGCGATGAAGATCTCAGAGGCCATGCCGTGTCTATCTTATTCCGTGCGCCACACGCATGATGGCGCTACGTGCACGCCAAGCGAAGAGGAAGTACAGCGGAAAAGTAATTTACCACTCGCTTAACTACGTGTTCTGTAATTCTGTAATTTACATGCTCATAATTATTATTATACGCCACAATACACAACGGACATTTCTGAGACAACACCGCAACCAATAGACGCGCCTTCGTCCATTCCAAACCATCTAGCCGGCGTGGTGGAGTGGTTAGCGTGCTCATCTCGCAATCCGTAGGCCCACGTTCTATTCCTCAGATCGGCGATTTTCCCTACTGGTTTTTATCTATTAATGCTTCTGGGATTTTTCGCTCACGGCCAACGCCGGACGACGCGGGACGGCGGCCGCCGACGACGACACGGACCTTTCTGCGACACGGGGCCCTTAACGCTGTCGCGTTAAAATAGCGTGCCGTGGCGCAGCGTTCGAGCCGACCGGCGAGTTTTAGAATAGGGGTTTTTCCGACGCAGCGGAGCGGGGCTTTCGTTCGTCGATTGCAGCGTCCTGACGGTAAACCGTGAAAAGCATTTAAATCTATAAAGGTCAACAACGCTATTTTATTAAACAGAAACTGCTGTTATTGTACAAAACTATCTTAAAAATACCAGTTATATTGTTTTCTTCAAACAAGACGAAATCGGCCAATCTTAACCAATCCAGGCTGAGCCGGGAAACCTCATTTGAACCTTCCGCGCTTTCCGACGCCTGGTCCCCATGGCAACCAAACGATGCGAACTCGCTAAGCATAGCAGCTCGGTAAATCCTTAAATTTGGTGGTGCGGGCATCATGAGACATAGCACAACCTTCGTTGGCATTTCGTTTGCCGTGAACGCGTGACACCATGGAGCGGTAACGACGAATGTGTGGCGAGGCGAGCGGCCGCCGCTTGGCCGGACGCCGCCATGTTCTCCGACCCTATCCGGTGATACGGTCCACGCTATGTATTTTATTTTTATTTATTTATCTTTATTTATCACATACTGCGGACTAAACATGGCCCAAGCAGGAGAGGCACGGTACAAAACAAAGTACAAAAAACTGACCATGGACAGCATTGGTATTGACAGAACACGCACAAAAAAAAAAAAAAAAAAGAACAACGAATACTTATACAAAACTAAATGGGGTGAAATCACGCATCAAGACTACTCTAGTTGAAAGAAACACTGCACAAATTCAATAACACACCGCATTACAGACAGTGTCAATTAATGATGCAGTCACTCGTCGGAAACAAGCAGTGGGGAATCATGCGGCAGTGCATTCCAATCCGAGATCGTGTGAGGAAAAAAGGAGAATTTATAGACATCTGTGCGAGCAAAAATAGGTTTTATGTAGTGCTTGTGCTTATGACGAGATTTCCTTGGGGAGTGTTTAGTTATGTATTCTTGTGGATCAATACCTAGTTTCGAAAAATATAAGCGATTAAGGAATTTAATTCGCAAATTTTTTCTGCGTTCATTCAAGCACTCCAGGTTTGCGTCATTTAACCTAGCAGATGGAGAGTCTCGGCGTTTATAGCGGTTGAATAAAACGAACGGCCAACCTTTGAAGTTTTTCTAGTTTTTCTATTTCTACCTTTGTGTGAGGGTCCCACACAATGCTCGCGTACTCCAAAGAGGGTCTCACCATGGCTTTGTACGCCTTGTTTCTCAGTGCAGCTGTTGATCTGCCTTATTTATGTTTTAATAAACCTAGTCTTTTACGAGCTGAAGAGCACACGTTATTAATGTGCGCTGTCCATTTAAGCCTGGATGTAATTGTAACCCCTAAATACTTATATTCCTCAACTTGTTTAATTATCTTGCCATCCATGCTGTAAAGAAAGTTCAGCCTGTTTGTTTTATTGGTAAGGCACATGTGAACAGTTTGGTCAAAATTAATTATCATGTCCCATTTGTCACACCATTCTGCTAGCAATTTTAGATTATCGTTTAGCTCAAGTTGATCAGAAAGAGTATTTATGGTTTTAAATATGACACACTCATCAGCGAACAGCTTAATTGATACCGTTGGATTCAGTGAATCGGCGAGGTCACTTATGTAAATTGTGAAGAGGAAGAAGTGCACGAGGAACATTCCAGGCAGTGGCATCGTGATCGCTGCGCGTGCTGGACCTGACTGTGTTCGCTATCACTGTGCTCGCCGCTGATCTGCCCAGTCCTGCTGATCGAGTCCTGCTGATCTGCTCAATAAACCCCCATCTTACAAGATATTAAATAAGACCGGTCCTAGTACAGATCCCTGTGGAACACCCGAGTAAACGTCTAAATGTTCAGAGCACGCTCCGTCTACCTCTACATACTGCTTTCGGTTGGTCAAGTAAGGTATTACCCAGTTGATTATTTCAGGAGGTATGCACAATGCTTTCATCTTTATGATTAATTTATTATGTGACACCCTGTCAAAAGCCTTTGAAAAGTCCGGAAATATTATATCTACCTGACCGTTTCTATCTATAAATTTAGCAAATTCATTAATGGTTACAATTAACTGCGTGTTAGTAGAGAAGCCCCTTCGGAAGCCGTGTTGTGCTTTATTTATAATACTGTGCTTATCCAAGAAAGTATTTAGATGTTTCACCAGAATAAGCTCTAGCACCTTGCAAGAAATACACGTAAGTGAAGTAGGTCGATAATTACTGATTTCTAGAAGGCTACCTTTCTTAAAAACTGGAGTTAAACGAGCCAGAAGCCAATCGGTCGGTACTTTACCTGATTCTAAGGATTTATTGAAAATTATGACGAGAAATCTGCCCATAAGCTCCGCGTATCCTGTAAGAAATATGGCGGGAATTTTGTCCGGACCTGTTGATTTTTTCGCGTCTAGTCTTAGTAGCAGTTCAATTACACCCTCTAAGGATATGATCAAAGTGCGTGATTCACTAGGTGTGGGAACACCTTCGCAACACTTGTCTGACTTTGAAAATACATTTTGAAAATGATAGTTGAATATGTGTGCTATCTGCCTGCTGTCTGTAACCACATTACCACCTACTGCTACATGCTCAATCCGCCGATGAGCCTTGTTCCCAAGGAACTGCCAGAATTTTCGGGGCTTTCTGGAGCAAACCTGCCAAGAGTTTCAGTGAAATAGCGTTCTCGAGATTCTCGCATTTTATATTCTAGGGTTGTTTTTAGCTCTGAAACTACATCATCATTAATTCGCTTCAATTTTCTACGGCGTTTTAGCCTGCGTTTTATCTGGAGCAGCTCTCTTGTTACCCAAGGGCTCCTTCGACCAACCTTTCTCAGTCTATCAGGAACAAATTTGTTTATACAATAGATACAACAGGATTTAAACTTAGTCCATAATGCTTCAATGTCATCGTCATGAAACGAAAAAAAGGGAATTCTCTAAATAATGCGTGATTTGAAAATCAGCAGCTGAGTAATTCTTGACAAAAACAGGTTTCGACTTGCAAGATCCCGAACCCCGTGGAAAAACGCAGGTAAAGTAAATGAGGCTATGGTCAGAAATACCATCGTGAACCTGTGTTGTACGATCCTGAATGCTGTTAGAACAAAATAGAAGATCTAAAACTGAGGAAGCAGCATCTGTTACTCGTGTTGGGACAAGAACTGTTTGGGCGAGGTTATATGCAAGTAGCATGTCAAGCAACACTTCAGAACTGTGGGCGTCAACTGATCCACACTTCATTTCCACCCAATTAATAGCCGGAAGGTTAAATAAAGTCTCCAGCCACTATAATATTTTGGTATTTTTCTAAATGGTCGTAGAGCTTTAGTAAGAATTCCGGTGGGGATCCCGGTGGCCTGTAAACACCCGCAATAATGACTGCCGCTAAATTCAACTTTGCAAAATACGCTTTTGTGAGCATTGTCAACTTCTGCTAACGCAAAGGATGAAAGCCCACGTTTCACAAGGACTGCAGTACCGCCACCTTTTGTTTCACGATCTTTTCGATAGCAGATATATGAAGGTGGAAATACGCAATCATCCGGGATATCATCGTGAAGCCAAGTTTCTGTGATGATGGCTACGTGGGGATCATATGACAGCAAAATACATTGAAGCTTTTCTGACTTATTGCGTATACTTTGCGCATTCAAACAAACAATTCGAAGAAGCTTCTGCGCAGGCTTCTCTTTAGCCCGAGAACGTCAATCATCTGATTTGGTACTTTTACGAAACAAAACTTTGCTGTTCTTATCACTGTCCCATACATATACATCATCGTTTAGAAACAACTTGTCGTGAACAAGTTTCATTTTGTCGCCGAGAGAGGGTGACCGTCGTCCGCTGACCCAAAAACCCAAGGCACGCTTGAGTTGTGCGCATGAGCACTCGCGTCCCGCTATTAACCCTATCCCCCTAACCGATAGGGTCCCCCTATTCTAAAACTCCCTAATTGCTCATACTGTCGTAGACAAAGTGTGTCCCGCTTTTGCGGCGGCTGTCGCGTGGCGTTCTTTGGCGCGCATTCTAGTGTGGGATTGCAGATGGCAGGAACGCTAGACAAGATACTGCTGGAGGAAAGGCGCAGTATCTGTCAAACTTTCTCGGACAAGTGTGCGTTTGGATGGTACGCCATGGCTCCTGTCGCGTGGCGTTCCTTGGCGCGTGTTCAAGAGTAGGATTGCAGATGACAGGAACGCTAGACAAGATAAGACTTCTCAGGCTTTCGCCTTTCACTACTTTAGTCGCTAATATCCCTCGTAATTTTTTTACTGTCCCCGTCAGTGCCCCTCCACACCGTACTACCAACCAGTGACGTTTCAAAAGCAAAACTCCATAATAGTAACGGACCACTTTCGTAGAGCGAATCCCTCTGCCCTCTACAAACATGGTCCTGCTTGGACTATGTGTGGTCCGCAGTAGGTGATAAATAAATAAAAATAATAAAATTCTAATACGCCACACTTAAACGCTGCGACCCACGCGGGATCGAATCCCGGCCTTGACGGCCGCTTTTCAATGGAGGCGAAAAGCAAGGCGCTCGTGTGCTGTGCGATGTCAGTGCACGTTAAAGAACCCCAGGTGGTCGAAATTTCCCGAGTCCTCCACTACAGCGTCTCTCATAGCCTGAGTTGCTTTGGGACGTCAAACCCCACAAACGAAACGAAACGTAAACATCAGCCATTTTGTCACTTGCACACCCTTTCTTGACGCCCTATCATATGGTATATGGAAAAAAAAAATATATATATATATATATATATATATTTTTTATGGAGCTGGTTACGGAGAGGTAACGGCGACGCCGCGAAACGCAGGAACGGGCGCCAAAAAGCTGCGCTCTAAAAATCTTCTTACCATTCAGAGATTCGGAACACTGGAAATGCATTCCAAGCCGCATGAAGCGGATCAAAGGCAGACCCCTTGGACTGTACACTTTTGACAAAGACTGTAGTTAGTGCCAAAGTACCTTTTCTGAGGTGGATATGTGCCGCGTTGACCACTTCCTGAGAAAGTTTTGCTCCCCAAGAACAAACAGTTGGAAATCACTGTAACCCCATTTAGCACTGAGAGACGCACTAGCATAGGGAACATTAAACGACGGTGTCGCCAAAGGATCAAGCCCACGGACTTCATTAAAAGTTCTAACGCTCTGCGCGACACCGGAGTGGAAAAGCTCGCGACGCTATAGGCAGCAGAATGCCCGAGCTTCGGCCCAGTCTTCAATGACATGGGTGCGAGACTCGACCTGACCACAGTTGATACAGCCCGTATTAGGAACTATGGCCCAGGCCTGTCTTTCGTGAAGAGGACGCCACACTCAGTGCGCCACCAGTGCGCCACACTCTCCCAGCATGCGGGAGATTGGAGCAACGAGCGTCTGCCCACTTCGGGTTCGGTGCGTACCTCTGGCGCATGTCTAAAGGAGATGCAAAATAACAGCTACGCCTCGCAAAGCCTAGACAAGGTCATTTCTCTCCGTCTGCAAATATTTCCTCTAACTGTACGAACATGAGCGCCGAAGCGGCATAAAAGGAAAGGGGGGTCCGTACCGTTGGTGCGTTGTTCCCCAAACCGCGTAGTACAAAGTTCCGTCTGCTCGTTTCAAGCCAGTATAAAGTAAAGGCCGCCCAACGCAAATCTATATGGTCCACTAACTTGGATACACGTTTAGCGCGCAACAGTCGGCAGAATGCGACGAGGCACGGCATGCTCCAGCCCCTGTTTTCGCGGGCGAGGCGAAGGTGGGTGAGCGCGACGAGCTCTGTTCAGTGTTTTGCCCTCCCAAAACCAGCTGTGAACCGAAGTGGAATGCTACACGCGCTACATATTAAAATATCGAACAGATAACACTGTTTACAAATACGCCTCCTCTAGCGGCAAGGGCGCGGCAGATACCGTATCACAATCCGTTGCCACGTGAACGGAGAGACGCCGCCTGCCGAAAAAGTCACGCCGAGGATGGTGACATGTTCAACGAGGGCGAGAACACCGGGCAGTGCGTCAACAGGACGATCCAATGAGAGCGCTTGGCTTTTGCGTGCTATCTTGCCGCCAGAAAGGAGGGCGTATACTATGAATACTCGCACGAAAATGCCACAAGAGCCTCTCTGTCACGAAGGGTGACATCGTCAGATACGCTATACGATTCTGACATTTGGGGTGTTCGGCAGTGGCAGGCCACGCATTTCCTTTGACACATGTACAGGGTGGAACAATGGATCTATCGCAAGGACGAATAGGTGACAGAGGACAGTCCTGCCTAACATCACGTGTGACAGGAAAGCTCGGCGTGGTTAAGCAAGACTCCCGCCGTTGTTCTGGCGCACAGCTGGCTTAGAAACGTAGTGAAGGAAATTATAGCCTGTAAGGACCTCGAACAGATACTGGGCATGTTCTAGACGGCCCTCTCCTGATCGACGCTGACTACTATCCCACTTCCCTCACGATTGTTGGTGTAGGCTATCAGATCTCGGATGAGGTTCAGCGGAGCAAAGATGCTTCGGCCCGAAACAGAGCAAAATTGGTGGATGCTAATTAGTTTCAGTAAGAAACGGTTGACGCGGACGACAAGGAGGGCTGTGAGGATCTTGTAATCGACAATGAGAGTTATTTTTGAAGCGAAAGGTTCAAAACGGCAGGTATTTATTTTCTTCTCTTCTGCCTTCTCGTCCCGTTGTGAGTGGTGTTGGTGACCACCGCTGTGTTCGTGGCTCAGCGACACATTGCGGCACGGAGATGATAACTTTCTTAGGCTGCACACTTTTATTTACAGCGTATATTACAACGTCGTCGGGTGCGACATCACAACAAGCTAAACAGCAAATGGGTGGACGATCGGAGGTCAGAGGCTAGCAGAATCAGGCCGTGGCCTTCTGCTACACTTTAGGTTGGAGTCCCTGGAGACCTCCGTCAGCCTACCTCCTTCCTCGGACAACTCGTCTGAACTCGACTCTCCAGACACTCTCTTCTCATTACCAAAATTAGTCCGTTGACCAATCAACGACAGGCAACTATGTGGCCAATAGCATGCAATGCTTTAAAATGGGCTGGCCAATCACTGTGCCACATATGTCTCTCTCCTACGCATATTAAGTAAAACAAACACAAATACCGCACTAAGCAGAGAGTGGTTGAGCGCGCAACCACACATCTCCCATTTACGCTTTCTCCAGAAATCTTCCCTCAGCTCACGCAAGAGGTGCCGAGCAGATAAACAACGGGGACGGTTGCACTTTCAATTCCACGCACACATAAATGCAAACCTCAGGCCCAAACATTCCGATCGCTGCCCTTGGTCGGTTGCGCGTGGGCGGCTGTTTCAAAGGGACGGATGGCCAAGCGCCTTTCCGAGAAGACATCTCAACGGCTTCCTCTGGCACGCATTTTTCCCCGTGTTTCGCCGCGTTTCGGGGATTTGTGGCCGCCTCGCCCTCTCCACTCAAAGCGAGAAACAGACTAGTTAGCGCCGATCCCACAACTGCGCTAACACTGTGCTCTCTAACTGCTCTGTTTTGCCTACTTCGCGGCACGGTCGAAGCGCGACTTTTCCGAGAATCGGAACGGACTGAACCGGCCAGCGTCGCCCGTTTCCCGAACACTTCCGAAGAGCGGCCGCCTGCGCGACCGTCATAAACGAACCGCGTCAAGTTGCCCCTTGACCTTGGCCGCTCCTCTTGACCTCCGAGCGTCCACCCATTTACAGTTGAGCTTTTTTATGTCAATATGTCGCATCCGACGACATTGTTGTAAATATGCTGTAAATAAATGTGTACAGTTTCCTAAGGGAACTTCTCACCTCCGCGCCGCAATGTGTCGCTGAGCACATTGCGGTGGTCACCAACACTACTCTGTACTAAAGAAGGCAGAAGGGAACAAAAGAGAAAGAAGTACCTGCCGTAGTTGAGTATTTCGCATCAAAAATAACTGCCCCGAGGCGTCATTTCAATTGTAGGGCACAGCCACCAACGTGAACAAGGATCGGCACTTTCAGTATACACATGACCTCATAGGGTGACGAAGCTTTTGTACACAACAGCACATGAAAAATACAGAAGTTATGCTAAACTGGGTGTTTCTTTTTTCTTTATTTTTCCAGGGCAAATAGATGCCCGCCTGTTCATTACTTCTTTCATTTCTGTGGTTTATCGTCCCAAAGCGACTCGAGCTATGAGAGACGCCGTAACGGAGAACTCCGGAAATTTCGACCACGTGGGGTTCTTGAACGTGCACTGCCATCGCACAGCAAACGGGCGCCATGCTTTTCTCCTCCATCGAAAAGCGGCCAGGCCGGGATTCGATCCCGCATCCTTCGGCGCGTAGTCGAGCGCCCTAACCAGTGCGCCGCCTCGGCGGGGTGCCTGTTCATTACTGTTCAGCTTAATTTCATTTTATGCGTAATTAAATTAAACCAACGGTCCCTTAGTGACAACCGATCGTAATCCTAAAATGTCTCTCCATGGGAAAGGGTTTCTTCAATATATAGAATGGCAGTTTGCTGCACCTGGACCCTGCTCTATATATAAAAAAAAAGTTGAGCACGTTTGTTGATGAGTAAAGCTGCTTAATTTGGTTACCGAGACAGTATCGTGTTCCGGATCAGGTCGATCCGGAGCATGGCTCTCCGTGTACATGTGTCAGTCCTACCGCAGGATCGGGTGCACCTCGTTCGCCATGACACAGTATGCGGACGCGGAGAAAAAGAAAAGCTATCTCCCCCCGTCTCGCACCAGCACAGCTTTCGGGAGCACTCGTTATCGCGTCGGCGGTCGCGATCATTGCGCCCCACTGAGCGCGCTCCAGTTCTAGCCGCCGGGTAGCCTCCCTGCAAACGACGGTTGGGTCCACACGGCTTTCCGGAGAGGCAGGCAAAAAGCTCGACTTCAGAGCCAACGTTGCCGTTGGTCGCCGAACTGCTCAGCACACAGAATCGTATACCTATATACGGCATTAAAAAAAAAAAAAAAAAAAAAAAAAAAAAAAAAAAAAGTTACACCGGAAAAAAGGTCTGGCAACCTCACTGTAAAGCTAAGGTGTATTTAAATGCCGAGGAAAGGACGGTAAAGGAAGCATTCGGCGTATGCATGTCATTACACAAACTTAGTTGCGCGAGGGAGGGGGCAGCGAGCCCAGTTTCTGAAATGCAGTATCTGCAACGAATACGATAGTGCATCACGCACAGAAAGAAAAAAAGAAGAAGAAAAAAACAACAACAAACAAACAAGGCACGGGAGTCTGCCCTCCCGGCCGCTTCTGTTGGCGAACGCTTCAGGTGCAAAACGCCAATGAAAGGGGCCATCGCGAGGACGAGAAGCAGAGGGGAAGGGATGTGAGCCCTCCGCCGGCTCCGTGTATCAAAAGAACCCCTGGGGAGCGCGCACGCGAGAGGAGAATTCGGATCCCCCGGGTGGGCCGATCTCTATCGGGGTGTCCTCTGCCACCGCCTCGTGCGCGAGCCAGCGCTCGGGCGTGAGCCGTCGCGCCTTCGTCGTCATGGCACAAAATGCGCGACGCTGTCGCTGCTCCCGGGCCGCGCCGGCTTTTTATACAACGCCCGCTCGCGGGGTTGCCGGGCAAGCACCTTGAGCGGCGGAGTATCCGGAGCTTCGGGGCTTCCAGGTAGAGCGGTCTCGACGCGCGGAGAAATAAACCTGACTGCTTATGCGCAGTGCCCCATACTTTGCGTTGTCGCATTGTCTTTGTGTGTGTGTGTGTGTGTGTGTGTGTGTGTGTGTGTGTGTGTGTGTGTGTGTGTGTGTGTGTGTGTGTGTGTGTGTGTGTGTGTGTGTGTGTGTGTGTGTGTGTGTGTGTGTGTGTGTGTGTGTGTGTGTGTGTGTGTGTGTGTGTGTGTGTGTGTGTGTGTGTGTGTGTGTGTGTGTGTGTGTGTGTGTGTGTGTGTGTGTGTGTGTGTGTGTGTGTGTGTGTGTGTGTGTGTGTGTGTGTGTGTGTGTGTGTGTGTGTGTGTGTGTGTGTGTGTGTGTGTGTGTGTGTGTGTGTGTGTGTGTGTGTGTGTGTGTGTGTGTGTGTGTGTGTGTGTGTGTGTGTGTGTGTGTGTGTGTGTGTGTGTGTGTTGTTGCAGCGCACGCACTTTCTGTGTGGGGCTTGTCGCTTCCTTATTTGTTTATTTCGTTTTCTTCCTGGTATTTGGTCTTCCTGACTCTTCTAGTGACGGAGACAAATGAGCTTTTGATCTGGCTCGGCTGCCGGTGACCCCGAACCCCCTCCACGACTTGTGCGATCTGTGCATGCCTTTCCTTCCCTGCGATTTTAGCTCTGGGGCCGTTCCTTGGTTTCGGTATAATGGAGCTTCCAAATTCTCGCACGTACAGCCATAGCTGTGAGCTGGAGTGAGCGCTTCGACCACTATGCTCGTATACTGACGGAGTATATTGAGAGGCTCCACTCTTTTGGAAACGGGATGAACAGGGCCGTGCAGCGCAGACGACGCAATGGTACACGCACAACGGGGGCGCGAAAAAAAAGGGGAAAGGACGATAGCGCGATGGATTGGAAACTGAGAGACGTTAAACGTTTGATCTAAGTGTAACGGGCTTCCATAACGGCAGTGACTACGAAGCCAAAAGAGAGAGTGGAAAAGACTATGTGTAATTCGGTTGAATACGAGTCCGAAAGAAGCGCTTACGAGTGCCACGGATACCGTTACATTCTGTCCTATCATCCGCCACGCTGAATAGGTGATCTCAGCGATGCCAGCGGAGCAGCAACGCTCCAACCAATGACGAAATGTTATTTTCACAACCGTGCATTCGCTTCTTAAGTGAATGCAACAATATAATCAGGGGGAGCAACACAGAAGCATGCCGCCGAAGATGATTTCCCAACCTTGAGTGAGAGATGTTAGTGCACTACAGCTCTGGAGCTTCCCGTCGGTCATTAATTAAAGCATTGTGTGATGCCTGAAGCCTCCATGCTCGTGCTGCGCTTATGCAGTGCACTCGTGTCCGTGCCAGCGGTTTGTGTGACGTCATAAGACCACCGTCACGGCCGAGTATGTCAACTTGGGCACCACTTTTGAGATAGGAATCGAACTGCCCCGGGTTGAACACGCGCTACTCTGAGGTTATGCACGCACGTTCAAGCGGTTTTGCATCTATATGCCAGTTGCTCCTTCTACGCGCTAATCTTGTAGGTTACGACTGTATGTGCGACGACCCGAAACCTATTAGTATTTGGTCTAAGCACCTAAATCGCTCGTCATATTTTTCTTTTCAGGTATTCGATCATTTATTTCACGATGGATTCCCTTTAATGTCCTATCACGTTCGATTAAGGACTAGAAACAAACCTCTTTCACGAATGCACTGCAACTGACTGTTCCCTTCATTATTTCTTTCGCGTATTGCAAAGAGAGGGAAGAGGGTGGCCACGTCGTGTTCCAGAAAAGAAACAGATGCACGTATGCAATGCGGAGCTTATGCTTGGTTTGGCTCGCTACACCTGTAGGAAATACTTCAAAGGCGCGCCGAAGCTCTCCACTCAGACGTCACACCGCCTGAGTCACCGCTCTGGGATATGAACATCTATAAAGCAAGTCAATTAAACCAGTGCCACATCCACAAAAATGTGAGCCTTGTAATTGCAATTTCGCCGTATCAGGCGGCAGAGTGTTCTGTTCACTTCAGCACACTAGCAATGGGCGTGCAGGGTAGTAGTTTAGCCGTCGACGACTACTCTGCAACCTCCTTTACCATCAGTGCAAGTAAAAGCATGCTCCTGTCTTGTTACTCTTCTTCGTTGCACACAAGTTTCAAACGCAGTCGCAATGCACTGAGGGAAAGTGAGCACTGCACAGGGCGCTGAGTTCTTTACTTTTTTTTCTTCTTCTCAGCTCACACACGCCGACGACCTGGAGAGGGGCAACCGGTGTAATGGCCACAAATTGACCCCGATGGCGTCGTCCCTAAGTGGCGCGCCCCCCGGCTGCAACCCCTCTGCGTAAGTAAAAACGGGGTCATTGGCCACTTAGGACCATAAATTTCGCCTCAGACATTTTCTACTTTCGCCGACGACGAGAACGCATCATGCGACGCATAAGGGGAAGAAGTGGGTGCTGTCGCTGTACTGAAGCCCTTTACATGGGCCTATCTTTCTTCCTCTCTCTCTCTCTCTCTCTTTCGGCGCTGCCTGCATGAGGCCTTGCGCTCGGCCAAGGGCTTCAGTTCTTGCATTCGTATTTTCATCCCTTCCCTGTGTCTGCATGTTTTTTGTTTCGGATATGCGCCCAGAGACAGAAATTTGAGCGAGTTCGTCATGATTCATGTGTTAGCTGCAAGGAATGGTCCGGAGGACTGGGATGTAGAAGCACGCGACAAGGCCGCATTGCCTTTTAATTTTTTCTTTCTTTTTTTTCCCCTCTACCTGTTTAGAGAGAAGAGAGCTCACGCACATGTCCATTTCAAACACACCCTCTCTCCCAATCAGCACGTGCGGCATGTTTCGTTGCTCTCGTTATATGTCGTCAAGCGTTTCTGCTGTTGTTGTTAGTCAGCCTTGTTTTGCATTTGCCGCGGCGACCCTGCGTAACGTTCATCGCTCCTGACGTTAATGATGACGGAGTGGTTGCGTGCGCTTACACGTGGTTCGCAGATGCCGCCTCTGCTGTAGCTGCGGTGGAGGCGGCGGGGATTTTTCACGGCGCGCGCGTAAAAGCGATTCAATGGATGAGGGAGAGAGGGAGGTCGCAAGCCCAGAAGCCCGGCGTTGGATGCAGAGTGTGATGACCCTAATCTGAACCGGCAGTTTGCCGCGCGGTGACGCGAAACAACAGTGGGAGGGGCTGGCGCGCGAGAGAGGCATAGTAGGAGCCCCGGCCAAGGCCGGAATAATGTGACAGTTCTATTCTACTTCACTCCAGGCCAGCGGTGTGGCCGATGTCAACGATGGAATGGCACCAAGTAAAAAGAATACCTGCAACTGCTCCGCAACGTGCGGTGGTTGTGGGCTCGTATCCCGCCAGCGACACGTAGTTTTTTCCCCCTCCACTTTGCAATTACGATTACAATATTATTTTGCCAGTGACCACAACCACAAAGAAATAGTAAGAAAATGTTCCCCTATTTTGTCCTTTATTTGAATTACTATTGGCACTTTTCATACAGGTGTCCATAGCCGCGGCCTGCGGTGCGTCTCGCCATCGTATATACTGTTGTGCCGGTGGATTATCACACAGTAGCCCACCGTCAACAAGGTTGAGCCAAAAAGTTGCTTGCGTAGCACTCGTCACCCGTTTCGTGAGCGAGAGCTGTCAGCTCTCTGGGCGGTAGCGATGGGTCCGAGTAGGCGCTGGTGAGATGAAGAAAAATGTTTATACACTATTTACAGGCATTTACACAACAAGACCGGCTCTGGGGCCGAAAGCTAACATAGCCATACGCGACTGTTCTCGCGCAGCGACGGCCGGGGAGATTCCACCGCGTCCGCTCTCTCAGGGGGCGAACTGCTCCCCTCGGAGTCTCGATCGGAAGCACTTGAGTCTCCGTAAACCGAGAAACCGTTGACGCTCAAATGGGCCAATCCGATGGCAGCACTTTCGCAGGGCCAATGGGAGAGCTTGCTGCGCTCTTGCTTCAAATATACCGCGGGGCGAGAAGGGGTCCACCGCCAGGGCCACGGCGCCGAGCTGTCTCGATGCTCAGCTCATGTTCAAACACATCGCTTCTCTCCCCTTGGCACGGCACGGCTCGCCTTCAGTACACCAGTGTCTTGCAGAGCAGTATCCGGATTTTGTGAAGGAGGCGTTCGCCGGAGAAATTTGGCGTCCGGCTGAATTTTTGGGCGGCTTTGGCCGGGCACACAGGCAGGATACCTGCCGTGGTCTATATGCACCGGCGTTTGTTAGCAGCGGTGATGAATTAGAAAAGCTGCACGAGCTGAACATAGACAGAGGCAATTCTTTCCTTCAACTTGCTGAGCGCAAATATCAAACAATGTTCGTTTTGAGATATGAAGAATGTCTGCATGCAGCAGCAGCCTTGAGCGTTGTTTTCGGTTCCTTTTGTAGCCGTTCTGTCATTGTCCGTTATTTCGTATTGTCGTACTGCTAGTTGTTTGCAGCTACAGTGACCATTAGTGGCAGCTCTCCCCTCGCGGAATCCTTTGAGGAGCCTGGGGTATCAGAAACTGTCATTAGGAGAAGACGACACCGCACGAATTTCTGCAGCGCGCTTGTCATGCGTTCTTCGTCTGCATCCTCTGTGGCAGCTGTGTGTTAATTCTTCGGAGGTCACTTGACTATTTCACAGCTGTGGAAGTGGACACTCCTCGGCGCATTATTTGATGAAAAAATAAATGCCGTGCATTTCCGTCCGTTCTTGTCAGGAAACACTCCAAGCCCTTGCAAATCGTCCATCCACTAGCAAGAGAAACGTCGCACAGGTGAATACGGAGCTGCACCAAGTCGAGCAGGGCAGATTAAACAGCGCCAGCGGCAATATTCTGCGCGCTCGCAATTGTTGCCGAGCAATTTCTGCCCGCTCCAAGTGCGAACCCCGCACTCGTTCTGACACAGAAGGCGTACGAACCGGAACCACCGACGTCCGTTGCAACGCCTCCTTGGACCTGCACGCGCAGACCAACCTCGCATTTTCGCCCAGTGGGATTTTATCACTTGCCTTTTGTTCGTCCTTCGGGTGTTATTCCGGGCTTCGTATATATAAACGCCGCAAGGAGGCGGTTCCAAGAAGCGCCCAGAGGAGGAGACCAAACAACAAAAGGTGGAAGAAGCAAGAACAGAAGAATGACTAAGGTGCAAAAAGAGCGGTAAATTAAAGACTAGACATAAATAAGAAAGCCAAATGCGCTGAAGGGGAGGAGAAAAATTGGTATCCAGAGTGTATGCATTTGCTATACTTGCAGCACCAGGCGCGCGAAATTACGCCTCCGCAGCAAAGCGCGCTCTTGACGCGTGCACACACACAAGCGCGCTCTGGCGCTATCAGCGTGCACGCTCCAGTACGGAGCGAGGAACAACTTCTGGGTGTAATACTTTTCCATTACGTGCGTAAGGGTTTGTGCGTGTACCCGGTGTGTATACTTCCTGCGTTTAACGACGCGTGGCACGCGCGATGAGTACACATAGGCGCAACGGCCAAACGTACACACAGAGACGCGCACGTAATAGAGCACATACTATGCCCGTCTTGCACGGACGCGACGCTTAAATTCTGCCCGCGCGAACTGGGGGCGCTCAAATTTGATTTGCAATTAGGAGCACTCCGGCTAGATGACGACGAAGACGGCGGTGCGTCAAAAGGTATACACGCACCACCGGTACCTTGTCGTCATAGCACGGCACTTGCCGGGCACTGCGTCGGCAGGTGAGCGCATGGTTGGTTGTTGTTGGTGGTTGGTGAAATCTCGTTATGCACGGGGCGCCCCGGAGCAACGACACTTTAGGAGAAGCTGCCTGGAAGGCTTGCTGCTAAGATGTGCGAAGCACCGCAGAAGGTCTCGTAACTGGCGAAGGTGCTGGCCGGCGCCTGTTACTTGCTGCTCACGACGCGCAGTAATGTGTTCGCTGTTTAGGAAGACGGCAAGGGGCGGGAGCAGGGAAGCGTGGGATGACGCGCATCTTTGGGCAAGAGGAGGAGGTGCTGATAATTAATCATCCCGAAGTCGGCTCCAATCTGCGAGACAAGAGCTATATACAGATAACTGCTTGCTCTGGCGGCGTACAGAGCAGATGAGGGAGGTGCCTTGCTTGTCGTTCTTGAAAAAAAAAAAAATAATAAAATAAAGCTATCTGGTAGAGCAAAAGCTGCGAGTGTTGCAGCGATAGCCTCTGTAACACCGCCTTTTCAATCCGTGGTCTTTTCATAATTTTTGTTATATAATTGCTTCACAGGAAAGGAAAAGCGCAGTATCTGCCACACTTGTTCTGTGGACACATGAACCGCGCCGTAAGGGAAGGGAGGAAGGTGGGAGTGAATGCTGAAGGAGAGAAAGGGATGTAGTAGTGGAGGGATCCGGAGTAATTTGGACCACCTGGAAATCTTTAACGTGCGCTGACATCGCACAGCACATGGACGCCACTTCGTTTCGCCTCCATCGAAACGCAGCCGCTGGCGGTCGGGATCGAACCCGGGTACTCCGACACACGGTAGTCGGGCATCTTAACCACTGTGCTACCGCGGCGGGGCAACGCTGCCTTAAGTAAGGTTTTGGGGACAGGAAGGCGCAGTATACTTTTGGGTGGACTCACGGAATCTTGGACACGCACATTAAATTAGGTCAAGGTCACTTGAAAGTCCAATTAGTATACGCGAAGACCGGCTCTACCTAGCTTTCGCTTCAATTTTTTTAATAACGTAGTTTATTGCATTGGGGCATAAAGGAATATGTAAAAATAAAATAAAAATGGTATTAAGTAAATGAAAACAGATTGGCAGTTCTGATAAAGTCCAAGAGAGATGAGGCCCCTGCGTGCAAGCAATATGTAAGATGACGGCTTGTTAAGCGAAAGACCCGTGCTGTCAGGTGCCGAATGCTCGTCGACTTCAGTGCCGAGCAAACCTACAAGTGCTGAGTATCTTAACACTACGCTCTGGGGGGCTATTTGGTGCATGATTTAAACAAACAAACAAACAAAAACAGTGCGCAAAACAGACGACACTGAAGGAAGAAAGACGAACACAAAGGACTCATGCCTCGGGAAAATCTTGTTGGTTTGCCCGGCACTGAAGCCGACGAGAATTCGGCATCTGGCGGCAGTGGGCCTTTCGCCGAACAACTCATCCGTACATCGCTTGGACGCAATGGCCTTATCATCGCTCTCTCTCTTGAACTTTATTAGAACAGCCAACCTTTTTTCTTTCATTTAATACCCTTTAGACTACAAAAAAAGGGTAACAAACTGGGTTCCAAGGGAAGGAAAGCGTAACAGGGGGCGGCAGAAAGTTAGGTGGGCGGATGAGGTTAAGAAGTTCGCAGGGGTCAAGTAAATGCAAGCTAGCACAGAACTGGGTTAAGTGGAGAAATATGGGAGAGGCCTTCGCCCTGCAGTGGGTACAGTCAGGCTGATGATGATGAAACTTTTTTAACATACTCCATTATGCGCATGTGTTCGTCTTTCCTCTTTCCGTGTTGTCTGTTTTGCGCAGTGTTTTTGCTGAATATCTGCCTCACTATTCTGTGAATTACAGACAGGACACCCAGGACGTGGATATAAATATCGATATTGAGGGCATGCCGAGTCTTTCGCTTCAATTATACATTGGTTTATAATAAAGGAAAGGCTAAGCATCTGTCAAGGTCATTTGAAGGTCAGACGACTGCTTTACGTAGCATAGTGACGCTTCAAAAGACTTAGCGCAACGATAATGGCAGCCGCTGTGGTCCAAGGAATTGGCCCACAGGCTACGTGAGAGCCCGAACGAAGGTACATGAGCCGACTCTGAATATCGACAGGCCATAAAGGCTTTGGAGAAAACCTTCGATCTGCACAGATCTGGCCATTACGATAGCCCCCGAGGGGCTGGTATACAAGCTAGAAATTAAATGAAAAGCCACTTACGCTATTTTTTCTCCTGCGACAAAGAATTAGGAGAGTAGGAGATGTACTGCTTGTGTGCTTTGGAATTAGTGCCCGGGTCAGAACCAAGTTGGTGGTAATCTAACAACCCACCGACTTTCTTTCAAAGCGCCCAATATTACGCTATAGGAATAATGTACTTCTCTCTCTCTTCTGCCGAACAAAGTGCATCCACGCACTACGGCAAGGCGTCGTCAGCGCCGTTTGACCGTGAAAACGTTTTACATCGCACCTGTCACCGCAGAACGCCTCGAATGAAGCAAGGAGTACAAAAAAAAAAAAAAAAAAAAAACAGCACGCGGTGAAAGTTGCACTAATCGCATCCGCGAACTTTCACTGGCCCGCCCGCATGCAATCAGCACCACCGCTGGGCGGTGCACTGACCTCCACACGACGGAGGCAGCGCCAAAACCACCTCTGTCCCAAAAGAGCCGATAGCGAACTCGCACGCACTGCGGCTGCTACACAGAGGACCAGCAAAAATAACGATGAGTGCGGAGATGAAATCTGTTTCGGGTGCGTCCCAGAGAGAGCGCCTCCAGCGAAAGGGTTTGGCTGCGATAAGAGACGGCATCCGCATGCAAGGACAGGAAAAAGGGTGCACGAGGAAGAAAGTGGGTCCGCCTAGACAAAGGGGCGCGGTAATGTTCTCCTACCTGGCGCCGCCGAGACAAAACCAATTAAGCACGATGCGCGTCCGAGAAAAGCAAACACGAATATATATTTATATATATATATAAAAAGAAGAAAACAAAAAGCGGCGGGCCCGAGTCGACGACACAGCACACGCACAGGCAGGCGTAGAAGGCCGGCCCCGGGCCACGCCTCTCCGCTTGTCGATGTAACGATGGGCGATCGAGTCTGTTCCACGGACGGTTCTTCTTCGCTCATAAATGCTCGACTTGTTTCCACTGCACCGATCTCCCTTTCGGCGCCACAACATGAAAGGCTTCTTTCGGGGCCTTTTTGTACATACAAGCGCACAGTCGTTTGCGAGCAGCCGACGGCTCCTCATTTGGAGAGCTATTCGGAGCGCCGCAAAGGGCTTTGCGAGGTCGTTACAGGGGCTTACCCTGCGGACAGGTGTTCCATAAACGGAACAGAGAGACCCAGCACGACTTCTGCGGCTGGGACCGGTTGCGGAGCTTCGGTCAGACCCTCGTCGTCCTTGAGTTACCCGCATCTGGTTGCCAGAGTGGACAGCGACCGAGCGCATTTTAGCGCTTTCAAAAGGAGTTTCAGATTGCACATTCATTGTCCACGACACTGGAAAAAGAAGTACGCGGGGTGACTGAATTTGGCTGGTGATTACTCGGAAGGAGTAAAGGTTTCTAGTGGACTTTCAGTACCGGGAGAAGAACGACAAGCGCTGTCCCAAATAAATGCACCAGGATCTATGGCGATTCTTAACGGGAAACATCGCTTAGGGACTGAGGGCCCCCCAACATGGCATATCAGAAAATAAACCTTTTTCACATCACCTCCCCGCTAAAGCACGAATGCATGTTTTATTTTATTTTCCGCGTGCATCAAGTCTCACATTAATATCAACACGTGGGTATATTGTTGTCTTACGAACTTTTTTTTTTTTTTGTGCAGTTAAATTTGAGGCGCATTCCCTCGCGAAGAACGCAGTTCGTCGATGGGTCGGCGGACTATCAACCAATGACGACGTTAATGGTCTTGAAGAATTGGGGAGATGAGGCTCGATTCACTCGCACAAGCGGGCCCAGCCGGAGATTTGGCCCAGTTGCGGCGAAGGATATATTTTTATTGCTAATGGTTTCCTCTGTGAATGATTCATCGGCAAACGGCCGCTACTCCCGGCCTCCTTTGATGTAAGCGCCGGTTTAATGGCGTTTCGGGGAATACTATATATTAGGCGCGATGGAATCGGGTCACGTTGTATGTTCGAGAACCATCTACAGTACGGGAATAATGTCTCCGAGAACGCAGCGATTCTCTGAATTTATGGAATCGTGCGGGTAGGTTTTGTTTAGCCGCTTTCATGTGTGCAGTACAGATTCTTCACATGGAAAATAGAAGACACACAAATGCACCGTCCTAATGCACTAAGTCGCCCGAAAGGTGCATTTAACAGGGAACTGGCATGTACTTGTTTCGGGGACGAAGCACGCATGGATAAGCGGTAAAAACTCAACCAGTTTTTTTATTCACTGGGTGTGCCTTTGTTTCATGTCTGCTGCACTGGTTTTGTGGATTGAGCCTTTTTGGCGATGCCTCTTTCCAGGTGTCAGTAAGCAGCATCTATACATTTCTCGGTTGGTCCTCGTCACCCTTTCAAGCACATTTAGATACTTCTTACGCTCCCTGGCTCCATTTCAAGGCTACTTAGTAACTAAACCGCTACGTCAAAGTTTTTGGAAACGAAGAAAAAAAAAAGATGTAAATCATTTAGGCGACACTACTCAAGCCATTTCCTTTAGCCTTATTTTGCTGCTTGTTTCTCGCTTGCCTCGCACTATTTCCATCAGCCAAATTTAGTCTTTCCGTTGACTGAAGTTCGCGGTCAAGCAGTCAGTTCATGAGCCCTGCAGTTATTCCCTTTTTGTCCCTGTTCTGGACAAGGGTGGACACTTCGATACTCTCTTTGAAAGTGCTGAAATGCATTCGAACCCCTCGGATCGCGATCGCTACCCAGTTAAATTGGCAAATAGTTTCAAATAGATCTTGCCGCCGGACAATTTCTCTCGATAAGCGGTAAATAAATTTAAGCATCCATTCGTTATATCGCAGCGCAACTCAGCTCAAGGGCGAGATGGACGTGCACGTCGTATACGTAACTTCATATTTTGCCTGCAGGAGGCGGAGGTAGACAGCAAAGCTTACAATATAGCGGTTTTCGGCTCTAAAAGCCATTCAAAAGCCCTGTCCTGCAATGCGCCGACAGGGTCTTCAAGCATCGGAGATCTGAGCACACCCGACGATCACTCGTAGGGCCCGAGATGTGACGTAATTCGGACATGTTTGCCCTTAGAGGGCAGTCCCTCTCAATTTTCGCCCACGTCGTCACAGGTCCGTCTCAAGCGGGTCTAATAATAGTGCGGTGGCCGGAAAAGGGGTGAACTGCAGCCTCATTCGCTGTCCGAAACAAGAGGGGCGTATACCGCAAGTAACAACTGGAGTGGCGCCGTGATCGATCACTTTTGTACGGAGGCGCTGCGAATACAAAAAGAGGAGTACTTGTTTTTCCGGGAACAACGTTCTTGAAGCGTGAGCTAAAGGCCTCATGAGCGCCGCTGGTCTGCACATAGCGGAATGCTCGTCAACTCCCTCGATCGAGTGGGGTGGCAACAGGGGGGAGACTCATTCTGACAGCGGTCTCGCAATTCTCTCAAGAGCCGTACAAGTCCGGGACCGGCCGCTCGCAAGTTCAGATCGTGATGCATGCAATGGCCTTGGTCGATGCCGGACGCGTCGTTTTGGCGAGTGGTGGGCGCTCTCCAAGTCTTTAAACACGCGAGCCGAAGGAGAGAGAGAGACGCCGTCTGATGCGTCTCGTTGCTCGTGACGTCCCATCTCCCCTTCCCCCGGATGCCAAGAGTGCCGCCGCGACATTAGGCTGACATAACCCGCGTCCGGTATCCTCCCCTCCAAAGAATATCTCACAGATCCAAGAAGAACAAGAAGATCATAACGGAGCTGGTGACTCAATAACGAGTTCCGAATCTAGCAGTAAACGCTGTCAATGCGCACCGAGGCGTGCAACGGCGGTCTTTTCTTTACACCCTCTTTGAAACACATTCCTGCCACCTCAGCGCTATTCGGATGTCCGAGTGGAAGAGCTCAAACAAAAATTACATCATGCAGGTGTCCTCTTAGCACACTTCCTAATAAAATTACGAGGGACTTTAGCGAATAAAGTAGTGAAAGGCGAAAGCCTGAGTGCCGCATTCTGCTACGCAACTGGCACTAATTACTAACTAAATGATCAAATAGGCATTAATTATGGAGTTATTACGTGGGTAATTAATGGTTAGTTTGGTGAATAACGACTTGGTTAATTAGTTATCAATTAGTTTTTGATTGATTGGTCATTAATTTGTAATTGATCATTGATTGACCTATGGCCATATAAGACACGCCTTCGCGCATATTGTGGTGGTGCTCTGTGATTGGTCGCTACCTCTATGACGTCATCCCCCAGTCAGAGCCACCGCAAAAGCGGGACACATTTTGTCCACAACATGAGCCATTAAAATAAAGTCAGCATAAGGAGTTATGGGGGACACTTAAGCTCCGCCTTTAAGGGTATCACGCGATAGAGTAGGCCCACATATAAAGTCTTGCCGCACAAATGTACTACCTGCGTGGACTCAACATGCAAGTCCATGGCAGGCTGATATCACCATTCCGCCTGACCTTCGCGTTAACGCCCCACATCTGCTCTACCAGATAGCAGGTGATGCGAGCACCACCTCAAAACGTGGCCAGCAATGGAAAGAGGTCTACACTTCGGTCCAGACCGATCAGGCACTTGATTTTATTAATTCAGTTCTCCGATGCTTACCCAGAAGGAGTCAAACCTCTGTGATAGACGTCATCTCTGTTTAAAAACAACAGCCAATCATTTAAGCTATAGTGTAAGTACAGCCTTTGTCAAAAGTGTAGGTAGCTGGCGCTGATTTAGCATTAATTGGGGTCTTCATTGGAGAGGGTAGGACAAAATACTTATCATTAAGGGATTCAGAACACTGGAAATGCATTAAAAACCTCACGGAGTGGCTCAGAAGCAGACATCCTGGGCTTTTGACAAAGACTACGTGACCGCGCTGAAACCCCAAATTGCGTGCAAACTCGAGATCACGGAGCTAAATTGCTATCCTAAAAAAGAATACTAAAAAACTGCTTCCCCCCTATGAGAAATCGCGCGTGTTTAAGTTTTCACTCCGCAAAACGAGCACCTCCTCTTCCGCGACACTTTCAAGCCGAAGGTACTCCGCATTGCGATCCGCCCTAATTTCAAGTGGGATTGATGCAGTCGAAAGCGGGACGGCGTTAAGTAGGAATAAGCATTGACCATACATGGGGACGCGAAGCAATGGACATTAGCTCCGAGATAGGCTGTGCTAATGGACGTTCGGCGATGCGTGACGGCGATCGCAACACTCCGCGGGCGCTGAAACTAAAATGGCCTATTTGCATCCCACTTCCGGCCTCGCGAACTGACTGCCTCAAATAGCCTATTTCGTGTTCCCGAAAGGTTTTGTGAGAAATGAAAGCACTGTGGGAAAACTAAAAGAATCGACGTTTTGGTTCGCGTAAAACGAGGTATGGGAATGTCGTATTGAAAACGAGGCGACAGAGCAAGTTTCTTCACGGCTTGCGAACATGCTGGAGGTTCGCACTACGCGTTTCGTTGCCATGAACGATACACGTGAGAAACTGCGTCTGAATATGCTTGGACTTGCGAATAGTCTTGCAAGCGACCTGTATGGCCGGTGCACAAGTGGTGATACAGCGCTGCTTTCCATAAACCGTTGCTCTTTCTCGTTCACGCAGGATGTAAAACACGCGAGCAGAGTTCGCCGACCGCGTGCAATGCAACGTTCGAGGCTAAACAGGCGAATAACAAAATGCAGAACAAATACTGCCGATAGCGCAGTCACCCGCGCATGTTAGGTACTGTACACGCTCTCGCAATAGCCGCTCAGTACAGCTTAGCGATCACGGTCACCGCAATAAAATTTCAGTTGATAGTTTGCGCTCTTGTGTTTCGTGTCGTTCTTTACGTCTTAAGCGCAACGATGTTTGAACTTGAACGGTCAATCGACACAGGTGTTCCGCGACAGCTTTTCTTGGCAGTCAGAGCAAAGCTACGGGGACCCAGCATCTGTATCTTCCGCCACGTATATCGGTCGGCCCGGTTTCCACGGAGTCTAGTTTTCAACGCAGTTTAGGTTTTGTTTCCGCGGCCAGATAAAAGCGGTTTCGATCGACAGCTTACATGTCATTTTTTTTTTTTTGTAACTAAGGCTCGTACGCGCTTTGTAGCCGTTGTTACTGACGAAGAGATGAAGAGTTAAATAATAAAAAAAAAGCATTGAGCCTGAAGTGGTTCTGACGAGCTCTTCGATTTGCGGCGAAAAGCATACATAGATGCACACCACATACAGCTCCCATCCAGACGCCTAAGCAAAGAGATGTATCAGGTATCGAATTAACCCTGTCGCCCAAAATCGAATGTGGTCGCACCGTATGTGGGGCGATGAACCTGGACAGTTTTCATCGCGACCGCATGGCACGACGAAGCCGGCAGCGCAAGACACTGGGCGTGCACGTATGACCGCATCCGCCTGCCTCTCCAGATTCACTCGAACTGCTCCCGACACTGCACGGCGTTATTTCAATATATGTCTTACAATTCTGAAGTTACACAATAATATTTTCCTAGTCCACCCAATAAGATCTCCCAAAATGCGTGATAAAAAGCGTGGCTCCTTCTGCTGCTTTGGCATTTCCCAGACTATCCGGCGGTACTGTGGTCTCCGCACAATGTCGTCTCTTTCCAGAAGTCAGGAGTTTCGCTTGCGCTTCCTGATCTCAAACCAGGCAGCGTTTAGGATCCTATATGCAACTGAGTCAGCATATCAATCAAGGCAGAGAACTGAGCAACTTCGTATGCATTCACACTGAGAAAACAAAAGCGCTACAAACACGAGCCATCCATGTCAGGACATCGCGTTCCGTACCTTCGCTGCAGTCGGCACTTCGTCATGCATAGAATAGTGACTCTTCGCCCCATAGCAGAGACAGGGTGTCGTACCTTTAGAGCCGCGTCTTCCCGTCTTTCCTTTATTTATGTTTTAAACACAAGATGAGATGACGACTTCACCCTACTGCGCTTTGGAGATTTCAGAGCACACGCGAGACAGCATGCTCACTCACTCCGGTGAGCACACGGATGAGATGGAAAGCTCAGGCTGACTACTCGCCTTGCGCCAGCACACACTTTGCGCACCAGAGCCTTCGCCTGCTTTGACAACAATCGCTTCTTCAACCACATTTTGATCATTCTTTAACGACAGAAAAGGTTTTGCTTCGACAGTACACGATGAGTAGTGAAGAGCAGACGCCATTTAATTTCAGAGTGGTGGGTGTCTCGTATACCCGAGACGGAGGTAAACCTACAAAACCCGGGCAAGAGAGAAGAAAAAGAGAGAGAGAGACAGAGAGAGAGAGAGAACCTCGCAATCACGTTCCAACGCTGTAATAACTGCACTTTTGTCAGAAATGTGGTCAAAATAACAAGCTTTATGACTTTCATTTGTTTTAAGGCGCACCTACTAATGTTAAACCGGGGGCCCCGCCGTGGTGGTGGAGTGGTAAGACGCCCGACCACTGTGCCGGAGTACCCGGGCTCGATTCCGACCGTGGCGGCTACGTTTCGATGGAGGCGAAAAGAAGAGGCGAGGCGTCCGTGTGTTGTTGTTGTGGCTGTAGGAAGAAGGAAAAGAAAATGCACGGGCCTGCTACT
This sequence comes from Amblyomma maculatum, assembly GCF_055883805.1. Classification (NCBI taxonomy): domain Eukaryota; kingdom Metazoa; phylum Arthropoda; class Arachnida; order Ixodida; family Ixodidae; genus Amblyomma; species Amblyomma maculatum. The sequence continues at coordinate 3,842,676 of NC_139353.1, forward strand.
GGCTCTGTAGCTGAGCCACCTCCGCTGCCTCGTGCAGACAGAAGAGAAAATAAGAAAGAAAAGGAAGAGGGAAAGAAAGACGCGCGCCGCAACAACAGCCGTCGTCCACCACCAGCGGTGGCGTGTGCAATGACGGCCTACAACAGATAAAAATTCGGTGCCAGGCCAGCCCTCGCCGCAAGCGGCGGTGACCAACCTGTACCAGCCCCATCAGGGGGAGCGTCCGTGAGCTGTGCGATCCCCAGATGGTCGAAATTACTGCGTAGTCCTCCACTACGGCTCCTCTTTCTCTCTTTTCATTTTCACTCCCACCTTCCTCCATTCCCTCACGGCGCGGTTCAGGTGTCCACAGATCAAGTGTGACAGATACTGCGCCTTTCACTTCCTGTGAACCGATTTTATATTATTACATTCAGCTGCGCAGGAAGATCGCCCCCGTAGCTTCCCCAGCGCTGCCAAGAGAAGCTGTCGCTGAGCATAGTGCATGTACACGCACATGCTAAACGAATCGCGCCGAGGCGCTACATGATTCACACGGCCCCTATGACCCGAGCCATGGCCAAAACTGTAATCACGAAGGCTGCTGTAGCCATTGCGAAATTCACGTGGCGCCGTGACGTTAGAGCAAATCGGGAAATCAGCCAGCGCTGCAATGCCAATGCTATCATGGTGGAGTTTCCAGCTACGAGCGAGGCCTCGCAGTGTGTTAAGTATGATGCTCTGTCACGTCGCTGCGTGTAGCGGCGCGTCAGTGAGTGATAGCAACACGGGATGAGGACAGGTTGGTAGCACACGAGTCGAGGCGCGACGCCACCGCGAGTAAAAAGCGCCGGCAGTCGACGACAGTCCGTTTCGCCGCCTTCTAAATCGAGCCGAAGTGGCTCGGCAGGTTCGCTGGCCGCCGGCGCAGGCTCTGGAACGACGCGCTCGCAGACTCGTGAGCGCATGGTAGGGCCGAAGAACACCTCGACAGAGACACCTTTCTCGTCCTCTTCCCTTTTGTTTGTCATCGCAGCTTTTTATATAGCAATCAGCGAGAAGCAGTTCGCTGCTAGATTGTTTCGATATAAGGTGCTCTTTCAAAACACAATACCCAGACGCACCTTGGCCAGGTCGCAAATTTATCCCTACTAAAATGGGTATGTAAACCCATAAAAAGAAACCGCGATAAGAGCAAATATCAATATATACAGAAATGTCACGCAGGGAAATGAATGACTGACAATTCGATTTCATTAACCCCCTTGTGGGACGGTTGCTCAGACTATCTATATGAATGACAAAAAAAAATAAAATTGCTCAAAAGCACTGAACGAGAATGCAGCCGTTCCACACAATAGCAGCCCTGTCGTGGTGGTACAGTGGTTAGGGTGCTCGACTGCTGTGTCCAAGGATGCGGGATTGAATCCCGGCCGCGGCGGCCGCTTTTCGATGAGGGTGGAAAGCTAGGCGCTATGCAATGTCAGTGCACGTTAAAGAGCCCCAAGCGTTCGAAATTTCCGGATGCCTCCACTGTGGCGTCTCTCATAGCCCGAGTCGCCTTGAGACAGCGAAACAAACCAGTCAGTTGTCAAGAGATGCAATTCATATACGCTGCCTTTCGGTTGTTATTATGCTGAAAACGGCTTTCCGTTTTTAAGCCGAAAGCCTTTCATGACTCGCCAGCAAGAATTGCCCCACTTCGCGAGATGCCAATTATCCTGATGACGTGATCAGAAAAATAAACCTCCATCCTCGGATCCCCAGTAGAGCGCTTTAACCAACTGCGCCATGCCCGGAATCGTGAAACGCATATCATAATTCTCCTTGTGTACCGTTCTCTCTTTCCACTTTCACTCCCACCTTTCTTCCTCCCCTTACGGCGCGGTTCAGGTGTCCACAGCTACAAACAAACGTGACACATACTGCACCTTTCCCTTCCTGTGGGGAGGGGAAGGGGTGGCTGTTCCTGGCCCTACGGGGCTGGGACTAGGGCTAGCCTGCCACCAGATTTTTATCCGTTGTAGGCCCCACATGGCACCCGCTTAGGTGGACGGCGTCTTTCTCTTCTTTTTCTTTCTTCCCCTCTTCTGTCCGCCGTATACGCTTGCAAAACCTGACTGCCCTAATTGAGCCATCTGGCCCCCGTATTCTTTTCAACGCAGGCGCCACCTTGACTGCTTTTGCTCGCTTAACATCACGGAAGGAGCATTACTTCGTATACGTTAACCGACTCGTACGTGCTGTGCCCGGGAACGCAGTAACAAAACACAAGAGAAGAAGATCGAGCTTAAAGCGAGTTTGCAAAAAGAAAACTAGGCCACCTAGTTTGCAAGTGGATAGAACCTGTACGACACACTGTTGTCCGCTGTATTGCGCTTCAGCATTCACGAGGAAATCGTTTACGCTGATCTATGGAGCTGTGCGCATGCGCGGGAGGCTATACATTACTGATGGTCGGCGCTCTTGCTTTGCTTGGCCGTACCGTACGGCCGAGGTATATCGGTCAGGAAGGTGGGCGTGCAGCGTTTGGACGGACGATGCCGCTAGTTCGTTCTCAATAGAGACGGTGCGGACGATAATGTAATACCGGTGCAAGGCGAGCACTCGCCAGGCTTAAAGGGTGCGCGAGCAGCTTCTCTCGAAAGAAGTGGGTCGGCGGGATCGAAACAATTGGCGAAGGGTACGGGAGCATATCACCGACGAAAATCACGCGCCCCGCTTTCCTGTTTTAGAAGCAACGCGCGTGCGCAATAGACAGCGTGAAGAGGGGAAGGGAGATTTATGGAGGAGCACCACATCATTCCACGCCGGGGACCTCTCGATCACGATTTGGTCCTAGAAGCCCAGTGTTGGATGCCTTCTTATCGTGGAACACAGGCTGGCTCGCATCGAAGCTCTGGTGCAAGGAGACGACGGTGATTAACTGGTGCTGTACTTTGCAACGTGCACACTACAGCGAGGAAGGACAGAGCAACAGTTGTGAAAGCATTTTGACACGCTACCGTTAGTAATAACAATTCATTGATTAGCGTACTAACCAATGCATCGGCTCTTGATGTTGGCTTCAGCCGCTTTCAATTGGATTGTCACGCTGTAAGCGGCAGTCAGTTACGCGAAGAAAAATGTGCACGAGTGAATTAGCGTACAAAAAAAAAAAAAAAAAAAAGCACGAGATTGCAGCTGCGCGATACTGCTTGCAGAACTATGCGGCTCACTTAAATGCACTTGGAAGTTCTGAAAATGATCTTAGGAAGGTCACAGGACTGTTGGTATACGGGCCATCGCGAGCGGTGAAGCGTGCAGCCTTGTAAGAAACAAAAAAAAAAACAAAAATGGGGACGCATGCAGAAGCAGCACAACGCTACCGTCGCTACTGGCGCGATTCCATCGACTAGCATTTAGTGGGTATATTTAGGAATTCTCTTTCTGAGAACAGCAGCGCATCTGCATTGGCCGTCCATACTGCATGGTATACGAATTCGAAATCACTCGTTCACGAGGGAAACGGATTGTTTGCTGTACCCGTTTTGCGTGGTAAAGAGCTTGCTTACAGAAAAGGCACCCAAAGGAAGTGTTTCTCGTTTATTTGTTTACACGATAACAAACTTGTTTATATATAACGTGCCACGGCCAAATGCAGCGTGGGAGACGACACAATTGAAGACAGCTGACAGACGCGATGATCAATGTTTTTGTTGCTAATACGACGCCTGTAGCGCATACGATGTAGCACAAAGGCCACAGCTGTTTATATATGCGCTCTGAAGGAAAGGTATATACCCCACAAACTCTAATGTGAAAGTTTTGCGCAGACGTCTGCGCGTTCGCTCTTTAAGTATGAAAGTTGTGGTTAGCCAAGACCATGTAGAAAGGAGCATTCGAAGCCATTTCAGCAGGTTGCGCTTATGAGAAAAGTTCCAAGCCGGCCTCGCTCACAGAGGGGCTTCAGTGTCCGCGTTCTGAAGCATAATGTTAGACTCACATTTGCATCTGAATCAGTTCAAAAATGAACGCAAGCGAAATTCTCATCTGGTTTTGAATCGACTGTTCAGTTGGCACACAATTAGGGCAAACAACGCACATTGATAAGCTGTACAGTCAGCATCGCACGCACGCACGCAAACACACACACACACACACACACACACACACACACACACACACACACACACACACACACACACACACACACACACACACACACACACACACACACACACACACACACACACACACACACACGCACACGCACACGCACACGCACACACACACGCACGCACGCACGCACGCACCCGTGCGCGCAAGATATCCACATGACCTCAGCTAACGGATAGCACCGCGCGCTCTGCCCGTAGCGGGTTGACTTACATTGGTTTTGTAAGGGCGCCCTGTGATAGAGCCTCCCCAACAATATTCGACACTCAATTCGGAATGACTGGCTGCTGAACATTTTTCCGGCCCTGCGTCCATTAGAATGCTTTGCATGGCTCGTTACTTTTCGGATTCACGCTTGACCTCATTCTTGCCAACTGGTCTGTATGGAAGTGCGCTCAAATGTGTCTCTTTAATCATTTGGATCACCACAAAGAATTTCACTATGACATCCCTACCTTCCGTTCGCAGCCTACTCCTCCAATTTCTCCCCAATGTGGAGTAGCAGGCCAGGATCTCTCTACCACCTCTCCACCTTTCTTTCCGTTCACTAACCCTCTTTTCCTTTCTATCTTCACTTGCCAAATAGACTGATGCTGTAAAATGTTATCACTAAATCAAAATAAACGTAACATTCCGTACGCGTGCACTCAGTAGCTGTTCTACAATTAATGTCCCATGGCTCCCGGCCAGGATATCGTTGTAGTCGGGCCCGAAGGCAAATGACATTGCATGTAGTGATCCTCGGTCCTTCCAATGACATTTATTTTCACGTAATAATAATAATAATAATAATAATAATAATAATAATAATAATAATAATAATAATAATAATAATAATAATAATAATAATAATAGATTGGTTCACAAGAAGGAAAAGGCGCAGCATCTGTCACACTTGCGCTGTGGACACCTAACCGCGCCGTAAGGGAAGGGAGGAAGGTGGGAATGAAAGTGGAAAGAGAAGAAGGGGAGTCGTAGTGGAGGGCTACGGAGTAATGCAATTGTTTTCGTCGGCATGTTGCGCAATTGCCGTACTAATAGTGCTCCAACTCCCGGTACCAGCAGACTGCCACTCCATGGAGAATACCACTTGCAAGCAATGCTAAGACAATTCGATCTAAATATCTGGAAACGTGCTGCTAGTTCTTAAGCTTAAGCCTACGAAAGAACGCTTATCTCTTTCTCACCGCAGCTATTCAGGAAAGGTGACGACTCCAGGGCCCTATATAACTTACGGGAACGAGTATAGTTGGCGAGCCCTTGAAGGAATACGAACCTTTTTTTGATGTTGGCACCTATACGCATGCCTGTGACGTACGGGCTGCCCACGTGAACTGTCGCCGCGATAAGAGCCAATATATATGCGAAAAAATTCCGGACTAGAAGAGCCCGGGCGCACTGCAGCACTATTTCAAACAGCACACCGTCGCACGAGATAGGAACAGGTTTGGAAAATGGAGCCTGGGTTGATGCCACTATTGCTGTTTATGCAGCAGCCGAATCAAATCGTGAAGCGAAGTGGTCGGTCAACTGCCGCGACGTCTTTTTATACGAGAGACGCAGGCTTTGAAAAACAAACCAAAAACAAGTTAGGAATTACGGCAGTAGACAGCCCAGATCGCGATCGGCGACAAAAGAAGAAAAGGACGAGAGAGCCTCCAGACGTTCGCCGGTCGCGTGCCCACAACAGGACAGCTGATGAGAGCAGAGGGACGACGGAGGAAGACGAGGCAGGCGGCCTTGGTTGATTTACGAGCACGACGACGGGTTGACTGAACCAGCTGATATCGCACTCGACCTATGCGGAGGCGAGGAATGGGCACCAAGGCCTCCGCCGTCCCCGCCGAAGCAGCAGCAGCAACAAACGGGAGGTTATGGGGGAACGGGCGTGTTTCCCGCCGCCGGTTAACTGCTTCATTTTGAGGGGAGGTGGTTGCTCCGTTGTTTTCAGTTTCTTTTTTTGCCGCGTTACTTTTCTTCATGTGGGGGGTAGTCGTCCCGGAAGAAGCACTAAGGCTCTCTACAGCGAGCTCTTCGTCCCAGACAGACCGCCTGTCTCCTCCTCCGTAAACACGGTAGTAAACTGTCGTCCATAAAAAAGAAATATGTAGTACAGAAATAAGGAAACAGCAGCAGCTAGAATGATGACAGCATCTTCCTCCGTTCCGTGTTTACTGTTTTACTGTGTCTTTCAGTTATTGTAAGCGGGAGCATTGCTAACCCCTCTACTTCAACCTCTCCTGCCTATGGATGCCGGCTTGGCGGTCATATATTTATATATGTGCCGGCGGCATATACACTTCCTTCTCTTCTTCTCATGGGCATTATTATTGTCGGCACTGTGCGCAGCACGGCGGCATTCGGCGTGCTTCTGCTGTCCGTCTGGCGACGTCTGCGTCGTAAATTTCACGATGTGTGCGTGTGTGTGCCGACGCGTTGCGTGCCGTGAGGCGGCGGCTTCGCGGACGACGCGCTTCCTCGTGCCCGCAGCGAGGCCGAATGCAAAGGCCGCCACGCGTTTTGTACACACATAAAGGGCTGCGCGTGTGTGCGTGTGTGCGCGTGTGTGTGTGCGTGTGTGCACTGGCTGGCCGTCGGGAAGGAGAGGTTCACGCAAGTTCGTTTACCTCGGAACGGCGCGGCCGAGGAGCAGCAATTCGGACGGCTGTGCTGGCCGCCTGTCATGTGTGGACGTGCGGTCGGACTACCCTTACGTACGTGTGTGTCCGCATACCCGTTGAAGCCGCTTCTGGGAACGAAAGGCCAGTTTCCCGTCTCTCCGAGCTTAAAACAGTTTCATTACACAGTCGATGAGCTGCGATGATTTATTGTTATTGTTTGACTTGAAAGACCTGAAAGTTTTGTTTCGCTTGTTTTTGAGCAGGGTTTCCCAACTGGTTTCTGTTTCCTCCGCTGCAAGATTTTACTAGACGGCCGATGTACACCACTGAAAAATATTTAACTGCTACAAGGCGGATCTGCTTCGTTTCTTCGGAGATAGGGCGCAGTAATAATAATAAAAAAGACAGGAGAGGGGAAAACGACCTGTCTAGACAATTAGTTTTCTTTTTCCTTGCCTGAATGAGAATGTAGGAGAAAAAACGGGAGTCCACTGCAGAGCACAAGAATTTTTAACTCCGAATTACTGTCCGGAAGAGCACATTTTCTGATCGCAACACTACGTAACCCTCATTTGTTGTTGCCGTTGTACCCCAGCCGCCGTAGAGAAAAACTCTCGCTCTTTCCGTATCCACTTAACATATGCATATCTTGAGCATTGCAAGCCGTGCATATGCTTATTTCTTAGTCAGGACACTTTACGTGAAATATCCTCGCCGTATATTTGCCCTTAATTCAGTTTATATCTTTCTACTTCGCTTAATATGCCACAGATTAAGTTTCGTTTTCGATAGCGCACATCATACTGGCATTCTGAACTTACATCCTCCATGTTGTCAGTGACAAGAACATCTCCTATAGATAAGCAGTGGAACATGCCGGGGTGGCGCAGTGGTTAGGGCGCTCGACCACTGTGCCCAAGGACGCGCGATCAACTCCCGGCCTCGGCGGCCGCTTTTCGATGGAGGCGAAAAGCAAGGCGCCCGTGTGCTGTGCGATGTCAGTGCACGTTAAGGAACCCCAGGTGGTCGAAATTTCCACAGCCCTCCAGTACGGCGTCTCTCATAGACTGAGTCGCTTTGAGACGTTAAATCGCAAAACCAAACTAAACCAAGATAAGCAGCGGCGACCCGTCAGCTGCTGCGGCGTCAACGCTCATCCCTCGGTTCTTACCCCCGCTCGTGTTTTGCAGATACGCGCCAGTTTAGTACAGCGCACGAAATAATAAGAAAGTCAATGCAGGTTCATTGTCATCTACATGCGCAACGACATTAGGCAAACAGGCAAGGACACAGAAAAAACAAAACAAAAAAACACTCGCAAGCAGCGTAAGTAACGTATCTCAACGCGGTAGTGAAGCCAATCAGGCGCAAAAGCAGTGGCGTCCCCCCCCCCCCCCCCCCCCACACACACACACACACTCTCCTCTATGATGAAAAGGGAAAAAATGTATTTCCTGGAAACAGGAAGCGAGGGAATTATAGCTGATGAGTCGGATGCGAGACACGAAGACCTGACCGGCCAAGTTCATCGCCCGTCCGTCGCTTTACTTGTTCAATCAGCCAAAGAGCTGCTTTCGCCAGACGAGCCGTGCACTATGGGACAAGAAATGATAGCAATAAAAACGGAGGACGAGAGGAGATGGTGCGAGGGAGAGCCTACCGTTCGCGGGTACTGTCACGCGAGCGCGTGCCCGCCAGCAGGCGAGCGAGCACCAATTTGCATACATTAAACTTTGAAATCCGAGCGCTCGCTAGCTGCTAGTCCAGGCCAGCCGACTATATCTTCGCGACGCGTTCGCTGCACGCGCTTTTTGCCGCGCGCAATAGAATAATAAATCTGTTGCAGAGTTCGAATGACAGAAGGGTCCAAAAAGAAAGTGGGCGACCGAAACAAATGCGCGGAGAGCGGCTCCCTGCGTATGGGCGTCATACTGCCCCGCTGAAGGAGAACCGTGCAGTGGGGTAGCGTTGCCTGCCTTTGCTGAGCAATATGAAATTGACTACTCCACAGTTACTAGTGACAAGCACCGGTTTTTATGTTTTCTAACTAGTTTTCCTCTTGGCTTAGAAAAGTCAAGGATAGTTTCAGACTTGAAATTCGCACTTTTGTGCAAACTGTTGCCGGTCATATTGCGCAGTACCCACCGATCGTCCCCGGTCAGGTGGGAGAAAGATGAAAGCGCCCTATCGCTGCGCCAACAAGATCGCAACACTAGTGAATTTATTTCGAAATTCGAACAAATTTTTCGTTTTAAAACACCGGCTTCGCTGAAGAAGAAATTAACTCCCAAATTAGCCCCGTAATCGGACGCATCTAAAAGATCGCAAGTCTTGGAAAGCAGCTGCGAAACAGGGCTCCGCAATAGTGGTTTGTGCTCTGATCAGCCCAAAACCGGGAAGAAGCTCTTCAGCAGCACTGAATAACAGTTGAGAATGCCGACTTGCGCGAGGTGGAGATGTTGCCAGATTTCATTTCGGGCTTTTGCAGCTTCTATGAATTGGAAAACTGTGGCGAAGATGGGATGACATTCTCCAACGCCTCTGGCTGTGATGTACCCAACTGCGGCCGGCCTGAATGCGCGCGGCAATCAAGGCCCTCTGCTTGTGCTGGATCGGTCTCTGCCGTTGCTCCAAGAGCAGCGAGGTAAAGAGAAGACTACCTGCAAGATAAATGAACACAAATGCACACAACCAAGACACGCGGGAGGAAAGCTGTCGTCGTTGTCGTCTGCAAATGAGATTGCAGTGGCAGCAGACGGCACGCAACGCGCTTGTCTGTTCAGGGCAGCGCTGCGCGGACGCAAAAGTAAAACCTTCTGACTGTCCACTTCGCAACATGCCAACGTAGTGCCCTGCACATATCTCCCACCTTTCCGCTCCTACGTGCGTTACTCGTGCTTAAAAATACACCATAAAACACTGCGTGCAAAAACTGTACAAAGCTGCGGCTCGACTAGTTTCGGTTGGGATATGGCAGAGCCAGCAGCTGCGCGAGGTTTGTCCCTTCCAGTGCTTCTTTTTTCTGCCCTTCCCTGTTTTTGGCAAAACCGCCTGGATGTTCGCACAGTTTGCCTACTCGCAGAATGCCGCTTTCAATCAAATGTATAAAGCGCCTCTTGAAACTCAGCTGTCCCGGCAAATTTAATTCTACACTATAGGTCATAAACCGCTTATGGAACGCTGAAAATTAATGGCCGTTTAGTTGTTAAGCTGAATAAGTTTTACAATACTTTCGTCAACAAGCAGTTAAGAGTAGCACATGTAACTATTGCTTGTCACCGAAGTGGACTTGTTCCTACCATTACGCATTACCTCCATTTCAAAATTAATAAATAAAACGGGACTACCTAAGTTCCCTTCGGCGACCGCGGACAAGGAAGGATGTTTCATGGGGCAGCGAGTGGCCCAATGATCATGTTGAAGTGTTGGAACATCTTTGCACCTTCAAATATACTGGCCAATCGGGGAGGAGTAAATTCTTCAATGACCATTGTCAAACGTCACTTCCAGATTTCATATTTACACAATGCGCCTTGCGCAATTGGGGCACGATGTAGAACACAGACTTGCGGCCACGTTAGTTTCTTTTTTTTTTTCTTGAGCGGCTTCATACATATGTATAGTACAGCTCACGTGCACTGCATGCGACTGCCTATAACTTCACATGACTTTTTGCTATACAACACGCCAAATAGATCTTATAGCGCGGGCTGCTATTGCAACGGCAATATATGATATCTGACGTATGGTACCCCGTGTATGTGCGCTATTAAAATTGCACAAAACAAAGCATTCAAATACCACTGCTTGCAAATTTTCAATACAAACATTCATTGTACTGCAGCGATTAAAAAGGTTAATAGCTTTTACTTAGTTACTGAGTTCACGGTGACAATTACAATTTTCTCACAGGTTGTGTCCGCCTGGCCGCATGATCCGTTTACACAAGCGACTTTTGTCTGCAGCGCTTAGAAAAAAATCTACAAAGTCTAATTTTGAATTCTGCGCGTGCGTGCATGTCCGTATTCGTGTGTGGCGGGGAATGGGGTTTCGGAGCACGAGGAGTTGTTGACATAATTTCCTTATTTGTGGTTTGTTTTTTTTTTCCTAATGGCGGAGCCAGGTCAGGCTTCTTCTCTTCCGAATCGCTCGCGCAGTCAGGTTCGCGTTATAGCAGTGCAGAGCAGGTCTCTCTCTCTCTCTCTCTCTCTCTCTCTCTCTCTCTCTCTCTCTCTCACACACACACACACACACACACACACACACACACACACACACACACACACACACACACACACACACACACACACACACACACACACACACACACACACACACACACACACACACACACACACACACACACACACACACACACACACACACACACACACACACAGTACGCCGATATCAGTGAGCGGCTTGTCCCTCAGCTGCCGTTGCTCCAGGGCGTCAAGACAAACGGCTTCCGCTCAGCGGCTGCGGAAAAAAAAAAAAGAAAAAAAAAAACCGCCTGAACGCCGACAACACACTGCGCATCAGCAAGGGAGCCAGCAGCGGCCTTGGCGGCTGTGTTTTTCACGGTCGCATGGTCATGCCCAGCGGAGCGACCGTCGCAATGTTAGCGCTAGCGCTGCTAGCGACTCTCTGCCTCCCTCCCTCAGGCACCTCTCCGCAGGCCGGACATGAATTGTTTGGAACTGCCGCGAACAACGTATATCATACGGTTTACAGAAAATTAGCCATGCACAGAAGGAGGCGAAGCTGGCTCACACAGAGCTCCCTGGAGGGCCGTATTCGCCAATGGTTTCCTGAACCTGGGTGAACCACCCGCGTAATTACATTGTATAAATAAAGTTTATTCTCTCTCTCTCCCTCGTTCCCTGGGCAACCAGTTGGGCTGCTCCGTATTACAATATATCATTAGAGCCGAACTTGAAGGTGCTTGCTTCACAAATGAAGCGAAACAGTGCAAAGGCTCAGTGAGATATCGCTACCTGATAGGCACTCACCGTGACCGCCAGTTTTGTTGGATAAAAGAAAAAAAGTTGCCACGCCCTCTCCCCTTTGTTGTGCGGCTCTTCAGTTGAAATATCTATTTTTTAGTGGCTGTTCGCGTATGCTTGTCTCGCCACCACTGGCATTCTGGCATGGAAGCGCCGCTTGAAGTGGCAAACGACTGGCAGCCGTCGCAGCACCATACGCTCGGATGCCGCCTGGGAAAATATCGTCATTCACGGTGGCAAGGTACACACCCACGGCATGGGAAGAAGACTGCGCGTGGACATAGTGCCGGGAGGGAGCGAGTGAGCGTTGTCTCAATCGCGGCAGCTCCGGCTGCGAAGCATCGCACGTAGAATGTCCGTCATCTAAGTTTTAAAGGCTTATCAAAGCCCCATGACGATGCAACAGTCACACATTGCACGAGTGATATGTTCGATAAATAGCGACCGGGCGGCGTTTACCTCTCATGTTTCACATATCCCACCCTAGCTCCAATGATGAATGGCGTCGTCTCGACGTGTTCTTCTCTCGCCAGTATTAATTAGACAGCCAAGCTAACTTTTTATTTACCCTATACACTCTGCAATAAGATGTATTGAAAAACAGCGGACAGAAACGATCGAGCTAGAAATGCGTACACCTCTTGCCAGTGCACAAGGGGAGATGCACGCCGGAGAGAAGCGGATTTAATTCCCCAGACGCGTGTTGGGTCCCTCGATTAAGCCACCGCTGTTACGTGGCAGCTTTTTATGTCGTGCAAGCTATCCTTTAAATCTAAACAAAAATAACTAATTAATCAGGCGTATGACGAGGTTAGGACCCTCGCAGAGACACCGCTTGGGCCAGGACTTCGCGGTAGCTGAAAACGCTTGGTCGCCAGTTCTATGTAAAAAAATTCGAAAGGAAGAAAGCTTTCAGTTCTCACATGGAATTATTCTGCAGTACTTTTGGTCATAAACTTTTGATAACAAAATTTTCTGTGGTATCGAGTATATATGCATTCCAGTAATTTGGTCTCCTCGTCAGACCACTTCGTAGATGAAACTGAACGCATCCAGAATCGCGCGGCACGTTTTATAACTTGAGATTACGACTGCCGTCGCAGGATTTGCAGTATTAATCCATCCTCGCTTACACCTATTCCAGAAATTTACTATTCTTTTTTCAGTAAAAACCCGCAGCTCCAATAAGGCATTATTGCGGGGGATACAAGGCTTTATAAAACAGATCCGCCGTGCTCCGTCTCAATACTTCACTTGGCAGTACATTCCATTTCTTGATGGTTCGTACAAAAAAAAAAAAAAGAATACTGGGAAATATTTGTCCTTGAACTATACGGTCGCACTTTGTGACTATGATCAATTCGTGAAGATACATAATGCGGGGGGTGCAAATATGCTTTGGATGAAACTCCTGTTTGACCATGCTAGATTGTATAAGAGAGCTTTAAACGTACAGCCCTGCGGCGTTCACTCAATGAAAGCGCAATTCCTTTTTCATTTTACTTGTGCCGAGGAAGCGGTCGTAGAGGATAAATCGCGCAGCGGCAGATCGTACGCGCTCAAGCATCTGTACATGAATACTGTACCCACACAGGCAGGCATACTCTAAAATGGGCCTGACGTATGTCTGGTGTCTGCCTAGTTACTTGTAGTGTGAGCTGCGCGCACGTCACCCCCATTCAACTCGACGAGCGTCCAACGTTTATGTGGACTAGATAAGGCCTTTAACACACACACACACACACACACACACACACACACACACACACACACACACACACACACACACACACACACACACACACACACACACACACACACACACACACACACACACACACACACACACACACACACACACACACACACACACACACACACACACACACACACACACACAAATACATACATGGATACATACATGGATACATACATACATACATGGATACATACATGGATACATACATGGATACATACATACATACATACATACATACATACATACATACATACATACATACATACATACATACATACATACATACATACATACATACATACATACATACATACATACATACATCTTCAAGGGTAGAATAAATAACAGTGGCGTACGGATAATGAGAGTGATCTTCTGCGCTGTCCCAAGCCATAGCGTCGAGAAACACTGCGACACTAAATATGCGTTTACGAAAAACCAACAAAACATTCTGTCGTATATTAAAGCACGATTTTGGAGCATTTTTTCTTTTTTCGGCTTTTAGGTAGAGACGAAGCAAGATGTGACTATCGCATACAATGCGTCCTTCATGTCTGCACAGTATAAACATTGGATGAGTTAACGCTGTCTTGCGGATGCTGTGCAGAACGTCGATGTGCAGTACCTGCACAGCAGTGCCGTTTCCGGGTGCACAGCGCCTTCGGCGTAACTGAGTAAAAAGGGAGTACGGAGCAACTTCGTATTTCGCGCAATTTATGCTCTCATGCAAAGGAGCCTTCGTCTTAATTCTGTGACCCGGCGGTTTAAAAAGTGCGCCTTTTTCTGCCTTCGAATCGGCTTTCATTGCTCGCAGGGACTTCAGTGAGTTGGCCTGTTGAGAGTAATGGAAGTACGGCCGCTGCGCATATCACCGACGATCTCGCCCAGTGAGCAAAATCGATTTGCGGACACAGTACGTGCTCCATATGCATGGCCTCGCGGAGAGACACTATACCGGCTCAGCGAGGGGTCGAGATTTGCCCCCGGGTGTGTAAAACATGCTAATACCAGATATATATTTCCGAGAACCAGTTCGGCACAGCAAGATAGCAGTCGAGCCCGTGTCGGTCGGTACCATTCTGACTTTACAATGCGTACAGTACAGAAAACGAGGTAGCGTTTGTGGACGATGCGGCTGGCACAACGAACGTGGTTGAGGTATACGTAGTCACAGCGATAGCGGTATTTGCGTGCTTGGCGGAATAATGGGTTTCAAGTGCACATGCGCAAAACGCTAACAAATAGCGTTACCGTAAGCACATGATACTTTTGAATACTTAGCGTGAAAACATGACGGCACTCTTCCAAGCGAGAGCCGCGCGCCTCAGCTGAATAATGAAATTTGTCGTTGCAGTCCAGTTCGACAGTTTTACACATACTCAGCTGTGCTGCTGCCTCTCGCTGTGGCTGACCTTGCTTTGACGACCGAGGCTGTAATTCAGCACCCGTTTGGAGATACACTAGGAAATACTGGTGGACGGCCTTTCGTCTCCATGCAAAGTGGACCATGGTTAACGGTTGTGGAATGCTTTACTAATTTTTTTTTTTTGTGTGTGTGGGGGGGGGGGGGTAAGTTTCTTGTGGCATGCTAACGCAATTTCCTTTATTTATGCTATCACTCTAACGCCATACTAAAGCTGTCTAACTAAGCGCCGCGAAGTAGGGTAAGGCAAGTAACGTCCATTATCGAGGCCACTGTCGCAGCATAAAGTTGCACGAGGAGCGTCAATGTTAAAAGTGCCGAGCAATCCGAGGCGAAGCCCAGGCTTTCAGAAAAGCCAACCAGTTGGGAAGGAAAACAGCCATTGTAACAAAGAAGCGACGTAACCGCGTTTCGCCAAGAGATGCAAAAAGTTTTCTCTCGTTTTCCTTTTGTGAGTGTCCTTTATCGCCCCGCAGTATACAGCCCGCGCTCCCTCCCGTCCTTGTGTCCGCTCTTCAAACGGAAGAGGTTGGAGGTGTAGGGGGTGAATTCCGCAAGTATGCGTCATCCACTCCGCTGCCCCCTATCGCGCAGTACAGTCCACCGCGTGCCGCCGAATGAACTATACTCTTATCGTGTAGCAGCAGCAGCGCACTGATTTTCCTGCATGGTCGGCCACGCAGCAGGAAGCATGCAATGCTATTACAGAGGGGCTTTGTGGAGACGACAGCGAAGCATTGAAAAGGAGGCACGAGAAAACGCCGGGACGTGGGCGGAAGAGAGGAGGGTGTGTGCAGCTCGAAAGCCAGCGCAGGACTGAGCCGCACAATGCCTGCTGGAGGCTAAAGGAATGCCTATTGATGCGATGAAGCCCAGGCACGCGACCGGGGTTGGCTTAGTGGATCGGTGGGAAAAGTTCTCTTTTTATCTTACTTTACCTGTTTCCACCTTTATTTCCATTTTATTGCATTTAGTTCTTTAAACCGTTCATTTCTTCTTCACTCCATCGTTCCTGCTTTCTTACGTCAACGCTTTCTCTTCCTTTCCTTTCGCCTTAGTTACTCATTTGTTTTCCTTATTTCAAACCCCCCTCCACCTCACTCTCCTTTATATCTCTCCTTCTCGTCAAAGTGAAGCCTGTGGTGCTTGTCTGCGTCCAGCCCTACGCGAATCCGTGTGTAGGCGCCTGCAATCAGGGAAGCTCTCCAGGCCAGACGTGGAGTCTAGACGGTGAACAACAACGCGCCGTCTTTGTTTTGGCGCGTGTGCCGCTTGATGCGTCGATGAAATGGCGCCCAGGTCAAGACCGAAGTGACCCCATGGAGTGGTCTCGATCACCGGTCTCGCTGCCGGTAACAGCCTGCGAAACGCGGGCGTGGCGAGAATAAAAAGGAAAAAAAACTGTGTAGAGGGGGGGGGGGGGAGGCAAGAAAACGAGGCTAGAGAATCGCTCGCTTCAAACCTATGCATCGTGCAGTGTTGGAAGTGCGCGGTTTCCCCCCACATCTGAGAACTGAATTGCGGATATGGCCGTTTCTACACTTCTGCTTCGGCAGGAGGCGGATGAATCTCCGGCAGGGTTTAACGCGACCGGGCCTAGGTCTCCCACGTGGGAACGACGAGATCTTGTGTTTTCGCCGCCATGAGGGCCTGCTGGACGGCCCAGGGTTGGTCGTTGCGGCCGGAGCTGTGCAGAGCGGCTGATGTACTTTGCACTCCCAGAGTATTTCCATCAAAAATTATTAAAGAGTGTAAATTCGGTCAAATTGGTCCTATACGGATTTATAATGTTGTAGCCACTCAAGAACTCGAAAGTATGTTTGTCGAAAGCACGCATTAAATGTGAAAAGACGCAAGTGGCGACTCAGGTTGTTGTATCAAGCCTGCTTGTGTTTGACTGCTCATGCAGCATGCATGGCCCGATGCATGACCCGGATTGCGCGTGCCAGCTCTTGATGGCTGCTCCTGGCCCTACGAGGCCGGGAATGGTATGCCCCGCCGCTTTCAGCGGGGGCTCACCTACAACCAGCGGTTGTGCCTGCTGTAGGCCGTCATTGCACCCGCCACCGTTTCGGTGGCGGACGACGGCTGTTGCGATGCGCGTCTTTCTCTCTCCTTCTTTTTCTTTCTTCGCTATTTTCTCCTCTGTCCGCACGAGGCAGCGGAGGTGGCTCAGCTACAGAGCCAGTAGTAGGCCCGTGCATTTCTTTTCCTTTTACCTACAGTGGCAACAACAACAACATGCTAGCTGTTCACATGTACCGTGCGCTTCAAATCAAAACTTCGCATCTGACAGCAAGCATTTCATCCTGCCCGCTTCTTCTAGTTTGTGCTTGTGGCGCTAAAACCTCATCAAAAATACTAATAGCATTTTTTTTCTGTATTCGCTGCTTTTTTTTTTTATTTACATAAAAATATGCGTACGCTGTCAGTAGCATAACATACGTGCATGGCCAGGAAGGTCCAAAAGTGTTACAAAGAACATGTCAGCTTGTAAGAGTTCTCGTGATGCAGCGGATAGCACCGAAGCGTATTGCACTTTAAACTCAAGAGGACGTCAAATCCAGCAACGGCATGAAACGACCACAAGGCGAGGAAAGGAGAAGCGAGGGATGACGACAAAAGACGCATGTGAGGCAAATGCCGTGAAACGCGATCATCCCATAATATTTACTGCATTATTGAGAGAGGCTGGCAAGACGGAATTCTTGACAAGAAGAGACCAGTATAACGCCCCAAGGACGTGCGTCCGCTGAGAAAAATATGGCAAATCTTCCATTCCTGTAGATAACGAAGAATTTGGCACAGAACAACGGGACAGTGTTGCCTTGAGGGCATGCCCAGCCAGAACGTAATACTATGCTGCTAGAAAAAACGACCTGAACATTCTGTCCATTTTTATGTCCTCCACATGAGCCTCAGAAAAGACTTTCTCGAAGTCAGCTGAGGTTTTTTGAGCCACGCTACCATGTCAGAAAAAAAAAGAAACAAATAAAAGAAAATAAGAAACCGCAATTGTTCTGGATTCGCAAGTATTTCATGCATCATCGATGAGAGCCTGCAATGACGACAAGTGTACGTCAGCAACAAGCAAGGCAGAAGAAGAACGCAGCCAACAAACGGCCTTCAAGCATCCGGAACGGAACGCTCGAAGCCAAAGGAATTGATCAATTGGCTCAGAGTGACCCGTGGGGTCTGACATAATCGCACAGCCAGGGCGACCCATTCCCATGTCCTCGATTCAAAGCATGCGCGCACTATATGTACAGCATTGGCAGCCGTTGCACCGCTGACAAACTTCCTCTCTTGTTTCTCTGCGACGCAGCTGGGCGCGACGGCTCCTTCGACACTCGGCGGGGTTCGAAGGGAATGCCTCTGTGTCGCGTGTCAGCTACTGGTTCACGCATGCGCAGTACGTCCGCCTTTCTTTTATGTACATGCACCCGCCAGTTGGCGGCTTGTTGCGGAAAACACACTTTATACACAGGGTCTTCAATTCTATCTACTTTGTTCTATTCAGTTTCCCTGTTTACGAGTGTAGTACTTTGTGATATTCCGCTTGAGTGTGTTTACCTGCGTCAGTTAAATGTTCTGTAGTACTTTTCTGTGGCACTTTACGACAATGCTTCCCCTCCGTAACAGCTTTCGATAGGGTCTCACAGTGTAAATAAAGGAGAGCAATGGGAACAAAAAATTACAAGATTGCGCTTAAGCGGAAATATCTTTCCCTTTGCTCTCAAACCCACTACATTATGCTGTCACTGTCATCATTTCCATTATCACTAGCATCACTCACTACTATCACCAATTATCATTAGCATCACAGCTATCACCATCTCATCATCATCACCACCACTGACTACATCGTCATCGAAGCTATCATCATCATCGGGAGCAGCTTACCCTAGACAGGGAGAATTACGATGTTTCTCACGAGCCCGGGCAAAGAAGACAAGGACACGAAAGAAGGGAAACACATACGAGCTATCGTGTCATTGTCTTTGCTCTACGCTCCCTTAATGCAAATGCTCCAACTCTCTCAATTTAGCATTCTAGTGGAGTAGTAGGTTGCGCACTCGGCGGGAAAGAGGAGGCAGAGTGGGTTCGATTCCTGTTTGAGACATTATTTTTTTCTTCAAGTGTCAACGCTTGGTGGTGACGTTACAATGGGATCAAGTGCCGGCGACATTTTGCGGACACATCCGGCGCCAACATCGGCTAGTAAGGCTTTCGCCTTTATAAGCACCACACTGACCGGACCGCTTTTTAGGGCAGTGCGCGCATTGCAGCGGCCGCTCGCAGATACTTCACTAATAACATTTAATGCAACGCACTATAGTAATAGCAGCTGCTGCAGGCCAGAGGGGTGAGTGAGTGAGACGACAGAGAAAGTTGGTCGTGACCGGCATGGCAAACTGTGTACGAAGGCGACGGACCACGTACGGAGGATCGGCCGACGATGCATGCATAGAGAGGCTCGAGAGAGGTTTCTTAAGCGCTCACTAACGACGTTAGCCCCATCGGGGGGCGTTCGAGGGCGGATTGCTCCAATAGCGCGCGCGCACGCACGCACACACACACACACACACACACACACACACACACACACACACACACACACACACACACACACACACACACACACACACACACACACACACACACACACACACACACACACACACACACACACACACACACACACACACACACACACACACACACACACACACACACACACACACACACACTGCTTTTTCTGCTCTTTCCATCTTGCTATTCATTAATACAGCCCTGCTTGCCCTTGGAGCAACGCGGACCACACTGTCTTCTCAGACACACCTGCGCCCTGATCCTCTTACCGTTTATGCATACCTTTCTACAATTTGTTTTTTCAATCTCCCCTTGCGTTTACCTTTCCCTTTTCTTAGGATAATGCCTTCACCTTTCGCTCTCTCCCTCCCTAAGGAATCGTTTCGCATATACATATTAGCGTTTGATGAATGGTTTCCTCCCGCCGCCGTCTGCTGTAGAGCACACATGCGGTTGCGTGGGCCAGCGAGTCGCACAACGCGGCCCACGGCGATCGAGGATGGGGAAGCATTGCGCGTGTGTACCTGTATGCGCACGTTAAGTACAGCCGTCCAAATGTTTAGGTAGCGTGCGTGGCAACCGCATTTTCTGTGATTCTGAGCGTTACCGAGGAGGCGCAGGAGCAGAGAAACGGCGACCATGGTGCCAGTTAAAGATTTGGCCCGCTGTACAGCATACTATGTCATGTGCCAGCGGAGGGTTCAGAAAACGAAATGCGATGGTCGCCAAGAGCTCAGCACGTATACTAGCTGTCGCACTCGACTTGACTGTGTGGTTTGGCTTATGTCATTTAACGTCCCAAAGCGACTCAGGCCATGAAAGACGCCGCAGTGGAGGTCTACGGAAATTTTGACCACATATAAGGTTCTTTAATGCACTGATATCACACAGTACACTGTCGCATTGCTTTCCGCCTCCCATCGAGTACGACTTGAAGCACGTTCCAGGTTGTACGAGCTCGCGTTGTGATGCAATTCGAGTCAGGCAGTGCTGCAAAGTTCTATATGGCTGGCCAGGAGCGTGCCCGCTAGCCTGGCGCGAGGCATTCATTCACTGCCAAGCTGATAACTAGGACAAGGGGGCCTACCGCAGCGTTGAGTGCGACTTTAAAGTCGTGTACAAAATTTTGCGACACGCCGGAGCGCCGTTTTTAAGCTGGTTTTAGCGTTACCAGGCGGCGATATTATAGCGTCGAGGCTACGCTGGGTGAGGCGCGTCCTATAATCGCCTGAATGACTGCCTGGCCACTTGTTTCGTGTGAGGCGAGGCTTTTTCCGAACGTCGGGTAAGGGATGGCCGCTTTTGTCTGCTCGCGCTCGCCGGCAGCCTTGCGGCCCTCATGCTCAATGCACTGACGACACACATTCACGGGGCGCGTCGTCTACGTTCAGTCATTCGGCGAATATAGGATGCGCATGCGCCTAGCCATCACCCAGCATAGCCTCGACGCTATCATATCGCCGCCTGGTGACGCCAAAGCAGTTTTTAGACGGTACTCCGCGGCATGTCAGAAAATTCTGTCCGTGATTGCACCTGCGTGTTGCAAAAAAAAAAAAAAAAAAAAAAAAAAAGTGGGGTGGGGTGGAGAAAGGGGGGGGGGGGGGGGATGCGTCTACTGGTATAAAAAATTACAAGGGTTCAACGCTGCTCAACCAATATTGAGCGAAAGCATTAGCTGTGGGTGACCGAGCGTTCTTCTTCTCTTTTTCTTCTTCCTCAGCCCACATATAAAGCCCCGCTTTAACCAAGCCGTATGAACGTCTCTTAGTGGCCTTAGCCTATAGGGTTAACTTGAATGTCAGGGTCCTAGCAGGCTGGTTCTGACATAACCGTTCCATGTGAAACGAGAGACCCAAGTTGGCAGCTCCTTCCGACCGCTTGAGTTGGTAGCCCAGCTCTCACTCTAGTGTCACGTGGGGTGTGATGTCACAGCGTCACGTGGGTAAGACGTGGCTATCGGCCGCGCTACGCTGAAGGCTCGAAACCTAGAGTAGTATTGATTTCGCACTAAAATGTGTGGGGATCCACTGCCTAACAAAGAAGTCCCTCGCCACGAGTTGCACTGCAGCGCTACAGGAATGCTGACTTGATTTAAATTGAAGCAAGTGGCCGGAGAGCGATAATCACCAGAATTGGAATGAATTTCCTGCGAGTTCAGGGACGACGTGAACGCCATGCAACAGTCCTCATCTTAGCTCTTGTCGTTTGGCCCTCCAAACATTTAATTCGGATGTTTTCGTAAAAATGCCACAAAAGCTGCCCATTTTCGTTTTTCAAATTTCGAAGCTCATGCAGTATTTCCTCGACACCAAGACTCGGCCTGACTGTCACGACAGTAAGTACGGCACATTACACGAACTTCGTCTTGCCCACGTCATTCCTTCCGCTAATAAAGGTAAATTATGCTCAACTCGCGTTTGATGCTATACACTCCCACACGAAGGGAAGAACTATATTCCACACAAAGCGAACGGTGGCGGCACGGACGCACGAGCTTCTTTTCATTGTTTTACTTTGCTGTGTAAAGCGAAAAAGTCTTCCTTTCCAATTACACATCGCGCGCCTGTCTTTTTCGCAAGCGAAGTCAAATTAGGGACGAGAAAACCCCTAATGCACCAATATACAAAGTGCATAAATACGTGTGAACATACTTACAAATGCAACGAATTGAGAAGAGTCGCTTCGTCAAATCTCGTATGACTGGGGGAATTAACGCAAAAGATTGGACACCTGGCGTCCACCAGTGAGCTCGCCAGAGCCCAGCAGTCCGTCTGCCACCCTCCTTCGGTTCTCCTGGCCCCTTCAGAATCGAGTACTTCGCCATGCTCGTGCGCACAGGAAAGTCCGTTGTGGCGCCGCGTTTAATTAACGACGCGCGTGCACGTGGAGAAGGGAGGGGGCGACAGATGCCAAGGTGTTAATTAAGTGGCGCCGGGTCGTGCCCTTCTTCAAAAACTCTCCGGTGGTCTTTTCAGCCTCGATTCGAATCAGCTCGGTTTGAGACCAATCTACTACACCCGACAGCCGCGGTGGCGGGAAAAATCGCTTGCTCGCTGTTCTCAGGGACCCACAGTGAGATTTAAGTGGGGAGAAAAGGGAGAGAGAGAGAGAGAGAGAGAGAGAGAGAGAGAGAGAGAGAGAGAGAGAGAGAGAGAGAGAGAGAGAGAACGATATTTAAATCGGCGTGACATTATTGTCCTGGGGGCCTTGCAATGCCGCTTTGAGAAGCCCGAAAGAGCCGCCAGACTTTTTTTTTTTTTTTCATTCATTTAGTGGCGCAGAATTAGCCAAACGTTTCCAAGCCACAAGCCCTGTAAAGCTCAAAATCTCCGTGAGGAGGAGTGCAGTATATATCCCGGAGACTTGTATATCCCTACCGCTGAGAAACGTGGTAGCTGAAGAACTTGGAAACAGACCTCGTTTGGCCCCGCCGCGGTGGCGCTGTACTCAAGGACGCGGGATCGAATCCCGGCCGCGGCGGCCGGTTTCTGATGGAGGCAAAAAGCAAGCCGCCAGTGTGCAGGTGCGATGTTAGTGCACGCTAAAGAACCACGGATGATCGAAATTGGGAAGTCGTTATTTCTTTGTTTTTAGCCTGGCGAATTTCGCATCGCGAAGGGAGAGGCCTCTGAAAGAGGGTCACTCGAAATAATAAGATGAGTATATATTTAGGCCCATGTGTAGATAACGAAGCGTCCGTTGCAATAGCGCTGTAGTCATCAATACACACCGACCACCATTATGTGTGTGCAGCCGGACGCAGGCGAAATGCGAAAACGACCACCACGCACGTTTCGGCTCTCGGACAATTAGCACACGGCGATTCTGGCGCGTTTGCCTTTGTTCGGATAGATGAGCTCGATTGCAAATCATTTCAGAGCGCCGTGAATTTCATTGTGATCTCGACTACTCTGAGCCGCCACCGTCAAAGCGGCGCCGAGTTCATTTATCAGAGCGGCAGCTATATGCTCTTCGCACTGCAACCTCAAGTTTGGCGCAAGTTTTACCTTCAGCAGCCGGAGTGTGTCTGTATGACGTCATGCCACGTGATCAGTTGCACTAGGAGCCTCGCCGTTGTATACCACGTGACAGGCGAGGGTGTATAGCTGCTTCGCAGGCGCTTTGTCACCAATGAGGCGGGTGTGTCAACAGAGCTTCCGTTTAACCGGAGAGTAAACCTCCGCTTCCCGCCTACGTATTGCCTGCATTCACCGCGACGTCACCATTACGTGCACGTTGCAATGCATCCCTAATGTAGCAGTGTAACAGCGCGCGATAGGCGCTGTTCGGCAAACTACAATCCTGGTAACGCTATCACCGCCAGGTACGCCGTTCCTCGAGCAGTTCTTCGGGCCGACTGCGTGAGTTCCTCCAGGCAGCCGTCTCGCAACGCAGAGCGCGGTGATTAGAACGAGATAAAAGCGAATTATGCCAGCCTTTGTGTTCCACCTAATCGTGCTCCATCATGAGGTGGCTTCGTTCGAGGAAATTTCTTGACACTGAAACACCAACCCTCACGGGAAGCGAAGAAGTAAACTTCCCCGCGCTGCCAGTTAACTGATTAGGCACAAACGACGCACTAACAGAATTCATGGGACGTCGGTACAGGGCAGCGAAAGAAATGAAGTAACAGAGAAAAACAGATGCGGAGAGAGAAAAGAAGGAAAATGATGAAGCGAGTCAAGGAGAACCATGCGCGCGGCTTCATTTTTGTGCCCATGCTCCGGCCTCGTAATGGGTAGTTAATTGCCAAGTAATTAATGCGACTCTGCGAGTAGTCGCGCCGATGATATCGTCGTACCCAGCTGAATTCTTTTTCTCTCTATACATATTTTCCTTTACTTTAACCTCGGACGTCCAGCGCGCTCAGCATGCGCTCTGTATAACGCTACCTTGGGAGTCCTGCACCGCCCCGGATTCTTTTTTTCGTTTATGCCTTCCCCTGGTGTTTCTCCGGCTTGTTAATAATACACGGGCGTTCCAGGAGGGGAGAAAGCGCCGTTCTTGTTTTACGATCCGTGACGAAACCGCCGCCGCCTTTTGTAGGGCGATTTTTCTTCTGTGCACTTGACGCCTTAACACTGCACGTGTGGAGGAGGAAGCAATGCCGATTTTAATGAGACGTCAAGCGAAGCGAGGTTCACAAAAAGAAGAAACACAGCGGTCAAGGTGAGAAACCGTGGCAAAGTGCTTAGCAGGCCGGCGGCGTGGCTTTCGTTATAACGCACCGCGAGGCGTGGAGGGAAAAAGCTCTGCTCGATACAGAGTGATCGCACGTGGAATCAGCCGGCGAACTTGATTTATGGGGCGCCGAGCGACGTTTCGGCGGTTCGTTGAGGCAGAGAGAATGAAATGCGGTAAGAGGGAGCTGAAGGTGCTCGTCTACGTGAGGGGGCTCAATTCTTTGGGGGGATCATGGCTACTGGGGCTCAATGCGCGGTCGGCTTGTCGGGGAACACAGCTGAAGGAGATGTGAGCTCGCCAGAGAGGCGAAAACCACTTTGGCGCGGTTGCGAGGTGCGCGGGAAGTTCAAACAGAAAGGCGCATCGAAACCGATCGCATTTCTCCAAAGAGGGCTGCACTCCATAGCAGTCGCTAGAAGCTCCAAACCAAATTGAGCGCGCATCAAACAAACCCACTTGAATGCAGTGGGAAATAATATGCAGTGCCAATTGGTATGCACTGTCCTTTGATTTGGGTTGTGAATCGGATCAATTTCGGAATGCTCTCGTTTTGGTATGTTGTGCAGCCTGGCGTGCGGATATCTAGTTTTGAGATACATCGTTTCGTACGGAGTCCGTGCAATTATTTCGGTGTGGATTGCATGCACCCCTTGCACAGCAGGCGAAGATTAAAAGCAGCACGGCTGGCAGATCTTCGTTTGCGGTCGAGGAGGGAAAAGCAGAGGACATTGCGCAGCCGATTTCTCGCTTAGGTGCACACACACGCCGCGGCGCAGATACTACGCACGCGGCTCCCCCCGTTATCCCTCCACGCCTCAGTAGCCACGATAAAAAAGAAAGAATAGCAACCCGATCGCGGTGCCGACGGTGTTTATACATTGCAAGGCGCGCGATTTGCCTTGTACAAGTACAGAAAGGAGACGGGCTCGTCCGCGCCGCCACGGAGGCGCCTGTGGCACACGCGGTTACGGGTTGAGAGGCGATAAAAAGAAGCGGGCGGTTCTGGAAACGTGTTTTCCACTGGACACGGCGGCGCCCATGCCGCAAGAGGTCCTACTGCTCTGTCCTCCCATCTTTGTTTTTTTATGGCTGCGGTCCGCTCCTCCTTGAACGTATCCCAGCGCCTCTTGGGATAAGCCGACACCTTCGGAGCTGTCTTTTTTTCATCATTGTTATTCCTGCCAGGGTCTGCTTTTTACGGTCGAGTATGTAAGCTTGTCGGCTCCAGCACGCAATTAAATAACGCGACGCAGAGGTTACGTGAGAAGAGAGAGAAATAAAGAAAGAACGATTCTGAGGGGCCTCGTTTCTACGTCTCAAAGGCCGATTGTGACGTCCCCTCTAGAACGATCACAACCTCTGAGTTGCACTTGGGTTAAGCGAGCAGAAACGAGTCAACACACACAGTTCTGCTCTGCCCGATGGTGCGCTGAAGGTGAAGATGCGCTCATCCACTGGCTTGTTGGAGGAGTCGGTCAGGTCCTTGTGCTCGCTCTCGTCGACGCTGGTCGTGGGCTTGACGCGATCGCTTCTTTTTCCTCGGGGCGTCTCGGCGGGAGGCAATGCAACGGGTCGGGACTTCGGATGTATCGGCTGGCGGTGAGTTTACAACAGCTCCGGGGAGGTCCGGCATCGCTGACTCGACCTGCGCGATCTTGCGTCTTTCTTCGCTCGTCTCTGCTCGACTCCTCTAGTGTCGTCTCCCGCAGCGGCATCCGTCGCCACCTCCAGCTACGGAGCGGCGGTATCGTGTTGCCGGGGCTCGCCTCTGGTGACCCCGCAGTGCGCGCCGCAATCCTCTTCAGCGGCTTGTGCAGCGTTTTGTTTTAAGGCGAAAGCCTTTATTACCTTATCGTTGTCGTCAGCAAAAGTGTCACGCTTTTACGGCGGCTCCGATTGGTCGAGACGGGATGACGTCATGGAGGTCTCCCCAATCAGAGCACCAGCGCAGTAAGCGCGAATGCGTGCCTTATATGGCCATCAATATGATCAGTAGCTAAATATTGACTAATTAATTATTCAATAATTACGAACTAGTGCATGTTTAATCATACAAATTTCAAATTACTAGGCACTAATTACCAAGTAATGTAAAATTAACGAGTTACTAATTAGTCCCATTCGTGTAAATAATTACTAATTAATGTCGCATACCCGGTAAAATCTACCACAGAACAGTAAACGTAGAACAACTGCGAAGACAGAAGGAGCGCGATCTCATCGCTGCCAAGCAGAATTCACTCAATAAATGCACTCGCAGAATATGAAAGAGTAGTCGCTCGTTTTGCTCGTAGCAGCATTCATCGCTACATGGGCAACTGTCGCGTAGCAGAATGCAGCACTCAGGCTTTCGCCTTTCATCACTTTAGTCGCCAAAGTGTCATCGAATTTTTTCTTCGGAACGGAAACGGCACAACGACTGCTCCTTGCTACTGCCGGCCGGCGGGCCAGCGCCTTGTCGCCCCTCAAAGCGTCCCGCCTTGTCGTCCCGCAAAGCGTCCCGATGTGAAACCTCTACAATCTCAGAACGGAGGTGACCCCAAGGACACCAAGACGAACATGCGTTTTGGTGGGGGAAAGGAACTCGAGTCCAAATCTTTTCGCGCGCGGCATAGTGGAAATCTTGGCCATCGACGGGCGTTACGTGCTTCTTGCCGTCGTGGATATGAAGGCCTTTGGAGACAGGTGTGGTGCAGCTTCATCGGGAGTGGTGGGTATTCGGTAAGGACTGTTGGGCTCTATCCTCTGCGGATTTGCAGGAACTTGATTCAGGCAACGGTGACGCGGAGCTCACCAAGCTGAAAATACGGCAGCAAAAACAATAAATACGACGGCGATGCCGAACAGCAAGGCACGTTCCTACGCATCGAGTCAGGAAAAACAGCCACGAAGATATCAATACGATACAAACAGGCGCTCAAGTAAAAACCCTGCATTGCAGTTATATCGGAGAAAGGCCGCTCCCACTCCCAGGAGACCGATAAATGTTTTCTCGCTCCCTATCAGCGGATGCACCAAATCTTGATACTCCAACATGAAATAAAGGCGTTTCCATATCTCTTCGCCTCTTTCGATGCGCTCATCTATACAGTCGTTGATATGTACACTTTGCTTCCCGACCAAAACTTTCGATAAGGCGGGTCGTCCGTTATCGCGAAGAAACAAAAATAAACAGACAGGCTATAATTATGGTCCGCTTACTACGCGAGGTTTCAGCCCGTCGGGTGAACCCGGTCGGTAGCCACGTTTGACTTTTAGAGCGAACGCAGAAGGGGCCCCTCTTCAAGGCGTCGGGTAAACCCGGTCGGTAGCCACGCCGCGCCGCAGAAGAAACCACAGAAAGAGAAGCTATGTCGGCTTTGCTTACGCAACCTACCGGGTTTAGCTAAAGCTAAACTCCAGCAAAATAATTTATTCGTATAGTGGAGGCCAGAGAAGTTGAAATCAGTCGAAATTTGGGGAACAACAAGCCCATTATCCCGGTCACCATTACGCTTAAAACAATGGAGTGCAGTCTGATGCGTCTTACGGTGTAGATGCACTTAATGACGTCTCATTTAAAGACGACGGTAACTTTTATTCCAACTCACAATCTACAAAATTTGCACAAGCTGCAGTGAGTGTTTTGTTCACAGCCAATCATGCAATACAGGAAAGGGTAAATACATAGCAAACTTCGCAATGGAAGCAAAAAAGCACGGAATAGAAGGGGCATTACTTAGTCACTTCCTAATTGCGGTCCTCTGATGACAAGAAGTGCAGGGAATGAAACGTCTGGTTGGGACAGAATAGATTTTGTTCCCATTTCTTTCCATGTTAACGCGGCAAAAATACATGGGCCCCAGTAGGCTTAGTTCATTTTTTCCTTGTCCACTGCCCGGACAACGAGTTTCCACAATAACGAGGCGTAAATGCATTGAAAAATTTTGGTCCCCAGAAATACTGCCCATAATTGGAGTCGTGGGCGCGACTGTATACAGAGAAAGAAGAAGGCTGGCGGATATGCGGTGGTCGGACACAGGGGACGGTCAATTTAGAGGGTTACGAATCGAGCGCCGCGACCTGGAAACGGGATACGGCTTCCGCACACCTATCGTGCTGCGCAGCTCTCCGCGGCGCTGTTTCCGGTGATTCGGATGGCTTCCGTGCTCGGTTCAGATCCTAAACAACAGTTTTGTTATGACAATTGAACACAGGTCGCATAAACGTGGTGGGATCTCACAAGTTTCAAGCAACGACTCGAGCCCGCTTAAGAGCATTTCAGTTCGGTTGATAGAAGCCAAATAAGCGACTGAGCTGACGGGTGCGGAGCAGCTGCTGTTACCGTCGTCGTTTTCTTTTTCCGTTTACGAGCATAGGCGTGCGAGGCGTGAGCTATATGCGCATCTCTCAAGCTTCAAGTGGAGAAATGTGGGGAGTGGACGAGAGAAAAGGCGGATGAGCGCAGCTTGGGATTCTAAAAGCGTGTCTCTGTTCCGTACTCAACATCCTCGACGTTCTCTCTCTCTCGAACTGGGCTATGCAAAGAGCGCTTTGAGAACAATGAGGCAGTGCTTCGCTCACAGGTGCTGAAGCGAAACGCTTCAATGATTCCTTCCGTTATGAACCGAGTGGAATACCAAACCGGAGGTTCAGCCTGCAAATTGAGGAACGCAAGGCGTAAATAGGGTGCGAGAACGGTGGACTTGATTTTGCGCCTCTCTAAACAGCGCGGGGAGAAGGCAAATGCAGCTTTAGAGGGAGTTTGTCGCAAAATAAATCGGGCGGTTTACTGGAACGAAACGAGCAAACCGCCCGATTTATTTTAACCTTGTTTGTTGCGAACCTGACGAAATAAGGGACGGACATCTAGGTCAGGGATTAGGGCGCATTATGGGACAGAAATTGTGGATCAGAGGAGTCGAGACTGAAGATGCTGCAAATCAGTTTATCAAATTGTCTACGTTGAACGGAATACAGGATCGATAAGGCACTGAGAGGCAACGTAGAAACGCCCTTCAAAACTAGACCGCGCGATGAAACCCGGGTGCTGGCTGCGGGTTTCGCCGTAGCTAGCCGTTGCCCGTTGTCATTGAAGAAGTACGCGTCTAATCGAACATTCGATCGAATCGAATATTCGAATTCAAGTTTGCCTCACTCTCCGCTCGCTCAGATCGAGCTCGTCGCGTGGTCCGAGCAGCCGAGGAGACGGACCAAGATGTTTGTCTCAGCAGGGCGGAATGAACGTAATCGAATACGGTGCACTTACTTTTCGACTCGGCCGGGCTAAGTGCAAAGAACGACTCTAAGTTGAAGGCGTCAAGGAGAAGATAAAGGGGAGATTTGATTACGCTGAGAGTATACTACGTCGAAGACTCTCGGGAGACGACCGCCGCTCGTGTAACGTCGTTAGCGAGGGAACGACTGAGCATTTCCGCGTTCCCCGAGAAGAATGAGTGTGTCTTTCTCTCTACTTTGTTTCACAAGGACTCCGTTTAACGCGGCTATCACTAAGTGCAGCGTTCGGTCGAGCGCACAGTACCCACGTGGGAAGTGGTAAATCGAATCTCGAACTAATCTTTTTCTACGGTCGTAGCAAACTCGCTAATCGAAAGAGACGACGAGAGATATCCTCGCCTTCTGCGCTGGTCCTCTCTTCGTCCGAGTGGACGAGAGTGAGAGAGACAATACACAACTATTGGAGCTAACGCTCACAAGGCGTAGTGACACCGTCAGCACTTCGCGGAGTTGAGTAATGTGCGACGTGAGGTGTGTGCGAGATTCTATGCGTGCGAAAGAAGAAACTCTTGTCACTCCGCGCAAAAGCGCCGAACACAGCGCTTCCTTTCAGCGTACTTAGCGAAATAAGCGTATTAAGCACTGGGAAGATGCGACGGTCGTCACTCAAAAGCGACCTCTGAATTAGCGAGGCCTTTTTTTTTTTTTTTTTTTTTCTCAAGTTGAAGGCCCAGTTTCGGTCGCCGTGCAAGAAACAATGGCAAAAATACAAGCATCCCATCGCTCTGTGCAAGCCTCGTACTATAGGCGGTAGTTACCTTTTTACTATCCGTAAAGGAATGACCGTCTGACGAAACAGGCGCGTCGCCAACAACGTCATATGATAAACGCAATCTTCGGTGTGGCCGAAATAAACCAGCACTACCGGAGGTCCACTAGTCTTGAATAATCGCCTGGGCGCGCCACTACAGCCAATCTTGAAACGTACAGGGGCTCCCTCCCATATATATAATATGGCATACAATACTACGGTTCCCGGCCGGTAACCACGAACTAGGCCTATGGAACAGCCCGGGTTAACCAATCAGCGGAAAAGCGACAAGCAAAAGAAAAAGAAACGAATAACCAGCGAGTCGTAGTCCTCCCAGATGTTCAAGCAGCCAGCCTGCATAGGTAACCTTGGCCTTGTATAATCGAGGTTTCTTTTTGCGTGTGTGTGTGCTTTCCGTCTTAGTATTTCTGTGGATGTCGTACTGGCGCAAGATTTACAGCCTCACACGAGCGCTCGCTCGTTCTGGAGAGCAGAAACTTGTCCTCATCAGACACACCTTTTCTCCGTCTTTCACCGCCAACAGCCTGCTCTCCTCGCTGCCTGCGTGGCCGGCAGAACAAGAAAAGAAAGAATCGGCGAGGTGCTAAATTTCTTTCGAGGACAAATTGGCGTGCCCAGCGGCGGCACGCACCTATAAGGACGTCACGACGTCGCCGTACGTTGCCGCGAATGTTAACCAGCGCGGACAAACGAGGAACTGACAGGAGACGGCCACTGTGCCCATGTTTACGGTTATATCGCCCAACCGGCGGGTGCACGGACACGATGTTATTGCGGGAAAGAACCGCACGGCCCTTTTCCTGCGCCCCTCCTATCGACGTTCGTTAATCATTTCGGCGAGAAATTCAATTGGAGAATTTTTCCTTTTCGTCCCTTCAATAACCAGATGTACAGAAATAAAGACGAAAAAAAAAAAAAGAAACGGAGAAAAACTCTTTCTAAACGAAACTCTTTCTAAACGCTCCGAACGGTTGCCCCGCCGGGGTGGTGCAGTGGTAAGACGCCCGACTACTGTGCCGGAGTTCCCGGGTTCGAACCCGACCACGGCGGCTGCGTTTCGATGGAGGCGAAACGAAGAGGCGTCGTGTGCTGTGCGATGTCAGCGCACGTTAAAGATCCCCAGGTGGTCGAAATTACTCCGTAGCCCTCCACTACGGCTCCTCTTTCTCTCTTTCCACTTTCATTCCCACCTTCCTCCCTTCCCTTACGGCGCGGTTCGGGTGTCCACAGAGCAAGTGTGACAGTTACTGCGCCTTTCCCTTCCTGTGAACCAATTTAATTTAATTAATTAACGCTCCGAACGGCGTTCCGCCGACGCTCCGGGACGAGTCTCAGAATTAAATGCGGCGTAAAAGGAATTGGCCTGGGTTGTACATTGGCGCACTCTGAAACTTCGACTAGAAAGAAAAAATGAATAACAGGCCAAAGAAAAAAAAAAAAAGGCAGAAGATAAAATACGTGGGCCGCAGTGCCGAGAAAACTGATATATGCGTCAGGACAGATTGTGCCCCGCGAATCTCAAAGGCTACCATACAGCGCCGCTCACTTAAAGACGAAGATCACGGAGTCCTTCACGTCAGGAGTTTAAATCCAGGCAAAGCATTTCTTGTATGACAGTTTCACAGAGACAAACCTGAGTTTTGTTTCCGCGGACAAACGTCAAAATAGTCACAAAGGGTGAAAAGGTGCGCTGCGCAATAGAAGCGATTACACTATTCATGTTTACTCACCCTACTGTTAGCGCATGGATATTGATATTGTTCATAAGCAACGCGCGCATATATATATTGTAAGAATGGGGGGTTTATTCAGCAGATCAACAAGACTTGATCAGCAGGACTGAGCAGATCAGCGGCGAACACAGTCAGATCCAGCACACGCAGCGATCACGATGCCACTGACTGGAATGTTCCTTGTGCACTTCTTCCTCTTCACAATATATATATATATATATATATATATATATATATATATATATATATATATATATATATATATATATATATATATATATATATATATATATATATATATATATATATATATATATATATATATATAAAGATAGGCATTCGGCTCCGGAACCTTCTGCGCCTGCGCCCGCCTGACGCTCAAAGAAGACGACGACGACAACCGCTCGTGCGTATGCTGGAAAATATATATCCTCTCTCTCTCTCTCTTTGTTTGTTTGTCGTTGTACAGAGCATAACCAAACACTGGTTGGCCGCTCTGCGTGTCTTGCCACACAGTTCGAAGGTGGCTTTGGAAGTGAGCAAGAAAGGAAACAAGGGAGAAAAACACACAAGAAGGCGGCGTTTATTCGCGCAAATGCTGATTTCACTCTCCGTGTATAGTCAAAACAGTGCCATGAATGAATTAGAGCGGAGGCAGGCTAATTCGAGAAAGCAAAGTCAGCACCCCCTGACCGCGCGATATAGCTTCAGAATTTCAGATATCCTTCCCTATGCAATGCTGACACGGGGTTATTTTGACGCTGATAAGTGCGGGCCCCTGCGCCGCAAAACTATTTCTCGGCGCCTCGAGTTATGAGTGCGTTGATGTCGGTATCAAACACAACGCAAACCTGGCACGGCACATCAGAACTGCCTGTCGCGTCACACACGTGGAAAAACAGCCGTCGACTGGCACTACCAGAAGGGGGGGGAATAAAAAAATAACCCTAGCTTGAAGCCGGTGAGGAAGATTGATAGTTGCAGTGCATACTCTTCCCGGAAAAGGAGATTTGGCTGATGCTCAGGAGACGAGCTCGCTGACGACGGCAGAAAGTATCTCGGAGCCGCATTATTCGACTAGCCTCCCTTGTGTTATGGCAGTGTACCTTCTTGCTAAACGCGATGTCCAGGCGGGGCTATCCGTGGGGATTCCCCCGGCAAACAACTTCGGTATCATGCATGTCATCAGAAGGATGCCTATCGCTAGCTGTCCTATTGACTCGTGTTTTACGCCCAAAACCGTGGGTTTGACGTGATTTCATTGTTAATTGTCACAAATTTGAGCACCGCGGACTACCTATCTACAAGCTCGTAGCATGTTTTTCGCCTCATATTGAAGGCAAACCCTCCATGCAAATTCCACAGTGGTCACGAACTGCTGCGTTTGCGACCGGTTTACCATGGTTAGAAGAATATGGTGCCCGGAAACCGCCGCCAAGCTGTGACGGATGCCGTAGCGTATTGGCTGGCAGTAACACAGGAGTTATGCATTTCGCTTCCTCAGAAATGCAGCACCACAGTCTGAGTTCGACCCAACGGTCTATTTGGATCGGCGACGGAGTGCCTCGACTACACAGGCAGCGCAGCCTATACGGAAGTATATTCCATTGTCCGTTGCTCTGCCTCATATCATGGGCACACTACTTTTATTGCGAAAGAATACTACGCCAGGTCTAACCGCTCGTCGCTGCGTGCCGTGTCCGTGGTCCCTCATAGAAAAATTTGGAGGACACTTAAGCTTCGCCTTTAAGAATCCATTGGAACGCGATTGCGTTATCGAGCAACTTGCTATACTCATTTTTATTTATTAATCCTTCCGAGACGTAGAAGCTCTGCCAGCCACCTTGCCGAAACGCGCGGGTCTCAAGTTGCAGACGTAATTCGTCGGCAACATCGTTGCCGATCCGAGCCGGCGCGATGAAGATCTCGGAGGCTATGCCCTGTCTATCTTATTCCGTGCGCCACACGCATGATGGCGCTACGTGCACGCCAAGCGAAGAGGAAGTACAGCGGAAAAGTAGTTTGCCACTCGCTAAACTGCGTGTTCTGTAATTCTGTAATTTACATGCTCATAATTATTATTATACGCCACAATACACTCCTCCAAGGGACATTTCTGAGACAACACCGCAATCAATAGACGCGCCTTTGTGTATTTCAAACCATCTAGCTGGCGTGGTGGAGTGGTTAGCGTGCTCATCTCGCAATCCGTAGGCCCACGTTCTATTCCTCAGATCGGCGATTTTTCTTATTCGCTTTGATTTATTAATGCCTCTGGGATTTTTCGCCCACGGCCAACACCGGACGACGCGGGACGGCGGCCGCCGACAACGACTTTTCTGCGACACGGGGCCCTTAACGCTGTCGCGTTAAACTCAGCCTGTCATGACGCTTGAATTCACGTTACCCCTATGCGACGGGCAGGAGCTGCCAACTCGGGTCGGGCCAGAACCGTTTGCATTCTCGTTACCCAGGCAAAAGAAGCTTCCGTCATTGTTTTCGCAATTCTAATAGGGTTAAGCAGAGCTAAACCACAACTTTTTTTTTTTTTTTTCATATATGTTTTGACGTGTTCACGTGGTTAAGTGCTTGCCATACTGTGTGCAATGAAAACCAAGAACTGTCATCCGAAGTCCCTGTAAATGATAATCGCAATCACTGCTCGCGCACCGTAACTTTCAATTCATGTCATTTCATTGTACGAAATACACAATTATGTCGGCACACTGAACGGCGCACGCACCTGTGAACGGGAACGAAAGCGTCACCGTCATGGCGGCAGCAATGAAGTTAAGCTTAGCTTTTTTGCTTTTTTTTTCCCCCCGGTTCTCAGAAAACGATATCCAATACAAAAAACAAAAAAAGTTATATCAAGAAGAGAGGGTGGAGAAAGAGAGGAAAGGCACGACGGTGATTAATGCTCTTTGCGCGCGTCGCAAAGACGACGGCGAGGAGGGGAAATGTTTATAAACGTTGTCGTCACGCAGCGCTGACTCCGCCGCCGCGCTGGCCTCAGTAGCGGTGGGTGTGCCGTCCCCGATGCGCGCGCCGCGTATCCTTGAGCGTATAGTAGCAACAATTCCACGCCGTATGTGTTCTCTGTGGGCGTTTTGTTTGCGCCGTGTCCCCTCTATTCATTTCTTTGTGGTTGTATTTTCGTCCCTTCCTCTTTAAAGGCGCCCGCGACGGCGCGCGCCCAGAACCATGCCGCCGGTGGCGTGAGGTCGGCTCCACATGGGAAATATTTTGAGCAATCTCTCCAGAAAAGACATCCCCCAGTAGAGATGCAGAGCGCCTCGGTGCAATTAATGACCATAATCGGACAGCGGCTACAGTAATGCTATGCACGCAGGTCAGTGTACAAGTGAAACATCGAATGCAATAACAAAGAAGAGTGATTTCTTTTGGAAATAGTTCGAATGAAGGCTCTCCGGAACGCACGTGATGTTAACGACGGTACTAAGCCTCAACAAGAAAGCGGGAGTAGTAACGATGCATATTTCACTGGGACATTTCCGTTTCTTCATTTTCCTAAGGTGACTGGCCATTATACGCATAAGTTTATTCACGGAGGCTGTGATTCATTCTCCTTCCAGTTATTTGCTGACTTAAATCCTGCATGCAGCTTGTGAGTCAGTACTCTGCTGAAATGGTGTTCAACGTTACTTCAGCGTTGAAAAATAAAACACTCACGGGCGCCGGCAGGAAGGTGCGAAAGGGGCACTTGCCTCGTCCCCCTCCCCCTCCTCCCAAGCCCTCTACTCCATTCGTTTCATCCCTCCCTCCGGACAAAATCCTGCCGTCGCCCATGAACACACCGTAAGAACGTTGCGCGGAAAGGAGTACTAAATAACCATAGAAACATAAATGGCTACACACTGATAGTAGGGCAGGAATCATTGACTACAAACCTGAAGATTATTGTTCCCTTTCATGTTGGTTTTATTTGTACATCCATGGCGCCGACAAAGCAGCAAATTAGCCTCAAGAGGAAGTTAGGCCCTCAGCGTAACATGACTGTAAAAGCCCATCATTTTAAACTTAAGGACAGCGTTATACAGTTACCCACTACAGATTGATTGTCTTTCTGCACGCTCTGATACTTGGTCGCGGCGCGAAAAGTCTCAATAATCGGCAACGGAAATGGATTTAAAAGGCTAGCGGCCACTCTATTCGTACTCGTGACGTCATCAGCTAAATGAATGGGTTGCCGCAGAGTCTAAAACCAACGGTGAAGTTGCGTAGCTTCCGAGATCTAAGGAAAGAAGAATCGGTGTCAACGCGGGAATTTCCCTCGCGAAATCGGCCGGTGACGACGGCTCCTGCTGTGTTTCGTGTTCTGATCTGTTCTAACCAATAAATAGCCGAGGGAAACAGAATGATAGAGAGAACAAGCTATCCGTGAACAAAATGATTTTTTTTTTTTTCTCGCTTTCCCAGCGATCACTTCTATTCTACGAGCAATTCGCTACGTCAGTCTGCGACCGCAACGATTGCTGTGTCCTTGGTCTTTTAAATGCCGCCGCAGTCTCCCTCCACCTGTGCTTGGCATCTGAGCACCGCACGTGAGAATAACAAATTGTTGGAGTTGTGTCAGGGCTCAGTTGGTATGCGTCGCAGTCTTTCACGCGCAAAAACTTTAATCGTTTTTCCTTTTTTGCTTGTTCAACCTAGACGCGTTTCCGCGTAGCGGCTTGAACCTAGCGAGCGTTCCCCGGCTCGGTGATGATGGATCGTCCCACACGTACGCATCGCTCTCACAAGTGGAGAACGGCCGGCTGGTGGGAGAGAGCGGAGCACAAAATACGCGCCCTGCTTGTTTTGGCTCGGTTGAAAGAAAAATTACAGGGTCTCTATGATGTCTCTTAAGAAGAGAAAGGCGAAAGCCTGCCCTTCCTCACCTATCATTTGCCTCTCATCGTTTGCCTTTTATCTGCGTTCGTTGCAGTGCTGCATATATTTGGTTTACAGGAAAGGAAAGGCGCAGTATGTCACAAACACACTTTCTCCGGCAAGTGTGAGTTAGGGCGGTACACCATCGCTCCTGTCGCGTAGATTTCATTGGCGCGCGTTTAGTGGTGAATTCCAATCGCAGAGCAGGAGCACTTCCAGAGCAACGTTTTCTGCTCCTTTCGGAGCAATTGTCTTCCAAACGCAGATCCGGAACACGGATCGCGTCTTCCAAACGCAGAACGGGAGCAATTGCCGAGCAAGGGTCGCTCCGCGGAGCAGTCAAAACTGCTCCGCCGAAATCGGGAGAACCGACCGGAAGTTTGCGTGACGTGACTTTCCGAGCGACGCTTGCGCATGCGCTAGCTAGCGCATCCATTTCCGGTGGCTCGCCGCG
Source organism: Amblyomma maculatum (assembly GCF_055883805.1). Classification (NCBI taxonomy): domain Eukaryota; kingdom Metazoa; phylum Arthropoda; class Arachnida; order Ixodida; family Ixodidae; genus Amblyomma; species Amblyomma maculatum. The sequence goes on from NC_139353.1 coordinate 3,880,528, forward strand.
TTGGCAGCGTTGGGCTGGTATCTGCAACGCGCCGCTCCATAGCAGACGATCAGTATTTGCCGCCGCCATGGATGGTGATTCGCGTCGCGCTCTTGCGCTCGCTTTGCTTGAGGACAGCGAGTCGGAGAGCAGCAGTTCCGACTCATCTGTCGAAGAATCAAGAATCACCTATTTATATGTCCATCGTCCGTGTAAACTCAAAGCCGCGCACGTTACAGCTCGGCTCTGGAAGACTGCAAATATTCGGTACGTGAACCGAAGTTTTCTTCCATATTAAAGAAAGTGCTGAAGGAGTCTTACCGTGTGTGTCCGCGCTCGGCTCTTCGAGCAAGGAGGATATAATTGCGTAAACGGCTGGTGTAACCTCCATATCAAAGGGAAGAAAGGCTGCAGGCTTGCAAAGCAGACGGCGCGAGCGCACGAAAAGCGCGGGCAAGTGAAAGGAATGATGGGTACTTTCTCCGTCTCCGTTTGCTCGCGAGCGCCACCTACTTGCTCCGGCCGGAGCAAGAGTATTCGAAACGCAGAGTCTGGGAGCGTGCTCTCCGCCGGATTGAGGCGTTCTGTGATGGAGCGTGCGCGTTGCTCCAGTTCTGCGATTGGAATTCGCCATAAGTGTCGCATTGCAGATGGTAGGAACGCTAGACAAGAACTAATCTCGTGGACTATCGCGGAGTATGACAGATATCGCGCATAGATCTCGAGCACGGGATTTCGTTACATGAGCCTAGAAAGACATAAAAAAAAAAAACTAACCAAAATCGCTAAACTTTCGAGTAGGACGGCGAAACCTTTATTGCGATATCGCGCCACCTCAAGCTTCCTCCCTGCAATAAAGTATTTTTGTCGGTCGGTCGGTCGGTCGGTCGGTCAGTATCACTCCGGAAAAGGAACAAGACGGCCTTTTTAAGGCGAAAGCGTTTACGGCTCATGCTGTCATGGACAGTGTGTACCGCTTTTGCGGCGTTCCTGATTGGCCGAGGCGGGATGCGTCCCTGCCATCTGTAATTCTACACTTGAACGCGCACCAAGGAACGCCATGCGATAGGAGCCATGGTGTACCGTCCAAATGCACACTTGCCAGAGTGTGTGTGATACTGCGCCTTTTCTTTCCTGTATACCAATTACAATTATATGTAGGATAGGAAGGGTAGGCTTTCTCCATTCTCATCTTAAGAGACATCTAAGAGACCCTCTATTTTTTTTTCTCTCGTGGTAGGGAGTGGGGGGGGGGGGGGGGGGGGGGGTGTTGTTGGATCGCGTGTTAAAGGTACGCGGGACGAAACTTTCATGTACAGAGTGTTCTACTTTATATTTCAGCATTTTTTAACATAGGCCTGTACGCGTATAAAGAAATTAGACATTTTCAAGCGTAGATTCTTGTCGGGACACCAGGTGCGCTGAAGTAGTTGAAATCGTAGCTAAAGGAGACTTTGCTACCCCTACTGTCGTTCGCAGGAAACAGAACATTATTGCACCACTGCCAGCACAGGAGGTGGTCTAGGAGATCTACGTGCGGCCGTCGGCCCGAGATAACGTCGTCACAAACTAGTCACTGTGGTTGCTGGCCCGTACTATTTAACCGGAAGGAGATGCGCCAGAGAAAACGCTTCTCCTGTCAGTTAACATGGACCACCCATAGCTCAGCAGAAAGTTCTACTTGGAAGTATTTATATGCTACCCATTGGCCAACTGAACCACCGGCCGCCTGTTTACAGATACCGGTGAATGGCGATCCTCGGTTCAGATTACGGGAACGACCCTTTCAACTTCTTTTTTTTTTTTCATCCATTCGGTCTCGTCCTGGCGGTTATCAAGGCGGCCCATAGTACTGCTGCTGCTTCAAACGTTTCTTCCCTTGTTTCTGTAGGTGGGGCACACAATGCAGGGTAAATGGCCGTGCAGGCCCAACCTGCGGGGCTCGGCACATTTTATTCTATGCAGACTGAACTTCAGGCGGCCCTTCTTTGTCTTGAAGATGCACTAACCAAAATTGGCCTCGAACTCGCACCACATAAAACAGAATTGATTAGTATCGACGGAAAACATAAAACCAACCCCAGTATGCAGATCCATCTTCACTTCGGAGGCAACACCATCACCTCCTCAAATGGGCAAATCCGCATTCTTGGCCTGCTAATCTCAAGCTGCAACAGTCCCCAGAAATGCTTACATCAGCTGCAACGCCTTTGGCCAGCACTGCTACACACTATTCGTCGCCTGTCCAACCGGCACAGCGGTGCGCGGCAACATGCCTGCCGTGCGACCGCCCGGGTCGGGAAAATCCTCTATGGCACACCCGTCCTCCAACTGTCGAAGACTGACTTCGCTAAGGTCGAACGCCTTCATCGCGCAACACTACGCACTATTACCGGTCTACCTAAGCACACTCCTATAGCCGAACTTGACCGTTTGGCCGCTCTTCCACCGCTCACTACCATCGTTACCGAGTCACAGACGCGTCATCGAATACGTCTAGAGAACACTGTCCAAGGGCGTCGCCTGCTGGCCTGGGATGAACAGCGTAACGACAAAACACCAGCCCTATATGTATCTCTTCCTCCTTGGGAGATGCCAGTAGTCACACGCCTCCATCGCCGACCTGTAAACCGCGATTTTGTCATTCCTCGGGAGCTCCTCGCTGCCCATCACCGACAAGAGCGAATCCCTGATACGACTGACATATACACCGACGCATCGATTACAAGCGAATTTGCATCTATGGGCTGGGTATGCGATGACAACCCTTCCCTTTCAGGCGCTTATGCCTGCCACCTACCTCAAGGTACCCCTCTTCATGCATGAACTCCTCGCGATTTGGGGAGCCTTGTCAGGAATGCCTTGCACCGTAACTGGGTCAATACGTATTCTTACTGTTTCCTTTGAAGCTTACAAGGAAATCGCTACTCCAGGTTCACAAGATGCAACAGCTACGGCCATACAGCGCCTCCTTAAACGCCACCAACTCGCGACCAGAACTGTCGCTATTCACTGGACCCCAGGTCACTCGGACGAATCAGGGGGCAATGCGGCGGCACACGCCGCGGCTGCCTTGGCAGGTGGGATGTCCACATTTACTTCCCCACCCTCCTTGCTTCATCCTTGCTCGACCTTGGGCGGGCAACTCACCCCTTCTCTTGCCCTTATGCACTATACTCAGACCAGTCTTCGTAGCCTCAGTCAGCATCGCATGCAGGTGGCCACACCAGACCCACCTTTTACGAGAAAAACCCACCTCACGCGAAGTCAAGAAGTCTTTTTGAATAAGCTCATCGCCCATGCGGCTTACACGCCACGTATTATGGCCCGCTGGCGTCAGTATACAGAGAAAATGATTACGTGCCCCCACTGTACGACTCTAACTCGCGGCGGCATATCTAATCTACTCTGGGATTGCCCTGCTTTTTCTACTGGACGCTCCGAGATCAAACCCTACCGCATGAACTACCCTTCCCTTCTAGAAACTGATGCTAACACACAGACGATATTTGCCAAGTATGGCTCGCTTAGTGGCCTGGTTAGAGCAATGTGATTTGAGTGACGACCTAAACAATGAAAATTCTGTCTACTCCCCTTTATCCCCATCCATGAATATGAGCCTTCCCATTCAATAAAGGACATTCAATCAATCAATCTTCGTATAAGGTAACGTTTGCTGACGCAAGGACGGTGGTAGCTTTCTGGGGAAGTCCTATCGCTAGTGGGCATTTTATACCGGCTGCGCTTTTATGATTCAGTGCTCCTTATTCTTCTTTTTTTTTCTCTCTAAAACCGGGCCGCAAGCCTTATAGGACGGCACAACAAATGTCATCTAATCGACAGATCCGTAATCACCGTAGCGTTGCTGGAGCTTCGGCACTCTCTCTGCCTACTTGAGTGCGTATTTTCCCCTCGCTTCTAACACGACCCTGCGACGCGATATCAGATGACATCAGTTACTTTCCGCGAAACAGTGTTATCTCGCCAAGAGGATAACGAAGCTAAAGAAACGCTGAACATCATGCAATGGTCGCAGACGCGGAACGTCGGATCCTAATAACTCTCGCTGTTTTCACGATTGCGAATTAAGCTTCGGTTTGGCTTCCTGTGCGAGAACTACGCTGCCAATCAGAATTGTTTCAAACACCCGAGCCGCAGAACAAAGCGTTTGCCGCCCCTGTAGGCGCCGTGTCAAACGAGCCTTTATTTATCTTTATTTTTTTCACTCACGCAATCGTTAAATGCATCTCAAAGCTCACAATCTTCCGATTTCCGATAACTTAAGGAAAGTAAATCAGGCGCACTTTTCTCGCTTTACAGCTGCTTTTTTTTTTTTTTTTTTACCGAAAAGAACAGCAGTACTGAAAAAGAAACGTGCTGAAGATAAAAAAAAAAAAATACATCGCAACGGTGTCTTTAACTGCGTGCGCACGTTTGAACATTAAGTGCTTCCGACGGGGAAGATGCCAAGCTAAGTGGACGAAAAAAAAACTCCCCTGCTGCGGTGGCATACTCACAAATGTAGTACGTATTTTCTGTGAAAGAGCTTTTGAACGTATATAATCTTTCACTTAAATATTATTTACCACCGCAATAGCAAACTATATAACCACGGATCTTTTCTTGGCAGCGGTCGACTGCTAGTTTGTTGCTATTAATATTTGAAAGCTCACCCCCACTGATTTTCAAAGGCAGCTCTACTTGTTTTCTTCTCTTTTTTTTTCTTTTTTTTTTTTGTGAGCGCAGGACAAACTTCAGAAGAAAAATTTTGATATACACACCGGTACAATAACACAGTGGCATGTTGAGCTGGTTGGTCTGCACACATGACAAAAAACGCAGCTGAACAGGTGACAATGTACAGAAGAGAGACACACGCAGACAAGGACGATGCTGCACTGACAGCTACACTGACAGCTACACTGACAACTAATTATTCACACCCGAGCACCTTCTTTTTTCCCACCATTATCACGCATACCAATAGGTAGCTCAGTCCATTTCAATCAATACGTCCATAAATATGTGTAACAGTTTTCCACAGCTGCCTCAGAATTACTGAAAAACGTCGCTCGTTTTTTTTTTTTTTTTTTTTTTTTTTCGGGGGGGGGGGGGGGGAAGGGGGGGGGCAGCTTTAATTATTCGTTGTGAGTGCAGTGAAATTTTACAAGCAGGTTTTATTTTGTTTTTGCCATGCATCGGATGATTAGTCTATGCATTCCCATCAACATGCGCGTGACAGTATCTTATACAATATCACAGAGTTGTTTTGCAGATGAAAGGTACCGCAAACTTTTGAACTTGTTGGTGGCAGTGGCCGTGGTAATGTCGCGCGGGACGCGTGAGCAATGCAGGGCGACTCGGGTTCGACCTGCGACCGCGTTCCGATGGATGCGAAACGCAAGACGCCCGTGTACTTTGCGATGAACTCCATCCAGGTGGTCTAAATTATTCGGAGCCCTCCACATCCGCATCCCTCGAAGCGCATGTCACTTCGGGACGCTAACCATTACTAGCCAAGCCAAATCAAAACACATGAATGTGCTCGTGCACAGTGCCTGATACTGCGGTGTAATACACTTGAGTTTCCTACACTTCAGTGTCATTTAGTGCCACGTAGGCTTGCTGATGCATTGATATTTTGTTATTTTTATGGCTACTTTTTACGTTGTCTTGCTTCGTTGCGTTGTTTTTCTGCATATAATTCCCTTTACGTACATTATTAAACCCAGTTGATAGCCAGCGCTTGTTTCGTCATTGTCCCGCCTTTATTGAGCTGTTCCCCAGTATGAATGCATACCAACTCGTCCAGATCTTAGCTTTATTAAACGAGTTTGAGCAGTTTCGCATGCCCCGCTGGGGTGGTGCAGCGGTAGGACGCCAGACCCCTGTGCCGCAGTACCAGGGTTCGAACCCGACCTAGGCGGCTGCGTTTCGCTGGAGGCGAAACGAAGAGGCGTCCGTGTGCTGTGCGATGTCAGAGCACGTCAAAGATCCCCAAGTGGTCGAAATTACTCCGTAGCTCTCCACTACGGCTCCTCTTTCTCTCTTTCCACTTACAATCCCACCTTCCTCCCTTCCTTTACGGCGCGGTTGAGGTGTCCACAGAAAACAAATGAGACAGTTACCGCGCCTTTCCCTTCCTATAAATCAACCAATCGATCAGCAGTTTCGCGTGGTTCCTGGAGAGCCGTGCCACGCAAGTGCGAGGAGCAGTGACGTCACACAGCCCCAGGGTATCGAACCGGAATTCTTTCGGGTTCGGTTCGGGTTCGGGTTGGGTTCGGTTTCGGCTCCGGAAACACATTTCGTTCCGGTTCGAACCTGTTCGACCCTGTCCGAACAACCGGTTCAAGTGAATTCAAACGGGTTCAGAAAAAAAAAAAAAAGAAAAAAAAAAAAAACTTCGGATGTATTTTTACCCCACTTTTTTAACACCGAGTTTCCTCTCCTGGTGTATAATAAAAGCTTAAAATTCAGATAGTAATTCGTCGATTATATTTGTCGTCAACTATTGGGAGTATTGGTTGTACAGACGTGAGCGAAGTATTTTTAATGAGTGACCGACGATTAGAGGAAGATGAGGGAGGGAAAAATACTGATTATTTTCATTGGTACATAACCAACTAAATCTGTCACGCGCCGAAAGTTAAAAGAAAATAATGTTTCTTGCCGCGCTTTTCAGGTACACAAAATATCAAATTCATTTTAGTTTAATGCGAAAATCTATTATTACATGTACCACATTTCGTCCAGCTCCCACTAAAGGTCTTCGAAATGAGATCAAGGTCAAATCAAGCACATACACCCCAGAACTAACGATATACATTCCATATGTGTGATTATATACCGCAAAGCACGCGGACGCTTTTGCATTTCGCGTTTCTGGGGAGGTAAAACGCAGAGGCATCGGCGTGTTGTGGCCCGTCATTATCGTATATGCCGGAGAACCGGATTAATTATCTCACTTCTGTGGCCGCGAGGCAATACGACCACCGTCTTGTTGCATGTCATGGTTGCCTGCATAGGCGCGCTATATAGTTTCTATCTTTGAGGATAGACTTACTGGTATGTTCAAACATAATTTACCACGAGCTTGACCTGAAGTCATGGCTGCTCGCAAGTATTTAGGATGTGCTCAGTAAATGCTGCCATTTTTTTTTTATCCGCCAGCATAGAAAGATCGAAGAACGAGGACATTGCCTAGTGTTCTTGAAGTCATGGGTTTGATGATAAGACAGGATATACTTTAGTCCAGAAAATGCTCTCTCGACTCTGACTTGCGTAGATGGCAGAGCAAACGCTACTGTAGCTAGTGATTAGAGTTCTCTCCTCTTCCCAAAATTACCACATACTCGAGTGTATACTTTTTCTGGGCACCTTTTCAAATGCGTAGGGCAGGCTCTTGACTTGTTCAATTTTGAGAGAACTGCCGCTGTCTCCGAGTCCTTTCAGGCAGTCTTAATTCTTCTCTTTCGATATATATATATATATATATATATATATATATATATATATATATATATATATATATATAAAGACTGTTCAAGCTCGTCCTCAGCTTGTAAGCTCTGAGGTGGGATTCTGTTGACGCTTGTTGATTTGATCGCCGCTGGCGACCCGCCGAAGCCGCTTCCATGTGGTGACCAAATGCTGTTTTGCTCGGCATCTTTCCTCGCTGGTAAATGCACAGTGATATTGAGGGTCTCACGCTGCAGTTCACCGATTGCTCAATTACTGACATTCCCTCTCTCCTTAGAGCCTAGTCGCAGGCTCCTTCGGCGTCCTTCTCCCTGCGTTTCAAGTTTTGTCCTGATCTCTCTCGTCGCCGCGCAACCCGTAGATCAAGCTATTCATTACACTCTCTCAAGAATGCACTTCTACCTTTCAGTGCCACCTTGCTAGGATGTTTTAGACATTCGCATCAGTGATGGCAAATACAGCGATGAAATGCATTTTTCGACACCGTATACTTGTGCGGACCGAAACATTAGCACAGCAAATGCAGCCTGTGAATTAATACTCTTGGCAGCAATTCTACTTAGTTCCTTGCTCCACCCAGTTTGCACCTTTGAACACCGGAGCTTCATTTCTCACACAGTTTAACTTGCCAAGGAAATTAAAACAAGCAGACATTGCTAGGGACAAAAAAAGGAGAAGATAAACGGGGAAATCGAGTTATGGAACTATGAACGTGCAAAGTTCAGATACAACTCAAGAGCAGACCGGTAAATTGGTGCCCAAGGCTTGCTTCTCACCATCAAGGTCGGCTTATTTTCAAGTCTCAGTCAACCAATTTAGTATATGCTAGCGTCACACCGCATTCGACTGCCGTGCACATGTCATGGCCCACGTGACTGATTGCAACGTCGTCGAACGATAGGAAAATAAAATGACACGTGAAATTATTTTTTAACGGATTCAATATTTCGTTTATTGAGCTATACATGATTATATGCTTATTCACCTAAATATATAACTCAATTTACGAATTATCTGCTATTATTTTACTGCCTAGGAAGGCGCTCGAATGGGCAACTTTCTCCATGGCGTAGTGCAGCAGCAGTCCCCTGTGTTCGGTATGAAAAGGTAGCCGGACACTAGAGATTGGGGCTATGCAAGCGGCAATATATTTTCATTTGTACTTTTCATCTTTTTCCAAGGAACAATTTTTCAAAATAGTTGTGATGATGTTTGCGGTGTGTAGTGGCGAATTGGAAATAAGCGAGCAGAGCGTTTTACAAAAACCGACAAAAGAAAAAATAGTGAAGGTAAGTTGCTAGCAAAAGTGGGTCGGAACCGCAACGCGAACTGGTTCGGAACGGTTCCATCGATTTGGTCCGGTTCAGGTTCAGTTCCAAGATGGCGGAAAAAAATCGGGTTCGGTTCGGTACCGGTTCCGGGCGAAAATTCGAGTTCGCTTCCGGTTTTCGGTTCAGTTCCGGTTCAGTTCCGGTTCCGGTTCGACACCCTGCACAGCACGCAGCTGGCGCGCCGGAGCCGCGCGCTCCGCCGCCGCCGCGTGCGCGCCTCGCCGGTCTGCGACTCTATTCTGCGCATTCCAGAGGAGTGACGTCAGAGGAGCGTATATCCTGGCATAGCCGAGCTAAGCCACGGCCATTATTTTTTCAGTACTTGAATCCGTCGCCTCAGAAGATGAGGGCAGCAAATATCTCTAAAGGCAATGTCAGCGCGGTGCCTGCATATGTTTTCCTCTGCGGACCAATGATTCGCCAGTACCCACAACTCTTCGCTCATGCTGCGACGCGCAGCCAGTGTTTTCCGGCTCAAAATATCCCGCGACGGCACTGCATCGCGCGGGCGGCATAGACATTTTCCTCGCGGACGACATAGGCAGCCCCCAAGCCGTGGAAAATCTACTGCAAGCGCTCTTCCACCTACACGGCCTCCTCAGCACAGCCCGGCAGAAACCGCTGTCGCCATTTATATCTAACAGCGCACACGACTTTGCACCGTTGTCGGCCAGACGCGTTGACGCAAGACTGCCGAGCTTGCAACAGACGCCCGCACCCACGTAAATACAGGTCTGCGGACCTTTGGTTAGTTTGCTCGGCCTGCTTAGTCAACGTCTGTCTATATCTCATACAGGCACGAAGGTCGCTTATCTGGCTGGCGTAAATCGGCATGCATCTCGCTCTCGGATTAGGCTCTTTCACCTCTCCTCTGTCTCTCTCCTGCGCGGGCCTGTTATCGTCGGCGCCTTCTTGACCGCGGCGAAGAAGGATCTACGTTGGCAGCAGGCACGCGCTTTGCGAAATGGTGGTGGGAAACATATGCGAAATGCTCAGGTTCTTCGTTCTCGCACGAAACTTGCGCAATTTTCATCTATCCCGTTGTGCTTTTGGTGGTGCAGGCAACGCTATCTTTTTTAATTGCCCGTTTTGTGTCATTAAGATGAGGCTTCGTAATGGGGCCCTGGTGGTTGCGAGATCATTATGGCAGACACGCTCGCAGATATTCATCACGCGCAAATCGGGGCCGTCGTAGAAATTAGTAATAAAATGCTTGTCAGGAAAGGCGCGGTATCTGTAACCTTTTCTTTTTGTGGACACCTGAACCAAACCACTGTGATATAATTTAGGAATTTCGCAAGCAGTCTTGTAAAGGTACTAACAATTCGCACTCAGGGACTAAAGTCGAAAGACCAACTGTGGGGGCTAGTTGGTTCATCATTGCCTCAAGCATCAAGGAATAAATTTATCGCTACTTCTTGATTCCACTGTGCCCACGGACTGTGCCCATGGATGCGGGATAGAATCCGTAGCGCAATGCAACCCGTCCGTGTGCTGTCCGATGTCAGCACACGTTAAACAACCCCCGGTGGTCGAAATTTCCAGAGCTATCCACTACGGCATAGACTGAGTCGATTTTAAACCCCACAGAGCAAACCGAACCACTTGTCGATTCAAGCCGAAGAAGCAAAATCGATCACCTTGTCGGCAGAATAAAGCGCCCCCTTTCGTACTGTTCACACGTGTCTGCGTTCCAATTAAGAAAGGCATAAGAGCTCGACGGAGACGAAATATACTCCGAGTGAGTTAACTGCTGAGCTATATATACCAGGCGTCACAGCTAAATTTAAACAAGGTGTTAAAAAAAAAATGGCCGTGACTTAACTGAGCTATAGGCCAGGGGCCCTATTTTCGACAATTCGCCATTTTGTTCAAATTGTGACGTACGCGTAACGTGTGCAATAGGGCGGTGCCAGGTTACGTAAGCCCACAATCGCGTTACGTATTCTGAAGCAAAAGAGAAATAAAGTGATAAGAAAAAGCGCTGTCGTCTACTGCTATATATTGGCGCCAAGTATGAAAAACGACGATGCTCCAGCAGGAACCGAGCCGCTGCGGTGCATTCAGAAGCCTCGGGTTGCATGAAATATGTTGTGCCATGGCGGTCGACAGGAGCTACGCACGGAGAGGCCGAGCGAGTTTCAGCACAAGAGAGAAAAGAGACGACGGCGCAGCGGGTTGGCGCAGAATGGGCGCGGAAAGTAGCATTGCTCCTCATAAGCGCCTCTCACGCTCACTTATTTGTGTGCAGCACGGAGAGAGTGTGAACGGGATGGAGAGAGTGCGCGTACACACACACACACACACACACACACACACACACACACACACACACACACACACACACACACACACACACACACACACACACACACACACACACACACACACACACACACACACACACACACACACACACACACACACACACACACACACACACACACACACACACACACACACACACACACACACACACACACACACGCGCGCGCGCGCGCGCGCATAACCGACAAAGTGGAAGGCACACGCTGGGCGCTGGCGTGCGAAAGGCTCCTGCGAAACGCGAAAGATATCTGAGAAAGAGAGAAAGAGAAACAGAAGAACGGAATAGGCAGGGAGGTTAACTAGGCGGTGCCCAGGCTACCATACAAGTGCAGAGGGGGGTAAACGGAGAACAAGGAAAGAAAGCGAGAGATGACTGAGGAAATCGCGGTATAAAGCCCGGCCGGTGCCGCGTGCGCTTATTCCTTAGTGTCGAAACGGTAATCAATAAAGGGAGATTATTTTCCAGCTGTATTAAAAAAAAAGCAATGAACACAAAATGTAACTCGGCAACATCATACGATATTAGAGCGTACCGTCATAACGTGTTCTGGGGTACTTATTTTTTTTCCAAAAAAAAAAAAAAAAAGGTTTAACCAAATAGTGCGCCCGCATGCATTAATAACAAAACTTTACATGAAACACATCCAATGTGACAAGCAAACATGTGCCATGTACACGGCCCGTAGATTACTAAAATATAAGCTGTCGGTATTTTTGCTTGCTGCACCCCCCCCCCCCCCCCGCCCCTCTCCCAATCGTGGGAAGGCTCTTCATTACAAAAAAGGCAGTGTTTAGGGCTGACGTTTACAGCAGTCTTTGGTGATCCTTCGCTGCCTGTCGCACGAAGTTCTTGCACAGCCACCGCACCATATAACCCCTCAGGTTGTACTCACCAACCATCCAGCCCAGACAGATCATTAAAAAGCATCGCGGTGCTCTGAAATGCCTCGTCTCGCGCAGATCAACCGCTTGAGTTGGCAGACCGCCACTGATTCGCTTGGCAACAACGGCGCGGATCGATGGTTACCCTATGAGGGCAAAGCGTTTGCAACGGGAGGGCAGCTAGGACCTTCCTTCATTATAATCTTCTAAAAGGCTGCGCATATGAAAAGTACCCTTATCACGTCGTTTCAGTGCTTTGTGCAATTACAACAAGATGTCTCAGCTTACTTCTCCACCCACCAAACTGTCTACCGAACTACGGTGAGCTAACAGCCGCCTATACGCCACGTCGAATTCGCCATGTTTTTTTACGCGGCCACCTCAAGTGGTCCGAAATGTAGCGCCCACTTTGGTCATTTACAGCAATGGCAGCACATTCTTTACGTAATGAAACGTCATTTTGACGTCATCATATAATGTTTATGCATAAAGCATTTCCCACCACGCAGCGTCAGCAAATCGGATTTCAGGAGGCGGCTCTTGACAGTGGGCAGTTCATTTTACCCCATTCGTAATGCAGGCGTAAGTGCTTTCCTCTCTATCGTCTATACCTCCGTTTTCCCTCCACGATTACTTATATATACCATCCAGGCATCATGAATAGCGCTGCTAAAAATCCGTTTTCACGCTCACGCCATTTTTACGTCACCGCAAAAAGCCGTTTTGACAGACCACAATTTCGCGCCACAAATTTGAAACATGTGACTTTTTTACAATGAATCAGAGAAACAACATGGCGCCGAACGGCGGCCATGTGCGTCGAAAATAGGACCTCGGGATATACGTAGCGATAGCATGTGTGCCTGGCGCTGGGCTGCCTACTCCTCTCCAATTAAATCTAATTGCATTCAATCCAGTGTAATCAAATCCAGTCCAATCAAGTACAGTTCCAGTGCAATACAATCCAACCAATCCTGTGCAATTCAGTACAAATCCGTCCAATCCAAATCAGTCCTATCGAGTCCAATCCAATCCAGTCCAATCTAATCTAGTCCAATCCCATCCTGTCCAACGCTCATTGTTCTTAGATAGAGAATGCTGAGTACACGCTCGTCCAAAATGCGCCGCTGATGATCCTATCATCACCACTACTATCATCCTCACGCTAGAGAATTAAGATGCGCTGCTAACTATATCTAGTTATGCTGTTGTTGCATTAAAGACGAGACATCTTATTCTGGTTGCTTCTTCATTGTCAGATGGCGCGGCGAGCACGCGGCGTCCGCCAGCTGCGGCGGTTGCTAGGCGACGGCTCTGTGCCTCCCGCCACGCGAAACTCCTCGTTCGTGGCCAATGTAGCTTATGGTGAGTCGTAGCGCAGTCAAATTAATTAAGAGCTGTTTAGATTCGCATATGCTAATCTGAAGTATTCTTAAAGTTCACTAAGGTTAATTATTAGTAGAGACTAATTCGCTATGTTTTAATTACTGGCTGGAGAGAGAAAAGTGTCAATACAAAAGTTGTAGATCTCGAAAAACGGCTACCTAAGCTTTTCCGTTAAACGTGAAGTTATTTTTTACCAGCCGAAAACTACGCTGGCGCAATAAAAAAACTTCCCGTGGCTGCGGCGTCAGTTTAAAGCCTCGAGACACGTCCGAGATAAGATCCGCTTTCATCGGCCGAGCTCTCTACGATGAAGCTGGTTGTACGCACCTCGCGAATAATTTAAGATAACAGCTGGTTGCATGACAGCATTTTTTCATTTCCTACAAATAGGGCGGAGTAAGTCGCGGAGTGATGTAAAAACGTAGCTGGCCGTTTTTTGAGATCTACAAGATTTGTATTAACACTTATTCTTTTAGGGCACTAATTAAAAATCGCTAATTGGTCTTTCCTAATTAATTAACATTGGTGAACGAAAAAATACTGCAGATTAGCATAGGCGAGTCTGAATAGCTCTGAATTGGCTTCACCGGGCTGGGGCCCACCGCATCTTAAACCTTGGTTACATTTAGCTTGGAAGTACAAGTCCAATGGAGCATAAGTCGACTGTTTTCGCCTGATTAAATAGGTGTAGTAAGCGCCCGTGTTGATCTCTTTCCTGTGTGTGTTTTCGTTGCGCTAAAAATCCCGTCACTATGTCTTAAAACAAACTAACTGAGCCATAAACTCTCTAAAAGTCCTCTATACTGAGCTCTCATTCCTTTCTTCCTTCTACTGATCTTCAGAACGCCAACAGGCTCCAATTAAGGTTTGGAAACGGCACACCAACCATCGCGGTTGTTGTGGGATGACGGGACGATCCAAGGTCGCTGGCTGAGTGAATGAAAGTTATAGCTGACTCGATGACCATGATTTTTCTTTATTTATTTACAAATACTGCAGCGTCGGTTATTGCAGGAGAGGGCAGGGAGAGAAAATGTATCAGGAAAATACAAACATAAAAAGATCAAAAAATCAGCTGTGCTTCGGCTCTGCTTAAACCTGGATGCAAGCGGAAGCTATTTTTGCCTGCTACATTATTCCCTTACCACGCTCCTCCTGATATTGGGGACACTTAAGCTCATACTTTAAGGCTATGACACGCGAGAGCGTAGGTTACCAGCTCACATATTAATTCCCGCTTTAACCAAGCCGTATGGACGTGCCTTGCGTGTCCTATATGGGTAACGTGAATGCAAAGGGTTCTGGTAGGCTGATTCTGATATCACCCTCCCAATGAAAGGAGCGACCCGGCAGCTCCTGCCCGTGGCATACGGGTAACGTGAATTCAAATGTCATGGCAGGCTGATTGTATTGTCACTCTCCCACATGAAAGGAAAGGCCCGAGTTGGCGCTCTTTCAGACACCCACCGACACTGACGGCTCGAGTTGGCTAGAGTAGTGAAGCTTCCGCTTCAATAAAATCACAATGGCACTAAGAAGCAATGGCCGTCAGATGGGTCACGAGCGGACGTTTCCAGGCAGGGAATTCCAGAGCTCAATGGCCAAGGTAAAGAAGCTACGTTTAAAGGTTTTAGTGCGGGAGAAGGGGCAATGTTTAGACTATGGGAACTTCATGACAGAGGACAAGTTCAAGTAGTTATTCAGTGAGGGAAGGCGCGGAGAATTAATCAGTGTGTAAAAAAACTTCAATCACTCTAGTTGTCGGCGAGATGATAGTGCTGTGAGACTTAAATATGCATAATGAGAAGGAGAAAAAGAAAACGCGATACAAGCTGGTCATGGTGATCACGATGACAGCGACCGTTATCAGTTATAGCTGTCGCGTTGCAATGACGCTGCGCATAGTTCAAACACACAGCTGTGCGTGCAAATACTCTGAGCGCCAGATCAACATCTGACATTACAGAGCTGCAAGTCGCTTCGAGATGAAAGCAAAGAAGAGGGGAGGGCACTCCTTGGTAAAAGTCACCTCGGTGAATAGCGAACGGTAACGGAAGTGGCTGAGCTTTTTCGCGTACTGCTGGCACGACGATGCGCGGCATCACTCACTGCTGCACTGCGGGAACGCTATGTCGGAACGATTAGTTGGACGCGGCGTGACATCCGTCTCGTGTAACGGTACGTTGATGAAAGCTGAGTGAACGAGGATTTTTTTCCGTAACTGTACGCGTGCACCACTTAGGTTCGCGCCGCAACACCACACTGCTTCATATCCCATTATTTATTTCGTCTTGACATGTATGTAATTCGAAGAAAGTGCTGGCTTACGTAAAGAGACGTAAAACCAGGCTGACGGGACTGAGTTTCAAACAGGTCGGCGCCCTTCGTATATGAGCCACATCGGGAACTCCATGCATCTCTTATCACTTTCACAGCCAACGTCAGTGTTTTGATCTAAACCGCTTTATTTATTTTATTGCGAAAGCAATACTACGCCAGTTCTAACCGTTTGTCGCGTGGTCCGTGAATCCCCCTGCTCCTCGAGGATGAGAAAACGACGCGGAAGAAGACGGCGACGAAGGAGATGATGAAAAAGAAGACGACGAAGAAGGAGGAGAAAAAAGCTCGGTCACCCGCATCTAATGCTTTCGCTCCCTATTCGGTTCAGTAGCGTTGAACCCCCTTCTCATCTCTCTCTCTCTCTCTCTTTTGTCGTACACGTTCTGATTCCCGATTCGCTATGGTCCCCTCCTGCCAGAAATGATTCCTGAAGATCATCCGAAATGCTCACACAGTCGTGCCGGCCGTGGTCCCTCGTCGTCGGACGAGCTAAATGTGCCTTCCTTGCTGCTTTGTAAACAGCTTCTCTACGTGAAACAGGCCGAATACAGAGCCTAAAAAGTACAAGAAGGCCTCTGTCGCCATGAAATGGTGTTGGGTGGCTGCAAACTATAGGCGCTTAGCTGGTGGCGCAGTGTTAAAGGTTTTCACGTTTTTACACT
This sequence comes from Amblyomma maculatum, assembly GCF_055883805.1. Taxonomy (NCBI): domain Eukaryota; kingdom Metazoa; phylum Arthropoda; class Arachnida; order Ixodida; family Ixodidae; genus Amblyomma; species Amblyomma maculatum. The sequence continues at coordinate 3,896,918 of NC_139353.1, forward strand.
TCGGTGCGCGAAATTGATTCCGAGCTGTCCACCACTGACGAGTGCGTCTCTTACCCCGCACTGCTGCATTTCAGCGCGTCAAAATACACTAATCAGATTTGTATATCAATCCTTCGCCATAAACTGCAGAACAACCACAGCCTGATAGTTTGTTTCTCCTGCGACCGCATGGTCACACACGTATCACAACCCCGCCCACCTGTACACGGGTCTATGCGGATGGTCATGCAAGGTAGACAAGAAAGCTGCGCCGGAAAGTGACAGTGAGGCGAGGAATTCTGATACACAAACTAACTTCGTTAAAGTCCAGTTTGTCGATACAACGTAAAGAAGGATTCCGAGAAGTGAGCACGTTTAATTCGTTGTATGCGTTAAATCATAGTAAACAGTGTCTTTGTAACGAGGCTTACCTACACACGCAACGACCACTGCGTAGCTATAGCCAGCCGGCTAACAGCGACGTTAGAGGAGCAGCGCAACGATGACGTCATCGGGCGTACTGTATGAGTAACCGGCAGCCGCGTTCCGATAACTACCTGTCACGCATCAGGCTTACCTGTCACCTCATCGCGGTAACTACCTGTCCCGCATCCCAACTACCCGTCACCAAGTCCGCCAAAAAGCATCACGTCACTTGTTTAGCTTGCCCTCGAGTGAAGCCCGACGTCACAAACATCGTGCCGGCTCGATCCGGAGCGAAGTTGCAGATCGGTGTATACACCACTACTGACGGGAACTTGGGAGCGCATTGGAGCCAGCATAAGGAGCTCACAGTACGCGAGGCTATATCGCTCCCATTGACAGTGACTAAATTACCCAACTCCTGCCCCAATGCCACTTGAACCGGGCGCACTGCGCAGATGGAAACGCGATACAACAATGAATACTACTCCGTTTCGAAACGGATCGTAAAGAATACCACAGGCACGCTCCTCACGTCTTCACGTCTTGCCTGAAGGAATGTATAAAAACAGTGCCGTCACCCACAGGACGCCGTCACCGCGGGGAATATTGTCGAAACGGCCCGAGCGGCAGCCTCGCGTGATTTATCGCTGACGAAACAATAGCCCCAGTCCTCTTTCTTTCGCCCGCTCAGGGCACTCAGCGCGACCTTCGCGCATACAAAAAGAAGAGAGAGGTGAGTCATATACGCTACGACGTCGCCTTCGCTTCTATTCGACCCACAGTCCTTGCAGCGCACAGCTGGAGCAACCTGATGGATTGCGTAACCGGGACGCGCTCGTCTTATATGTTTCATTAGAGTCGCTTTTCTCCTTGCTTTAGATCCCCGCGTCTGTGCGGCGGCATGTTGTTGTTGCCGTGGTCATCACTTCTCGACCTGTCACTCCTTTGCGAGCACATCCTCGGAAAGTTCTCTCGTCGACATTAGACCGAACCTATAGGGAAATTTCGCACTCTACCTGGCTGAAACAGATGCGGGTTGAGCGGTACAGTATTATAGTATTTATTCTTAGACAAAATGGAGAACAGCTGCCCACTAGGTCAGATAGAGTCCCTCTGTCTCTGATATGAACTGTATTCGGCGTGAAGCACGAAAGCTATTCAAGTGTGCAAGACAACTGTCCAAGGTCGGTTGTTTCGGGCTGGCTTTGTACGCATACTGCGTGTGTGTTGTGATCTTGCCATTGTTTTATGCTTTTTTATTTTAGTCAAGTTTCTGGGCGCGCAAGTTAACCGCACCGCGCCTTTTGAAGCTATGCGATGTTCGCTTCAGCTGATTACAATGTCCTCGTTCAGCACAGCCGCTCATAAACTGTAGAAAAGCTGCTATGCTAGGACAGTTCGAAAAAAATCCACAACTGATCAAAAGGCTACACATATATGATCAAAGAGCTATCTCATCTTCCCCGCACAATAGAATTTCCAAAAGAGACATTCATCCATCCGGAACCGATGCAAGCCGCCAATGATAATCGCCGAAAAATGCGCCAAGCATTGTGCTGACAATCTCACAAATGGTTAGCACTTCGAAATAAATTCAGTAACCACAATGAATCAATATAAAACCAGCTGATATTAAAAGAACGCAGCTTGGTAAACTATCGTAAATAGCAAACCATGAGCCTTCGTAAGCTGAGCGCCTTCCTGATTCCTTCAGAAAAGCCACACAAAGAGCCACACACACACACACTGGCACTCGAGACCAACAGGACCGGACCTCATCTAGGGGATAATAATGAGATTCTTGTTGAGGGGGGAAGAGAAAGGGGGGATTACACGGCCCTATAACTGTCTCCTGTACATGCAGGGATACACCGCAACGGGGCCGAGTAGAGGGGGAGGGGGAATGAAAGAGGGGAGAGGAAGGGGGAGCGAAAGCGTTGTCGTTGGTAGTCAATGTCGAGGATCCCTGGAGAAAAAATGCCAAACATGGAAGGGCAAACACTCGTACAACAAGGATTGGTGGATTTTGAAGCGGGGACGTGCCGCGCAAAGGAGAAAGCCTTCATCCCTCGATCATATCAGTGAAAGCCGGAAGGGGGTCCGGGACGGGGGGGGTGGGGGGGGGGGGGGGGGGTTGGTTAAATCAGACTACCGTTCCCTCCTATTTTTTTTTTCGCCATAATTATTGATGACGAAAGAAGAGGGTCGGTAGCTGGGTCAGTGCGGACCCCAGAACCGCACCGTGGAATGAAGGAGTGAACGGAGGGAGAAATAATCTCAACAGCGGAGGGCTGAGGAATTAGTTTCTAGCATCCCGAGTTCTTTGCAGCCGAAATGACGTTGCACAGCACAAGGACGTTTTTGGTTCTCGCCTGCATAAGAATGACTCCGCGAGCGGGTTTCTATGCTGACGTCTTGAACTCGGGCCACCAAAACCCACCGGAGCGACCGAACCCTGCTCAGCCATAGTGGCACCATAGCGAACTTTCCACGCGCGCTGTACGTCGAACGAAAAACTTGACGCTCCAAGTACAACAGCCGAAGTGTATGCTGCCGCTAGATCAGCAACACGCAATACAGTAGCTGGAGCTGACAAATTCACAACTGGCATGATTCGCAAACTTAGTAAAACTGAAATTAAGGCCTTCACTACTTACATAAATGACTCCCTCTGGAAAAAGGGGCGAGATACCCCCGAAATGGAAGCATTCTGAGATTATAACCACCCCAAAGCCAGACAAAAAGCCTAGCCTTGAAGCGCTGAGACCAATCTCACTGATCTCATGTCTAGGCAAGCTCTATGAACGGGTCATACACGCCCGTCTCCAAAACTTCATTGATGATGACCAACTCTTCCCTCCTACGATGATCGGCTTCCGAAAGGGACTGTCTACCCAATATGCATTTCTTCCCATAAAAGAAGAGGTCCTTCGAGAAATTCCACGCCACAATGAAAGATGCATCATGGCTCTCGACCTTAAGGGAGCCTTTGACAATATTTCGCACGATGCCATCCTGAAGGAACTCAGTAACATAGGATGTGGGGAACGAATCTACAGATACATTCAGACTTTCCTCAGCAATCGCTCGGCGACAGTTGGATTGGGAGAGACGCGCACTGGGACACTAGACATATGCCAAACAAAGGCACGCCCCAGGGCTCAATAATATCTCCCCTCATCTTCGACATCGCTATGATAGCGATGGCGCGAGCCCTAGACACAGTCCCCAGCATCGGATACACAATCTATGCGGACGATCTCACAGTATGGGCCACTAAGGGATCCCTGGCAGACAAAGAAAACGTCCTACAAAAAGCAGCTACCTGCATTGAAGCCCAGGCAGCCAAATGCGGGCTGAGCTGCGCCCCGGAGAAGTCAGAGGTCATACGCATTTGCGGGTACACCTATCAATCTCCGGGACCTCTCAACATTACCGTAAACGGCACTTGCACCAAGGAGGTCGAAAAAATACGAATTCTTGAACTTTGGCTACAAAGCGACAGGAGAGTTACATTCGCCCTCCAAAAACTAAAAACAACTACCCAACAGATCACTAGAATGATAAAACGAGTCACTAACAATCGCAAAGGTATGAGAGAGGAAGATACCATAAAACTGGTACAGGCCTTCATTACCAGTCGGCTAGCCAACGGACTCCCATACATCGAAATGAAGACAAGGCGAATGCTATCTTACGGATGACATACAAACAGGCCATCGGTCTACCCTCTTTCACGGCCAACAACCTACTTGAGGCACTTGGCCTCCACAACACCTTCGAGGAAATCCAGGAAGTGGTGCTCCTAGCCCAGAAAGAACGCCTTTAAAGTTTACACTACAGCAGCGGGCAGGAAAATTCTAGATAGAATAGGTCCGCCGGCTGACAGAGCCAAACTCTAAGATACCGAAGACTTACCACCAACCCTTCGCGAAAGGATTCACGTGACACCACTACCAAAGAACACGCCAAAAGAAACAAACGAAGGACGCCGAAAAGTCCGCACTGACCACATACGACGCACACACCTCAAAGCGCGAAATGCTATCTACGTTGACGCATCTAACTATACCCACTCTCCATGCTCGGTAGCAGTCGTCCTGGATAATGAATTCCGGGAAATCACAACTGCTACAATCTCTACACCCAACTCTACTGTAGCAGAAACGGCAGCCATTGCGCTGGCCATTCAGCTTAGTGAAAGTTCCGGCAGAAACCTGAAAATAGTCCCCGACTCACAGGCAGCCTGCAGGTTATTCCTTGCAGGACGACTACCTAAGCAGGCATCTAATATTCTTCACCAGAACGAAAAATCTAACTCTGATCGGAAGCACCAGATTACCTGGACGCCAGCTCATGATGGCGGACAGCTTAGCTCGAGGGTACACAAACCGAGCGGCTAATCTCCCTGATCTCATCCCCCGTTCCTCATGTTATGGCGCACGACTTCACTCAGGGCGGCAGCCATAGCCGCTGGGGTCCTGCACTGAAGACACCACCTTCCTGTATTTCCCCCTTACCGAGAATAAACGTTTTTCAATCAATCCACGCGCGCCGTTACTGCAGAGAGGGATGACCGGCGGCGCCGCTTTGGCATCCCTCTCTTCCAGCGGTCTGCGTCGATGATGGCATGGGTGACGTCATCGACGAGGGCCCGCACAAAAGGGGAGCCAAGGTATAAACAAGGCGAGCAGAGAGGGAGGGACCTGTCAGCCACCCGGAGGAAAACATCTCTCGCCAACGCCTCTCGAAGCCCTGCAACAACTACCGCGGAAAGGAAGACAACGCTTTCGGAAAAGCTCTCGTCAAGCCAGAGCCTCCCAGTTAGCCACTCTCGCTCCAGTGATGAGGCTGCCTTTGTTATCCATATTTTGTTCTGTCTAGAATAGTGCGCCGTCGTTTGGCGGTCAGGAAGATTCGTTTTGTAGAAACGGAAGGGGGTCTTCTATAGGAATTCGACGCGGAAAAACAAACAATTCCAAGGAAGTGTTTGGAGCCGACTTAGAATCCCTTTTCTAGGCTTGTGCTTGATGCTATAAGAGGTAGGTTATTTTCACGTTGCATCGTCGCGTCGTAGACCGTGGTCGAATGGAAGGACGGGAGAACGATGGTAAAACAGTCATCACAAGTTCCCGGAAGCACGCGTAAAACCACTACGTTTTTGGACAGGCAATGTGATGACTGAATGGAAATGACGGTATACAAAATTGCCCTTTTACTGCAACGTAGCCTGCGCTGCTCAGTTCTATTCAAAACAGCCGGTTATATTCCGAGGCGTTAGTTAGCAGCGTACTTGGAAAGCACGGTAAGCCCTTGTCGATTAGTCCAGCGACATCAACACTATCTCTCAAAGGACATTAAGATTCAGCCCATTCGCGCAGATTCAGCTGTTTGTACCGACGGCTTGGACCCATAGGATCAGCCAGTGAATAAGAACACGTAGTCAAATTCCCTAGGCAAACGCCATCCGGGCTTCAAGACATGGCTGGTTTCCTAAAACTGAAATTGAGACCAGCAGTTACGTCAAACGATTAAACGTCTATGAGCGACGCCTGCGTACTACACAGCAGGCCAACCGCGCAAGTCTAGAAAAGAGCGGTTAAGAGAAACCCATTCGAAAAACAGAGGCAGCGCATTCTTCGTCGTCCAAATATTCACACACGCGCTTCACTAGCCGCTGATGACAGCCGCAGCGAAAGCAGCAACAAGAAATCGCCGCCGAGGCGCGCGCGCCGCTCACACTACACACAGAACAACACAAAGCATTAACCAACAGGAAGGCGCATTCCGCGCAGGCGCCTGCTTCCCTCCACGTCTCGCTCTCCCTCTGTTGGCTGGTCCCAGAGGAGAGTTGATGTGGAAGGGAGAGAGAGCTTGGCGCGAATTTTGTCGGCTAGCCACACCGAGAGAGAAACGAAGTCTCCTTTTGCTGTTCATAGCTTTTATCTTTTTCTCTTTTCTTGTTCTGTGCGTGCGAATACGAGGTCCACGGCGGTGTTCTTCCAGTTGTATAAGGCTACTCTTGACGTGCCGGGGTCGTTTCGCGCCTATCTCGGATGCTATTTTCTCGCCCCTGGTTTCTCCACACGCGCCAAGTGTCGCCGCCGGAGGAGGATGGGTGAAGATGAGGGGGCGAGAGGGAGGGCATACCTTGTCTGCCGGCACACTCGACGCAGCCACCGCTATCTCCTCCAACCTGCCCCGCAGGCCGTCCGTCGCGGTTTGTGACGAAAGAGAACGAAAATGACATGTATTCTTTCGCTTCTCGTTACGTGAGCGAACAAGGAACAGCACCGGCAACACTACCTAGAGAGTAACTAGTTTAGTCTAGGTGGCAATATGTAGCCGCGTAGCTCCTCTGCCACGGTGAGCTGGAGCGCAAGACGTCGACTGGAGGTACAATATGGAATTAGTCTGGCACCGTCAATTTAGGACAGAAGCTCACTCCGCTACTAGCTGCAATGCGGAAATGAAGCTATGAGAAGCATGCCTGCTGCAGGAGAGGTCTTTGTGTTCTTTATAAGCCCAAAGCCGGCGTACATACGTTTCCACTGAGGCTGGAAACAAACAGGCACTTTACATTGACAGGACGGCTTTTATTAAGACCATCACGAAATACTAAATGCGAAAATTGCGATAACCTGGACGGTGTACGCCAGTAACAGCGTTTTCAGCGATAAAAGATTGACACAAAATGAGAAATGCGCTTCAACCTGTTGCTATTGTCAGACGGAAAGTGCAAAGTGCACCGTATGATAAGTCTGTTCCTGTCGCTTATTGACAGGATATCCTCAAACAACGAGTAAGTCCTGTAAAAATGGGAGACGGGCCCATTTATTTTCTTCCTTCGTACGGCCACTTCCGAATTTTAAATATCTGTGGCTTCATGTTACCATGACGGCAGAACAGGGCTGAATGCATTATTTTTGTTCAATTGTGGCAGTTTATTACACAGCTGATTTCTGGTACACACCGACAGGTGTGCGCAGTTCTCAAATTTGCTCAACGGCAGCTAAAGGAAAGAACAATGCAACGCTTAATTAGCAGACTAATTACATTACCACCAGACGCATATGTCGTACACGCTACTACATCACAGACCACAACGCATTCACGTATTCCTCTAACACGCTTGAACCAAGATAGATAGCCTTCGAGGCCAGTGGACCCTCATGCGATATACTCAAGTACCCGCCAAAGTAACACAAATATACTTTAACGAAATGTTTCAATAGTCTGAGTTACCCTTCTTACAGGAACCTCCTCGCCATTTGTGCATTCACTTGGACCCTAGCTCGTCACTTGTTTGACCATTTTCAGGTTCCTTACATTCATTATTTCTGACGTTAGGAGGACGCCGCCGCCGGCTTTTTTCCGCCTTACGGGCTCCTTAACGCTACTGTGTTATCAAAGGCCATTCCAGAAACAGCCTCCCATTCATAAAAGCGGTGAGAGGACGCAGGTAACCGCTGCATGAAAGGCACGCGGACTTCAGCGGTACAGTCTCGCCCTTCGAGTGGCTGCTCTCATGGAGTTGCTACTGGACAAAACAGACGTTCGAGATACGGATGCCGGCATATCGGCGGCGTAAAGCTTGGCACGTCCACTCTCAATACACATGGCCGCAAACAGACGACTTTCAGCGCGCCAGGAGTGTAGACGCACACATCGCACGAACGAAAAGACAAAAACCTGGCGCGGCGGGGACGTGACAAGCCCACTCGAACATGCAACGGCAATTGGCGCTACTTGGCGAGCAGGCTACCACGGCGTTTAAATCTTGGTCGCAACGCAGTCACGTGCATATTTTCAGTGCTCTGAAACGCTGCGACATCGATTTGCTCTCAAATAAAACCTGCGCCGTTTGCAAGTCCATCACAACCTACTGGAATATAGGTCAACGCAAACAGCTAACAATTTTGCCCTGGGTGAGTGGTGCGACCGAATACAAGCAGGGCAGATAGGGTGCATTTCAGTGCGTCAATCCAGCGGCATTTGTTCCTTTTCGCATCTTGTTAATCTCGCGGTTCTCGGTGACACATCCCAGACTAGCGATAGTTGCGAGACTAAATGGGCGCATACACCGCAGACTATTCCACATGTAGTAAATATTCACTGCAATTCGTAGCGAAAACTTGGCAGAATTTGTCATTGTCAGCACAAATTCAGTTTCACTGACAGGTAAACTCCGGCGGTGAACTGCGGAGTCTGTGAGCACAGAGCATACGCAACACCGCATAAATGATTGGTACATGACGCGGTGCTGTCATCGTACACTGCGCGGCCTTCGGAGCAGCGCTATGCTAGCGACGCGGGAATGCCGAGTTGCCGGCGGGCCCACGTCGGGGGAAAAAAGACCCGTGTGACTAGAATAAACCCGATGACCATCGCGCCGCGAAAGAAGCAACAGCAAGCAAGCGCACGTGAAAGGCGGGAAAGCAACAAAAACAAAGGCTGAGCGGCGGCGAGCGCGCGCCATCCTCCTTACCGTGACAGGTGCCTTCCTCGTGTGGCTCGGCGATCCTGCCGACGGCGACGTCGGCGAGGCACTCGAGGGGAGCCTTGCACACTCCACGGCGCCGGGTGCCGCCGCAAGGCAGTCCCGGCGCGTCGCGCACGCACTCGCGGCAGCAGCCGCACCGATCCACGACCAGCTCGTCCAAACACTTGAGCCCGTGCTCTTCGTCATCTTTCTCGGCACCCGCGATCGCCGAGCACCACTTCTTGGTGTCGCACTGCTCGTCCGGCGGGCACGACGACAAGTCGAGATCGTCGTCGGAGGCAGCCCCGGCAGTCGCCGCTGTAAACACCGGGCACGATGACGCGAGAACGAGCAGCAGAAGGCTGCGAGCCGAGAACAGGTGCTGCCGCGACGCGCCGCTCAGCTGTGCGCGCCGGCTGCTGATCATATGCATGGTGATGGAGTGCGTCTTGTCGTCGAACGGCGATGCCACTCACGCGTTGCCCCTCAGTCGGGCCGAAAAGCTTCGCTGCTACGCTCCGGAGCGAGAGACACCATGAGACTTCAACACTGTCGAGTACGCACCGCCGATGACAACACGACGGGCAGCCGCCGCTGCGGCGAGGCCAAGATCGTGTCCTGCGCGCAGTGGCGGTCACGGGGATGCAAACGAACACCAACGAAGCACTCGAAGGCGTCGGCGCTCACTTCTTCGCTTTACGACGACACACCTGCGTGACCGTCAGTGTTTGTTATCCACAATCGGCTTCGGGACGCCCTTCAGGACGTCGCAGAAGATCGTCGCCGCTGCTTGAGGGGGAACACGACTACTATGCAGAACGATGGCGGGGAAATAAGCACCTACGACGACGCATACACGCCCATCTTCATTGGCAACAGCTAACAATTGTGGCGGCTGTCTTCGCTCGACGAGCGCGCCCCATGCACACGTCGTCTCGCGAGTACGGACGATAGCAGACGACGGCTGCGGCGCGCTACGGCGAGTCGCAATGTACGCGCCGCGCAGGAGTCCTCTGATTGCCTTTGCTAGCGCGCGGCAAGAGCGCAGACGCTGTTCTGCTCCTAGCTCCTTTGGTCTGCGTTGGAGCCTGGCGGCCGAGGCCGACGTTCCCACTGTTTGGCCGCCTCCGAGATGGCGCTACGGTCCTGCGAGCCGTGCGAGCCGTAAAGCCTTTAGCGAGCCGGAGCTGCGCGTGGAGAGGGCCGTTTTGCTCCGTGGGGAAGTTCGTTGCACAGAAGAATCCTCTCTCGAGGCTCTCTTTAGCCGGTAGTGCTCTCGGTCTTCTTCGTCGTTCTCTTTTTATCCTCGCACCGGCCGTCCCCACCTGTTTTGTATTTGTTTCCAGCGCACCACGGCGGAGCCCGTCTGGTTGGTGGTGGTTGATATCGTGTGCAATGAAAAGGAGGAGAGCGAGAGGTGCGAGAAAGAAGAAAGATGGAAGAGACGGCGAACGGGTAACACAGACTCCGGGGTTTCGTTGTTCCCTTTTCTTTTGCTCTCGTTTTGTTGTTCGCTTACGGCGGTGAGGAGAGGAGTCGTGTTTGTCCTCTGCTAATTCCGCTTTCCCACCGGCGTAATAAAGTCTGCGCTTTGCCGGCGTCATAAATACCTCACTGTTTGTCATTTATTTTTTATATATTCTTCTTTCCGTTGTTGCCCAGTGTCTGCAGAAGGTTGGGCTCCGGCGGTTCCACCTCCTCCCGCTACACCACTCTGTCCGTGAGCGGGATTTTATTGACATTCCCACGCGCCCTGCACAGTCGATCTTTACACGATGGCAAGGGCCGCGTTTCAGACCGAGGGGCGAGGGCAGTTGGCCTTGCTGATCTTTGGGCGCAGTTATAGTGCCTCTACTGACTGCTCCTATGTGACCTTGTTTCTGGGGCTGTTGGTCACGGTATGGTCACAGTCAGTGGCTGCACGGTTATAGGTTCCATTAGCTTATCGACACATTGATCTTTCGCATTACACCGGCGACGACATCAGCACGACCAACGGTCGCCCATCACCGTAGTGTGAGGTGTTCGGCCCGCGACGCCGACGGAACTGATCAGCAGACGGTCGTCCGATCTATTTTGGTCGGATCGGAGACCGACTGAGAACTTGACACCCGATGAGTGAACGGCCTGAACAGCTGCGCTTGTCTGTAACTTAACCGTGTCGGAAAAAGGAAAACAAGAAGCTATATCTTATATGTTCCCCCCTTGTCATCAGCAATGACCTTGGCCAGAAATGTTAGGCGGAGCCGAACTGCCAGCCCGTTCAGCGACGAGTAGGCCTAGCGCGAATACGCGGGGTTCGCGGTCTAGAGCTTCGGCGCAGTGGCGTCGCGAAGGGGGTGCGGGGGGTGCGGTCCGCTCCGGGTACAACGTTCAAGGGGGTGCAGCAGTTAGATGGGGGAAAGGGTGGGGGGGAATAGGAGGAGGAAGATGAGGAGGAAAGGCAAGGAGGTTAACCCGTAAAAAAAAAAAAACCGGTTTGCTATCCTGCACTGGGGGAAAGGGGTGACTGGATATAAAAGTTATGAGAGAGGGATGGGTGAAGTTAGTACAGTCACATCACAGACAGGTCACATCACATCAAGTCGCAGTCATATCACGGAACATAACAGCAAACTTTTTCGGTTAGGCCTGTGCTTTTCATAAAGCAGAGCAGTGCCTGGGAGGCCTCCACCGCAGAATATCGCCGTGGCCAGGGATCTAAAATTTTAATTTCAGTCAATGGGCATCCATCTAGATGCTCAAGCACACGGCATAGACACTGTCTTTTCTTACTGTATACAGGGCATTCACAAAGAATGTGGCCTATAGACTCGTCGCACCCACAGTTTGTACATGCAGGGCTGTTTGACATGCCTATCATAAAAGAATACGAGTTTGTGAATGCTACACCAGCCCACAGGCGGCACAGCAAAGTTTATTCGCGTCGGGGTAGGCCAGGTGGAAGCCGGAGCTTTAAGTCAGGGTCCAGGGATTTTAAGCGGCAGCTCGCAAACTGGTCAGAATTCCACAAGAAGAGCGTGTTCCCGCGCAAGTGCGCGAAGCCTGCCCGCTGCGTCTGCCCTGAAAAAGGGAATCAACACACAATCGCCGTCTTGGTGGGCTGTACGTGCGACCTCGTCCGCCCGAAGATTGCCCGCTATGCCGCTGTGTCCTGGAAGCCATTGGAAGATGTCATGTCCTTCATTAATTGCCCAGTGGTGAATTTGTCGTAATTCCGCAACAAGTTGTTCATGGGCCCCACGGCGAAGAGCCGCTTTTAAGGCTTGCAGGGCTGCTTTTGAATCTGTGAAAACAGACCACCGCTGAGGGCTCTGCTGACTGATATGCCTAATTGCGACACGAAGAGCGGTTAGCTCTGCAGCTGTTGAAGAAGTCTGGTGAATTGTCCAAGCTTTCATTTCTGTTTTATTTGAGGGTATGACCATGGAGCCTGAAGAACTGACGGCATTCACTGAAACATTGGTGTAGACGTGCAAGCGATTTGCATGGTGCTCATGGAAGTATTCAAGAGTGATTTGTTTTAGTTCTGTCGGCGATAGCTCGACCTTCTTCCTGATGCCGGGTATTGAAAGAAGCACGTATGGTTTATGCAGGCTCCATAGTGGAGAAGACGGTCTAGATGCGGGTGTAAACTGGGACGGCAAAATAGCGCGATGCGCATCAACGGTCTCTGTAAACGATGTACGCCGCCTGGTAATAGCAAGACTGGCCAAATGATGACAGGGTACCCGGGAGATGTGTCGGAAATGTGCCCTCAGGGCGTCAACTGTTAGGTAGGCAGATATCATATGGGATGCTCCTGTGCAATTAAAATGGTAGCAGCCATAGAGGCACATTTCGGCAATCCCAGGCAGGTTCGCATAGCATGAGCTTGAACGCTCTGTAGAATTCCTAACTTGGTTTTCCTGATATTTCCAAGTGCAGGTAAGCTGTACTGAAGAAATCCCATAAATAGTGCCCGGTATAGTTGGAGCATCGACAGCACGGACGCTCCCCATGACTTTCCCCCAATAAAGGCAAGTACGTGAGCAATTGCTTACACTTAGCAATTACCTTGACCGTAATTATTTCCTGCCTTCACTGAGTGCATGTTTATGGTGGCATGTTTATGGTATGTTACCTTTAGGTTGCGTTCAGAGACATCTTTCAGCAACATTCGCCGTTTACAGTGAGTGTATGTTACCTTTAGGTTGCGTTCAGAGAGACCTTTCAGCAACAATCGCCGTTTAGCTCGCTGAGAGCGTCGTTTGCTCCTACGGGATATGGTTTGGCAATACGCCTCCGGGTGCGGGTGGCCCTAGCGACGCTACTGCTTCGGCGATTACAGAGCGCGCATTCACAAGCTTTAGCGGTTGCATTTGGCAGTCGAGTGTAGCTCTGGCAGTAGCGACCCCAAATCGACGAATGCTTACATCACAAAGAGAGTGTACGTACATTGAGCGGGAAGCGTCGATTTGTGACCTTGTCTAGCGAGCATCCAGGGCGCTTCTCGCAGCGCAGTTGTACTTTGTAAACAAATAAAGGTGTAACCGGCGCGAAAAGAAGTGGATAGTTTTGGCATTGCTAGCTCGGCTTGCATTTTATGTCGTGCGAACGAGCAGCATACATCCAGTCATTGCAAATTTAAGCTATAAACAAAGGGGGTGCAGTCGTAATCTGAGAATCGGCGCATTCCTGCTGGAATTTAGGGTTCACACATTAAATACTAAATGGTGTATGCTTACGTTGAAGTACTCACGAGTCATTTGCTGGAGAAGCACTGAAAATCGCCCCCGATTACGTTACTTCCTAATGCGAAATTTGTGCGCAGCTCATCAGCTGTTAAACCTTTTCGATAAATTGAGGCAAAGATTTCGAGCAAGACACGTATGTACAATTAAAGAAAACCTTTTTTTTTTAATTTTTCACACGTATTCCTTCAAGAAACACTCCACTAACAGTTCTTGGCTGTCATGAAAGAAGTAATAGAAGAGACATCTGGGCGAGTTGGTACGGTGACATGATGAAAAAACAGCGCTACAGACGTGGACCGTCCTGTTTGTTCTTGACCTCCGTCCACGTCTGTAGCGCTGTTTTTTCATCATGAAAGAAGCTTTGTGGTAGGAGAAATGAAGAGAGCAATTGAGTTATCCCCCCGTTGCGGGAAGCAGCGCTTAGGTCTATAGGAACGTTGCGTGACGAACAGATAGCATCGACTGACTGATGCGGCTGACGTCGCTACCGCTAGCGAGTGAAGCGAGTGAGAGCGGGATGCACGCACTGTGATCCGCTGATAGCGAGCCGTGGCGTTTCGGCAACCGAAGAGCACCCTCGCCGCCACGCATGAAGAGGGGGGGGGGGGGCTCCTTGCTTTTGTTCCCTGTGCCCAAAGTGTGACTTCACTGACTGTGCCTATCCTGACTCGTTACTGTGCTCAGTGGATGTGTCATGTTTGTGTTCTCTCAAGCCACTGTGCTTCCGAGTGTTGTGCCCTCCCCGACTATCCCCTTTGTTCGCTGTGCCCAAAGTGTGACTTCACTGACTGTGCCTTCGCACATTGTGCTCATCCTCTGACTTGTTACTGTGCTCATTGGCTATGTCGTGTTCGTGCTCACTGGAGCCACTGTGCCTCCGAGTGTTGTGCCCTCCCTGACTTTGCCTTTCGCTGTGCCCAAAGTGTGACTTCACTGACTGTGCCTTCGCATATTGTGTCCATCCTGTGACTTCTCACTGTGTCGCGGTTGTGCTCACTCAAACCTCTGTGCCTCCGAGTGTTGTGCCCAGACTGTGACCTTAGGGGTACTCCCAGAGTGACCGCCATCCCCCTTAGTGACTCCTTCTCTGCGGGTCCTTGTGCCATCATTGGTACGAACCCTGGACCCCTCCGCCAGCTCCGCGCTTACGGGCGCCGCTCTCCTATTGTCCGCCCATCCAACAATGGGCCGACCTTCAGCGATCCCGTCTCCATGCCTCGCGCTTATCCCGACGATCAAGGCTCACCGGATCCTCTTGCCCTTTACCTTCCTTCCTTGCCACTATCCCAGTAATCATCCCTGCCCTTTACCCCCTCCCCCTTAACTCGGCGCCACGGCGGTGATCTCTCATACCTGAGGAGACAGTTGAACGCGCTGATCCCCCTTTTCATCCTCCACATAAGAACATGCATAGCACATAGCACGTCGTCTTGACTCGCTAGCGGCGTCAGATGCATCAGGTCGCTGCTAACGCTGCCTCCGGCGACCCCCCCCCCCCTCCCCATCCTTTCCTCGTGTTCTCCGGTTGCTGCTCGCGCTCCTGCCCCCATCGTTCGCCGCTGAGTGTACCCCCTCCCCTCTTTCTGCGAGGCTCCGGTTGCCGAAGCGCCGGCTTGAACTGGGGCGCTGAAAGGCGGGCGGAACTGGTTACGAGGCCGACGACGCCGACGGCGCCGCGAAACCCAGGAACGGGCGCCAAAGAGCTGCGCTCTAAAAAACGCAAGGTGAGGCTCGGGAGTCGATCGCGTTCGCGCGCGCGGCTGTGGGGGAGGCGAGACGGAGAGGAGACGGCGGCGGGGCTCTTGTTCGGTGCGGGCATGCAGTGAAGAGCAATCGAAGAGCAATCGCGTTGGGTTTTGCGATGACGGGACTGAAGCGGCGGCGGTGACACATGCTTTCGTTCGCTGGCCATGACCAGACTGAACATAGTTTTACAAAAATGCTTTACCAGACGAAAATAATTAAGTCTTACTAACACGCGCATATCAGCAAGCCAAGAGGTACCGCTTCGTTCAAAAGTTTTGTCTGCTCCTCTAATGTCGCAAGGTATGTTCTCGCATTAATGTATGCTTGTTTGAGATTTACTCTTAGTCTTTGGACCTAAACAGCGACGGCAATAGCTCAGCAATCAGGAACATAATGCTAACCCCTCCCCACTTTCGCGGCGCATGTACACGGCGGAAGGAAACATTGGACAAGTGCCTTTTTATATCCAGGAGCGCTTGTTACTAAAACAAGCTAACTCTCATAACGTAAGAATAATATGCTTCTGATTGTATGCTTAAATTATACAGTATGAGCCCGTCGATTTCGGCCTCTTCGGCAATCTCTAGGCGAAGCCCAAAGCAAGTCCGAGGATCACTAAGGTCGCACATTATAGTGAAAGCTTCTCAAAGAAAAGAGAATATCCGAATAAAATATTCTTGCTGAAGAAAAAAGAAAGCTCTCGGTGACCACCACCCACGGCGTGCATGCAAGAGTGCAGCCGACACCGCGAATAGACGACATGGGGTGATATCTCTTTGTGACGTCAGCGGCCAATGGTTGCCAGACCAGAAGATGATTCCAATATTAATAATAAAAATTAAAACTATCAATTGTCACAAGCTGCCTCACCTATACAGCGGAATGTGCAGATCTTCTGCCTCAGATTATAGAGCGAAACTCACGGGATCTCGCTGCTCCTCTGAGCAGGCTTCGACATGTGGCGGGGCAGGGACAGCGCGTCCTTGACGCGGGCACTGTGTAGCCAGCCGAGACATACCGCAGCACGCCCGCGGCAGTGCGCTCTGGGAAGATTCAGTCTTCCAGGTCTCTCTCGCGGCCGCTCTGGGAAATGGTCTAGTGTTTCACCGGGCCCGCGATCTACGCATCGTTCTCCTCATCTGTACGGCCGCCGCTACCGATCAACCCAGCCTTCGACTCCTCAACTAACAAGAAAGCCGTGAGATTCCTTTTTGTCACAGACTGCTGTTTAATCGAACATTGTTTTCGCCTTTGTTAACCTTTACCTTACTTAGTACTTTTATGCTGTGTTTTCTATGTAACCCTTGCCCATACTTATTATATCTGGAATACGTGCTTGCTTTGTTATTTTATAGTCTTTTTATCGCAGTATTTTGTCGGGTTTTCCTCTTGTCATTTACCGAGTCGTCGTTTATCAATATCTTGTCGTGGTGTTCTATTTTTTTTATTGGACTCTATTATTATGCAGTGTAATTTGGACTACTATCTATAAATCTTCAATTGTTTGTAAAAGTCAGTGACTTTCCTGAACTTATTCCTCAGTCACACACCGACACACTTCACGACTTGACCGGCATAACTTTTAACTGTGTTCACCGTAAAGGGGATCCCGCGCCTCTGTTGACCGTAAAGGCGGGGGTTTGTGACATATCTACTGCACTGAATGAGCTTGTTGCGAATTTGCAGGGTCGCAGCGGAGCACCAGAGCAAGAGGACCAGCGTGGCCCGTGCCCTGCTTGCGCTCCGAGCACGCGCTGTACATATCTTTATTTTCCTCTAACACGGGCTGCTAACGTTAATCTCAGCGCCTCCGCTTTATAGCGTCGGCGGGCGCTATAAGCTCATATTTCGAGGGTTTATAATTTAACGTGTGAGGAGTGAAATACAATAATCAGTTCGTGCGCAGTTAGCTGTCATGACTCCTTTAAGTTAGACGGTGGCCTAAAGGTCTTGTCTCTCGGCGGCGGCTTCGGCCCGTCCGACGAGTCGTAGTTACTGCGGGTCGGGAAGGTCATTGGTTGTCCTCTTTCCAGCGGCACCAACGCATCCATTCCTGACACATGCGCTCAGCTAGCGCAAGCCTGCAGAGAATGCTTCCCTTGTACGCATGTTTGAGACGACGCGTGCGTACATTCGATAGCAGGACGATATCAGGTCTTGTCGATATCGGTGCCCCCCGTCCCCTATATCAGCGGGGGGCTTCGATGCGTGGACTTTATCATCGTGTGCGCACGACAACTTGTTCCTACCTGAGCGTTCGATCTTGATCGGCGGTTCTCTAACCGTTTACTTTGGGTGCCTTGTACGCGACCGCAGCAAGAGCGCCCTGCGTACCACTGGGGAGGATATCCCTGCTTTTTCACAACCTCGATGCACGATGGGGGCAGGTTGCATCAGTTAGGTTGACAACAGATTTCACTAACCTCCCATTTCCACACAAGCAAATTACTCGTAGCCCATAGTGGTTCGCTGTTTTGTTTCGATGCATTTGCACGCGCAGTTATGGTGCTCCAGTACCGACCCTGTTGATCCGGGTTAGAGTGCAGAAGCGGCGTTTTGGCGGAGGTGAAATGCTAGGCCTTCATGTACTGCGTGATGCCTGCGCACGTTACAGACCCTAGGGGCAGAATTACTCCGGAAGTCTACCGTGTCGCTCAGGGCCTGAGTGACTCTGGGACGTTATAAACACCATACCGTACATATGCTTACTGCAGAAGATAAGCAGGATTATATAAAAAATTAACAGGTAATATTACAGATAGTTTACTCGTTTGAGCTTCCATATTGGGGAAGTGGCACTATCCCTCACTGGTCTGATCACGAAAGTCATTCATCTACCCTAGCCACTACTGTTCGGCAGAATCGTTCATGTGTCGGCTCGCTAGGCCGACCCAGTTGGCCAGCCGCCGAGGCATGGACCATCGGAATCTCACACACGCTTCTCTCCCTTCTTTTTTTTTTTTTTTTAATTGTCTGTCGCGCAGCCCTCACCCAGGCGCCGTTCGCCCAGCTGTTACAAGTGCTGCCGAGCCGTAACAGTGCCGCCGCGCTCCGCGGACAGAGCATGCGCGCCGCGCGCCCGGCGCACTGCTCGTCGGTTTTATGGCCTTATTGAGTAACGACCTCGAAGAGTATCCAAGACAGCTTTGGGACCTGTGGGAAGATAGGCTCACGTGGACGGCTTTCCAGGAGCACGTGCGAGCTGCCGCGCTGCTCGATGACTGTTAATTCATTAGTTTCGTGCATCCACTTGACCCCTGCGAACTTAACCTCATCCTCCCACCTAACTTTCTGCCGCCCCCTGCTACGCTTTCCTTCCCTTGGAATCCAGTTTGTTACCCTAAGCGACCATCGGTTATCCTCTCTTCGCACTACATGTCCTGCCCATGCCCATTTCTTCTTCTTGATTTTTTTTTAGAATTTATTTATTTGAAGTGCATTTCATTTTTACACTTCAGGAAGCAGGCCAAAACGCACGTTGCCTGACGTGGGCCTTCCTTCCACTAGAATGTCAGTAACTTGAGTTATTTCTCTGACCCAATATGCCCGCTTCCTATCTCTTAATGTTACCCCTATCATTTTTCGTTCCATAGCCCTCTGGGTTGTCCTCAACTTAAGTAGAACCCTCTTGGTTAGCCTCCACGTTTCAGCCCCATAGGTGAGTACAGGTAAGATGCAACTGTTGTATACTTTCCTCTTGAGCGACACCGCGGTAAGCTGCTAGTCATAATCTGCGAGTGCTTGCCAAATGCGCTCCATCCCAATCTTATTCTTCTTGTTATTTCCTTTTCATGGTCCGGATCTGCGGTTACTACCTGTCCTAAGTAGACATATTCGCCTACTATTTCCAGTCCTTCGCTACCTAACGTAAACTGCTGTTCCTTCCCGGGGCAGTTGAACATTGCCTTAGTCTTCTGCATATTGATTTTCAAGCCTACCTTTCTACTTTTCCTGTCTAGGTGTTCAATCATTATTTGCAGTTCATCCCCCGAGTTACTTAGCAAGGCAATGTCATCAGCAAATCGCAGATTACTGAGGTATTCTCAATCTACCCTTATACCTAACTGCTCCGGGCCCATTCCAAGTCTCTGAATACTTCCTCTAAGCAAGCTGTGAATAGTATTGGGGAGATCGTGTCTCCTTGCCTAACACCTTTCTTTATGGGAATTTTGTTACTTTCTTTATGCAGAACTATGGTTGCTGTGCAGCCATTATGTATATCTTCCACCACTTTCACGTACGGCTCGTCTACCCCCTGATTTTGCAATGCCTGCATCACCGCCGATGTTTCTACAGAGTCAAATGCTTTTTCGTAATCAATGAATGCTATGTATAAGGGCTGGTTATATTCCGAGAATTTTTCTATTACCTGGTTGATGGTATGGATATGAGCGTTAGTATAGCACCGTTTCCGAAAACCTGCTTGGTCCTTTGCTTGATTGCAGTCTAAGGTTGTCCTGATTCTATTAGCGATTACCTTAGTAAATACCTTATACGTAACAAACAGTAAGCTGATTGGTCTGTAATTTTTAAGGTCCTTAGAGTCTCCTTTTTTATGAATGAGGATAATGTTTGCATTCTTCCATGGTTTCGGTACCGCCGATAACACCAGGCACTGTGTATACAGGGTGGCCAGTTTTTCTAGCACGATATCCCCTCGTCACTTAACAAATCTGTAGTTATCTGATCCTCTCCAGCTGATTTCCCCATTTTCATAGTTTCTAATGCTTTCTTGACCTCGTCCTTCGTCACTGGTGAAATGTCTGATTGTTTTTCCCTACCGCCAATCTCATTACGCTCCTGACTACTTTGGCTACTGTAGAGATCTGTATAGAACTCCTCGGCTACTTTGACTACCTTGTCTATATTCGTGATGACGTTGCCCACCTTGTCCCTTAGCGCATGCATCTGGTTTTTGCCTATGCCAAATGTCTTCTTTGCCGCTTTAAGGCTTCCCCCGTTCTTTACAGCATGCTCAATTTTCTCCATGTTATACTTCCTTATATCAGCCAGCTTGCGCTTATTGATTAGCTTTGATATCTCGGCCAATCCTATCTGGTCTGTTGGATTGGAAGCTTTCATACTCTGGCGTTTCTTAATCAAATCTTTCGTCTCCTTAGGCAGCTTACCGGTATCCTCTCTAACTATCCTACCGCCTACTTCCACAGCGCACTCAGTAATGATATCTCTGAAATTATTGTTCATTTCTTCCAGGGTAATGTCTCCATCCTCGGTTAGAACTGAATATATTTTCTGTAGCGAGATCCTCCCCTCACCGCTAATTCGTTGATGAGTTTCTTTCTTACTAATGCTGTTGCGTTCCTTCTTAAAATTTAGGCTAATTCGGGACCTCACCATCCTGCCGTCACTGCATCGCACTTTCCCGATTACCTCGACATCTTGCATAATGGCAGGGGTTGAACACAGTGTGAAGTCAATTTCATTTTTAATCTCCCCGTTAGGACTTTTCCATGTCCATTTCCGGTTCTTGCGTTTGCTGAAGAAGGTATTCATGATTCTTAACTTATTACGCTCTGCAAACTCAACTAGTTACTCCGCCCTGCTATTCCTAGAAACAATGCCATAGTCACCTACTGCCTGGTCTCCTGCCTGCTTTTTCCCTACCTTGGCGTTGAAGTCACCCATTAGTACAGAATACTGCGTCTTTACTTTTCGCATTGCCAATTCTACCGGGATTTGAGCCCCGATCCTCTTGCATGCGAGGCGGATGTTCTACCGCTACACCACCGGTGCACTTATTAGCCACTGCTTATTAAGAATTTACAATTAGTGACAGTTGGGTAACTAATTAATTATTTAATGACTAATGTCGGGCACTCGGTAACATCAACCACACAACAGTAAACGTAGAACAACTGCGAAGATACAAGGTGCGCGATCTCGTCGCTGCCCAGCAGAATTCACTGAATAAATGCACTCGCAGAATGTGAAAGAGTAGTTGCTCACTTTACTTGTAGCAGCATTCATCGCTACATGCGCAACAGTCGCGTAGCAGAATGCAGCACTCAGACTTTTCGCCTTTCATCCCTTTCGTCGCCAAAGTGTCCTCGAATTTTTATCCTTCCACTTGTCGAAACAAACCTCCTTCTTGCGTGTTCGTCACTTGCAGGTAGAGCACCCAAAATACCCATTTTATTCCTTTTGCTCCCTCCCCAACCCCCTCCCCCTTCACCATTCCGAAGCGCGGTGAGTAAGTAATTGACGGCGCGTTCAAATGCAATAAAATCGCAACGTCCCCATTCCTTGCTCTCCCCCTCAAGCCCCCGCATAGCCCCCGCATCTTCCGGGTGCCGTCGGTCGGCCTGCTGGCCGAAAGTGGGACCCACGCATTTTGGGAATGGCGATTTCCCCCGATTCACAGAGGAAAGAGTTCATCGCCTGCGCGCCCATGTTCTGACGCTTGGTCCGCGTTTGTCTTATCGCCCCGCCGTTGCGCTCGGAACACTAGTGCATATTACATCTCGAGAACGAACGAAAGAACGAACGAACTCAGACACACCGACCTTTCGTGGTATTACAGCGTTAAAGAACGAAGAAAAGGAGAGAAGTAAAAGCAGCATTGACACTCGTTTATTGTGTTTAGATTTACTTTCCTTGCGCATCTGTGCGTTTCGTCCATCTCTCCTCTCTTTCGTTTGCTCAATCATCTGATCTCGTCGTTCCCTGCAAGGTGAATACTGCAGCCGGCTTTCCTCCTTACCTGGAACAACACATTCGTCCAACGTGTGCCTTGTTCCGCATAGTGTTTAAATGGCGGAAAGGGCTACAGAAGGGGAAGGAGGGCTTCATCGTCGCCGACTGCGCCACCCCGCGCTGTTGCCGTCCGCTCCGCCCCTCTTCTCCCACGACGGTGCCGAGTGTCGGATAACGAGCCGAAATAGCGAAACAAAGAAGAGGATCACCGACCAGAAATGCGTGGGTAGGATACGAGAAGTAAAGGAGAAAGTACGGGGGAGGCGATGCAGCGACAAGCTGGCGAAAGCTGTAGAGGTGGAAAAGTTCGGGATGGTGGGGGGAAGGGTGCCAAGTTCGGACGGCTCGATACCTACGGAGCGCACTAGACACTGGATATCCGAGCAAGGGCCACAGAGGCTCATTTGCTGGCTTGCTCCTTTGAACGTACGGGACGGACGGAGTATAGTCCACGGCAGCACGGAGTGGATGTCTCCACTAGTACGGTGACTGATTGGTTAGCCGCTTGGTGTGCACTTCTGAAGCGCAGGGAAAGATATGGTCGAGCGAGTATTTTAAGCCTGTCTTGATGCGCAGCACATTGCGAAATGCTTTACTGCGTTCGCATTTTACTCCTTTTACGAAAAAAATCCCTGTGTGCTCGCCCATGTGTGTACTTGTATGTACGTACATGCGTGCATGAATGTCCTCAAGAATGTGCATGCGAAGCCCTCCCACAGTTTCCGCCCGTAAATATGCCATCTTCGCCCTCCGCATTTAGTCAGTTCCCATCATGACCCACTTCCAGAGGGTCTCCACCGATCCAACGCAAACCACCTCTACACTTCTGTGTTATAGGACACGGTGTGACTTTTTAAATAATCATTGGCATTGCAATGAAAATTCTCCGGTAGCAATGATCCATTCATATGAGGCATTGAAAAGAAGGGAAGTGGGGCTTTTTCCTTGGCACTAACGTCAATTGACCTACAAGTATATGCAACTTGTTACACTTTGACCAGGGCGGCCGCTGCCATCCAGAACGAACGGGAACGTCAGAAGAAAGTTCGCCCTTCGCAAGACCCTTCTTTGCATGAGCGACTTGGCTAGCGAAGCGGTTACTCGTTTAGTGGGGCCAGCGCAAAGCCTGACCCGGTCCGAACTCTGTCTGCTCACCAAGAGCCCCTGTGCAAATATATGCCCCTTTTTGCGCCAGAAACGCCTTCTTAAATCATTTTTTTTTTGTATATCCTGGCGACGATTTTAAAAGCTAATATGAACTTCGCTTACTTACTGTAGTCCAATCAGAAGGACTCAATTGAAGCTTAAATAGCCAATGACCCGTCGACGCCTGCGGGGTTGTTTCCTCGCAAGTATGCCGTGTGCGTTCCGCAAGATTGTTCAAACTATTTCCTCGAGGAGGTGCCACGCAGATACAAACTGAAACAACATCGACCAAACAATAAACACTTAAAAGTGCCACTTCCACCGGCCGTGGCTCACAATACAGATACGCATGGGCGGTGCCTAAGCTCAGCTGGCTATAAGCAGAGTGAAAACCAACAACTAATTAACAGCCTTCGAGTAGAGCTCCTGTTCGCACGTGCTCCCTAAAAGCGGCGCAAAGGTCGCTTTTCCATGCAAGCCAGCTCCACTTTCCAAAGGTTACAAAGCTTTCTAAGAAATAATTCGATGCCTTTAGACAACCCGACTATAAAACGGATCTGGACAATGCGCTCGGGCGCCTGCCCCCGCTTCGTCCAAGCAGGGCCTCCCATTCCGCTTTCTGTCGATACAGTTTTTACTTTACGGCCGAAAAGCTAGCACAGAACCGGGTTAAGCGGAGAAATATGGGAGAGGCCTTCGCCCTGCAGTGGGTATATAGTCAGGCTGATGATGTTGAATAAGTAATTAGTACTTACCTATTAATTGTTAATTAATTAAATGATTATTCAATAGTCAATAAATATTTAATTAGTCATTAATTAATAATTTATTGACATATGGCGATATAGGGCACGCATTCGCGCATACTGTGGTGGTGCTCTGTGATTGGTTGAGACCTCGATGACGTTATCCCGTCTCGACCAATCAGAGCCGCCGCAAGAGCGTGATACTTTTGCTGAGGACAACGATTAGGTAATGAAGGCTTTCGCGTTAGAAACGGATAAAGAGGGAAGGAGTTTCTGAAATAATGTGGCTGCACTTCGTATCACCCTACTGCGCGTGCGTCCCTGAATCGAAATTGTAAGGTCGGATGCAATGGTTCTGTGATGCGGTTCGCTTACTTAAGGGTGTGGTTTCGTTCGGCATGGAGAAAGTGAGAAATAGGTTACCGGTGAGGCAGTTCGCTCTTTGCAATTTGTTTTGTAATTCCATACCTCCTTCTTGCATGGCGCATTTCTTCGCGGTATATATATATATATATATATATATATATATATATATATATATATATATATATATATATATATATATATATATATTTTATTCAGGAAGTGGAGGAAGCGTTTATTGCAACCTAGTATTTGTGGTGATGAGATGATCGAGTTTTCGTCGGTCGGCATCCTCAGTACATAATGCCGGCTCGATCAGCCGCTCTTGGTCTTGCAGGTCTGAGATTACGGAATGATCAAGGGCGGATTGCGATGGAAAAAAAAATGTATGTTTGTGGTAAGGGTTTGAAAAAGCTGCGTGTTTCAAGCTGTCGGCACGAAGTTTTCTTCGGGTCTCTGGGGCTGTTCTGATTTGTTCAAACGAGTGTGCTCGCAATTTACTTGCCTTTTATTTTTTTTATCCCTGTAGTTACTCACGTCGGACAACTGCAAATGAGTTCTGTGGGTATACGTATACGTATATGTTTATGAACAAATGTATTGCCAAACAAAAAAAAAAAAAGCACGTGGTTCCCTTACCCGGCTTTTAATGTCAGCTGCGTAATGCTCGAGAGCTCTAAAACAAGCTCATGCATGCTTCACGTCTGCTGTACCGCACACACTTGGCGAAAACTTTCGCTAGCTAAGTGCGTGGTAACCTGAACAATTCGATTTCAAGTTTTGCTCCCGTCGGAGATGTGGACGCTGCTCGTTGGACAACACTGCACGTAATAGGAAGGAACTTGTCGCGGCTAAGAGCAACAAAGTACGGTCGCTCAGGCAAATGCAGTCGAATTTCGATTATACGGCTTGCCTTAATTAAATCCCCGGTTGCTGAGAGAAAATTCGGCGCTCAATTTGAGCTCGTATCATCCAGATTGTACTGCATTATTTTTCCTATTACAGAGCGGTGTTGCGATCCCTCGTGGCAACGCGCACCGTCTAGACGCGTAGAGGCACGCGTGCAGCAGTACTCGCATAGTTGGGAATCGCGTATCGCAGGCGGAACAATGAGTCGCGTGACGACGTTCCCTCGAGCCTAGAATGCGCTCAGATTTCCAGCGCCTGACTCGGTTTTTGTCTTCTTCCCAAAGTTATTCCATGCGAAGAGGCGAGATCGCCACCTCGAATTTCCCCGAGTCCGCGTGGCGAACGCAGTCGTTCTCGTGTCGTCTTGCCTGGAATGGGTCGTGACGTCACGGCCGGTAGCCTGCTCAGGCAATACCTCTCTCTCTCTCCACCCCGCTACCTTCGTGTTGTTCATGCTTGGAACCGTTGCTTGCTTGCGTGCGCACGCCGCACATGAGCAGTTACCAATGGCATTTGGTAACATTTTTTTACCGAGCGTCTTATGAGCAGAGGGAGCGATCAGTAAATCACGAGTGGAAGTTACAGGGCGACTCCGGCGATTTTTCGACCGCACTGAGTTAATGATCGATATTTATTGCTGAAAACTTGGCCAGCACAGTATGCGATTACATTTTTTACAATACGCAAGTAATAATGTTAAAGAAGCAAAAAAAACGAATCAAAATTGAAACTCCCGCCCGTGGCCCGAGAGCAGTGCCTTGCGTGAGGTCAGATGATGGCGACACAGCGCGCTGCACGCGGCGCGTGGTTGTTGCAGTAATAAACCAGTTGTAAGTCCGGTGACTGTGTGTGTTTGTGTTTCCTCTTGTCCTGTGTCTTTTTTTTTTTTTTTTTTGCTGGTTTTTTCCTAGTAGACATAAACCAACTGGCTCAGCAATTCACTCTTCTGGTTGTGTTCAGTGAGGGGCGCGCTATGTACCGTGTGCGGCAGCATCGCTCAGGCTTTCGCATTTCTCCACTGTAGATTCTGAAGTGCTCTCGGAACGTTTTTATTTTTAATGATGCAACGTCGGCGCTAGAAATGTAGACGTGGGTGGTTCTAGTAAGGTAGAATTCAAGCATTTATGCTAACGAAAGCTTAAAGTGTGACCGCAGCTGCTGTCTGTCCCCCCGGCAGCAGAGACGGCCGCAGCAACTGATATTGCCGGGAGTGGCTCCATTGTCTCTCGCTGTAAAGAGAACTGCTTGCCCAGGCGTGTTTTAGTTTTTCTCGGCTGACCATCCTGGAAAACAACCGTGATAAGAAGTGATAGGACCAAAACGGGAGCGACGTAGTGGGTTTATCTCTCCTTTTGCATACCATGAATGAATGAGACGGCTCTCAGCTAGAAAGGAAGTGCCTGGCATTCCTGGCGTGACTACGGGTCGTCTTTCGTTGAGCCCGTACATACATCGCCTCTGTACATCATCCCGGCTTGGCGAAGTCACAAAAGAGGGTTCTTATGCAAATGCTTCGTCAGTCAGTTGCTTCTGTTGTACCTATACCAGGAATGAGCTGTGTGTACAGATTTGACCAGTCTTTTTTTTTTTTTCAGTTTTTTTTTTTCTTCTTCCCCTGCCAACCACCGCAGCGGTGTACAGGCCCGCGGACAAAAGTTTTACGGAGTAGGGTTTCGAAGGGGGAGAAAAATTTGTGCGCTGTTAGCCGCACTGCAACGCCATGCACTGCAACGCCATGCAACGCTTCTCAATGAGCAGCGAAGCGGCAGAGGAGAAAACTGTGGTTTCCGCGAACCCATATTGATAAATATGTGATCAAAGATGCCCAAGTTTTTAATCTGATAGAATGCAGCTTGTTGTTTTAAATAACGGTGTGTGCCCACTAGATGCTTGGCGATATCACCCGACAGGTATTGCGGTACACAGACAAAATGCTTGCGCTATCTGTGCGGTCCCATTGGCTACCTAACAGCCGCTGTATAGTGAGCTGAGCCAGTGTGGTGATGCCTCGACCTCCGGTGCCCGAGGGCGGGACGGGAGGTTAAAAAGGGCACTCATGGGTCCGTGATTTGTGTAGATCAAACACTTTTTGTCCAGGCTACGCTTAAGCAAATATGGTGAATTTAAATTATAACAGTAAACACTCCAGTGGCTGCAAGACGAAAATGTCTGCTCTGATCGACGATCAGCAGCGAATATTACGTTGCCTTATAGCGTGTAAAATACGATGGTTGACGTAGTTCGCCCATTGTTGGCTTGTTAATGGCCCCATCAGCGGTCCGGAACGAAATGGCCATCAGCAACGAGAATATCGGGAAGTAAAGCGAAATCACCTGCTCAAACTTTGTGTACAAGCTTATATAACACCCATCGTTACCTCTCGACTAATTCTTTCCCCCTTTAAACCTCGAACTAAATACTCTCTGTGACTTCTCCGCAACGACAGTATCCTTCGCTTGCAACTCCATTTGAGCAAAGAGTGATTCACTGCAACGATGTTTTCAAAGTGTTGATTAACGCGATTGGATGTTGGAAAACGCATGATGTTTTTTTGCAGAGTCTTTTTTTTTTATGCGAAAGTATTTCTTGTGTCACGTCGAGTGTGTGGTCAATCTGTCATCAAAGCGTGTCCGCACGCTTCGTGGGTTCGACTCCCTAAGAAAAGTCGTAGGTTCAAGTATAGTCAAGGTTTCAGCAAAAGTAGTGGGTTCGAGACCCAGGAAAGGCCATGAGTACGAATCCAAAACAAGGTTGTGGATTCGAGTCTTGCCCCATCGCAACTGTGATGCCGAGCTTGGGATCGAGGGTTGGAATCCGTCGCAAGCATCACAGTTACCATAACAACTGTCACGCCGAGCTATCGAAGCGCGGAGCTGCGTGAGCGAGGTAGGCGGTTCTCAGTGTATCTAAATTGTTTGTTTAAGGCGTATACGGCTTACGGTATACGGGTTTGTTGTGGCAAGAAATGTTGTATGGGCAAAAAATGTGATCAGAAAACGTCCTTCGCGCTGTCAGAAAAAAAAAAAAACAAAACAAAAAAATAACTGTCGTCTCCATCGATGATTTAACAGCTACTGCTCCGATCCCCAGCCAAGCGTGCAAACCACTATTCCACGCCGGGCAAAGCGCAATTAATTCCCCCTGTCTATAGCCTGCCGTCTCCATGGTAACGCAGGGGGTGCCACAGTGCCTCCGCGGAGTACATGAGAGGGGGCGCACTGGCAGTTCTTCAGTGTCTGCCTGGACGCGGCAGTTTGCGAACACGCGATGTGCAATATACCAATTCGAGTGAATAAAGTGAAAATATCGATAAAAAATAAAAATATAAAGATAAAAATATAAATACCGATTAAAAAATGAAAAAAAAAATCATGTAAAATAAACACTACAGTAGAACTCTCCCCAAAAGAATTCGCCTCGTCGCTCTTAGAAGATCTAATTAAGTGCATCTTCGAATTTTATTTGCCTCCACGCTGATGACAACTAGTTATCACCTGCGCTGCCCGGCAAGAGAAGTACGCCGATGGAG
Source organism: Amblyomma maculatum (assembly GCF_055883805.1). Taxonomy (NCBI): domain Eukaryota; kingdom Metazoa; phylum Arthropoda; class Arachnida; order Ixodida; family Ixodidae; genus Amblyomma; species Amblyomma maculatum. The sequence goes on from NC_139353.1 coordinate 3,925,694, forward strand.
TGTGGTTATGCGGGCGCACAACTCTTGAGTATACCCAAAGGCAGCGGGCTCAAGCGTGCATATATTTCCTGCATGCACAACAGCCAAAAAGCTTGGCCAGCACTGCACGAAGCGTCCCTAATCTAGAAAATGTAAACGAAAGACAGGAGCTGCCCGGCAGTAAGCAAATGCAACGTCACTTGAGCCAAAGGAGAGAAGAAAAAGAAATGGATGGGAACTCACAGTGGGGAAAGAGCCGTCAAGGTCTGAAGCCAAAGGCGATACCCCGAAGACACCTTGCGTTGGAAAAATATCAGCTGCCGGCGTGAAAGCATGGTGCAGAGGAGTGGAAGGAAGTGCAGGGTAGGGAAAGTAAAGCACGGGTGCAGATGAGAAACGACAGCGAGATCAGCCAGGGCGGCTCGGTCTGAGGCGATGAAATCTTGGACGGCTGAAGCCGCGCTGACAGGCGCCTGATTGCCGAGATTGGGAGCGAGGACAGATGACTGAGCTGTGTGGCCCGAATGTCGAGCCCCAGGCAGGAAGGCACGCAGGCAGGCCCGGGATAGCCGGCCCCGAAGGCTGCATTCGTAGCGCGCGCAAGGCAAAGGCGTCACCTTGCAGTGCCACTACGGCACACCCGTTTGCTTTCTTGGCAATCGGGAGCGTTCGCTTCGTGTTTCGAGCTTGGCACAAGTGCTCCAAATGAGCTGCAAAACTAGTGAAGCGGAATGTCCACGCACACCGAACTCGACCAAAATTCGAACTGTTTTCTTAAACTTCGTTTCAAGTATTTACTGCAGAACGTACAGGAAGTTGTTGCCAGGAACAGATTCGACTGGCAACCCCAAACGCAATTAGAAAAGGGAGAGGGTAAATGCATATCCAGTGATGAAAAGGGTACATAATATGTCCAAAAGCAGGACGATCCGTGGGCCCTGGAATAGCGATGCCTGGTGCAGGCGCGGCTCCGTAGCGAGCACCGGTGGACTTGCTCGACTAGCGGCCCGACTTCGGGAGGGAGCGGATTGATAAGAGCTGCAGGTAGGACTGGAACGACGCCCCGGTCGGGTGGCGAGAGGACTGCGGCGAAGACTGCTTGCAGTGGGCCACCGCGGCGACGATGTCTGGTGGGAGCTGGATGTGACCGCAGGGGACGCCAACCAGGTATTCCACGCCCCCAAAGAATACCCCATAGGATCCATCAGATGAATAGCGCAGCCATGTATAGCCATATAGTATATACAATACGGGGCTTAAAATATTGACGGCATAGTGTTGCTATTGCATGCAGGCGCTTGATTCTCGTGCACTCTCTTGCCGAGCGGTCGGCAAGGAACACACGGGCTGGCCCATAGCCATGCATATACCGGGTATTTCAGAGAAGGTGGACCAGAACGTTCTAAAAAAAAAAAAAAAAACATTTTTGAGATATCGAGATGATTTAGCTGGCTTTGCAATGCCACTGTTTACTGACGTCAGAAAATAGATGAATCATGCTGTCTACTTAGCTGGTTAGCGAAATTCTAATCGTGCAAACTTCAACTATTATGCAATATGCATAGGTGCTTAATAGTAATGGGACATATATGTAGCTGGCCGTTATACCAATGACCACATCTCCTTTGATGCTTCGCCAACAGGACTTCTCTCGGCGCTTTGGCTTAAGAAAACTGTCCACCACGCAACCTATTCGAGTGCTGTGAAGGTGCACTCCGTGGCTGCCACGTGACCTGATTTGGCCACGTAGCATTGCCGTGTGGTGTTGGCAGTGCGTGCTCGCCACGGAGTGACCTGTACTGATTGGTGTCGCTCCGCGTGCACTCCGAAGACGCGCCATTTGTAAATTGCGCCCAGGGTATTCTCATTCGTGATAATTCTAAAAAGTGAGATGCCTATAACAGCCGGCTACATATCTTTCGTTGCAGCTGGGCGGCTAACTGGTTACCTATAGTGTAATAGTTTACATAAATCATTTGCTTAATAGCTTAACATAATTAACTTGTTTTCTGATGTCCTCCAGCACTACCAAAGAACGCCGCAGACACCACCTTGACGTCTCATAGCGCTTATTTTTGAAAATTGTAGAGAGTTCAGCTTCGCTGAAATAAGACGCGCTATACGAGGACACAGTCGATCACATCTTCTACCCTGCTATGACAGCGGTGATCAAAGACGTGAAAGACATTAGTTGTACAATGTATAGGAGATATTCACTGAGGACGTACTACCAGACGGCGAGAGCATCTTCATGCCTTGTTCGCCATGTCAATGGTCGCGGCATCGGCGCACTTCGGCTAGCGCTGTATCGGGTTCTCTGTCAGGTGCCCGCCGTATATTGGAAGTTTGGTTTGGTTTGTTTTGGGGGGTTTAACGTCCCAAAGCGACTCTGGCTATGAGAGACGCCGTAGTGGAGGACTGCGGAAATTTTGACCACCTGCGTATATTGGAAGTGATCCGTAAGGTTTTGTTAAATGGCCCGCGCACTATCAGGCTCGATGTCAGGTATATTGAAAGTGATCCGTAAAATTTTATCAAGTTCTTAAATACTTTCACATTTTCGGTGTGGAGCCCTTTGTGCGCATAGAGTCTGCAGCGGTATTTCCCTGCTCCGGGACATAACAATTAACACTGCCCGTTCGGTGTTGCAACTAGGCATTCATCCGTGCAACAGCTTGACAGCAAAAATGGCAGGCTGCGTATTGCACGCAACACGACTCGCAGCTTATCAAATGCGTTGCCTGTTAGCTGCCACTGAGAAAGGACATATCTTGTACAAACAGCGCATTATCAATTGCCCCAATTCCAATAATAGTGTGGCCGCGAAACGCACATTTATAGTGGAGGTAGTCGGCAAAACTGCCGATCGAAGCTTTCACAGGCGCTATTCCGGTAGCGAAGCGAAGCGAATTTGGGTGACATAAGGTCGAGAAAATACTTTCACGCGCTCGCAGCATAAACGGCACACCCAACGAGAATGTTTAGCAAATTCAGTGTCGCCAACGTAGCTCTGCTTGAAATGCACATAACCTGGAACCTAGGTCCACAACAACACTATGTGCAGCAGCAACTCTTGATGCAGGAAACAACTTGCGCTAGCTAAGCGCAAAGAAACATCACAATTCACCTCTAAAAATAGTGCACCAGCCATCGACACCCTCACGCACGTGTGGCACGTGGCCTCGCCCACTTGCCAAAAAATTATAGCGGTTTCATGGATTCGTACGTTTTAATTTCTTCGCTCGCTGCAAAACAAGGCCGCACTTCACAAGGCAGGCCCTGATGCCGGTGAATTCAACGCGAGGCAGTGGTCTTGTAGTACGCCGCACACCACGTTGAAGTTACCGCATGCACCGACTGGCTCGCAGCAGGTACCCGGAAGCAGACAAGACGTTGTCCGAGGACCGGGAGCATGCTCGGCCCCGCCTGAAGACCAACAGATGTCCATACCCCACTCTGCACGCTGTTGTGACTGGGGCTTCGGCCGAATCTTCGAGCAAATTCTCCAGCAGATGAAGGCAGAAACGGGTCTAGCGGACGCCGGCGAGCGATTGCTGCCAAATGCACCGAAGCGGCGGCGACGGCAGGGGAGTGACCCTTTGCCTACTGCTGCGGAGGCCAACCCTCCCCGCCTCCCCTCCTTCGGGACGGAGACGAGCTGCCTTTCGGGACTTAATCCCCATTGGAGTCAACGGTGACGACATCAGTGAACATGTCCTTGAGTTGAATGGACCAGAGGCGCGTCACCGAGCAGCATTGACCCCGCACGCCGAATTCTCTAAGCAGGCGGGCGACCTTCTTGGAATTACGCGAGGGAAATGCGGGTGAGTTCGCGGACTGTTTCGCCTTGATGCAGGACCTCCACCACCAGCACAAGATCGTCATCGACATCGGAGAAGTTTGCCTTCGCCCCCGAAAGATGCGAGAGGAGGTTCGAGCACCACTTGGCACCACCCTTCGACAGTGGGCGGCACACCGAATGATCTCTTGTGCACCACTGACAGGACTGAACCGAATGAACTTCGTTTCCCCAGCTAGGGAAGAGGAGATAATCGACCGTGTTTATAGCGGTGAAAATTGTCTCCATCGCATGTTCCGTTTATCTTCCTTCAACTAGTACATATTCCACCATGTAAAAAGTTGTATATAACGCTTTTGTTTGCCTCTTCTCCCTGGCTGCTTCTGCTCCTTCATCTCGTTCCAGTGCAGGGAAGATAGGCCCCCGAACCCCAACCACATCAACGCCCACATCTACCTCGACAGCTACTACAATGCGTGTAAACTTGCAACAAACCGACAAACCTAACGCACATTCTGTGAGTATATATCCGCAGATATATATCAACCCCACGCTGTAATATCCACACCATGGAACGGGGGAAGGGGGGGGGGGGGGTTGCTCTGATTTTCAGCTCTAGCCCGGCCGTTCAAACGGCGTTTGTGGATTGGGCTGCGGAGGTCGCCGAGGCTAGAGGACACCCGACCATCTGACAACCATCCTCCATACTTTAATTGCTGTTAAAAAAATGCCATCAATCAATCTACCATGCAGGGTGTTTCAGCTAATTTCAGCCAAGGCTTAAAAATACAACATGTCAGGTAAGCCAGGGAAACCAGTTGCATATAGAGCTGCCACCCATCTTGCGCATCACAGGCAATTTCTTTTTGCCATTATTAATGAGTAATTAAGATAGTTTTCTAATTTACTTTATATAGATTTGGACAATAGATGTGATCTAAAGAGTTGTGAGAACACTTTAAGAAACCCTCATTCCACTTTTTTGAGGGAAAGAAAGCTTCACGAGTATATTTTTTTGGGATTGAAAGAAAGCACGCAAAATTAAAAAAAAAAAAAATCCCATGACTACCGAATTCACATGCCATGATTGTGCTGCTCTCAAGCGTGGTTTGAGTGAATGAAAGCAGCTGCGGCCGTGGCTCCCTGACCCCGTTGCAGTGGCAAGCCCATATATGTCTGCGATGGTTTCTTCGCCCGCGTCAGCGCATGTGAAGGTGGAAGAGAGTGGCGAGCTGGCCAACATATATCAGCCTGCGGTGCAACTGGGCTGTATACAGTCGCAGCCGCAGATGATTTCGTTCACTCAAACCGCAATTGAGAGCACCACAATCGTGGAGTGCGAATGCTAGCGACGTGATAATTTTTGTAATTCTGCGGGCTTTCTTAGAGCTCTAAAAAGACACACGTGAAGCTTTCTTTATCGCAATGCATGGAGTGGGCCAGGATTTCTGAAAGTTCACTTTCAACTTTGTAAATCACATTACCTATAGTCAATACTTAGTAATTTAGAAATTTGATCTATTTTATATATTTTATAGAAGTTTAATTTAGAAATTTGCCCTGTATGCATATTTCCTCGGTGTACATATATTTGCAATAAATAATGCTTTCTTGGGGAGCCAATGAGGAAGTTGAAGTAAAATAAAAAGATATGCCCCCCCTTCCCGCGCGCGAGCGTGCACACACACACACGCGCACGCACACGCACACACACGAACGCGCGCGCGCGAGAGAGGGTGTGTGTGTGTGTGTGTGTGTGTGTGTGTGTGTGTGTGTGTGTGTGTGTGTGTGTGTGTGTGTGTGTGTGCATGGTATTTGTCGCTTATACGCCCTTAGTTTTTGACATTGGGTACGTAGACAGCGGCTTCCATGAACAGAAAATCAGCTGCAGCTTTGTATTCGGTTGTTTGTCTGAGGTCCGGCAATTTCGAGGGAAGGAACAAACGGCCGCTGCGAGATGCCATCACGAGCGGCTGAAAATACTACCCCGGTCACGCCAGCGGACCTGGGCGGTCGGTCTTCCCGGAAAAGCGGTGCTGATTGCCGCGACAAAAGGAGCCGAGAGGAGGCTCATCGCTCGCTTGCATTCACGGCAACGGCGGCTCAGTCTACAATGCGGCTGTCTCCCTTCGATGCCTCAGCTGGAATAGAACGGCGGGATTGTATTCTCATTATTACTTTTGTGTTTTTGTAGCCTCATCAGCTGCTGCCGTGCAGACTGCAGCTGTCGACAAGCATTGAAGCTTCGAGTTGCTCCATAAAGGTCGCTGACGCGCACTTTCTGGCTGGTTGGAATTCGTGGGGAGCAAAACGGTGTTGTCTCTCGTTCTTTTTTTACTGCGAAAGCATTCCCCCGATTGTCAGAGACTCGCAAATAGCTTGTTTGTGCCTCACTGGTTGTCATAGCAATTGTGACGCCAACCGCTGTCAAGCCACCGTGTATGACGACGGCGTGCACCAATTTCCTCCCTTCTGTTACGACCAAGCATCCGCAATAGCGCGCTCTATTGTTCGCCTGTGGGCATGGATAAGTTTTGTGAATATGTGGTGATGGTCCAATGGCTCTAAGTGAGCCTGTTTCCAGGAATCCTGTTTTGTAAGCATGTTTTGCTTTGTGCACAACCTGCAAATGCCAAATTGACCCTGTCAAGAGAACGTCTGGAAAAACACAAAGAAACGTCCCCCTGCGGGAAATAGCAGGAAGTGCTTTCTTTTGTTCACCCTTCCAGTCGAGAAGGGCTATCGTCCAGTGAGGAATGTCTACTTTTCAAAGGAGACGACAGAGTGACATGTCCGCTGACGTGCAGGACAAGAAAGGAGCATGACGCATACAGCCATTAAGTGATTTCCCGGGAATGCAGGAAAGATTTGCAATTGTCGAAAAGGGACCATGTTGGGAGCCCTATGCGGCGCCACGTGCACTCGGGTTTCTGAGAAGTAAAACCCCTTGTCAGAACCAGCTTGTGGTTTCTTTGCTGAAGAATAGAAATGTACCTCCTCTCCTCGCCGTTCCCAAGCTTTTCCCGCCAACAAGTGATCACGCCCAACGAATGAATGCCGGACCAGTCAGTGCTTCAGACCATCAGTGCAGTGATGTGTTCGATTGGATGCCGATACCTGAGGGGCGTGCCCTGGATTTGGTTGGTCAGCATCTTCAGAGAGGGGCTGGACATAGGGGGTTTTTAAGGACGCTGCAGAGCACGAAATGTCGCTCTGAGCCCTGGGTAAACGGCTCATCCAGTCGCTTCTCGCTATGAACTCTTAACGCTTGCCATTTTGCTGATGTACCCTTCTTTTTCGTGTAAATAATCTTGTAAATAAGTTTCTCAAAGTGCCATTAAACCTGCTTGTACATATTTCACCAACTTCGAAGATTCAGTCCTTCTTCAACCCCGAGTCTCTGCACGCTACCAAGTGAAGGCCGGGTCGACGTAGCCCCAGCGTCACGACAACTGGTGGCAGCGGTGGGATCTGAATCTACAAGCACAACGACTGGTGACCAGCGGTGGGATCTGAATCTACAAGCCACAACACCTGGTGATTGGAGGTGGATCTGAAGCTACAAGCCACAACACCTTGTGATCGGAGGTGGCATCTCAAGCAACAAGCAGGAGCAACAATCGGCCAAGAGGGCAGCTCGGAACATCGATCGCATGTGTGGGTGAGTGCTTGGCTTTTCTTCTGATGTGGACCAGGTTCTGGAACAGGGTTAGATTTTAGAACTGGTAAAAAGAGTGTGGAAACGCCTTTAGGTTTGGTAGTTTGCACAGTTGTTTTGGAAGTAGCCGACACTCGGAGCGATCATGGACCTACAAAAGCTGCAGAAACCGGAACTGTTGCAATTGTGTGAGGAATTGGGAATTGATACAAGTGGTTTGGCACGAAAACCTTTGATTATAAAGGCAATCACAGATTTGGGAGCCGATGATGAGGAGCTCAGTGAAGCATGGAACCTCATCGCCCAAAAAAAGGAGCAGCTCAGACAGCAGAAAGAGCGGGAAAAAGAGGAAAAGAGGCGTGAGCGCGAACGTGAGTGGGAAAAAGAGGAAAAGAAGCGTGAAAGAGAAGCAAAAAAGCTGGACCAAGAAATTGAGCTCCGGAAATTAGAACTAGAGTTGAGCAAGAGGTCGGGCGATTGTCCCCAGCTAGCGGTACCTCGTCTCAACAAGGAGGCAGATTTCAAGATGTCAAAGTACATGCAGCCATATGTGATATCAGGGGATATCGGTCTGTATCTGGCTAACTTTGAGCGAACTTGCGAAAAACTGTCCTTCCAGCGAGACACTTGGTCTCAGAGATTATTGACGGTTCTGCCCTGCGAGGCAGCGGAGGTTGTCGCGCGGCTAAGCAAGGAGGACGCGGACAACTACGAGAAGGTCAAAGCTTGCCTTCTGAGAAAGTATAGGCTTAGCGCCGAGGCGTTCAGACAACGTTTTCGGAAAGCTACTAAGTCCAGGGACGAGAGTTACCCTGAATTCCTGTACAATTTAAGAGTAAATTTGGGCGAGTGGCTAAAGAGCACAGATTCCTACAGTGATAGGGACGCTGTAGTCGAGCGAATTCTTTTGGAGCAGTTTTATAACTGCCTCCCAGAAAAAGAAAGAAATTGGTTACAGGACCGAGGCGAAATTAAGTCGGCAACTGAAGCTGCCGAACTTATTGAGGAGTATGCTTCGCGCCGACAATTCAGCAACCCAGCAGTGGATAGGCCCCGCAATCCCAAGTTCAGTGTGAAAAACCGTCAGGAAAGGCACTTTGCTAGAGTTGGAAACGAAGAAATGAAGGTTTCTTCAGGCAAATTCCCTAGAAAGGACGGCAGTGAGAAAAGTGGGGAAGTGACCAACGTGCAGAACACAAAGAATAAGCTTGAGGCTAGGAAGCCGCTCACATGCTTTAGGTGTAATGAGCAGGGTCACATTGCCGTCAACTGCCGGAAAGAAAAGATTGCTTTCTCGTATGTCAGGGACTGCGATGAAAATATGCAGCTTTTAGAACCCTACCTGCATGACCTAGTAGTCAACGGGAAGCCTTGCAAGGTACTGCGCGATTCGGCCGCAACGATGGATGTTGTCCATCCGGCGTATGTGTCGCCTTCCGACTATACAGGACAGTGTGCATGGATCCGACAGGTAGTTGAGGAACAGAGTGTGTGCTTGCCGATCGCGAACGTGGTCATCGAGGGCCCTTTCGGCGAATTAACAACCGAGGCTGCCGTTTCAGGAAAGCTTCCTAAGTGCTATCCGTATTTGTTCTCCAACAAATCGGACATGCTGCTGCGAAAGAGGGGCATCCTTTTCGGAGACAGAGTTGTGCAAGCCTTAACACGTTCAAAGGCGCGAGAACTAGCTACACTGCTCATTCCAGAAAAATCCACAGCGGAGGAAACGGCAGTTAAAACAGTGGTAAATGCGGAAGATAGCAGGTCAGAAAACTTTGAGAGCGAGGCATCTCAGATATGTCAACTTGAAAGTGAGCTTGATGAGACGCGGAATGAGGACGTTCTTGAGAGTAACCTCTTGCCGCCAGTGTCTAGTAATCTCACGAGACTTTTAAGTGGAACCCGAGAGGACTTAGCTATAGAGCAAGCCAATGATCCCAAGATACAGGAGATAAGGGAGCGCCACCGTGCCACTAAGACAGCAAACAATATTTCTTTCGAGATGAGAAAGGGAGTGCTGTATCGCTTATTCAAGGATAAGCGCGGAGTAGAGCGGGACCAATTAGTCGTTCCCCAAAAGTACCGCGGAGACTTACTGCGACTTTCCCATGGCAGCTCGTGGTCATGTCACCTTGGAATAAAGAAAACAAAGCAGAGGCTGTTGCAAGAATACTATTGGCCTGGATGTTTTAAGGACACGGAAAATTTTGTACGGTCATGCGACACGTGCCAGCGGGTTGGAAAGGCGCAAGATAAGTGGAAAGCTCCGATGGTGTTAGTACCAATCATTACCGAGCCGTTTCACCGGTTAGTAATAGATGTAGTTGGGCCACTTCCTGTGACAGAGTCAGGGTACCGTTATATCCTCACTATGTTATGCCCAGCCACGAAATTTCCAGAGGCTGTTCCGCTGCGCGAGGTGACGTCCGAGAGTGTAGTGGATTCGCTGCTGTCAGTGTTTGCACGAGTTGGGTTCCCTTCCGAGGTCCAAAGTGATCAGGGTAGCGTTTTCACGAGTGTCCTCACCACCTCATTTCTCGAGCGATGCGGCATTAAGGTAGTGCATAGCTCGATCCATCATCCGCAGAGCAACAGCGTAGAAAGATGGCACTCTGTTCTCAAACGAGTCCTGAGGGGACTGTGCTATGAAAACAAGCGCGAATGGGATACCTGCCTGCCTGCAGCACTTTTCGCTTTGCGGTCAGTGCCGCACGAATCCACTGGATTTAGCCCAGCCGAGTTGGTGTACGGAAGGTCACTGCGCTCACCTTTGCGAATGGTGCGCGAAGCCTGGGAGGGGCGCGGAGAAGACCCAACAGTAGTAGAATTCATTCTGAACCTCTTGAATCGCTTACATAACACTAAGGAACTCGTTGAGGCCAGCATGAAGTCAGCCCAGGCTCGTTCCAAGGTGTACTATGATAAGACAGCCCGTCAAAGGACGTTTTGTATCGGGGACCAGGTGATGTTGCTGAGAAGTTCAAGGCAGAATAAGCTCGAAGTGCAGTGGGAAGGACCGGCTGAAGTCGTTGCAAAGCTTTCTAACACTAACTACGCAGTGAAAATTCCCGGTAGGCGTAAAGAAGTGCGCATTTATCATTGCAATCTTATGAAGCCTTATGTGCAGAGGGAAGCCGTGGTAAATCTAACTTTAAACCTTCCCGAGGAGATGGGGGACAACTTGATTTGCCTCAGCGGAAAAGGAAGCAACGCTCAGGAGCTTCTCAAAAAGACGGAGCAGAGAGGAGAACTAAAGAAATCCCAGCTGTCCGATCTGGGCGAGATAATAACAGAGTTTGAGGCCTGCTTCGTGGACAGGCCAGGCAGAACTGATTTGACTGAGCACGATATTGAGCTGACTTCAGACGTGCCAGTGCGATCAAGGTGCTACCGATTTTCTCCAAGGCAAAGAGAAATTCTGGATAGGGAAGTAACTCGCATGCTGGAATTGGGAGTAATAAAACCCTCGGAAAGCGATTATGCTTCGCCTATGATCTTAGTAGAAGCTCCAGGTAAAGACCCTAGGCCTGTGGTAGACTACCGAAAGCTAAATTCTCTCACCAGGGATCAAGTGTATCCTATTCCGAATATTGAGGAGAGAGTAGAACAGGTCAGTAGAGCGGCATATGTGACTACGCTGGACCTTACTCGAGGATACTGGCAAGTACCGCTCACTGAACGCGCCAGCAGATACGCGGCTTTCGTCACTCCGACGGGCAGCTACCAGCCAACAATGATGAGTTTCGGGCTCAAAAATGCTCCATTTTGTTTTTCACGACTCATGGATAGGGTTTTAAAGGGGTGTGAAACATTCGCGGTGCCTTATTTAGATGACATTGCGGTTTTTTCCGACTCATGGGCGGACCATATGGTACATCTAAGAGCTGTACTGAGCCTTTTGCGTCAAGCTGGATTAACCGTAAAGGCCGAGAAATGTTGCCTGGCAAGGGCGACCGTGGACTACTTGGGTCACAATGTAGGTCAAGGTTTCAGGAAACCCAGCGAGATTAAGATTTCTGCGGTAGCAGACTACCCGCGGCCGAGCACGAAGACGGAAATTCGAGCATTCCTAGGTCTGACGGGATACTACAATCACTACATCCCTAACTATTCATCTTTGGCTAGCCCTCTGACCGACGCTCTCCGCAAGACAGAACCGACAAATGTAGTCTGGGACGAACAAAAGGAAGCCTCCTTCGTAAACCTGAAGGCTGTGCTGATTAGCCGTCCGGTATTGCGAGCTCCAGACTATGGCCGAGAATTCACGGTCCAGTGTGATGCCAGTGATCGAGGGTTAGGTGCTGTTCTCTGCCAGAGAGATGACGACGGTAATGAGCACCCCGTGCTCTACTTGAGCAGAAAACTGAGTTCTAGAGAGAGGGCTTATTGCGCGTCAGAGAAAGAATGCGCTTGCATTGTATGGGCCATTCAAAAATTGCAGTGCTATCTTGGAGGGGCCAAATTCACCGTAGAGACGGACCATTGTCCCCTGGCTTGGCTGCAAACTGCGACATCGAAGAACAGTCGCCTTCTTAGGTGGAGCTTGATTTTACAGCAGTACAATTTTGAAATAAGATACAAAAAGGGGAAGTTAAATGGGAATGCGGACGCGCTTAGCCGCTCTTTCTAAGCGGTCCGAGATGTTCCTCACCATGTATCCAAATTGATAATCAGGTTTTTTTTTTTTTTTTTTTTTTTTCGTGCGCTTGAATATATGTGACTATGTAAAGCAGCACGTTTGGTTTTCTAGGAATACGTGGGTCCTGAACGTCTTGAGAGTGGGCTTTTCTCGAACAACAATGGCAGTTTTCTTTTGACCTGGTCTCTTCAGACGGGAGCCGAGTGCTTGCTTCGACATGTGGTTGAGTTTCAGACAGCTCGAGCAATTTGGCCTACAACAATCAAGACAACGCGACAAGCAACAGCGAGCTTCAAGCGTTCACGTGCAGACCATTAAGTCGTCTCTTCATGCAGCAGCTGGGACTGCTGCCCTCCGAGACTCTTCTGGCGGGGGAGGAGGCTGTTACGACCAAGCATCCGCAATTGCGCGCTCTATTGTTCGCCTGTGGGCATGGATAAGTTTTGTGAATATGTGGTGATGGTCCAATGGCTCTAAGTGAGCCTGTTTCCAGGAATCCTGTTTTGTAAGCATGTTTTGCTTTGTGCACAACCTGCAAATGCCAAATTGACCCTGTCAAGAGAACGTCTGGAAAAACACAAAGAAACGTCCCCCTGCGGGAAATAGCAGGAAGTGCTTTCTTTTGTTCACCCTTCCAGTCGAGAAGGGCTATCGTCCAGTGAGGAATGTCTACTTTTCAAAGGAGACGACAGAGTGACATGTCCGCTGACGTGCAGGACAAGAAAGGAGCATGACGCATACAGCCATTAAGTGATTTCCCGGGAATGCAGGAAAGATTTGCAATTGTCGAAAAGGGACCATGTTGGGAGCCCTATGCGGCGCCACGTGCACTCGGGTTTCTGAGAAGTAAAACCCCTTGTCAGAACCAGCTTGTGGTTTCTTTGCTGAAGAATAGAAATGTACCTCCTCTCCTCGCCGTTCCCAAGCTTTTCCCGCCAACAAGTGATCACGCCCAACGAATGAATGCCGGACCAGTCAGTGCTTCAGACCATCAGTGCAGTGATGTGTTCGATTGGATGCCGATACCTGAGGGGCGTGCCCTGGATTTGGTTGGTCAGCATCTTCAGAGAGGGGCTGGACATAGGGGGTTTTTAAGGACGCTGCAGAGCACGAAATGTCGCTCTGAGCCCTGGGTAAACGGCTCATCCAGTCGCTTCTCGCTATGAACTCTTAACGCTTGCCATTTTGCTGATGTACCCTTCTTTTTCGTGTAAATAATCTTGTAAATAAGTTTCTCAAAGTGCCATTAAACCTGCTTGTACATATTTCACCAACTTCGAAGATTCAGTCCTTCTTCAACCCCGAGTCTCTGCACGCTACCAAGTGAAGGCCGGGTCGACGTAGCCCCAGCGTCACGACACTTCTGACACGCATACATGCTCGTACTAGCAGAGCTCTGTGTGGCGTCACATTTCGCCTCTATCGTATAGAAATTGTGACGCAACCGCTTTTTGCGCGACGCTCAGGGTGGTGTCATGGCGTTTCTTACTTCCCATTTAGCGTCGATCTGACAGCCAACTTGGAGTTTGTGATAGGGATTCCAACCGACGACATATGCACGTCCGACTGCATGCCGTGCAATAAAGAGGTTATAACACTTTGCCGCATTCTGCGCCAAGGCTCTCGATGCTACTAAACCACCGAGCGAAGCCACGCGCCAGACAGGGCTTTCTTACGTCTTGATCGGTTTAAGCAGAGTTCAGCACTGCTTATTTTTTCCCTTTCTCCAACTCGCGCTTTTATGTGTGATAACCATCAGTTAGCGTAAGTAGGCGCCCCTGTTAAAGAAACCTTATTCTGTACCGCCGCGGTGACTCAAGTGTTCTCTCGACTGCTCAACGTAAGAACGTGGTTTGCAAACGGGCCGCGGCGATTCCTTCTCGATGGAGGCGAAAAGCAAGCCGCCCGTGTGCTGTGCGATGTCAGTGCGCGTTAAAGAACAGCACGTGGACTAAATTATTCAGAGCACCCGGCGCACCTGAGTTTAACCTGGGTCGTTTTATAGGACATCAAATCACCAAGCCAAAAAGCTTCTTCCAGATAGTGCTGCTAGTTCGCACAACACATTTGCATGAATGCACATTCTTGTATTCTCAGCACTGGTGCTCAACAAAGGGAATGCGAAAGTTAGCGCATATCTAACCAAACGGGTGTCGAGAGTTAACGCTGTACTTATTATCACCTGCATAAAAGAGGTCGAACACTTACGCGAAGACAATATTCTCGGGATGACAAATGGCGCTGAATGGGTCGTGAAACACAGCGGCCGAAGATTGGAACAACCACACAGGCCGACGGCGTTCGCATTGGACAAGTGCTCTTTCTGGCAACGTAACGACGAGGAAAATCATGAACAAAGCACTCATAGATATTTAAGACTGACGAAGAATGAAGTGTGGTGCCACATTCCTCCAGTGAATAAACGTGGCGTGAGGACTTTAAGCTGCACAACCAACACTTGACACACCCCGAGCCCACAGGGAAGGCCTCTTTAAGTGGGCTTTCTTGGTCTACACGTTGTGTTGTCAGCCGAGCCCCATGAACATCTGAGAAGTGGGCCGATGATTCTTTATATTTCCGGTTCCTTTGTAGCGTTCATTCTCACGGGATAAGACTTTGTCATCCCTCCAATTTCGAGCACTGCTTCTCTTATTGCTGCGTGCGTTCCCTTAGCCCAACGCTTTCGAGGACGTGGAGCAGTAGCATGCGGAATGGCTTCCTTCGTGTCGTAATTTTGACATCTGGTTATTGCGATTCATCGACAGCACGAAGACGTCAGTGCGGATGAAATGAAGGGTATTTGCGAACTGTCAGCCGGAGCAAGAGCTACGAATAACAGAAAGGGGAAGACATGCGTCACTTGAGACCTCCTGACAACCGGTGTCCCGGGAAGGATTCAGTTAATTTCACTTTATGCACTCTGTTAGCCCATCTCCTTAATATGTTCTATTAGTCTAAGTGATGCTATTAGAACTATTGAATATTGCAGGCCTTTTTTGTCCTGAGTGTACTCTTGTGCTACCGGAAGGAAGCCTTAGTTCCATCCGTGGTAGAGACTCGCCTACTGAAACGGTCCGTATCGGCCACACTCGTAAGCGCCTTTTTAAAGTGGTGGCTGCTGAACATGCTACAGAAGTCAGAGGGTAGTAACTCTCCTATCGTATAATATCCAATTCTTACTATATAAAGATCATGTGGTGGAGCATTCCGAACGGAAGCCCTGCGCTTCTCGGCCCTTTGTGCACTTGGCAAACGCGGGTTCTTTTTTTTTTTTTCTTTTCAAACGGATAGCAATTAGAATAATTAACCTAACCAACAGCATCGTTCTTCACTGCGGTGCATCAGACTGTCAATTCAATAAACAGCTTCTGATTAGTTCACCCTCACGCATTACCCCATTCAATGACACCTTTGAAGCAATGAGGACTTAAATACATAAACAAATCAATAAACGAGAAATGAAATAAGTTTAGTCTTCAGCGGTGCTTGACAACAGACTACAGTAAGCTTTCAAAGTTCCCGTGTATACTTCTGCTCCGTTGCGTAGCATTCTGTCTCAAGCCGACGACGTTTGCCCATTTCTTACATTTTTACGGTCCCTGGATCCGTCTCTTCGCATCGCGTTGAGTTTTGAGGGGAACTAAATTTATATAGCGCACGGGTCCGGAAATATCGGCGTATCAGCAATCGAAAGGAGTGCTTTAATTTATACAGGCCGGAAGCGATTTTCATTACGAACCGGCAAGACGGCAATTTTCGTCCTGGATAGGTGAACGCTGATAATGAAAACGCTGCAGGTCTTCAGTATTTCGTGTCGCTGCCATGACCACCCTTACGTGATCTCTTCAGCCAGCAAAAGCGACCGGTATAAATGAAATTCACTCTCCTCTATTCGAGCTTGTTTAATTCAAACTCCCTTTTATTGTAACTGAATACTTTGTGTTCTTCGACACCGAGTGGCTCCTTTAATGTGAACACTGGATAATCCTAAAAGATCATCATTCCCGTTAGAGATAACTCCAACTGGGGTGATCAAAAGCACTTTTGTATTTAGCAACGATTCTTTTTAATTGTAACGTATCGCTAGCTGAACAACCTCGTACGCCGGCTGTATGGTCAGAAGTGCAGCTGACGATGAGGCAAAAGAATGAGGACGCGACGAAACTTGAGGCGTTAGAGACAGCTTGATATTTTGACGCTTTCTGCTTTGTTTGGTCGAAGCGCACGAAAGATTGAACCAAAAGCTCGCGGGCTGATTCTAACTGGAGAAACACCGTAGCTGATATATACAAAGCCGACATCCGGGGCTGCCGTTTTCCTTCGGGCGTCCAGAAATGATGAGTAATGACACATTTCTGACGAGGAACGTCAGCTTGCGTTCCAGCTGTGTCCTGCATAATAGAGACAGACGTGGCGTCAACAAACAGCCCACTTGAAAAGACGTCAAAACTGTCGCGCAAGGACGAGAAACAACTGCTTTTTCCGGGTGCCGTAAAGTAAACAGAGCGTCCATTACCCGCCTCTAAGTCGATATAGATTTGGCCTCGCGAACTATAGAAGAAAAAAGAAATAAAGGAAACAGATATAAAGAGAGAAAATTTAAAGAAACGTCTGAGATCTCGCCCCGACCGCGATGTCTCGTCTATTTTTAAAGCTGAGCTCTTTCCGCACGGCGCAATGCTGCCCTATATATTTCTTCCGGCGTGAAGAAACCCCACGGGAACGCGATCGAGGGTTGAAATAACAGACCAATCACTTCGTACCGATTTGTCGTTCGTAGAGAGGCGTTTGCGGAGGTGGTACGACCTGCAAGGTAGTTTCTGGCCTTATACTGCGCGTGCACCGAAGGTCTGATATTGGGGACTTCAATGAAGAACCCATGCTACGTAAGATGATAACGAAGGTAAATGCCTGACTTCTGAATGGACAGGTCAACTATGTCAGGGTAGTGGTTGGTAGGGGAAGCGTTAGGAAGCAGAAAGGGGCCGCCGTATAGTAAAAGCCTCCAATAATTTTGACGACCTGTGGTTCTTGAACTCGCTCTGCGATAACATGGGTGTTCGTTGTTTTAATTTTTTAGTTTCCTCTACAGAGGAATTGGGTTGGCGTGATTCTAGCCTGCGGTCTAATGCTCGTATCCGAACGCCATGACCACTGAGAGACGGCGGAGGATTACAGCACCATAAAAACACTGATGCGCGGCTTGTCACGGATTCCCGAAAGCGCTATCTTCTTTTTTATTTTGCTGACAGCCGTGTAGCAATGGCGGCAGAAACATTTACAGTCAAAGGGGGCATGTAATGGCTAATTATGTGTAACAATGCAATATCATATCCGCTTCCCATAGACATCAATGCATGCCTGTGCAGTTATGGTCGAGCAACATCTGCGCGTTTGAAGAGGGCCACTGGTGGTGGTAACTTTTATTGCCCCAAAATGAAAGGAATTAGTTCGGGCTGGGGCGAGTCCAGGGTGGCCTCCAGTCAGGAGCGAAGCTAGTTACGAGGGCCAGTTGCGTAGTTTTTCTTGGGCTGGCCAACAGCTTGTCCCATTCCTCCGCTGAGAAGTAACTGGCAAGAGTGTTGTTGAAGGGGGATTGCTGGCGCATTCCCACAGTATATGGTCTTGGTTGGCCTGCGTCCCGTCACCGCAATGCCGGCATGCAGGGTTCTATTCGCCGTTTGTAATTAAATGTAATCGGTAGGGGCTAAGAATGGCCTTTGTTTGTAAGCGTCTGAGTGTCGTGACGCGCCCGGTCCAGATCGGGGTAAGGGGAGCGGTACGAGCATCTGAGCCCGCGACACAACTTTGTTATCTCCGCGTATGTGCGCGGCTCCTCGACGGGCGCGTCCGTTCCCGATAGATCTCCCGTCTACCGGTTGGCTAAGCCTCGGGCTAGACGATCGACCCCTTCGTTTCCGAAGTCACCCGCGTGAGCCGGAACCCATACGAGATTGATGCTGTGACTGAGAGATCGGTTGCGCAGAATTCGCGTTGCAAGCGCGCTTACAGAAGTTTTGACGAAATTTTGAACTACGCTCTTTGAGTCGCCTAGAAAAGGTTTTGTGCGGGAATTCCGCGATGGCCAGTGCGATATCTACTTCCTATACCTCGCATATGGAACTAACATGAAATTTTATGGCGTTAATGAAGGCTGACTTTGACGTGACCATACATGCCACGTATGCTTCGTTTTTGATGTGTTGAGCTGCATCCACGTACATTGCTTGTGGATCGTTCTCGTACTCTTTGCCAAGGGTCTTACGGGCATCATGTCTGCCTGGTAGCATGTTTTTTGGCTATTGGTTTAACAACTAGTCTACTAGTAATGTCAGCCGATAAATGGGATGTTGCGCATACCTCCTCAGTGGGGTGTATGGGGAGCTTGTCGAGAATTACACGCCCCGCAACGCTGCGTGACAAGCGGGTCACTGCTGTCTTATGAGCTTAAATTTGTTCAGGTAGCGTGTTAAAAATTCTCAACTGCCGTAGTCGATCGGAGTTGGCGTATACCGGCAGGCAGGCCAAGGGCCGCTTTGTATGCTGTTCTAATTATGCTGTTAAGTGCATCTTTGCTTCCATGACGCAGATGATAGTACGGGCAGGCGTACATGACTCTACTTTGCATGAAGGCTTGCATGATCCTGTACAGGTCGGCTTCTCTCATAGCCCTGCGACGTGTGGCAATGCGCCTCACCAGCGCACCTATCATGGTATCCGTGACGCGTAGCTGGCGTATGGCTTCTGTGTTTTACGTATTATTCATAATCAACATTCCGAGAACTCTCATCGTGGCTAGCGGGGGTATTGGATAATTGTGTCAGTGTGTAACTGGATGGGTTCTCGAGAATCGGGTTCTGCCTGTGAGGCTTGTTTGTTCCTTATAACTAAGAGTTCCAATTTAGCCGCTGAACACGTAGTGCCGTTTTCCTGCACGTAAGACTGTGCCGTATCGATAGCTCGTTGTAATGACTCTAATCTCTTCACTGGAGTCAGAATTGGTCCATATGGTGGTGTCGTCGGCGTATATGGAATAATGTATGTATGGGACAGCATCTGACAGACGCGTGAGGCCGCTCATAGTCATGTTGAAGAGGAAAATACAGCGCCTTGCGGTGTTCCTCTCGTCCCTAGCGTAATTTTGTCGCTAGTTTTGTCCCCGAAATGGAGCGTAACCGTACGCGCGTTCAGAAAGGTAGCGATGTAGTTGTATGTCCGTTTGCCTACATTCATCTGTGAGAGGTGAGTGAGGACGGAAGCGTGTGACAGATTGTCGAAGGCTTTATTCACATCGAGTCTCAGAATGGTTCGCGTGGCTCTTATGCTATTTGGATCTAGAATGTCAAGTTGTATTTGCCGCATGAGTGCTGAGTCGAAAGATCTGCTCGAAACCCAATCATGGACGAGGGAAACAGGCCTTCCGCGTCGGTGTGCATGAGGAGCCTATTTAAAACAACGTGTTTCATTACCTTCCCGAGATATGACTTCATAGCGAGATTGGGCGGAGGTTCATCTCGAGTCTTTTGCCCGGTTTAGGTATGAAAATAGCTTTAGCGTGCTTCTATTCCTCAGGGACGCTGCCCTCTGTGCAGCTCCGGTTGAAGAGATCCGTAAGAGCCTCTACTGACTGGTCCTCTAAGTTGCGCAACATCTTATTGGTGATGCGGTCTTCCCCCGGTGCCGAGGTGATGTTAATTTTATTAAGAGCATGCTGTGATCTCTGCTACGATAAATATGCTATCCATGTGAGGATTATCCAATACTGAGTACCCATCTGGCGTGGGTATATCCTGGGAGGTGTTAACGTACCGATCTTTTAATGTGTTCATGAGCTCTTCGTCGGTGCCTTGGAAAGATTGCGAGATCCTATCTAGGTTCTTGTGGTATTCGGCCTTAGTTCTCGTAGGATCGAGTAAATGTCTAAGTAGAAACCATGTGTTCTTGTTGCCCGGTTGCTCATTAAGGCGGTAGCAAGTCTGATTCCACTGTTCTCGGCTAAGTTCCCACGAGTAAGCCTCAATTTCCTTTTCAAGTTGGGTTAGCCGAATTTTTAAACGTCGGTTATGCTTATTTTTACGCCATCGAGTATGAATACTCCTTTCTGCTTCCATCATGTGTACTAGCTTAGCGTCCGGGCATGGACCGCTTTCCTCCTGTGTCATAGTTTTCGAAGCTTCTGCGGCTAAATCCACTTTACCTTCCGCTGGTCTTTGCGAGCGGACATATCTGAAGGCGTCCAAATTCGTGTGCTTCACTTCCTGGCGACGCATTTTTGCAATGCGTGGCTCGGAAAGTGGTACATACATAGGGATCGCTTCGTATGTTTGTATTCAGATTTTTCCATCTCGCACCGGGGATATTTTTTGGCAAAGGTAAGGTCAGGACGCATATCCATGGTTACACTTTTAGCAATTCGCGTAGGTTTATCAGGGTCGATGAGTAAGCTATGCCCTAGCGCCTGAGCTGTCTCCCATAATTTATTTCCCTTTCTACTGTTGGTTGGGTAGCCCCATTCTTCATGAGGCGCGTTAAAGTCTCCAACAGTCAGCAACATTCCACTTTGAGCGGCTACATGCGCCTTACGGAAAAGTGTGGCTATTTTCGTCCTCGTAAATGTCCTCGTAATCGACGTTAAAGACATCGAAAAGCTACACAGGGCCACTCTTCGCACCATTACTGGGCTTCCTAAGCACACGAGAAATGAAGAGCTGCTTAAAATGGTCAGCATACCACCCATACAAGACATTATAAGAGAAGCAAAAATAAGAATGCGATCCCGACTGGAAAACACGACCCAAGGGCAGCAGATCATGGCATGGGACAACCGAATCAACATTGCTCCGAGGCCCCTGGGGACAGACACTTCACTCCCGTGGGAGGCGCCGGTAATCGCACTAAGGCCACAACGACCTATTGGTAGGCGGAATGTGGTAGCTAGGCAACTTTTAGCACAGAGAACTGCCCTCACAAGACCACTCAATACAATACACTGACGCTGCAATTTGAAATGAAAGGGTGAGTGTGGCATGGGTGTGTGTGCCAGCGCCTCAGCACAACGGACAGCACACGTGCCACCTACCTGGAGGAACAATTTTACACTCCGAGTTGCGTAATAGTATTTATGGCTCCCCATGGGAGCCATAAATACTATTACGACCGCTGCAGTCAGAAAAGATAACTTCAATGGTTATCGAATTTTAACCAAATCATATGCAGCGATTGCAGAGCTGACGGCACCAACTACAGACGACGCAGTGGCCAAGGACATCAGGAAGAGGCTGAAGGGAATGCGGGAAGTTGGAATAGAAATTCAAATTATATGGACACCGGGACATACTGGCACGGGCGGGAGAAACGCAGCCGCGCAAGCGGCCGCCGCGCAAGCGGGTGGGCTTGCTGAAACGTACAATGCCCCACACCCCAACTCCATGCCTAAACCGGTAGACTTAAATCCTTACCAAACAATGCTCACTAAAGGCTCCTCTGGCAGATCGATGATGCACTATGTACGCACCAAAATAAAACACGACAGTAAGCTTAGATTACATGAAGCGACACCAACGCCAGTTTTTGAGGACACGAAAGGGCTCACTCGACCACAAGAAATATTTATCAACAAAGTAATAACAAACGCTGCTTACACACCGCACATACTTGACAAGTGGTTTCTCCGACGACACGAAACACTCAAACACAACATCTGCACGCACTGTCAGGAACAGTGTACAGCAGACCTAGAACATCTTATATGGCAATGTCTATCGTTTTCACAAGGAAGAAACAAAATTACGCATATTCCACACGACGACATGCCCACATTAGCAGGTCAGGTTATATCAAGCGCCGAAATACAACACTCCATTGCTACATACGGCAGTGAGAGCGGCCTGCTTCGAGTAGTGTGAGAGAGGTCGACTTAGAGCGCGAAGATCGGCCGCATGGCAAGCAACAAGCAACAGCTTGAAGAACCGTTAAGACGAAGAAGTTACACTCCCATCCCTCCTAACTCCCCAAGAACCCAAACAGCGGCCGAGAGCCATCCCTTCCTTTCAATAAAGGCTTCATTCATTTTCGGGCCGTTGTCTTTAGGTGGACTGTATAAGTTGAGAATGTAGAGGGGAGATTGTGCGCGTTTGTTCGGTAGGATTTGTGTAAATGTACGAGACCTCCGGCGTTTCCAAATCTAGTTGGTTTGCAGTCACATTGTGATGTACAAGTGTAGCAGTGATCGGCCGGCGCTATGACTACCGGTCTGTTTGTTTGGGCCAAAACTGCATATTTCAGAGCCTTACGCTTGGCTCTGAATCCCCTGCACTGCCACACTAGCCATTGCGTATAGGGTAAGGTTCCGCGCGGGTTGCAATATGCTGGGTTTGAGAACGCTGTTGTCGGACGCACGCGCCGAAGCGCCGTCGGCTGTGCGGGAGCATGCAGTGTGGGTGGGAGGCAAATAGCCTGCTTTTAGCCCTGGAGATGTCATGGTCAGGTTGCGAGGGGATGTGTTGAGTTTGGCTAGGACTGTTTCGAAAGTAGTTGGAAACTGTGCCATTGCGTCGGTTACTTTGTTGAGCTGTGGTATAAATTTCTCGACAGTTTCATCCACCCTGGCGTCTATTTTGCAAATCTCTGTTCGTAATTATTCTATAAATCATCTGTTCTGGCCGAGGTACAAAAGGTGCCTTTCGTTTGTTACGGCGGTTTTGATCTACTTCCATTGCGGGTGACCTCAACGTATAGTGCAAGCCGCACTCGACTCGTTGTTTTTGGATTGCGCATTTGCAGTTGCTAGCTGTTTGATTTTTTTTTTTTAGACTGGGAGCTAACTGTGTTCAAACCCGGTCATTATTCAAGATGTAGAGGTTATCAGGAAAGTGCGATGCAGTGACCACAGGATGGTGAGGTCCCGAATTAGCCTAAATCTGAAGAAGGAACGCAACAGATTAGTAAGAAAGAAACCCATCAACAAATTAGCGGTGAGGAGAAGGGCAGAAGAGTTCAGGATCTCGCTACAGAATAGATATTCAGCTCTAACCGAGGATGCCGACATTACTCTAGAAGAAATGAACAATAATTTCAGAGATATCATTACCGAGTGCGCTGTAGAAGTAGGCGGTAGGATATGTTAGAGGGGATACCGGTAAGCTGTCTAAGGAGACGAAAGATTTGATTAAGAAACGCCAGAGTATGAAAGCTTCCAATCCAACAGACCAGATAGAATTGGCCGAGATATCAAAGCTAATCAATAAGCGCAGGGTGGCCGATATAAGGAAGTATACCATGGAGAAAATTGAGCATGCTGTAAAGAACGGGGGAAGCCTTAAAGCGGTAAAGAAGAAATTGTGCATAGAAAAAAATCAGATGTATGCGATAAGGGACAAGGCAGGCAACGTCATCACGAATATAGACAAGATAGTCAAAGTAGCCGAGGAGTTCTATACAGATCTCTACAGTAGCCAAAGTAGTCAGGAGCGTAATGAGATTGGCGGTAGGGAAAAACAATCAGACATTCCACCAGTGACAAAGGACGAGGTCAAGAAAGCATTAGAAACTATGAAAATGGGGAAATCAGCTGGAGAGGATCAGATAACTACATATTTGTTAAAGGACGGGGGGGGATATCGTGCCAGAAAAAACTGGCCACCCTGTATACGCAGTGCCTGGTGTTATCGGCGGTACCGGAACCATGGAAGAATGCAAACATTATCCTCATTCATAAGAAAGGGGACTCTAAGGACCTTAAAAATCACAGACCAATCAGCTTACTGTCTGTTACGTATAAGGTATTTACTAAGGTAATCGCTAATAGAATCAGGACAACCTTAGACTGCAATCAAGCAAAGGATCAAGCAGGGTTTCGGAAACGGTACTCTACTATCGATCATATCCATACCATCAACCAGGTGATAGAAAAATGCTCGGAATATAACCAGCCATTATACATAGCATTCATTGATTACGAGAAAGCATTTGACTCAGTTGAAACCTCGGCGGTGATGCAGGCAGGCATTGCGAAATCAGGGGGTAGACGAGCCGTACGTGAAAGTGCTGGAAGATATATATAGTGACTGCACAGCAACCATAGTTCTTCATAAAGAAAGTAACAAAATTCCCATAAAGAAAGGTGTTAGGCAAGGAGACACGATCTCCCCAGTACTATTAACAGCTTGCTTAGAGGAAGTATTCAGAGACTTGCAATGGGAGCAGTTAGGGATAAGGGTAGATGGAGAATACCTCAGTAATTTGCGATTTGCTGATGATATTGCCTTGCTAAGTAACTCGGGAGATGAACTGCAAATAATGATTGATGACCTAGACAGGAAAAGTAGAAAGGTAGGCTTAAAAATCAATGTGCAGAAGACTAATGTAATGTTCAACAGCCTCGGGAAGGAACAGCAGTTTACGTTAGGTAGCGAAGCACTGGAAGTAGTAGATGAATATGTCTGCTTAGGACAGGTTGTAACCGCAGATCCGGACCATGAAAAGGAAATAAGAAGAATAAGATTGGGATGGAGCGCATTTGGTAAGCACTCGCAGATTATGACTAGCAGCTTACCGGTATCGCTAAAGAGGAAAGTATACAATAGTTGCATCTTGTCTGTACTCACCTATGGGGCTGAAACGTGGAGGCTAACCAAGAGGATTCTATTTAGGTTGAGGACAACTCAGAGGGCTATGGAACGAAAAATGGTAGGGGTAACATTAAGGAAGCGCGCAGAGTGGGTCAGAGAAATAACTCAAGTTACTGTCATTTTAGTGGAAATTAAGAAGAAGAAATGGACATGGGCAGGACATGTAGTGCGAAGACAGGATAACCGATGGTCGCTTAGGGTAACAAACTGGATTCCAATGGAAGGAAAGCGTAGCAGGGGGCGGCAGAAAGTTAGGTGGGCGGATGAGGTTAAGAAGTTCGCAGGGGTCAAGTGGATGCAGGTAGCACAGAACCGGGTTAATTGGAGAAATATGGGAGAGGCCTTCGCCCTGCAGTTGATATGGTCAGGCTGCTGCTCATGATGATGAACTGTTTTTGCAGTTGTAGGCCTAACTCTGCCAGCTCCCTTACCTGTGAATCAGGTACTCGGTGTAGCTTGTCGTCAGTAAGTGGCGTTTTCCATGCTAAATGTTTGGCAGGTCTTTCTTCTCCGGAATTGGAGTTGGTCCGCGAGCTGAGTATCCGAGACAACGACCTGCTCCTGTACCTCTGCTTCCATTGCGTCCACGTAGAGGGGGAAAAGAGTCATCCCTTGGTTCCTGCGGCTTGGGTGGTTGGCTTGTGGCTGTGACAATTGGGGACTGCTGCTTTGCAGTGGCGAGAAGGATTCATCCCTTGGATGTGGTTGTTGGTGGCCGTGCTCTCGCAGACGGGACTGGCGGCCGCTTGGCACAGTGCCAGGGTCAGTGGCAGTGTCCATGGGGGATAGTGATGATTTGGGCCTGTGGGTAGGCACGAAGCGGTATTTGCACAGATATGCTGCCGTCTTTGCATACGATGCCCATGGCTTGACAGGTAGGTGGTTGGCCGGCTGGTGGAGACTCGTGGGTCACGCCGGAGTGGCGGTAAGTAGATATTCGTGGTTGGGCAGATCCTTGTCTTCGGGACATGCGTCTTCGACATGATAATTAAAATTCGAGCATGCCTTCGTCTGCAAGCGGAGCGAGCGTGCTCTCATCCCCCTCTTCTACACAATGGACGGCGGGGGCGAAACGGAGCAGCTGCCATCGCCGACGGACTCATTGCGGTGACATCGCTGCTCCTTGAAGATGACACGACCTGAGTCTAGCTCTTCTGCGGTGGTCTGCAGTTTACCCCGGTCATGTGCGAGGAGGTGTGTGCGTGTGTGTTTGCATTTGGGTGTGATGCGTTGATGAGACAGTTGAGCGTTGCAAAGCAGCTGAGCGGTCCCAAAGAAGTATCTCACTACCCATTGGACGTTCCAGAAGCAGCGGATTGGAAAATGGACTTAAGCAACTTGCGAAGGCTGCTTTGAAGTGACTCGCCTGTACATCCAGTTAATCCGGTCCCCTTTGCGTGCTACCCTGTAAATATGTAAAATAAATCTCCAATTTGTTTCTTCTCCGAGTAACTCCTGTCGTCGTCTGGCTTCCTCAATGCCTTGCGGCGAAGTCATAGGCCCCAGTCTTCCGATAATATCAACAACCACAGTGTGAACCACTCCCAGAGACGCGCGGCGAGCCCAATTTGTATCTTACGCAGATTCGAACACAATCAGTTCCGTTCTTGTCTGATATAGTCTGGAGGCCCACAGTCCTTGCCTGGGAAGCCACCGTCTCACCTGTGTGGGAGCGACACAACGTCGGTAGAACACGCACCTCAACGGGCTATTTATGACAGAGCATAAAACTTTGGCACCGAGGATTGCAAACGGGAATTCGGAACGAAAGTAAGCTCGGGGCCTGATAACAAAGATGCACTGATTCCGATAATTGTGGCGCAGACACATGATAGTAGACAAAATTGTTTTAAGAGCACACTCGAGAATGGAAAGTTGGGCTAGTTGAAAGCTGTTCATGACTAATAGGAGGGCGCAAATGGAACGTAGACACATAGACGCGCTTGTCTTGTTCCATTCTTCTCTGTGTCTACGTTCCGTATGTGCCCACTTATTCATCACACTGGAGAATTCTTATCTAATTCAAACAGAAGCTGGATCTGCGTGCCATGGATAACGGCGTTCCCAGAGCAGGCGGTCGAGGTCTCATTCAACCTGCCGCTGCTTCCAGACATTTCACTGACTCGAGTAGGTAAAACTGCTTTTTCAAGCGAAAGCTTCACTACGCCCTCCCGTAGCTTGGTCGGTGTGTTTCATATGGCCTTGAAATAGCCTAGCGGCGCGTCGCCATCACGCCCCCCGCCTCTTCTTCGCGCGTGTGGCGCGCAGAGCCGGCGGCGCTCGCTTCCTCTGATGCTGCTTCGCTTCTTATTCTTCACACACCAGGCAAAATCAATTCGTACCGGTACACATCCACACAAATACACAGCACTGACTGATGCAATACCACACAATAGCGCCTGTGTTGTGGTGTGTGTTCCCTCCCTTTTTGTCCGTTTTCCTGGTGCTGCGCTTCTCGTATAGTATGGATCAGTACCGACTTGCCCAAATTTCTGCCCTGGGCCCGTATTCCGAGTTTGCGTCGTTATCAAAGTGTCGCTATCTCACGTGACCTTGAGTCATCTGATTGGTCGAAACGCCGGGGCTGGGTGTTGCCACTACGGAACCGGAAGAGGTGGCAAAATCATGTTCCGGGGTTTCGACCAATCGTTTGACTCGAGGTTAGGGAGATAGCGACACTTTCGATAACGACGCAGACTAGGAATACGGGCCCTGGTGAAACATTCCAATCCCCTGCCTACCCGTTCCTGCCATCGCTTGCCGTCTGGCTCGCCTCCCGGTGGGACTTCTCCCACAAAACTCCCTCGACACATTCGTGTCGTCTAGACCAGGTTATGGCATCCTTGAGGTTCGCAGACATGAGGAGTTGTGCACTTTCGCTTTGTATACTTAGGTTTAAACGTGTTAAACATTTCCTTAATTTTGACGGTTAACCTCTCCGCCTTTCCTCCCCCTGTTGCCCTGACGGTCCTCGTGATATAAACCGCTTTGTAAAAGGACGAAGGAGGGCTCCGGACTAACGCCGACCACGTAGGGTTCTTTCAAGAGCATTGATATCGCACAGTACACGGGCGCCTTCCCATTTTTTTTTCTCCTCACTTCATCGTCGACCTCAGGCACAGCAACCGAACGAACATTTGAACCGCATCACCGAGGCGGGTGCTCACCCGAGAATACGTAGCCGCTCTGCCGTTGCCCCCACTGTGCATATGATACAGAGAGCAGCGTGCTGAGGCCACTATACGGAAGCGCGAGCATAGCTCCCAAAGCATCGCTGGGCGGCGCTGCGACTCCTGATGGGCAGCGCCATCTGTGGCAGAAACACACACACACTGGGGCGCCGCCGGCTCGGCTCGCTGCCTTCGCGGCATGCGCCGCGCGCTTTCTCTCGCACGAGCACGCGCCCTGACGAGCTCCCGCAGGCACATCGTGACATGCCGCCTGCGTGACATGCCGCCTTGATGATTGGACAACCTGCCGCGCACGTATTTTCATGGAGGAAATGTAATTATAGGCGAGAAAATTTTTATTCAGGTCTGCACTTTAGAGCGGACGACAGACGGCGATGAGTAAATATTGACGGTGAATGCGTTTCCCACGTTAGCGAAAACGTAGGAAGTGTATATCGAGGTAAGTCTGCTATGTAATTATGTTGTCATATGCAATATGTTTAAAAACTGCAAAAGTATTATCAGCGCTCTGAAATAAAACGGCTCGCTCGTTGATCATCGCTTTGGCCTGTAGCATGAAATCTATATACGGTTTTGTTGTTATAATTACGACGTTACTAAAGCAAATTTTGCAGTAGAAGAATAAGTTATAGTTCGAAGGAGGTGTTTCTTCAAAGGCACGAACGCTAGAAATCTGAAAAGCACAAGCGCGCTCCTCGCGCTGCACGCGACATAATCGGCTCGCTAGCTCGGAAGGCAGGTGAAATCCAAGCTTGTACTACAATCGTGTTTGATTTCGGTTGTTATTGAATGGTTGCGCTTCACTTATATTTGGTTTGCATTCACTAAACCTGTGACGCGAATAGGGTGCTCCGTGCGAGTAATGTCAATCAAGCCATAACTAGGATCGCCTTTGTATTGCACTTCCGACATATTTTCGTTATAAATAATCATACTGTTGGTTCATTAATTGGCCAATTTGCGGAAATCTCTAAAAGCGTCTTAGCAAGGCATATTTTACACTCCCCCCCCCCCCCTCTCCCTGCCAAGAGAAAAAAAAGGCCTCGTTCCTAGATATTTTCTTGGTCGTAGGGTACATGCACACATCATTGTCGATCGAGGACGTCGCACGCTGGATATCTGTTGATTTGGTTGCTTTCAAAGCACTCGCAAATCAAGGAGAGAGCACAGAAAATCGGCAAAGCAAGACACGCGGTGAGCGAAAAGCAGGATATTCCCCCATCCCCTTCACTTTGTATGCATGGTGTTAAACATCGTACTCATTTGATGCTTCTCTAAGCCGTCTTTGTCAACTGTCGACATTTCTGAGTTTATGGAGAAGAGGAAAATTGGCTCTTTTAGTTTCCACAAAGAACGCGAGACTTCTCAGAACGCTGTCATGCGGTTTGAAAACAGGTCTTGCGGAAACGCTTCCAAAGGAGTCTGCAAAGTTTCACACGTGAGCCTCGTCTTTTAGCGCTTCGCCTACTATTTTGGCTACCCATGATACAATGTTACTTAGTACCTCCGTTTCGCATCAGCGGAAGCGTTTTTGTATCGCCAAATAACCGCCAGGCGTAACTCGATCGCCGCACGTGCATAGGAAGCTGGCGGAGCGTCTGCTCCGGCGACGTCCCATCGTTTGACATTTCGCCACCATGCAAGGAAAGCGGCGCTGCCACCGCGCGGCAAAACTCGAGCTTAGGTTCCCGTGAGTATCCCCGATTGTGTAGGCTACGCTGACAAATGCCTTGCTGGAATGCCTCCTGAAAATAGTTGAGTCCTTCATCTCGAGATTCGATCGCACTTAGTCATCTTTGTTGCCGACTTGAAGGTCGAGATTACGAAGAAGCAATTCGCAGTCGACGTAGCAACGAGAAGACTTACTTACTCCCAGAACAAATTAGTGCAGGCTAAATTCCTGAGCACTCGTGCATCTGGGATTTGAGGGCTCATTACATGAGCGATTACGTCCGCATTTCTGTTGGTCACGAAGCAGGCAAACAGTGGAGATGAAAGAACCGTAAGTGTCACAAAGCCAATACGGAATGAGAATAGCTGATATTCGCAAAAACATGTATTCTCGTGCCCAGCACAGCAAGGATTAATTTGCAGCGAACAGCAAGCACCAAGCCCAATCATAACTGTCAGATGGTGTGCCTCCGAATATTGACCATCCTATCGTAACGCGACAAAGGAACAATAAAGAGAGGTGGCGGCAGGTACAGCTCTTGGCGCCAGTAGTAGTAGTAGCGGCTGCGTAATTAGTAAAAAAATGAAGTCGCCACACACACCGCAACGGCCCGCCTGACTTGCGTGGCTGCAAGAGTAAAAGATTAACCCGACGCGGGGGTGCAGCTGCTGCGTATACCTGACGTGTAGTCGCTAACGAGCTGATCTGGACGAGAAGACAGCGAGAAAAGCAAGAACTGTCCAGGCGGTTGCTGCGTCAGGCGGCCACAGCACGCGGCGAAGCAACACAATGCGAACAGGCCGTCCGCGTGACCCATGATATCGGCGCCCGAGAGAACGCCTTGACACATTCGGGCGGCGTTCGTAT
The DNA here is from genome assembly GCF_055883805.1 of Amblyomma maculatum. Lineage (NCBI taxonomy): Eukaryota > Metazoa > Arthropoda > Arachnida > Ixodida > Ixodidae > Amblyomma > Amblyomma maculatum. Next base: position 3,956,128 of record NC_139353.1, read on the forward strand.
ACTTATGAAAGGGAGAGCTGCCCTGGCCTACCCGCACTCGCACTTCCTCTTCGCATGCTTGCATGTAGGGAGTCGCTTGACTGCGCAATGAATGGACTGATTCAAATAGCGGCGGCTATCAAAAGCGCGGACCTTGTTTCTGCGGGATCGAGATGCGCCGGGTTGGAACGAAGGCGTCTTGTTCTAGAGGCCGGGAGCTGATGAGAAGTACGCGCTCTTGCCCTTCCGGATGTGTGGGGCTTCAGTTTGAGTAAAGTTATGTATTGGTGTCTCTGGCAGGCGACCGAGGTCCCTTACGCTGACGGAGTGGCCAGCCTCTTGAAGCGCGGTCCTAGCAATTCTTCGTGCGCTACCATGATGAAACCCGAAATATTCGCATTGAGGCACTGTGCTTATAGCGCTTTTTCCTAAGGTACTATTTTGCCTTAGCGCCAATGGTAGTTGCGATTTGGAATGCCGTGACTAACAGCGAGAGAAGCAATATGACTGGACGGCTCTCCCACACCGAGAGCATGACTGGGGGAAGGCATTCTTACATGTCGTTGCATGTTATCATCTCATAAGGTTGCTAGATGTACCACTTGCTCCGACTGGAGTGCATGGACTACCAGGAATGAACTTGCACGCTTTGTATAGTAACGCAAAAGGCACCTACGCGTTATGAAGAATCAGACGCTTTAAAGAACCCCAGATGGTCGAAATTTCCGAAGTTCTCTACTACGGCGTCTCTCGTGGTCGCTTTGGGACGTTAGGTGCCACATGTCACTAAATAATCTCCGCGGCGTAGTGTGGGCGAAAGTAAAATCTGCCTATGTGCAGCATATAGCAATTATGAAGCCTGGGTTCTCCAGGTTGAAAATACAGTCATGTAAACAAGACGGGCAATTCGTCTTCAACGTTCAACATGTAGCACCAGTTGGTCCCAAACTTTCCCCTATTTGTTGTACCGAGGAAACACAAAGTAGCCTGGCGACGCAAGAATTGTTTCTTTACCCCAAGACAGCAAACTAAAGCGCGGTTCGGCGAGTATTGCTGTGGTATACTCATTTGGTGACTGCTAGTGCGTGATATAAACGCTCGAGGCGCTGAGGATGTTCGAAGAGCAGTCGCCGCCTTGAAGTAACCGCTCGCCGTAACACCAGTCATAGTTACCTTTTTACAGACTTTCCGTAATAACGCGCAGAGTAGTCCGACTGGTGCACTCCACATACATTCGGAGAAGGAGATGACGTGACAAAAGCCAGCATGCTGGATACAAAAGAAGAGCTCGAGAGGGAAGAAACAAGCAAGTAAGAGAAACCTGATGTTCGCGAATATCGGAAGTTTCGGGGTAGGAGCGAGGTTTGGTGGAATATGGAATGCGACCTCACGAGCCCAATAAGGAAGTGTGTAAGCGGCAAAACAGAGCAAAGTAAAATAAACGTGGTACCGCAGTTCGCTGCAGCAGGCTTTATTCTTAGTACGGCATAACGAGAAAGGCCGTGGCTCCAGTGGTTACAACTCTGCAAGCTGCAACATAGTGGTCTAGGCGCCTATACCGGCTGAACATAAAGCGCAAGGCGATGAAGTTTTTGGATGGCGTCTGTTGTGTAGGGGTCCCATGCGATGCAAGTATATTCGAGGATCGGCCTTACTATGGATTTATATGCTCTCAACCTCAATGCACTTGTACAACTGGCTATACGGGACTTGAGAAAACAAAGCTTCCTACGGGCGGAGGAACATATATTGTCTATGTGACTTGTCCATTTCATGCCGGAGGATATTGTGACACCCAAGTACTTATACTCATTTACCTCTATAATTGCATTATTATTGATATGGTATTGAAACTTTAATTGATTAATTTTTTTACTCACATGGATAGCAACATGGATAGCGCATGGATGGATGTGAACGATTGATTACCTGATACTTCATTTCGGCATCAGCTTCCGCCTCTACAGTGGTCACCTGTCCTTTGGCTCATACGCACAGCTCGCGGAGGTCAACCCACACCCTCCGTCAGCCACTGATTTGGACGTGTGGCATTCGGGCGCGACTAGCTCCGTCAGGGAGCTATTTTTATTGGTGATGTTTTTGATAGTTGGGATTGATTGGATTCTTGGACTGGATGGGGCTGACCGGTGTTGCCTGGGCGCGTTGCATGATAACGGCGTGGAGATGCAAGGAGAGGGGCGCTTTCTCTGAACAGCTCGGAAATTATCAGTGGGCGCTTGCATCGAAATTTACAGCGAGTATTCATTTTTCGGGAGCTTACGGATTGTGCCGCCATCTAGAAGCGGCCAGTAAAAGCTATCTGCTATTGCCGCTACTGGCTTCTGAATTTCCTTTTCTTGTTAATTATCTCTATTGTCCTTACTTCTAACAGATCTCCTACGGCATCTGTTCATATAATGTTATTTGCCCGATGATTGTGCATTTATCAACGTTTTGAAAATTTGCAACTTAGACACAGTTTAGTTTAATGACCATGAGCGTCGGCAATATCCCTAATCACCTGAATGTTTTTTGCCAATCAAAACCATCGTATTTTAATACATTGGACCAATAAGAAGTTTCGCAACTGGTAATGTTAAAGAGCTCTGCCACAAAACGCAGCCGCCTACGGGAGCCACAAAAGGAAACAGCAAACGGGATACGTTAATTACGCTCGGCGTCATGTCATTAAAGGAGGACCTTAAGCGTTCCATAAATTTTTAACGTGGCTTTGTCAAGCATGAAGGGCCAATTCTGTCAACCATTGAACTTTATTATGAGCACTGTGATATTTCAATAAACCATAGATATGAAGAAGAAAACACGTCTGCGCACGCGCGAATATACTTTTTATATTTATTTACCTAGTCGTTTTTTGTCTCCGATTGCATAACGGACAGCGCGTCTTTCCGATGCGAAAGTTTCACTACTCCATGTAAAGCCAAGGTCACCGTGCCGGCCGCAGGCCACAACTGCGCATGCGTCCCGTCTTATTATTTTTCCCTTCTTCCGTTACCGTATAGTACTGGAATGTGGAATACAGTCTACTTTCTTCTTCTTGGCGTCTTTCGAATCTTCTTGCGCCATTTGACCGGCTTATCCTTTTGTAAATAAAGAGCTTTACCATTAGTGAACATTAGTAATCAAACTTTCGCTTACACATTTAACCAAGCTAAATTACCAGTAATCTGTTATACTATGCTGTATTCCACGCAACAAATTAGTAATAATATAGTGGCAATACGAACAAGATGGTGCTGTGAATTATACAGCATAGTTTATTTATTTGCTGTATGTATACTGCCAGTTCCGTTATCAGACCATAGCAGCTATAAGCAGTCAAAATAACTATATATTCAGATCGATAAACATGCATCTCACACAGATAAAGAAAAGCAAAACAATAAATTCCATGAAGAATCAAGTTTTTAAGCTAGCTACACTGTAAATAAGCGGAAAATGCGGTATGTGTGCGCATAAGTTTTCATTTTTATACCGTGCAAAGCCGCTGCAGTACACTTGCTGTCATCGGTAGCGTCGACATGTTCCGAGGTGTAAAGACGTGCTCGTTATCAATACAGGACTCAACGCCACCGGGAAAAACCGGTCCAATGCAGGAGGCGGGGAACTCTCTCTCTTCCCCCGCCCCGTGTTTTTACAGATGTCGGCGCCGGGTCGAGGCATGCATGGTTCCCACCCCACTGTGCTACGGAGGTATCCCTTCACATTTTTACAAGCCCACTCCCTGCCGGCTGCAGGCACCAAAAGTTCGTCTAAACAGGCTTTGCTGAAAGTGCTCCTGGCATATGTGTCATGCCCACTTCGCGCTGGATAAGGCATTGATTTGTGTGTGACGCAGGGCTTCCGGTGTTTTGCAGGGGCCGCGCACTCAACAGACACTGCGTGTAGCTGCATGCGCGCTTTGAAAGTGCTCCGGCCGTGAACTGTGTCATTATGGAAGCTTAGCGACCCGTCTATATAATGGAGAGGGCGAGCGGCTGCTCCTGTCCTCTTGTTTTGGAGACGGCTGTTACCACTCGCTTCCCTTTTTCAACTTCTATTCTCGCATCCCTTTCAACCCTGATCTGTCGGCACGGGGCAGTGGTGGTAACCCAAACAAAGCCAGGGGGCAGGCATGTACATTTAAGGCGAAAACCTTTAATGGCTCATGCTGTCGGGGACAAAATGTGTCCTGCTTTTGCGGTGGCTCTGATTGGCCGAGGCGGGATGACGTCATGGAAGTCTCGATCAATCACAGAGCACCATCACAGTATGCGCTAATACGTGCCTTATATGACCATATGGCAATCAACGACGAATTACTAATCAGCGACTAAATAATAATTGATTAATTATTCTGCCACTAATTACGTATGCTTGAACAATTCAATATTACCTAATTAATGGCCAATCATTTATTTAATTGCCTACTTAATGACGAATTAATTACTTACTAATTAAATGAATAATTATTAATTAGTACCAGTTGCGTAGCAGAATGCGGCACTCAAGCTTTCGCCTTTTACTACTTTAGTCGCTAAAGACACGTAATTTTTGCCCACTTTTCTAAGTCACAACTACAACAACGGCATAGAATGTTGAGAAATTGCTCTTTTTAGACTCCTGTAAATCGGAAATGTACAACAAGCTGCATCGGGTAGTTGTCAATTAAAAAAAAATGATTAAGAAACACATCACTCTCGATCTGGCGTTGTGTGCTGCAAGCTCGTTTGGAAAGAAAGGTGCCTGTCAGTTTTCGTGGCACTTGTGCGCAGGAAATGTCATTTTCCAATATGAGCAAAATAGGATTACCCATGTCGATATACAAAGCGGTCTTAGCGGATAAAGGCATGAAGCCGTTGCGCACAGATTTCATCCGCTTACCCCAAATCAGCATTTTTCCCTGACAATCTGTTCGTCGGTTTACCATGTATACTTTAACAGAATAAGTATTATGAAATAGCAAGAAAGCATAATCCATGCTGGGTAAGCCACTTATGTGAAACATCGTAATAAGAAAGGAATTATTCACTCGCCCTAAATACTGGGATACAGATGTAGTGCAGATATATTGCGTGAGAAATTATATATATATATATATATATATATATATATATATATATATATTTGTTTCTTTTTTTTGAGGAAGCCTCGATTGCTCCTCTTCCACAGTGTAAGTGTGTCTGCTTGTTTGGGTATGCTATTGATTACGAATGGTGATGAGGGGGAGGGGGTGGGGGGGGGGTTAACGAGCAAGAATGACGGGCATCTTCGCATTTTGATGCTTAAGTTCCTAACTTAAGCACCGAACATCTGCAAGACCTAACGAAGTACATCAACGAAGAACTGTGGGGGAAGGGACAGGTCCCATCAGCTTGGAGACACGCGGATATCATCACCATACCAAAGGCTGGAAAGCCACCGGCTGTGGAGAGTCTCCGTACTATCTCCCTCACTTCTTGCCTGGGAAAACTCTATGAAAAAGTAGTCCACCTAAGGCTCCAAAATTACATCGACGAAAACAACATCTTTCCTTCCTGCATGCTGGGCTTCCGCAAGGGACTCTGCACGCAAGATGCTTTCCTCCGGATTAGGGAAGAGGTAATCAACACCATACCCCGAAAAGGCGAAAATTTCATTCTGGCACTAGATCTCAAAGGAGCATTCGACAACATTGGCCACCAAACCATATTGCAAGAATTAAACAATATCAACTGCGGAGAGAAAATTTTCAAATACGTGAAGGCTTTCCTCTCAGATCGCACAGCCACCATAGGAATTGGAGAGATCCGATCACCAAAAGTACCCATGCCGAACAAAGGTACACCGCAGGGTTCAATAATCTCTCCAATGCTATTTAACATAGCAATGATAAATTTAGCAAAAAAAAAACTGTTGACCCGCACTGATATTGGCTTCACTTTATACGCGGACGACATCACCATCTGGGCTACTCAGGGATCCTTGGCGCAAAAAGAAGAAGCTCTGCAAGCCGCTATAGACCTAGTCGAGGAATTTGCCGGGGAGAGTGGTCTTCAATGCTCCCCAGAAAAATCCGAACTTATCAGGCTACACAGAAGAAATTACAAGTCCCCAGGAGAAATTCAGCTCTCTCTAGGAGACCAGATAATTCAAGAGAAGGACAAGATCAGAGTTTTGGGGCTGTGGTTGCAAAGCAATTTGAGAGTGGATTATACAATCAAAACACTCAAAACCACAGTCAACCAAATTTCCAGAATGATTAGAAGGGTGACCTGCCACCGGAAAGGGATGAGGGAAGAGGACACCCTACGCCTTGTACAGGCCCTAGTCGTTAGCAGAATTACCTACGAGCTCCCATATCACGAAATTAGATTCACTGATAAAAGGGCCATTGACACTATCATAAGAGGAGCCTATAAAACGGCCCTAAACCTCCCGCCAACAACATCAACGGAACGTCTTTGGGCACTCGGAGTACACAACAACTTCGAGGAGCTCAAGGAGGCGGTTCTAGAGAGTCAGAAACAACGCCTAACAACAACGCAGGCGGGTAGGGAAATCCTGTCAATACTAGGGCTATGGCAGGCACTAAGAACTTCTGAGATCAAATCACAAATTCCGACATCCACAAGAAACAACATCTATGTGAACCCGATACCCAGGCACATGCACCATGAGTTACAGAAGGGTCGAAGGAAAGCCAGAGTCAAATCATTGGAAAAACAATTGTCTAAAGACGCGGAAGTTGTCTACGTGGACATAGGGGCTTACGGCGAACCTGGCAAGTTCACAATAGCTGCAGTTGACCACAAGAAGAGGCCAATTATTCAGGCTTCGATCTATGCCAAGGATCCTGCGGAAGCGGAATCACTGGCAATAGCCATCACCATAAAAACACAAGACAACCAAAATAAGTCATCACACGTAGTGACAGACTCCCAACCAGCCTGCAGGGACTACCTGGCCGGAAAACCTCACAAAAGAGCGTGTGCAATATTACGTTCCATCTCCCAGACGCACACAATTACATGGACACCTGGACACGAAGGCCTAGAAGGAAATGAGGTAGCGAATGATCTAGCCCGGGCTCTTACAAACCGGGCGGATCCCCATCCCTACCTCACCCCTCTCCTAGGACCCTACGGCGACAGGCTGGAACACCTACGGTTAGAAAGAAGAATTTTCTCACCACCACACAAACACCTTCCTTCCTCGGACGCTATAGACTGGAGAAAAATACAAACAAACACATTCCCTAATCTTCAAATTTTAAATAAGATAAGCCCAACAAAATACACGAGTTACTGTCCTTGGTGCGGTGCAAGCCCCACACTCTTTCACATCTCTTGGGAATGCCAGGACAAACCTGACCCAACGTTAATAGTGCCATGTCCGACACACGAGCAGTGGGAGGCGGCCCTGACCAGCGACAACCTGGACCAGCAAGCCTGGATTATCCAGCTAGTCCGCAAGTCAGCTGCTGCCAGCGGAGCCCTGGACTAGGAGCACCGACCACCCAGCTCCTGCGAATATTTACTGATTATATGCTCATTAAAAGTTTTCTCTCTCTCTCTCTCTCTCTCGCATTTTGACTTGCGGAGGGGGATGAGGGGGTTTGCTGGTCAGCGAGATTGTGAAATCAAAGTTGTTCATAACACTCCTACCCCTGAAGCAAAAACGCGCGTGAAAACACTATTGCACATAGTTGCCAAAAAGTGCTATAGCCCAGCTGAGCGTTGCTGCGCACCGGCCGGACTATTTATGATGATGGTCGTGACTGGACCACTGACTAGATGTCACTGCTTCCCCAGTGTCATGACGACGAGGATGATCTCCATAATCATCATTATTCAGATTAGCTCAGGAGAAAGTAATAACAAACGATATGAAGAAATGGCAGAGGAAGAAGCGCAAGGCAACCCCGACGTTTATACCAGGAAGCAGGCGATTAGGCATTTCTCCAGTATAGTTGCAGCTAGCACGGGGGGTAGTTGCCCGCACTTTCCAATTCGTTTGTTCCTAAGCCCAACTGAGTGGAGTAAACCTTGGGCGTCAGCTGGGTGCGGTACATCGCTTGAAAGCCCTTTCGCTTTCTCTGCGGCTGACATCAAAGAAAACGAAAGCGAAAGTCCCCCTTCCTGCCACGAAGCGTGCACAGCGAGTTACCTCGAACTGGGTCTTCGCGTCCAGAATCTTGCCTTCTCAAACTGATTTTGCCCAGAGGCTCGTATGTGCCAATCAGTCGTCTTTCCTTGAGTGAAAGGAAGACCGGCCGATGTCTCCTTTTATTCCGATCAAGCGACCTTCGTTTTTCTCGCATCTGCAACTGCCGTAGTTTCCCCGCTTGCTGCCTTCCGCAAGGTCAGGTCACGGCATTCAATTCCAGGATTACGCACCCATTCAGCGACATCCCTTGTCAGAGTATACCCTTCCAAGAAGAAGGTTCACCCACGTGTATCATACAAGAACAGTGATGGAAACAAAGCCCCGTCAACTGATTAGCATCTACTCCTGTTGAAACATTATGGAACGCCGCTACCATGCGCGCCTAAAATATCCAGTTAGCTTAGGCGCACCACGTGTGCTATTGCTTTATTCTTTATTTTATTCTTTATTCAAGAGTTACCCCGCATTGCCCCAAGGAGTTATAGCAGAAAGCGGAAATTATTTCCTATAAGCGCAGGAGGTTGGCTTTGAAAAGCACCATAGACTGGCCATAGCACGCTCAAAAAACAACAACAGCAAAAAACAAAAGCTTTGGTCCGTTCGCTAGGTTGTGTGTTATGGAGGTGCGGTCGATACGGGGAATGTTCACCGCAGCAACAAGTGTACAGCTGGCGCACAGCTGTGCGGAACAGCGTCCCAGGAGCACTCGAGCTGCTGTCATCGCGCTCAGCTGTTACACTGCGCAATATGCACGTAACAATTTATTCTCGAAGATGGAGCTAACCTTTATCGTAAGCAAAAAACATTGTGCCGTAGGCCTACTGATTCCTCTGCAAAGCGCCTGAGCGAAACGTTGGGGTACTTAAGCTCCAACCCATTAAGACTACGGTGCGACAGCTTTGACGGCTCCCCCTGCGCCCCGCCGGGGTGGCGCAGTGGTTACGGGGCTCGACTACTGTTCCCAAGGACGCGGATCGATCGAATCCCGGCCTCAGCGGCCGCTTTTCGATGGAGGCGAAAAGCAAGGCGCCCGTGAGCTGTGCGATGTCAGTACACGTTAAAGAACCCCAGGTGGTCTAAATTTCCGGAGTCCTCCACTACATCGTCTCTCATAGCCTGAGCCGCTTTGGGATGTTAAACCCCACAAACCAACCAAACCAACCAGGCTCCCCCTGCGGATCCTTGTTCCCGTACACATGCACTTTGCTACCTGCTTGTTCACCGGTTCATTAAAGTGTGCCTCTGTTATCTTATAGATACTCATTAGCATACAGTCATTAACCAGGCGCCATGCGAATGCCCCTGCGTCACGCAGGTGCCTATGCGTTAGCGATTCACGGGTACCAGGTTCGGAGTCCCAACACACCTTCCTATTTCAAAGGAGCTACCCGAGCTGGTAGCGCTTTTTAATTCGTTCTTGACATGTGGTCTCGTGACGGTACCCACCCCCTCGACAAACGATTGCCCTGGTCATGTCACCGGTCAACCACCCCCGGCCGGAGCTATAGATGATCGCAATTTTTCGCTCACCACTCTGACGCCGGGTTTTCTGGAGAACGGGCCGGGCCTTGAGCTCTAGCGCCTTAAGAAATTCAGCCTCCGATCCTCTCCGTCTTACTTGTTCATTTAAGGGCAGTCGCGTCACATTTCAGCAATTCCGCGATACTCAAGGATTCAAATCTATAGAGGCTGTAGGTAGCAACGTTAGGTAATGCATGCAAAGTGTTTTTGCGCTATAGCATTCGAACTGATGACGCAATCGACGATTAAAACTCAAGCTTCTCCTAACCGCTCATAAGGTTTGCAGAGAAGCTCGATGATGACGTCACGGATGGTAATGTTTCTTATTTTCCTTGCTTTCGCCCACTTCCTGCGGTGCCTTTCCTGATGCCGCCAGACAACATTTCTAGGGCTTTGCTTTCGTTAGCATTGTTATTACTTCTTCAAACCAAGCGTTTGTATGCGGAAAATGTACTGGTGCCGTCAATGAAATCACCATGCACACCCCAACTGTCGCTGTGCGGTGCCGAGAAGCGCGGCATTAATCGCTAATTTCACCACTGATTCAAATGATACCGCCAAGACAATTTGCATGCTTAAACTGCAAGCTATAAGCATTTGAGCCATCGAAACTCATCGAAATCGGGCGCCGGTGAAGTTTGTGTATTCACTGAGATTTGCTGAAAGCTTCACTTCAGCCGCACCGGAAGCACGGGTTTTATTTTAACGCGATAGCGTTGAATCCCTTTTTCCGGCCTTGTTGGCATTGTGAGTGAGTCTCTGGCAGAATGGTGGGCGGTTTGTGTGACATATGAGACTACATGGAGGGAGCTGCCAACTCGGGTAGCTCATTTGACACCTCTGGAATCCGACTCAGAATAGCTCACCCCAGACCACACTCGTTTCGTGACGGGCGATGAAGAAGGCTCAAAACTATGCTGTTCGGCAAGGCTGTCGAACCTGGGAAACAGAAGGCAGGGTCAGATGTACATTAAATGATTAAGAGATTAGTGATAAGGTGAATACCAAAGTGCGTGTACGCGAAACGAGCGTCCGCAAGGAGAGCTGCAAACGAGGTCCATTGACGCTGGCACGTCATACCGTTAAAGGCGGAGCCCAAATGTCTTGAAATAATCTAGCTTTAGATATTCATAGCAATTACACGATCCAAAGCATTTTCAACCGTAATCAGTGAATTCTTGAAGCAGGCAGGGGAAATAGTGGCGAAAATGAGAGTGATGAATTTTGTGAGAACCCTTAACGTGCTGTTAGAATTCTTGTTCAGAACGCGCTGACAGCCCTGACAACGCACTCACTCTGTATCTGTACTATTCCTTTGTAACCAGCAGTGCGTGTGTGGGCAATCGCCATGTCCTCCTCTGCACCTGCGTTAGGACACCATTAGCGATAGTTCACTTTTCAAAGGTAAATCATTAAACAAATTGAACAAGGGTTCGAGAAGCCTCAGTCCGTTAGCCAACGTTCCAACAAAATGACTCAAATGAAGACAAGCCCCTCTTGTCGAAACGTCGACTTTCAATCTGGCGCTTCCCATTAAACCCTGTCCAGTCGTTTATTATTTGTGTGTGTGTGTGTGTGTGCGTGTGACTGTCAAGAATTCTAGCTCTGCCTTCTCTATAGCACGTGTCTAAAGGTGCAGGCATTAAATAACTTTTTTTTTTTTGTGAAATTTTCAGGCGATTTGTAATTTTCTTCGCCGAGTGCAATATGCTCGGCAGCTCGCATTTGCATGTGACATCGAACATTTGCCGACAGAGGCACTCCCATGCTGGAGATATATGCCGCTGACCGTGTCTTATGGCGAACCGCATTTCTCATCCGCGGTCTTCGAACTTTTGTGGGGCGTTCCCACGCCAGCGCTCACGCTGCGTGGGAGGCCTTGGATATGGCGGAGGGCCGAAAGGGAGAGCGCCGAGCACGTCACGCCAAATCCCACGCACACTTTCTGTCCGCCGGGCGTGAAAGTGAGGCGAATACGGGGGTGCCGCAGTGAACCGGACCCGGCTGCGGATCGGATTGTGTGGTGGAGGGGTGCACACAAATGTCCCCCGCGCTGGCCCCGTGTTGACTGAGCACATACGGGAGGCCATGCAGTCGCGACATCAAACAGCGCGCACGATATCCCGCCGCCGGTTGTGTGAACTCGGGAAGAGAGCGTGGACGTCCTTACTAAGCCCTCTAGGGCTTCATATCCGAGTCGCCCTTTTTCGCGTCTGTGCAAGTGTTGGCGGGTGCTTTTATATGCGTACGTATAGATTTGTTTAGGCCCCTCTTCTTACCGACGTGCAATACCTCGCAGAGACCTATTTTGCTTCATCTATGTATGGTTTTAACAATATTTATGTCTTTATGCGCTTAATATATTTTTCACTTATTTTTTGTTTTATATAATCAATACTATCCGGTCTAGTTTGATATTGAGCTGCACGCGATATTTCTCTTTGTCCAGTTCTCCAATCTTTTCTGTTTATTACACGCCTTGCAATGTTGGAAATTGCGTAGCGGATGAGTGAATTAAAAAATGACGGCCGTTAAGTGTTGGGCAAGCGACCAACGCTGTAGCAGGTTGGCAAAATTGTCAACGAAGTGATAACGCTGTATGAATGGGAAGTTTGATGATGGTTGCTGTGGTGGTGGGTTCGCGGTTAAGCAGAAAATGACGAGAATGATTATTACCGGGTTGGGCCCATACGTTTATTGACTTAAGCCGTTCCTACTCCCTGTATTCATGATGGCACGTGTCTTCCTTGCAGTCAGGAAAATGGTTACCTCCGGGCGTATCCTTTCAACACTACACAGCCTGTGAAACGTTAGATCGCTGCACGCACGTGTTTCGTAGACTGCGTTACATTTGTTTGTAAAGTGGGTCATATCATACAACGTCGAGCAGGCATTAGAGACGCTTCATTAAGACGGACGTTAAGTTAGCAGACAAGAGGATTGATTGACGAAGCGTGATTGAAGCCACCGATGGCAGACAATGAAGTTGTAGGTGTTTCCTTGAGAGGCGGGGTCTTGTTGCGACCGCTCTCCCCACCTTACGACGGGAAGGTCGCGCGATGCTCTAAGAAGACTGCGCCAAGACCAGGGGTCAGGGAATCGTGGACGAGAGCTGTGCAACCAACGGCGACGAAGGTAACGCGAGGCATAGGCGAACGAGACTACATTGACAACTACAAGTTGAAACCAAGGTGCGAAGCTGCGACAGCTAGCGCGGTAAGAAATAAAGAAGCGGGGACGGTACACCTCTTCCAATGTACAGCTCTCGTGATGCCGTAATAAAACTTCGGGTCGAATCGCTATATAGAGAAATTGCAAGCGTTTACATCGCAACGGTTCCTGGGCTGTGCGAGAAAGTGAGATTTTACTCTAACTTATCCGCCTTTGTGTCCGCATGTTCGGTGAATATATTTACGGCAAAAACTGGACATCGTATAATAATATATGATATATCTCACACGGAAGTAATTTTTTTGTGATAAAATAGCGAACCAATTCAGGTTGTGATTTTTTTTAAATACAGGAAAAAGGCAATGGTTTATAAAACCTCCCATCGATTTGTAAGCCCCTTGTGATTTAACCTCGATTTCTGGAGTTTCATCTTGTAATGATGGCAGGGATTTCTTGGCAGTAAATATTTTTTGACAAACTGGGCAGAAACGTTGCTTTCAGATGTGTGTGCCTTCGATAGAAAGCACTTCATTAATACTGGGCAAATTCCCTGCGCGTGTGCTGACTGCATCAACACTGCCGCTGTTGACTGAAACACCTGTAAACAGACACGAAGCAGCTGCGAGGGAAACACTTTCTTTTTTCAATGAGACGCTCATCTGCGTTTACACAAGCGTCGTGACACACGACAGCTTGCGCTTACATCGCACGATGACACGGAAGCTGAGCGCAGGTGCCACCAACTGATTCACCTTTTGAGTGCTCCTCTCTTTCCCCGAACGCCATGCACGCTTACGCCAATGGACTTGCGAGGGCGTCAAAAAACATCGCAGGTGTCAGCCGTACATTCGCTCTGGCTGAGTGTGCGCTCTCTACCACGCCCGCTGCTTTGAATGTGCGTATGAAAAGCAGCGCGGCGGCGAACGGGTCCAATTTATGCCGCCGCAGTGAACAACGCCGTGCAACTGTTCCTGCGGTAGTGTCGGAAAAGCAGCTGGTAGTGGCGCGGTAGAAATTGAAGCCACCTGGTTTGCATGTGAAGGGTACGAAAGCCGCGATGGCGTTTGTTGACCTACGCTGAAGCGACCATTTGCACATCCAGCAGCAACCGCATTCTAGACGGCCTGATTAGGAGGCTCCTTTCGAACAATTTTTCGGCATTGTTTTCAAATGCATTTATTAGAGCGATTCATTCACGCACACCATGCGAACTATCTGCCATGTCTCATGAATGCAGTTTTATATAGGAGGAAGAAGAGCGAATTCACACACTGGACAGCAGTATTTAAGTGGACAGGGCGTATGAGTGGCATATAAATTATTAATGGACACACTCTCCCTTGCTAGTTACCGTCGACAGTTCCCAGTTAACATTTATTTGCTCTATGCGAATTCGCGATTCATTTTACTCTTTAGCCCATTTTAGCTTTTGCGTTATTCTTTTTCAGTTTCCTGCCGTCCCCTGCCAGGCGACTTTAGATCGTTGCGAAAGGAGCTTCACCAGAAAAGAACACAAAATTTCGCGGTGTATCAATTAGCCAAAGTACGCCGTGAGCTTAGCGAAGCGGTGGCCTAGTGTTCAGAGCATCCACCTGACTTGCGTGAGGGTTCGACCTTTCTTAAGCAGACCAGTAAAAGAATGGGTGCGAGCCATCCTTCAAAGTGATTTTCGTGTAAACGGAATCTCACGTTCAGTATATGAGGCGAACATCAAAGCTGCATTCGGGTAAAAAAAGAAAATAATGGCTGGGGTTTACCTTCGGTTAAAACTAGTGCGGAGCGATAGCTGAAGCATGGTTACATGTCGCTCCCGCTTTGCAGCATCGTCGAAGCGGCGAAGTTTCGCAAGACGCTCCTCACGTTGTCCCGGCGTTTCCGCCGCTCTTTTGGCTTTAACTCCTTCTCCGCAAACATTCAGCTCGAATCGTCAGATGCAGCCAACCGACGATCGTAACGAGGTGCTCTTCCTTAGAGTCCATGGCGCGGCTCCGGCATAGTCGGACTCGAGACTGATGCCAGCGATCGTGTGTCTTGCCACGCAGCTGCTTCCCATAGCTACCCAAAGTGGCTTAAGTTCCAACTTGACCTCGAAGCTGCTTGAAGGTCATTGGAAGTACACGGTGGCCTTGGCTTTACCTCGCGTAGTGAAGCTATCCCTTCAAAAAAAAAAGCAGAAATTCATTATCATCGTCATCATCCTTGTATATCGGATGCTTAATTGCTGGCGGCTTCAATATTTCGGATGCTGCATGCTAACGCCACAAAAAAAAAAAAAAAAAAAAAAATATATAGAAAAATGGCGGAGACAGAGCGCATGCACACACAGCAACTGTGCATTCCCTCTATGTGAACTAAATCTCACTTATATATGTGTTTTAAGCTTTCGGTGGTGCTGACAAGTGCCGAAAAATGGAAGTTTGCCTTTGTTTATGCATAACGTCATTTTAACAAAGGAGATAAGCGTTGCATGTTTAATGCCTCTACCACTGGCCTCACCCTTGCAGCCTTTGTCAAAAGTTTATAGTACAAGGGATTTCATCGTGAGTTGCACCGCGCTGCTCGCAATTCCTTCCAGTGTTAAGCCCCCTGGAGGTGACACGATTTTGAACGGGTATGCGTTTTCCAAGAATGGTAGAGGTGCACCACCAACACTTGGCTTTGAAACAAATCCCGCCGGCTCTAAAATTTTGACGAAGGCTACATAATAAAGGGACGTCAGATCACATGTATTATTGAACGAAAAAGAAAACCGATTGGATTACGCGCCTTGATAACCATTGCTTCGCTGCTCTGAGTGCACACTAATCACTCTAGCAAGGGGAAATTAGAAACTAAACGTCGCTAATGAACGAACTCTAATCATACATCCATCCAGTTTTTGTCCTTGCATGGTAACAATGGATTTGTGGCTCTTTCTGCCTACGTTGGGCATCAAGTGCTGAGAACACTGAATTAAAATTAAACTTTTTTTTTTTTTTTTGCTTTCTTCAGCCATTCGACCCACAGTCATGGCGTCTAGGCCGGAACGTGACTCCGAGGATGATTAGTGATGTATTCTTTAGCCTCAGTGATCCATGTGTGAGGTAACATGTCTCGACGTCACCGCTGTTTGATTGCGAAAGCGTCCGGGGGTGGCAATACTTGTATTGCGTTTCGCGTTCCTTTATTTTATTTTTATATCTTTTCGTTTTCAGTAGAATAAGGAGCTTTGTGATTGCCACGCGGTCATCTATCGATAGAGGCACTCAGTGTTCTGGAAACGAAGAAAACACCGCAATAATAGACGTCGGTCGTCACTGCATGCGTGATCAGTTTGAATTAGAATGACAATAAAAGTTAGGTGGTTAATTATATTGAGCTTTATGGCGCAAAAGCAACTAAGGCTATGATGCGCCAAACACAAGGTTAAATGAGTGTCAAAGAAAAATATTCTAATCTGAAATATACAAAATTCTGAGAAGCATGATTTCCTTCCGGATAAAATTCAGCACTCAGGAGGCCTACACATAAGATTTTACTCCGATTTATTGAAATAACTTTCAATATGGGTTTTTCCATCCATTTATGCGACGGCTTAGGACGCTTGGGTCCAGGCGGCGTCTTCAGCCAGTCGAGTGACAGCAAGTTACATATAGTTGGTCCGAGCTGAGAATTGAAGTTGCCCAAAAGGCCTCTGTCTTTTCTTCTCGATGCATTTGCTTTATGTGTGAGTGTGTCCAGACCATGTCCGTTGTAGTTTTGCAACTTGTACAGTAGTCGTTATATTATCCATGAGTACCAGCTGCTCATTATCACGGGGTTGGGGCATGCTCGCGTCTATAGGAGCCTTCAATACTCTGTTGCTTTTTGTTTAATGATCTAGAAGTCGGCGGATATGCCGCTCGGTTTTGTTTGTAGTGTTGTACGGTATTTTTTTCTTTTTTTTCAGTGGTCGGTCCAGGCCGTTATCAAGAGAGCGACCCGGGCCCACTCGGAGGGATGGACCGCTGACGAGGTCTCGATCCCCTTCATTTCCCTGAATCATGAAGTAAGCTGGTGAACAAATAATTCAAATCCCCCTGTCCGCATATTTTAAATTTAGTGTAACTTTTTCTTCCGGTGAAATTCTCGCTTTGATATAATTTTTGACTGTGGATTTGGAGTCTCTCACTAATAGTATTTTCGCATAATGTTCCTAATGTAATAGTGTTCGTGCTACTGCAAGAGATAAATATATATATAATCCGAGCAATTCTTAGAAATCATTCAAATGGAGCAATGAACTAAAAAGAACCGTTGCAACACGGGCGAGATTTCCGACACCGACCGCATACATAGCGGCGCCAGAGGCTGTCACTGCCAGATGGAACCACCTGCTTGCTCCGCAGCGCCGAGTAAAGGGCTCACGACACAGGGTGTACGTCGCCTCGCTGACACGTCACCCACGGTTGCACAAGGGCTCCCTGATTGAGTTTTACGAGCGCAGGCGAATAATGCGCGCGTCTTTACGCGACACTGAAGGAAAGTAGAGAGAGAAGTGAATGACGCGGGGAGAAGCGTTCTGCTGCTTCCTCCCTGAGGGGAATTCGGAGACTTCGTGCGAAATTCGGATTTGGTAAATTGGTCAACATAAATTTCTAATCCGTACGACTTGTATTCATCAAATATACCAGTGCATTATAGAGAACGAGGTATTCCCCCCATATTTAGAGCTAACGCGTTATCGGATCGGCTGTAACGTATCGAAGACACCATAGTGCGGCATGCAGTATTTAAGGATACACCCATACACGTCAGTCAGCGAGGCTCCAGTAGCTATCAAAGACTCCTTAATCTTACTCTAACCTAACAGCTGTTTATTTGAGGAAGGCAGAAGCTTATTTACGGAAAAACCGCATTGAGACGAAAAAAAACTGTAAGGCGCTGGCAGGACCGCGCTTCCCTTACTAACGCTTCCAGACAAGCCGATCTTGCCTATCGAGTGCATCATATTCGTCTACTACTTTCTCCTCTTCTTCCAAGCTCTGCTGGATAAAAAGAATAACCTTTCCTCGAAATATCCGGCACTGAATGTAGCGTACGGAATACGTGGCCATGCGTCCACACGTGGCATGAGTCGACTAGAGACCATAACTGAGCCCTCACGCCATACATGAGGATTCGTTATAGTTATCCAGGTTAGTTTCAACCTGCATTGTTATCGCGGGCGATCTTTATTGTATCCAAATCAGGTCCGCGGGTCGTCGGAGGAATACATAAATTTCTGTAAGACAGAGAGTTTAGGTAGAGCCGTATATTTCATTCTATATATGCATTAGCGGACACTAATGATATCCCGAAGCCAACACTGCCTGAGAAACGTCGAGCGATTTTGCGTTTCATAGCGGTTCCCCGCAACGAGTTGTCGATCGCCCATGGGAATGCCGGAGGGCAGAAAGAAAGGCGGAAGTGCTTGGCCTCTGGCCTCGTCTTGTCGGTCAAAACAATACGGGCGAGTGCCGGAAAAGGTGGAAGAGAGCACGTATCGCTTTCTTCTTGAACGAACGACAACAGGGTGTTCGTACTTCGGGTGGCACAGCGAGCTGCGACATGGCTTACAGCGGAGGCAGAGCTCTTACTACGCCATCGTCGTCGTGAGACAGGCGAGGTGTATGTAAACAAGGCGATGGTATCTGGGTCGGCGGAACAGCGGGGAGAGTCGACTTCCTGCTGCACTCCTTCGCCGCCTACACCGCAATAATATGCCCCCTCCTGTTCGCTATCATCTACTCATTCCCCTCTTCTCCTTCTCCTCCGCCCCTTGCGACAGAACAATATACCGTGTTTAAGCGACCGTTACTGGATAGAGTACATACATGCATAGAGAAGGAAGAAGTGGGTGAGACACCTATAGTAAGCACCCTCGCTTTAGCAAGGTTTAGGGGCTTCAATGCGTTACGGCTACAGGAACATGGTCGCAGCCAGTACTCGCTCGATCGTCAGGATATAGGAAAAGGAGGCGGCCACGTTTCTGGTAATGCACGTTTACTTTCGAGCCTATCATGTTTGGCTCTGTTCAAGCTGACGAGTGAAGTTCTCGCCAAATTATTCACAGCTGATAGCCCCTATTCCTTGGTGCTATTGAAAAGGGTGCGTAATTATGGTAGCAGATGGTCACATAGGACTGGCCTACGGGGAATTATTAGGATTGACATTTCGTTGTTCGCTGGACTTTAATTAAGCCCAGCTGATCGAGATGACAATGGTGAGAAATAAAAAAAAAATAGCACAACACAGGCTGATCTCTCACTAAATATCAGTCCCTGAATTTTCCGGCAACAGCCGATGGTAGGAAAAAAGCAAAAAAACGTGGACGTTAATTACGATGATTCCTGGTTACCGACCCTAATATGGGGAGAGGAAGGGAATAAAGTAGACGAGTGACGAGGGAATTACGTGTCCTTGAGATGTGAACATTATCACTAGCACGACGAGAAGGAATGTCACTGCGCCGTGCAAAATAGAAGGCGTATTACGTCTAGAGAATATAACCGGAAGTGACTGTTTTGGATGAAAAAATTAGCTGCGGCTTAACTTGCGGTTAAACCCAGAGTTACCCGAAAGTAATCTGCATGGCTACGCTTAGGTTCGGCTTCAAAGTAGACGTAGATTTTGAGTATAGTAGTTTACTCTACGGTTCCAGCTTTATTTATGCCATAGGGCACTTCACGTATGAGCACCCGTCGCCTCCCGTGGTTGACCGTTCTCATTCGGGTGAACAAGACTTCTAGTGGTATAACATCATCTCTATGTCGAACTCCGGGGCACACCACCGTCACAACGTTCGAACGAACCTTCTGTCCAAGCAACTCGCTGTTGTCGTTTGCCTGTACTAATTACCTAGTTATCTGTCTTCTTCTTTGTCTTTTTTCTTCTCCTCCTTCCCTTTTCTCCTTATTTTTCTTTTTCGTCTTCTTTTTCTTTGTAGCGCCCTCTTGGGTGGCGCCGGGAATCCGGATATCGCGCGCCGCCCGGCGAAGAAAATAAAGTCGGCGCCTGGTCGTGGCTAGCGCAGCCTCTGCAGGCAGTCTTGTTGCGGTGCCAATCGACAGTAGTCTTGTTCTCTCGCTCTTGAGGGGTTAGACCTTCATCTTCCTCTTCTTCTTCGTCTTCGTCGTCCGCGGTGCCACGGTAACACGGCGCCACATCGACGGCTTGAAAACCTACCGCAGTGTAGCTTCCGCTACAAAAGGGACACGAATTATATCGGGTGAAAAGCTGTATAGTCGGCGCCGCACTCTGGGTCCGAGTGAGATCGCGCCACGCCGCCGGCGGTTTTACCGAGTAGCGAAACCTTGAAGAGCTTGTTGCGTACCCTGAAGCTCCGTCCCCCAACCACCCGACTGCGGAAAAGGCTGCCGGAACACAATGCCCCCCGGCCAGCATCTGAAGCGGCACCACGCCCTGCCCCGTAGGCTTGCGAGCCACGAGGGGCTAAAGGAGGCCAGCCATTTCTTCCGGAAATAAATGTCTTCCCAACCCCACGATCGAATGTATTGGTACCACAACACGTGTTGTTTGACGCCTCTCACGCGTTTGTTCCTTTCTTGTATATCCATTCTGTGCTTGTGTAGTGCGGCATGCAGACCTGTTATCAATTCGGTGCCTTGTTAGCACAACGGATGCTACAACGGACGCCTCCCATTAACGCGATAGCGCCCAATGACCCAGAAAGACCGCCGTTGTGAGCGAAGACTGACGGACATGCCCCATAGCAGGTGACATGGCCTTGTGTGAAGTCATGAGACGACTGGAAAAATGTTGCCAATCCTGGTTTCCCATTTCAGGTGGGAGGGTGATATCGGAATCGCCTTCCAGGACCCCTGGATCCCAGAGACGCTGCCACGAGTGGGAGTTCGTTAGCCTTGGTTAAATTTGCTTCTCTGTCGGATGGACTGTCACGTAATATGGTGGCTTACGACTGTACTCTCACGAGTATGCGTGGGATAATATAAAGACACAAATTAATTAAAAGACGAGCCATTAAGTAGCAAAGGGCATATATACGTGAAAAAGGATCAGAGAGAGGAGGCAGCCATTGGGAGCCATTAACGATGACATATCGCAACCTTAAATTCGGAGCTTAAGTGCCTCCTCAATTTTAGATTGAGAGCTCCATTACGCCAGGTTTCGCCAATGTATTCGGACGAGACGATTTTACCTTGAAAGTTGAAGCCACAAACGACCTTAAACTTTGACACGGGAGCTTAACAACCAGCGTAACCCAGCCAGACAGCTCTCACTCGGTATCTAGATTTAGAAGTATTAAGCCTCTATATTTTTTTTTCACCTATGCTTTGATTACAGCGTTTAATTACGACGACAGGACATTTGGTGAGTCAAGATGTTAATGATGTTTGAAACAGACCTTTTTCAACAAGGTAATACTTTGTACCATACAACAGGCCCATTACAGGCTGAGTTAACTAAAAGGATAAACCACATCAACTCATTCAATGTCACAACGCCCTGGTATTCAGTGATGTAACACTCCTTTTACATACACTTCAAAGGAAAAGCAAATTAACCTGCAGAAAATCATTGCTCATTGTTATGAACACTGAAGACAAGCAGTGTGTGTGCGTATTCATTGGAGACATTGCGTGGAATTCTATGAAGTGCCAATCGAGTGGAAAGAATTTTGCTACGAATATTGGTATATAATTCAAGTTCCTCTCCATGTTTTGCAGACAGATGCTACATAAAACGCCCATTGAAAATGGAGTCCAGAATCACCTATTATTCGCAATAACGAACATGGTTTATCTGATCTTAGCTTCATTCAGTTGTGAGTGATCATTTTTTCTCACTGTGACGTTCAAAGCAGCTCTTTTACTTTGCAATTGTTGCTTCTAGTTTTCATGCATAGCTGTTTTTCACACGTTTCTGCACGCTTGAGGTGCGGTCTGCATATTTTTGTTTTCATTGTGTACTTCATAATTAATGTTCTGTAGAGATGTCATCTGTTTATATTAGCGGCACTAGTTTCTTTTATTTAAAGCTGAATAGTACTTCTCAGGAAGGAAACAGTCAACGCCACGACTGCTTAGGCAACAGAATCTGCGCTGGCTTCCTCAAATTTGGTAATGCAGCAGCGTGCACAGCATCAAGAAAACAGAACAAAGGCTGAATACTTACCGGAGTACACATATTAGTTCTTTCAGTGATATGTTCAAGACATGTTTAAAGGTTAATATCAATTCATATTGTTGGTGCCATTTCTACACTCTCACAATTCACTTGTTCGTCCTACTCTGATTTGTGCAGAAAACGACTTGGCAAGAACGAAATGTTGAGGAGAACCAGAATGGGGGGAGGATAAACCTTTATTTTCTGGATTCAGAGGTCGCTATACTTGTGACACAGATACAAGATGCTGCAACTGGAGAGATGCATAACAGCTTAAGCTTGCTGCTACAGACAGGCAATATTAAGTTTTTGTTCATTAACAACAGCCCGAATTGGTCTAGCTTGCAGAAATGAGAATAACACTTTCTTTTCCTAGTTGAATTTCTATGGCTTAACCAGAGCGAAGCTGCATTACTATCAAGAAACACTGACAGCCTGAAGTTAAAAAAAAAATCCATGTTACACAGGCCAAAATCACTAGAGTGCTTGCAAATACTCCACGGGCATGGCTGTCAAGTAGCAGTTCGTGTAGTTTCATTAGTATGCACCTAATTAGCAATATCAGGCTGATCGAAAGCTTCGTGTTTTTCACGACTTCAGAACACAGCACCTGGAGAATGTTACCAGCAGTGTCCTCTCATAGGAATGTACTTCGCTTTCCCTGTTAACTCAATGGCCTGTATATATAAACCATTGCAAGGACCCCTTTGTATGGCAAATGTCACAGAGCTTGTCTGCACATGCAACACTACAACAAGTGTGAAGAAGGGAGACTACAGCATAGGGTTGCATGCGTGAACACGATTGCAATGAATGAGCGAGAGTAGTGCTTTTCCAAATTATCTATTTATTCAGTTTGCGATAAAGAAGAACTCCACAACATGGTCATGCACATTGCTGAAAGGGAAACAGCATTGTCCGTTAGTCCACAAGGTGCGACTACTTCTATATGTTGGGCTTATCACTGTACTGCATTATAACAGCGCTCACGCAAACATCGACCCGTCTGAGCGATGTATACGCTGCCATAGGTGAGGGGGATCTGGTACACAACATCTGTCAGGCTCCTGACGAAACGATTGGCATGACGCTTCGCGCAGTCCGGCTTAGCCTCCGGGCATGATCCGAGGGCACAATAAGGTCAATTTGCACACCGTAGCGATTTGCTACATTCTTCAGATTGTCGGAAACCGTGTGCACATACGGTAGAACCGCTGACCTCCTTTCCTTAGAACGGCAGCCAGGGCACCCCTTTTAAATTACCATGATTGACCGACTCGCCAAACTACGCACTCTCTTAAGCCTGAATACACAGGCGAAGGAACAAAAAAAAAATATATATATATATATACAATCAGGAATGTCATGAGCGACATTAAAACCTGCAAGCATCACGTGACAAAATGACATACCATCTCTACAGGCGAGCAGAATCTGGTAAGGCGATCTAAACCCGTGCCATCCGATCACCTCTGGAAGGGCTGTTGAACCAGGCTGAAACCTTCCAGTTTCGAGGGGGCCATTCAAAAAAAGGGTAATCCAACGTAAGAGGCGTGTTTCCATTGCAAGGTAGATGCGGTTTGAGTTACTAAATGGCGCACGTATATGAGTTGCTAATGGCTATTACATATTCAGGTGTCCTCTGGCAGTTATGCAAAGCCTCACTGGCCCTTACATTCACATTCAATGCTTTTGTAGAGGCACAAATCTACGACGAAGGATCCTCCAGTTGTTGTCCGAAGAACCAAATATGTTCTTTAGGGTACACCTGCAGCTTGGTGATATTATAAAATGACCCACAATCCTCCAGGTGCCTGTAAGTACACAAACTCCAGCGAGAATAATCAATTCGAAGCACCAAAGCTACATTAAATGGTGACAAGGACTCCAACATTCCGCAAACACCCGCGTTCTTCCATTTTCCTTTCTTTTTGACAATTTAAATTTCAAGCACAATTTTCTTTCTCAGAGGAATTAAAATACTTAATTCCATACCAGAAGGGGAAGTTTTGTTATGGATCTTTTAAGAACTGAACTGTGCGTTTACGTTCCACTAGAATTGGTTTCTGTTACTATTATTATATTGAGGATCCACGTGTTACTCCAAGATAAGCTTGATGTATGCGCTTTCAGTATATTTATGTAAACAAAACAAAGGGCTCATACAAAAGTAAACAAGTAATGGAAATATAGTTTTTCACGTTCACAGTCAAGTCAAAATTCCATGAAGTCTGCATGCTGGCCTGACAACCAAGTGTCATGCCAGTACACTTGATCCCTGTTTTACAACTAGCCTCTAGTCAGTTCAGCTAACAGGCGGGAAATCCTTAGCTAATGCAAGGCAATGGGGGCTCAGTATTTCACGCTGAAAACCGACTACGCTGGCCGTGCACCCTTCTTGTATACCGTGCAGTGCCGCAACGTTTCAGTGCTAACGCTGTTTTTTTCTAAAAATATGAAAAGCCCTGTAATAAAACTACAAAAGAAGAATGAAACACTCATGCCAAGCAAAACATAAAGTAATGACATATCTGTACTTGGAATAGTCGTCCTTAGTCAGGAAATAGACTTTATGGGACGGGTACTCTTCCCAAACAGCAGCAGAGTTGATCTATGCTTCTTGGTTATTTGTCTTAGTACTAACTTTGCAAATACTTCGCTTGAAATTTGGCTGATGGAGAGTGTCTCAATTGGTAAAAAGTCTTTTCAGTACATGTCACTGCTCAGTATATAGCTTGTAGCTGTTTGCAGGCTAACACTCTGTTAAATGAAAAAAAAAAAAACAAAAACAAAACAAAACCAGCAGTGAACGCACATGAAACCCAAAGGAGACCGAATTGGCATGGGTCAAGAAAAAGAAGTTTTTGCTGCACTTGACGCGATGACACTCATTAATATACACAGTCTTGAGCGCAGAGATGAAGAAACTGTGGCACTATACTGGGGGCATACGAATTGTAGTTTTGCAAACCTAACTAATTATGAAAAGCACAGCCTTGCTGCTGAATCAATATGAATAGTACTGATTACCAGTTATTTGAAATTGCTTTGAAGAAGTGAACATGTTCAATCCTTAATCAGATAATTTGAACATGCATTGTCGAATCATTTGCTATAGAAGATTTGGTACTGGGATGAACCTGAACACATTTTCTTCCTGCACATGCATCACATATGCAGCACCACAGCTGTATGTTGCTACCAGAAATGAGGATTACGCGCAGAAATGCACGCTACTCAGAGATTTGCTACCGCCGGGGAAAACCGCCCGGTAGATAGTACTTCTGTACGCGTTACAAATGGTGTGCATGCTTTTTTATGCTTTGCAGTCTACCTCCTAACAGTAAAACAGGCTTATTATAAAATGCCTTTAGGCCATAATGTCGGGTGAAGACATTAAATGACCCGCTCCTGCATCTTCTTCGCGAGCGCTATCTCAAAGAGAACGCATCAACACAGGCAGGGGGATATAAAACATACACACTTCACTTTTCGATGTATACGCCCGGAGTACTTTAAGCAATGCCCCGTACCGCCGTTTTCTCTTCAGTACTAATGTAAAACACACGAAGCTGGCGCCGCTGCAGCGTACGACTACGCTGTTCTGGACGATTGCATCGCCGTCATAATTCTTCTACTAATGGCCAATTCATACTGTTAGTGTAGGGGCTCAGAGACTCTACAGCTGAGGTACTGATTTCATAGCGGACGACAGATATCGTGATGAGAAAAAAAAAAAATTCGCCTAGACTCACCGCAGCCCACGACATTCCGGTTTCGAGGCAGTGGGCCGGTTATTGTGACGGGCGCGCCAGTCAACTCCGGGGCCATCCCACGCCCGAACGCATGCACGCACTTGCGGATGGGCGCATAGCCTCATCGCTCGAACAACGAGCGTAAAGCGGCCTTTAAGGCGAGTACGACGCATCATGCACAGAGCACACCTTGGCGACATAGATCGCACATCGATGGTTCACCGGCGAGCAGGGCCAAATAAATCGGGTGTTTCCGACTCAGGAGTGTCTGCGCCGCAAACGTCCTTTCGAACCTGTGCTCGAGCAAGCATACAAGGTGCGTGCTTTTGGAACCTCGAAACAGCAGCCCAGTACGTCACCGGAAAGTGGTCCAATGGGGGTCGTGGGACGGATGCTGGAAGAACAGAAGGGAGGCTGATTATCGGAGGAGCTCTCTTCGCAAAGGGAACAGCATGACTGGCCTCCCCTCCCTCTCGCAGTGACCCCATAGGGGCTCTCTAGCCAGCAAAACAACAAAACAACAGCAGCGGCCGCGTGCTTGTGTTACTCATGCAGCGTAATTCCCCCCCGTCCCGAAAAAAAAAAAAAAAAACAAAATCAGGTGATTGACCATCTAGGCTTAGATGATATAACGATATATATATATATATATATATATATATATATTATAATTCTTAACGTCACGCTGCAAAAATTAGGGCATACATTGTTCACCCTTCCCTTCCGAGGTCTGGCCCGATAGACAGATCAGCAGGCCGCATGGCTAGCGTTGCGCGGCATAGAGTCCACGCTGTGTATGAACATCACCCGCTGTATGAGCAAACCCTCGTTCGTGGTTGCGCAAGCCCTCCAGTCCGGCTAGCGCGAATCTGCGGTTCACTCGAGTGTGTGGCCGCGACAAGAGCCACTTGTCACGGCCCCGTTTGAGCCGCTGCGTTGGTCTCCAGCCGCTTCCTTGACGCAAATTGAGAGATGGTGACGCGTTCCTCTTTGGTGGTGAATAATTATCTGTTAATTTGTCACAGTTTGACTGAGCCTCTTGAAACGCAGTTTCTGCGTAAGGTATAAGTACAGGAGTCGGTTTCAAGTGAAGATTGAAGTGATGAATGGGGGCCCCCATTAAATATGTTGCAGTCTGTATACCGATGCGATAAGGGACCAAATAAGCCATTTCATAGGCGTCCGTTCATCGTGCACGGATCTCTGCAGATCCCGTTGGCTGTGCGATGTCAGCAAGTGGCTGCATGCTTTATTGAAACGTCTTGGTTGATATCTTCGGGCCGCTGCTGACGCGCATCGTTTTGCCTCACGGTGCTGTGTTCAGATGGCATCACTCGAACAGTGCGACCCACATGAAAGTTAGGCAGCGCGTAGAGCGGCGGATCATGTTCGTTCCTTTCGCTCTAGGTCGACCTCGTGACCTGCCTCTGTGTTTATAAGCTTTCTCGGACCGCGAGTGGCCCGCGCGCGAGCTGAGTCTTAAGAGGCTGGGGGAATTAATGTAGTGAATGCTGACAATTAAACATGTGGTCTCCTTCCATGACGCTGCAATTCGTGTGCAAGCGCCAAAAGGCGCCGCTTGAAGAGACAAAGAAAAAATAGTGATTTTTTTTTCTGTCCTGTAGTTGCAGCATCAGTGGAGAGCTACAAATGCTCGTGTTGAACGGGTTGTGTACGCTTCCTGTGCATGCTCAGCGCATGCGATAGCAGCCCTCTAAAAGGAGAGTGCTTTCGGAGGCTCCTTCTCTTCCGGGAGTCAACGAGCAAGCGACCGCATGCGCGCATCTGCAGATTTGCTGATTAACCACAATGAGCAACGGATACACTCCTCGCTCCATCTCTTCTGCACCTCATGTGAATATGAAAGCGCTGTCAGCGTTTCGCGGATCGCGGCCATCTTCTTGACCTCCGACGAGTCCCCTGGCTGAGGAAATTGCATGCCCTCTTCCTGTTCTGCGCAGCCCTGCTTTTTTCTTTTTTTTTCTTTTCTTTTTTTTTTTTTTGCGTCCTTCCTGTATAGAGCGCTCGAACGGTGAGTTGGCCCATTAGTGTCGCTGAGCAGATAATGGTCACGACTCCATCGTCGGCCAGTTGAAGTCAGAAGGCCCCTCTGAAGACAATAAGTGCGTAAAAATAACACATCACGAACTTACTTTCAGGATAGTAGAGACAGTTATGAGCGATCGATCGATAAGTGAATCAATCAATCAATCAATCAATCAATTTTAATTTACAGTCAGATTTGTAATGAACATATATATATATATATATATATATATATATATATATATATATATATATATATATATATATATCGTGCGTCCTTTGCGCCAGGTACCCACTTTCTCGATCTCCCACACGCGCACTAGATTTGGCAGATACACCCGAGCATATTATGTGCCAGACATATTTAATGCTCTTCCTTTGAAAATTAATACTTGCCAATCTATACACGATCTTCGCAAAAAGCTAAAGGAACTATACATCGATTAATTATGACCTTTGTATTTCAATTTGTGACATGGTGCAATGTCTGTTTCGCTTTTTAAATTTTGCGCCTTAAATATTATTCTGAAACAGCATAGCATTCGACGTGTCTTTTCTCTCGGTCTCCTGATAACAGAGTCAGTTTTGTGGCTTAGACTTGTTACCGACTGTCAGGTTTGGCGTGACTGTGATGGCTTAGGCGAACCTGACTTCTGTAAATGTACTTTCAGATTTCTTAATGAAGGTATTATTATTATTATTATTATTATTATTATTATTATTATTATTATTATTATTATTATTATTATTATTATTATTATTATTATTATTATTATTATTATTATTATTATTATTATTATTATTATTCTGGTTGTTGTTGTTTGCACCAAAGAACTTGTAAATACCCAGAGAAATCTGACCCGCACCTGGATGAGGAGACACTGAGGATGGCGTATCTCTGGCCTATGCGTTTCTTTGTTACCTCGAGAAAGTTATCACGACCCTCTTTCCTGTAATTCCGCTCTTGCTTTTGTTTCATTTTTTATCAAGTGTGCTGTATTCTATTAAACTTTAAACAGTGTTTCTATTCTTGCATGGTATTATGGGGCATCCATATCTCTACTATACTTTCACCCGACATACGATCAGTACTGCTTCCTTTTCCTTTGTTTCCCCCAGCGGTCACCCGTTGCTTTAACCAGACCGCACTTGGGAAAGGGAATTACTCCGTAATGTTCTAACAAGAAAAGAAAACATACTCGGCATTCACCTTCGAGAGGCTAGGTGCGAGTCCCGTAGAATTGCATTGCCACGCACTGATTGCGGCTGCAGGTTATTACTGTGCCCTCCGCTACCATTGTTTGTTTCTCTCTTTCCTTCCTTCTTTAACTCCCCCCTTTATGAGATCCCTGCCCCCACAGCGCGGCTGAGGTCTGTATAGAGGTTCAGAGACTCACAGCGCCATTTCATTTTCTCAGAAACCAATTTTAGGTTGTCTTTATATTTAATTTTGTTGTTGGCCTGCGTAAACTAATTTCTTATAGATTGCTCGGGGCCATATATTTTTATTTATTTCCCGCATACTTATCCTACATCGTCGTTGCTGCTGATCGTTCACGTCTTCCCCTGTTTCCACTCTCGTTTTGAACAGCATGCAGAGCCCATCTTCCTCGCTACACGGTTGTGCACGTATGCAACGCACGCTCATGAAGCAGTACATAGTCGTGTACATGCATTGAAGGGCTCTGAATATATTTGTCGGGCTGCTTGATTCATGCTGAAC